>NC_138575.1:86552229-87152229 GCF_964289735.1 Phaethon aethereus
TGCTGGTCCTCACTTGCCCTGGCAGTCATTGCAGATAAACAGCAAGACTGGGGCTCTGCTCTTTCCTAGCCTTGCAAACAGCAAATGCATTTCGTCTCCCTCGTGAGCGCCAAAATGCTAAAATGAAACGTTGCACTCTCTCTGCTCCAAGGAAGGTGCTAGGCAGGAATTGTCTTGCTGGTCCTCACTTGCCCTGGCAGTCATTGCAGATAAACAGCAAGACTGGGGCTCTGCTCTTTCCTAGCCTTACAAACAGCCAATGCAGTTCGTCTCCGTCGTGAGCGCTAAAATGCTAATATGAAACGTTGCACTCCCTCTCCTCTAAGGAAGGTGGTAGGCAGGAATTGTCTTGCTGGTCCTCACTTGCCCTGGCAGTCATTGCAGATAAACAGCAAGACTGGGGCTCTGCTCTTTCCTAGCCTTGCAAACATCCAATGCAGTTCGTCTCCCTCGTGAGCGCCAAAATGCTAAAATGAAACGTTGCACTCTCTCTCCTCCAAGGAAGCTCCTAGGCAGGAATTGTCTTGCTGGTCCTCACTTGCCCTGGCAGTCATTGCAGATTATCGGCGAGTCTGGGGCTCTGCTCTTTCCTAGCCTTGCAAACAGCCAATGCAGTTCGTCTCCCTCGTGAGCGCCAAAAATGCTAAAATCAAACGTTGCACTCTCTCTCCTCCAAGGAAGCTCCTAGGCAGGAATTGTCTTGCTGGTCCTCACTTGGCCTGGCAGTCATTGCAGATAAACAGCAAGATTGGGGCTCTGCTCTTTCCTAGCCTTGCAAACAGCCAATGCAGTTCGTCTCCCTCGTGAGCGCCAAAATGCTAAAATGAAACGTTGCACTCTCTCTCCTCCAAGGAAGCTCCTAGGCAGGAATTGTCTTGCTGGTCCTCACTTGCCCTGGCAGTCATTGCAGATAAACAGCAAGACTGGGGCTCTCCTCTCTCCTAGCCTTGCAAACAGTTAATGCAGTTCGTCTCACTCGTGAGCGCCAAAATGCTAAAATGAAACGTTGCACTCCCTCTCTTCTAAGGAAGGTGCTAGGCAGGAATTGTCTTGCTGGTCCTCACTTGCCCTGGCAGTCATTGCACATAAACAGCAAGACTGGGGCTCTGCTCTTTCCTAGCCTTGCAAACAGACAATGCAGTTCGTCTCCCTCGTGAGCGCTTAAATGCTAAAATGAAACTTTGCACTCTCTCTCCTCTAAGGAAGGTGCTAGGCAGGAATTGTCTTGCTGGTACTCACTTGCCCTGGCAGTCATTGCAGATAAACAGAAAGACTGGGGCTACGCTCTTTCCTAGCCTTGCAAAGAGCCAATGCAGTTCGTCTCCCTCGTGCGTGCCAAAATGCTAAAATGAAACGTTGCACTCTCTCTCCTCCAAGGAAGCTCCTAGGCAGGAATTGTCTTGCTGGTCCTCACTTGCCCTGGCAGTCATTGCAGATAAAACAGCAAGACTGGGGCTCTCCTCTCTCCTAGCCTTGCAAACAGCCAATGCAGTTCGTCTCCCTCGTGAGCGCCAAAATGCTAAAATGAAACGTTGCACTCCCTCTCTTCTAAGGAAGGTGCTAGGCAGGAATTGTCTTGCTGGTCCTCACTTGCCCTGGCAGTCATTGCAGATAAACAGCAAGACTGGGGCTCTGCTCTTTCCTAGCCTTGCAAACAGCAAATGCAGTTCGTCTCCCTCGTGAGCGCCAAAATGCAAAAATGAAACGTTGCACTCTCTCTGCTCCAAGGAAGGCCCTAGGCAGGAATTGTCTTGCTGGTCCTCACTTGCCCTGGCAGTCATTGCAGATAAACAGCAAGACTGGGGCTCTCCTCTCTCCTAGCCTTGCAAACAGCCAATGCAGTTCGTCTCCCTCGTGAGCGCCAAAATGCTAAAATGAAACGTTGCACTCCCTCTCTTCTAAGGAAGGTGCTAGGCAGGAATTGTCTTGCTGGTCCTCACTTGCCCTGGCAGTCATTGCAGATAAACAGCAAGACTGGGGCTCTGCTCTTTCCTAGCCTTGCAAACAGCAAATGCAGTTCGTCTCCTTCGTGAGCGCCAAAATGCTAAAATGAAACGTTGCACTCTCTCTCCTCCAAGGAAGCTCCTAGGCAGGAATTGTCTTGCTGGTCCTCACTTGCCCTGGCAGTCATTGCAGATAAACAGCAAGACTGGGGCTCTGCTCTTTCCTAGCCTTGCAAACAGCCAATGCAGTTCGTCTCCCTCGTGAGCGCTTAAATGCTAAAATGAAACTTTGCACTCTCTCTCCTCTAAGGAAGGTGCTAGGCAGGAATTGTCTTGCTGGTCCTCACTTGCCCTGGCAGTCATTGCAGATAAACAGCAAGACTGGGGCTCTGCTCTTTCCTAGCCTTGCAAACAACCAATGCAGTTCGTCTCCCTCGTGAGCGCCAAAATGCTAAAATGAAACGTTGCACTCTCTCTCCTCCAAGGAAGCTCCTAGGCAGGAATTGTCTTGCTGGTCCTCACTTGCCCTGGCAGTCATTGCAGTTGAACCGCAAGACTGGGGCTCTGCTCTTTCCTAGCCTTGCAAACAGCCAATGCAGTTCGTCTCCCTCGTGAGCGCCAAAATGCTAAAATGAAACGTTGCACTCCCTCTCTTCTAAGGAAGGTGCTAGGCAGGAATTGTCTTGCTGGTCCTCACTTTGCCTGGCAGTCATTGCAGATAAACAGCAAGACTGGGGATCTGCTCTTTCCTAGCCTTGCAAACAGCCAATGCAGGTCGTCTCCCTCGTGAGCGCTTAAATGCTAAAATGAAACTTTGCACTCTCTCTCCTCTAAGGAAGGTGCTAGGCAGGAATTGTCTTGCTGGTCCTCACTTGCCCTGGCAGTCATTGCAGATAAACAGCAAGACTGGGGCTCTGCTCTTTCCTAGCCTTGCAAAGAGCCAATGCAATTCGTCTCCCTCGTGAGCGCCAAAATGCTAAAATGAAACGTTGCACTCTCTCTGCTCCAAGGAAGCTCCTAGGCAGGAATTGTCTTGCTGGTCCTCACTTGCCCTGGCAGTCATTGCAGTTAAAGAGCAAGACTGCGGCTCTGCTCTTTCCTAGCCTTGCAAACAGCCAATGCAGTTCGTCTCCCTCGTGAGCGCCAAAATGCAAAAATGAAACGTTGCACTCTCTCTCCTCTAAGGAAGGTGCTAGGCAGGAATTGTCTTGCTGGTCCTCACTTGCCCTGGCAGTCATTGCAGATAAACAGCAAGACTGGGGCTCTGCTCTTTCCTAGCCTTGCAAACAGCCAATGAAGTTCGTCTCCCTCGTGAGCGCCAAAATGCTAAAATGAAACGTTGCACTCTCTCTGCTCCAAGGAAGCTCCTAGGCAGGAATTGTCTTGCTGGTCCTCACTTGCCCTGGCAGTCATTGCAGTTAAACAGCAAGACTGGGGCTCTGCTCTTTCCTAGCCTTGCAAACAGCCAATGCAGTTCGTCTCCCTCGTGAGCGCCAAAATGCTAAAATGAAATGTTGCACTCTCTCTCCTCCAAGGAAGCTCCTAGGCAGGAATTGTCTTGCTGGTCCTCACTTGCCCTGGCAGTCATTGCAGATAAACAGCAAGGACTGGGGCTCTGCTCTTTCCTAGCCTTACAAACAGCCAATACACTTCGTCTCCGTCGTGAGCGCTAAAATGCTAAAATGAAACGTTGCACTCCCTCTCCTCTAAGGAAGGTGGTAGGCAGGAATTGTCTTGCTGGTCCTCACTTGCCCTGGCAGTCATTGCAGATAAACAGCAAGACTGGGGCTCTGCTCTTTCCTAGCCTTGCAAACAGCCAATGCAGTTCGTCTCCCTCGTGAGCGCCAAAATGCTAAAAATGAAACGTTGCACTCTCTCTCCTCCAAGGAAGGTGCTATGCAGGAATTGTCTTGCTGGTCCTCACTTGCCCTGGCAGTCATTGCAGATAAACAGCAAGGACTGGGGCTCTGCTCTTTCCTAGCCTTGCAAACAGCAAATGCATTTCGTCTCCCTCGTGAGCGCCAAAATGCTAAAATGAAACGTTGCACTCTCTCTGCTCCAAGGAAGGTGCTAGGCAGGAATTGTCTTGCTGGTCCTCACTTGCCCTGGCAGTCATTGCAGATAAACAGCAAGACTGGGGCTCTGCTCTTTCCTAGCCTTACAAACAGCCAATGCAGTTCGTCTCCGTCGTGAGCGCTAAAATGCTAATATGAAACGTTGCACTCCCTCTCCTCTAAGGAAGGTGGTAGGCAGGAATTGTCTTGCTGGTCCTCACTTGCCCTGGCAGTCATTGCAGATAAACAGCAAGACTGGGGCTCTGCTCTTTCCTAGCCTTGCAAACAGCCAATGCAGTTCGTCTCCCTCGTGAGCGCCAAAATGCTAAAATGAAACGTTGCACTCTCTCTCCTCCAAGGAAGGTCCTAGGCAGGAATTGTCTTGCTGGTCCTCACTTGCCCTGGCAGTCATTGAAGATAAACAGCAAGACTGGGGCTCTGCTCTTTCCTAGCCTTGCAAAGAGCCAAAGCAGTTTGTGTCCCTCGTGAGCGCCAAAATGTTAAAATAAAACGTTGCACTCTCTCTCCTCCAAGGAAGCTCCTAGGCAGGAATTGTCTTGCTGGTCCTCACTTGCCCTGGCAGTCATTGCAGATTATCGGGCGAGTCTGGGGCTCTGCTCTTTCCTAGCCTTGCAAACAGCCAATGCAGTTCTTCTCCCTCGTGAGCGCCAAAAATGCTAAAATCAAACGTTGCACACTCTCTCCTCCAAGGAAGCTCCTAGGCAGGAATTGTCTTGCTGGTCCTCACTTGGCCTGGCAGTCATTGCAGATAAACAGCAAGACTGGGGCTCTGCTCTTTCCTAGCCTTGCAAACAGCCAATGCAGTTCGTCTCCCTCGTGAGCGCCAAAATGCTAAAATGAAACGTTGCACTCTCTCTCCTCCAAGGAAGCTCCTAGGCAGGAATTGTCTTGCTGGTCCTCACTTGCCCTGGCAGTCATTGCAGATAAACAGCAAGACTGGGGCTCTCCTCTCTCCTAGCCTTGCAAAACAGTTAATGCAGTTCGTCTCACTCGTGAGCGCCAAAATGCTAAAATGAAACGTTGCACTCCCTCTCTTCTAAGGAAGGTGCTAGGCAGGAATTGTCTTGCTGGTCCTCACTTGCCCTGGCAGTCATTGCACATAAACAGCAAGACTGGGGCTCTGCTCTTTCCTAGCCTTGCAAACAGACAATGCAGTTCGTCTCCCTCGTGAGCGCTTAAATGCTAAAATGAAACTTTGCACTCTCTGTCCTCTAAGGAAGGTGCTAGGCAGGAATTGTCTTGCTGGTACTCACTTGCCCTGGCAGTCATTGCAGATAGACAGAAAGACTGGGGCTACGCTCTTTCCTAGCCTTGCAAAGAGCCAATGCAGTTCGTCTCCCTCGTGCGTGCCAAAATGCTAAAATGAAACGTTGCACTCTCTCTCCTCCAAGGAAGCTCCTAGGCAGGAATTGTCTTGCTGGTCCTCACTTGCCCTGGCAGTCATTGCAGATAAACAGCAAGACTGGGGCTCTCCTCTCTCCTAGCCTTGCAAACAGCCAATGCAGTTCGTCTCCCTCGTGAGCGCCAAAATGCTAAAATGAAACGTTGCACTCCCTCTCTTCTAAGGAAGGTGCTAGGCAGGAATTGTCTTGCTGGTCCTCACTTGCCCTGGCAGTCATTGCAGATAAACAGCAAGACTGGGGCTCTGCTCTTTCCTAGCCTTGCAAACAGCAAATGCAGTTCGTCTCCCTCGTGAGCGCCAAAATGCTAAAATGAAACGTTGCACTCTCTCTCCTCCAAGGAAGCTCCTAGGCAGGAATTGTCTTGCTGGTCCTCACTTGCCCTGGCAGTCATTGCAGATAAACAGCAAGACTGGGGGCTCTCCTCTCTCCTAGCCTTGCAAACAGCCAATGCAGTTCGTCTCCCTCGTGAGCGCCAAAATGCTAAAATGAAACGTTGCACTCCCTCTCTTCTAAGGAAGGTGCTAGGCAGGAATTGTCTTGCTGGTCCTCACTTGCCCTGGCAGTCATTGCAGATAAACAGCAAGACTGGGGCTCTGCTCTTTCCTAGCCTTGCAAAACAGCAAATGCAGTTCGTCTCCTTCGTGAGCGCCAAAATGCTAAAATGAAACGTTGCACTCTCTCTCCTCCAAGGAAGCTCCTAGGCAGGAATTGTCTTGCTGGTCCTCACTTGCCCTGGCAGTCATTGCAGATAAACAGCAAGACTGGGGCTCTGCTCTTTCCTAGCCTTGCAAACAGCCAATGCAGTTCGTCTCCCTCGTGAGCGCTTAAATGCTAAAATGAAACTTTGCACTCTCTCTCCTCTAAGGAAGGTGCTAGGCAGGAATTGTCTTGCTGGTCCTCACTTGCCCTGGCAGTCATTGCAGATAAACAGCAAGACTGGGGCTCTGCTCTTTCCTAGCCTTGCAAACAACCAATGCAGTTCGTCTCCCTCGTGAGCGCCAAAATGCTAAAATGAAACGTTGCACTCTCTCTCCTCCAAGGAAGGTGCTAGGCAGGAATTGTCTTGCTGGTCCTCACTTGCCCTGGCAGTCATTGCAGTTGAACCGCAAGACTGGGGCTCTGCTCTTTCCTAGCCTTGCAAACAGCCAATGCAGTTCGTCTCCCTCGTGAGCGCCAAAATGCTAAAATGAAACGTTGCACTCCCTCTCTTCTAAGGAAGGTGCTAGGCAGGAATTGTCTTGCTGGTCCTCACTTTGCCTGGCAGTCATTGCAGATAAACAGCAAGACTGGGGATCTGCTCATTCCTAGCCTTGCAAACAGCCAATGCAGGTCGTCTCCCTCGTGAGCGCTTAAATGCTAAAATGAAACTTTGCACTCTCTCTCCTCTAAGGAAGGTGCTAGGCAGGAATTGTCTTGCTGGTCCTCACTTGCCCTGGCAGTCATTGCAGATAAAGAGAAAGACTGGGGCTATGCTCTTTCCTAGCCTTGCAAACAGCAAATGCAGTTCGTCTCCCTCGTGAGCGCCAAAATGCTAAAATGAAACGTTGCACTCTCTCTCCTCCAAGGAAGCTGCTAGGCAGGAATTGTCTTGCTGGTCCTCACTTGCCCTGGCAGTCATTGCAGATAAACAGCAAGACTGGGGCTCTGCTCTTTCCTAGCCTTGCAAACAGCCAATGCAGTTCGTCTCCCTCGTGAGCGCCAAAATGCTAAAATGAAAACGTTGCACTCTCTCTCCTCCAAGGAAGCTCCTAGGCAGGAATTGTCTTGCTGGTCCTCACTTGCCCTGGCAGTCATTACAGATAAACAGCAAGACTGGGGCTCTGCTCTTTCCTAGCCTTGCAAACAGCAAATGCAGTTCGTCTCCCTCGTGAGCGCCAAAATGCTAAAATGAAACGTTGCACTCTCTCTCCTCCAAGGAAGCTCCTAGGCAGGAATTGTCTTGCTGGTCCTCACTTGCCCTGGCAGTCATTGCAGATAAACAGCAAGACTGGGGCTCTCCTCTCTCCTAGCCTTGCAAACAGCCAATGCAGTTCGTCTCCCTCGTGAGCGCCAAAAACGCTAAAATGAAACGTTGCACTCCCTCTCTTCTAAGGAAGGTGCTAGGCAGGAATTGTTTTGCTGGTCCTCACTTGCCCTGGCAGTCATTGCAGATAAACAGCAAGACTGGGGCTCTGCTCTTTCCTAGCCTTGCAAACAGCAAATGCAGTTCGTCTCCTTCGTGAGCGCCAAAATGCTAAAATGAAACGTTGCACTCTCTCTCCTCCAAGGAAGCTCCTAGGCAGGAATTGTCTTGCTGGTCCTCACTTGCCCTGGCAGTCATTGCAGATAAACAGCAAGACTGGGGCTCTGCTCTTTCCTAGCCTTGCAAACAGCCAATGCAGTTCGTCTCCCTCGTGAGCGCTTAAATGCTAAAATGAAACTTTGCACTCTCTCTCCTCTAAGGAAGGTGCTAGGCAGGAATTGTCTTGCTGGTCCTCACTTGCCCTGGCAGTCATTGCAGATAAACAGCAAGACTGGGGCTCTGCTCTTTCCTAGCCTTGCAAACAACCAATGCAGTTCGTCTCCCTCGTGAGCGCCAAAATGCTAAAATGAAACGTTGCACTCTCTCTCCTCCAAAGAAGCTCCTAGGCAGATTGTCTTGCTGGTCCTCACTTGCCCTGGCAGTCATTGCAGTTGAACCGCAAGACTGGGGCTCTGCTCTTTCCTAGCCTTGCAAACAGCCAATGCAGTTCGTCTCCCTCGTGAGCGCTTAAATGCTAAAATGAAACGTTGCACTCCCTCTCTTCTAAGGAAGGTGCTAGGCAGGAATTGTCTTGCTGGTCCTCACTTGCCCTGGCAGTCATTGCAGATAAAGAGCAAGACTGGGGCTCTGCTCTTTCCTAGCCTTGCAAACAGCCAATGCAGTTCGTCTCCCTCGTGAAGCGCCAAAATGCTAAAATGAAACGTTGCACTCTCTCTCCTCCAAGGAAGCTCCTAGGCAGGAATTGTCTTGCTGGTCCTCACTTGCCCTGGCAGTCATTGCAGATAAAGAGCAAGACTGGGGCTCTGCTCTTTCCTAGCCTTGCAAACAGCAAATGCAGTTCGTCTCCCTCGTGAGCGCCAAAATGCTAAAATGAAACGTTGCACTCTCTCTCCTCCAAGGAAGCTGCTAGGCAGGAATTGTCTTGCTGGTCCTCACTTGCCCTGGCAGTCATTGCAGATAAACAGCAAGACTGGGGCTCTGCTCTTTCCTAGCCTTGCAAACAGCCAATGCAGTTCGTCTCCCTCGTGAGCGCCAAAATGCTAAAATGAAACGTTGCACTCTCTCTCCTCCAAGGAAGCTCCTAGGCAGGAATTGTCTTGCTGGTCCTCACTTGCCCTGGCAGTCATTGCAGATAAACAGCAAGACTGGGGCTCTCCTCTCTCCTAGCCTTGCAAACAGCCAATGCAGTTCGTCTCCCTCGTGAGCGCCAAAATGCTAAAATGAAACGTTGCACTCCCTATCTTCTAAGGAAGGTGCTAGGCAGGAATTGTCTTGCTGGTCCTCACTTGCCCTGGCAGTCATTGCAGATAAACAGCAAGACTAGGGCTCTGCTCTTTCCTAGACTTGCAAACAGCAAATGCAGTTCGTCTCCTTCGTGAGCGCCAAAATGCTAAAATGAAACGTTGCACTCTCTCTCCTCCAAGGAAGCTCCTAGGCAGGAATTGTCTTGCTGGTCCTCACTTGCCCTGGCAGTCATTGCAGATAAACAGCAAGACTGGGGCTCTGCTCTTTCCTAGCCTTGCAAACAGCCAATGCAGTTCGTCTCCCTCGTGAGCGCTTAAATGCTAAAATGAAACTTTGCACTCTCTCTCCTCTAAGGAAGGTGCTAGGCAGGAATTGTCTTGCTGGTCCTCACTTGCCCTGGCAGTCATTGCAGATAAACAGAAAGACTGGGGCTACGCTCTTTCCTAGCCTTGCAAATAGCGAATGCAGTTCGTCTCCCTCGTGAGCGCCAAAATGCTAAAATGAAACGTTGCACTCTCTCTCCTCCAAGGAAGCTCCTAGGCAGGAATTGTCTTGCTGGTCCTCACTTGCCCTGGCAGTCATTGCAGATAAAGAGCAAGACTGGGGCTCTGCTCTTTCCTAGCCTTGCAAACAGCAAATGCAGTTCGTCTCCCTCGTGAGCGCCAAAATGCTAAAATGAAACGTTGCACTCTCTCTCCTCCAAGGAAGCTCCTAGGCAGGAATTGTCTTGCTGGTCCTCACTTGCCCTGGCAGTCATTGCAGATAAACAGCAAGACTGGGGCTCTGCTCTTTCCTAGCCTTGCAAACAGCAAATGCATTTCGTCTCCCTCGTGAGCGCCAAAATGCTAAAATGAAACGTTGCACTCTCTCTGCTCCAAGGAAGGTGCTAGGCAGGAATTGTCTTGCTGGTCCTCACTTGCCCTGGCAGTCATTGCAGATAAACAGCAAGACTGGGGCTCTGCTCTTTCCTAGCCTTACAAACAGCCAATGCAGTTCGTCTCCGTCGTGAGCGCTAAAATGCTAATATGAAACGTTGCACTCCCTCTCCTCTAAGGAAGGTGGTAGGCAGGAATTGTCTTGCTGGTCCTCACTTGCCCTGGCAGTCATTGCAGATAAACAGCAAGACTGGGGCTCTGCTCTTTCCTAGCCTTGCAAACATCCAATGCAGTTCGTCTCCCTCGTGAGCGCCAAAATGCTAAAATGAAACGTTGCACTCTCTCTCCTCCAAGGAAGGTCCTAGGCAGGAATTGTCTTGCTGGTCCTCACTTGCCCTGGCAGTCATTGAAGATAAACAGCAAGACTGGGGCTCTGCTCTTTCCTAGCCTTGCAAAGAGCCAAAGCAGTTCGTGTCCCTCGTGAGCGCCAAAATGTTAAAATAAAACGTTGCACTCTCTCTCCTCCAAGGAAGCTCCTAGGCAGGAATTGTCTTGCTGGTCCTCACTTGCCCTGGCAGTCATTGCAGATTATCGGCGAGTCTGGGGCTCTGCTCTTTCCTAGCCTTGCAAACAGCCAATGCAGTTCGTCTCCCTCGTGAGCGCCAAAAATGCTAAAATCAAACGTTGCACTCTCTCTCCTCCAAGGAAGCTCCTAGGCAGGAATTGTCTTGCTGGTCCTCACTTGGCCTGGCAGTCATTGCAGATAAACAGCAAGATTGGGGCTCTGCTCTTTCCTAGCCTTGCAAACAGCCAATGCAGTTCGTCTCCCTCGTGAGCGCCAAAATGCTAAAATGAAACGTTGCACTCTCTCTCCTCCAAGGAAGCTCCTAGGCAGGAATTGTCTTGCTGGTCCTCACTTGCCCTGGCAGTCATTGCAGATAAACAGCAAGACTGGGGCTCTCCTCTCTCCTAGCCTTGCAAACAGTTAATGCAGTTCGTCTCACTCGTGAGCGCCAAAATGCTAAAATGAAACGTTGCACTCCCTCTCTTCTAAGGAAGGTGCTAGGCAGGAATTGTCTTGCTGGTCCTCACTTGCCCTGGCAGTCATTGCACATAAACAGCAAGACTGGGGCTCTGCTCTTTCCTAGCCTTGCAAACAGACAATGCAGTTCGTCTCCCTCGTGAGCGCTTAAATGCTAAAATGAAACTTTGCACTCTCTCTCCTCTAAGGAAGGTGCTAGGCAGGAATTGTCTTGCTGGTACTCACTTGCCCTGGCAGTCATTGCAGATAAACAGAAAGACTGGGGCTACGCTCTTTCCTAGCCTTGCAAAGAGCCAATGCAGTTCGTCTCCCTCGTGCGTGCCAAAATGCTAAAATGAAACGTTGCACTCTCTCTCCTCCAAGGAAGCTCCTAGGCAGGAATTGTCTTGCTGGTCCTCACTTGCCCTGGCAGTCATTGCAGATAAACAGCAAGACTGGGGCTCTCCTCTCTCCTAGCCTTGCAAACAGCCAATGCAGTTCGTCTCCCTCGTGAGCGCCAAAATGCTAAAATGAAACGTTGCACTCCCTCTCTTCTAAGGAAGGTGCTAGGCAGGAATTGTCTTGCTGGTCCTCACTTGCCCTGGCAGTCATTGCAGATAAACAGCAAGACTGGGGCTCTGCTCTTTCCTAGCCTTGCAAACAGCAAATGCAGTTCGTCTCCCTCGTGAGCGCCAAAATGCAAAAATGAAACGTTGCACTCTCTCTGCTCCAAGGAAGGCCCTAGGCAGGAATTGTCTTGCTGGTCCTCACTTGCCCTGGCAGTCATTGCAGATAAACAGCAAGACTGGGGCTCTCCTCTCTCCTAGCCTTGCAAACAGCCAATGCAGTTCGTCTCCCTCGTGAGCGCCAAAATGCTAAAATGAAACGTTGCACTCCCTCTCTTCTAAGGAAGGTGCTAGGCAGGAATTGTCTTGCTGGTCCTCACTTGCCCTGGCAGTCATTGCAGATAAACAGCAAGACTGGGGCTCTGCTCTTTCCTAGCCTTGCAAACAGCAAATGCAGTTCGTCTCCTTCGTGAGCGCCAAAATGCTAAAATGAAACGTTGCACTCTCTCTCCTCCAAGGAAGCTCCTAGGCAGGAATTGTCTTGCTGGTCCTCACTTGCCCTGGCAGTCATTGCAGATAAACAGCAAGACTGGGGCTCTGCTCTTTCCTATCCTTGCAAACAGCCAATGCAGTTCGTCTCCCTCGTGAGCGCTTAAATGCTAAAATGAAACTTTGCACTCTCTCTCCTCTAAGGAAGGTGCTAGGCAGGAATTGTCTTGCTGGTCCTCACTTGCCCTGGCAGTCATTGCAGATAAACAGCAAGACTGGGGCTCTGCTCTTTCCTAGCCTTGCAAACAACCAATGCAGTTCGTCTCCCTCGTGAGCGCCAAAATGCTAAAATGAAACGTTGCACTCTCTCTCCTCCAAGGAAGCTCCTAGGCAGGAATTGTCTTGCTGGTCCTCACTTGCCCTGGCAGTCATTGCAGTTGAACCGCAAGACTGGGGCTCTGCTCTTTCCTAGCCTTGCAAACAGCCAATGCAGTTCGTCTCCCTCGTGAGCGCCAAAATGCTAAAATGAAACGTTGCACTCCCTCTCTTCTAAGGAAGGTGCTAGGCAGGAATTGTCTTGCTGGTCCTCACTTTGCCTGGCAGTCATTGCAGATAAACAGCAAGACTGGGGATCTGCTCTTTCCTAGCCTTGCAAACAGCCAATGCAGGTCGTCTCCCTCGTGAGCGCTTAAATGCTAAAATGAAACTTTGCACTCTCTCTCCTCTAAGGAAGGTGCTAGGCAGGAATTGTCTTGCTGGTCCTCACTTGCCCTGGCAGTCATTGCAGATAAACAGCAAGACTGGGGCTCTGCTCTTTCCTAGCCTTGCAAAGAGCCAATGCAATTCGTCTCCCTCGTGAGCGCCAAAATGCTAAAATGAAACGTTGCACTCTCTCTGCTCCAAGGAAGCTCCTAGGCAGGAATTGTCTTGCTGGTCCTCACTTGCCCTGGCAGTCATTGCAGTTAAAGAGCAAGACTGCGGCTCTGCTCTTTCCTAGCCTTGCAAACAGCCAATGCAGTTCGTCTCCCTCGTGAGCGCCAAAATGCAAAAATGAAACGTTGCACTCTCTCTCCTCTAAGGAAGGTGCTAGGCAGGAATTGTCTTGCTGGTCCTCACTTGCCCTGGCAGTCATTGCAGATAAACAGCAAGACTGGGGCTCTGCTCTTTCCTAGCCTTGCAAACAGCCAATGAAGTTCGTCTCCCTCGTGAGCGCCAAAATGCTAAAATGAAACGTTGCACTCTCTCTGCTCCAAGGAAGCTCCTAGGCAGGAATTGTCTTGCTGGTCCTCACTTGCCCTGGCAGTCATTGCAGTTAAACAGCAAGACTGGGGCTCTGCTCTTTCCTAGCCTTGCAAACAGCCAATGCAGTTCGTCTCCCTCGTGAGCGCCAAAATGCTAAAATGAAATGTTGCACTCTCTCTCCTCCAAGGAAGCTCCTAGGCAGGAATTGTCTTGCTGGTACTCACTTGCCCTGGCAGTCATTGCAGATAAACAGAAAGACTGGGGCTACGCTCTTTCCTAGCCTTGCAAAGAGCCAATGCAGTTCGTCTCCCTCGTGCGTGCCAAAATGCTAAAATGAAACGTTGCACTCTCTCTCCTCCAAGGAAGCTCCTAGGCAGGAATTGTCTTGCTGGTCCTCACTTGCCCTGGCAGTCATTGCAGATAAACAGCAAGACTGGGGCTCTCCTCTCTCCTAGCCTTGCAAACAGCCAATGCAGTTCGTCTCCCTCGTGAGCGCCAAAATGCTAAAATGAAACGTTGCACTCCCTCTCTTCTAAGGAAGGTGCTAGGCAGGAATTGTCTTGCTGGTCCTCACTTGCCCTGGCAGTCATTGCAGATAAACAGCAAGACTGGGGCTCTGCTCTTTCCTAGCCTTGCAAACAGCAAATGCAGTTCGTCTCCCTCGTGAGCGCCAAAATGCAAAAATGAAACGTTGCACTCTCTCTGCTCCAAGGAAGGCCCTAGGCAGGAATTGTCTTGCTGGTCCTCACTTGCCCTGGCAGTCATTGCAGATAAACAGCAAGACTGGGGCTCTCCTCTCTCCTAGCCTTGCAAACAGCCAATGCAGTTCGTCTCCCTCGTGAGCGCCAAAATGCTAAAATGAAACGTTGCACTCCCTCTCTTCTAAGGAAGGTGCTAGGCAGGAATTGTCTTGCTGGTCCTCACTTGCCCTGGCAGTCATTGCAGATAAACAGCAAGACTGGGGCTCTGCTCTTTCCTAGCCTTGCAAACAGCAAATGCAGTTCGTCTCCTTCGTGAGCGCCAAAATGCTAAAATGAAACGTTGCACTCTCTCTCCTCCAAGGAAGCTCCTAGGCAGGAATTGTCTTGCTGGTCCTCACTTGCCCTGGCAGTCATTGCAGATAAACAGCAAGACTGGGGCTCTGCTCTTTCCTAGCCTTGCAAACAGCCAATGCAGTTCGTCTCCCTCGTGAGCGCTTAAATGCTAAAATGAAACTTTGCACTCTCTCTCCTCTAAGGAAGGTGCTAGGCAGGAATTGTCTTGCTGGTCCTCACTTGCCCTGGCAGTCATTGCAGATAAACAGCAAGACTGGGGCTCTGCTCTTTCCTAGCCTTGCAAACAACCAATGCAGTTCGTCTCCCTCGTGAGCGCCAAAATGCTAAAATGAAACGTTGCACTCTCTCTCCTCCAAGGAAGCTCCTAGGCAGGAATTGTCTTGCTGGTCCTCACTTGCCCTGGCAGTCATTGCAGTTGAACCGCAAGACTGGGGCTCTGCTCTTTCCTAGCCTTGCAAACAGCCAATGCAGTTCGTCTCCCTCGTGAGCGCCAAAATGCTAAAATGAAACGTTGCACTCCCTCTCTTCTAAGGAAGGTGCTAGGCAGGAATTGTCTTGCTGGTCCTCACTTTGCCTGGCAGTCATTGCAGATAAACAGCAAGACTGGGGATCTGCTCTTTCCTAGCCTTGCAAACAGCCAATGCAGGTCGTCTCCCTCGTGAGCGCTTAAATGCTAAAATGAAACTTTGCACTCTCTCTCCTCTAAGGAAGGTGCTAGGCAGGAATTGTCTTGCTGGTCCTCACTTGCCCTGGCAGTCATTGCAGATAAACAGCAAGACTGGGGCTCTGCTCTTTCCTAGCCTTGCAAAGAGCCAATGCAATTCGTCTCCCTCGTGAGCGCCAAAATGCTAAAATGAAACGTTGCACTCTCTCTGCTCCAAGGAAGCTCCTAGGCAGGAATTGTCTTGCTGGTCCTCACTTGCCCTGGCAGTCATTGCAGTTAAAGAGCAAGACTGCGGCTCTGCTCTTTCCTAGCCTTGCAAACAGCCAATGCAGTTCGTCTCCCTCGTGAGCGCCAAAATGCAAAAATGAAACGTTGCACTCTCTCTCCTCTAAGGAAGGTGCTAGGCAGGAATTGTCTTGCTGGTCCTCACTTGCCCTGGCAGTCATTGCAGATAAACAGCAAGACTGGGGCTCTGCTCTTTCCTAGCCTTGCAAACAGCCAATGAAGTTCGTCTCCCTCGTGAGCGCCAAAATGCTAAAATGAAACGTTGCACTCTCTCTGCTCCAAGGAAGCTCCTAGGCAGGAATTGTCTTGCTGGTCCTCACTTGCCCTGGCAGTCATTGCAGTTAAACAGCAAGACTGGGGCTCTGCTCTTTCCTAGCCTTGCAAACAGCCAATGCAGTTCGTCTCCCTCGTGAGCGCCAAAATGCTAAAATGAAATGTTGCACTCTCTCTCCTCCAAGGAAGCTCCTAGGCAGGAATTGTCTTGCTGGTCCTCACTTGCCCTGGCAGTCATTGCAGATAAACAGCAAGACTGGGGCTCTGCTCTTTCCTAGCCTTACAAACAGCCAATACACTTCGTCTCCGTCGTGAGCGCTAAAATGCTAAAATGAAACGTTGCACTCCCTCTCCTCTAAGGAAGGTGGTAGGCAGGAATTGTCTTGCTGGTCCTCACTTGCCCTGGCAGTCATTGCAGATAAACAGCAAGACTGGGGCTCTGCTCTTTCCTAGCCTTGCAAACAGCCAATGCAGTTCGTCTCCCTCGTGAGCGCCAAAATGCTAAAATGAAACGTTGCACTCTCTCTCCTCCAAGGAAGGTGCTATGCAGGAATTGTCTTGCTGGTCCTCACTTGCCCTGGCAGTCATTGCAGATAAACAGCAAGACTGGGGCTCTGCTCTTTCCTAGCCTTGCAAACAGCAAATGCATTTCGTCTCCCTCGTGAGCGCCAAAATGCTAAAATGAAACGTTGCACTCTCTCTGCTCCAAGGAAGGTGCTAGGCAGGAATTGTCTTGCTGGTCCTCACTTGCCCTGGCAGTCATTGCAGATAAACAGCAAGACTGGGGCTCTGCTCTTTCCTAGCCTTACAAACAGCCAATGCAGTTCGTCTCCGTCGTGAGCGCTAAAATGCTAATATGAAACGTTGCACTCCCTCTCCTCTAAGGAAGGTGGTAGGCAGGAATTGTCTTGCTGGTCCTCACTTGCCCTGGCAGTCATTGCAGATAAACAGCAAGACTGGGGCTCTGCTCTTTCCTAGCCTTGCAAACAGCCAATGCAGTTCGTCTCCCTCGTGAGCGCCAAAATGCTAAAATGAAACGTTGCACTCTCTCTCCTCCAAGGAAGGTCCTAGGCAGGAATTGTCTTGCTGGTCCTCACTTGCCCTGGCAGTCATTGAAGATAAACAGCAAGACTGGGGCTCTGCTCTTTCCTAGCCTTGCAAAGAGCCAAAGCAGTTTGTGTCCCTCGTGAGCGCCAAAATGTTAAAATAAAACGTTGCACTCTCTCTCCTCCAAGGAAGCTCCTAGGCAGGAATTGTCTTGCTGGTCCTCACTTGCCCTGGCAGTCATTGCAGATTATCGGCGAGTCTGGGGCTCTGCTCTTTCCTAGCCTTGCAAACAGCCAATGCAGTTCGTCTCCCTCGTGAGCGCCAAAAATGCTAAAATCAAACGTTGCACACTCTCTCCTCCAAGGAAGCTCCTAGGCAGGAATTGTCTTGCTGGTCCTCACTTGGCCTGGCAGTCATTGCAGATAAACAGCAAGACTGGGGCTCTGCTCTTTCCTAGCCTTGCAAACAGCCAATGCAGTTCGTCTCCCTCGTGAGCGCCAAAATGCTAAAATGAAACGTTGCACTCTCTCTCCTCCAAGGAAGCTCCTAGGCAGGAATTGTCTTGCTGGTCCTCACTTGCCCTGGCAGTCATTGCAGATAAACAGCAAGACTGGGGCTCTCCTCTCTCCTAGCCTTGCAAACAGTTAATGCAGTTCGTCTCACTCGTGAGCGCCAAAATGCTAAAATGAAACGTTGCACTCCCTCTCTTCTAAGGAAGGTGCTAGGCAGGAATTGTCTTGCTGGTCCTCACTTGCCCTGGCAGTCATTGCACATAAACAGCAAGACTGGGGCTCTGCTCTTTCCTAGCCTTGCAAACAGACAATGCAGTTCGTCTCCCTCGTGAGCGCTTAAATGCTAAAATGAAACTTTGCACTCTCTGTCCTCTAAGGAAGGTGCTAGGCAGGAATTGTCTTGCTGGTACTCACTTGCCCTGGCAGTCATTGCAGATAGACAGAAAGACTGGGGCTACGCTCTTTCCTAGCCTTGCAAAGAGCCAATGCAGTTCGTCTCCCTCGTGCGTGCCAAAATGCTAAAATGAAACGTTGCACTCTCTCTCCTCCAAGGAAGCTCCTAGGCAGGAATTGTCTTGCTGGTCCTCACTTGCCCTGGCAGTCATTGCAGATAAACAGCAAGACTGGGGCTCTCCTCTCTCCTAGCCTTGCAAACAGCCAATGCAGTTCGTCTCCCTCGTGAGCGCCAAAATGCTAAAATGAAACGTTGCACTCCCTCTCTTCTAAGGAAGGTGCTAGGCAGGAATTGTCTTGCTGGTCCTCACTTGCCCTGGCAGTCATTGCAGATAAACAGCAAGACTGGGGCTCTGCTCTTTCCTAGCCTTGCAAACAGCAAATGCAGTTCGTCTCCCTCGTGAGCGCCAAAATGCTAAAATGAAACGTTGCACTCTCTCTCCTCCAAGGAAGCTCCTAGGCAGGAATTGTCTTGCTGGTCCTCACTTGCCCTGGCAGTCATTGCAGATAAACAGCAAGACTGGGGCTCTCCTCTCTCCTAGCCTTGCAAACAGCCAATGCAGTTCGTCTCCCTCGTGAGCGCCAAAATGCTAAAATGAAACGTTGCACTCCCTCTCTTCTAAGGAAGGTGCTAGGCAGGAATTGTCTTGCTGGTCCTCACTTGCCCTGGCAGTCATTGCAGATAAACAGCAAGACTGGGGCTCTGCTCTTTCCTAGCCTTGCAAACAGCAAATGCAGTTCGTCTCCTTCGTGAGCGCCAAAATGCTAAAATGAAACGTTGCACTCTCTCTCCTCCAAGGAAGCTCCTAGGCAGGAATTGTCTTGCTGGTCCTCACTTGCCCTGGCAGTCATTGCAGATAAACAGCAAGACTGGGGCTCTGCTCTTTCCTAGCCTTGCAAACAGCCAATGCAGTTCGTCTCCCTCGTGAGCGCTTAAATGCTAAAATGAAACTTTGCACTCTCTCTCCTCTAAGGAAGGTGCTAGGCAGGAATTGTCTTGCTGGTCCTCACTTGCCCTGGCAGTCATTGCAGATAAACAGCAAGACTGGGGCTCTGCTCTTTCCTAGCCTTGCAAACAACCAATGCAGTTCGTCTCCCTCGTGAGCGCCAAAATGCTAAAATGAAACGTTGCACTCTCTCTCCTCCAAGGAAGGTGCTAGGCAGGAATTGTCTTGCTGGTCCTCACTTGCCCTGGCAGTCATTGCAGTTGAACCGCAAGACTGGGGCTCTGCTCTTTCCTAGCCTTGCAAACAGCCAATGCAGTTCGTCTCCCTCGTGAGCGCCAAAATGCTAAAATGAAACGTTGCACTCCCTCTCTTCTAAGGAAGGTGCTAGGCAGGAATTGTCTTGCTGGTCCTCACTTTGCCTGGCAGTCATTGCAGATAAACAGCAAGACTGGGGATCTGCTCATTCCTAGCCTTGCAAACAGCCAATGCAGGTCGTCTCCCTCGTGAGCGCTTAAATGCTAAAATGAAACTTTGCACTCTCTCTCCTCTAAGGAAGGTGCTAGGCAGGAATTGTCTTGCTGGTCCTCACTTGCCCTGGCAGTCATTGCAGATAAAGAGCAAGACTGGGGCTCTGCTCTTTCCTAGCCTTGCAAACAGCCAATGCAGTTCGTCTCCCTCGTGAAGCGCCAAAATGCTAAAATGAAACGTTGCACTCTCTCTCCTCCAAGGAAGCTCCTAGGCAGGAATTGTCTTGCTGGTCCTCACTTGCCCTGGCAGTCATTGCAGATAAAGAGAAAGACTGGGGCTATGCTCTTTCCTAGCCTTGCAAACAGCAAATGCAGTTCGTCTCCCTCGTGAGCGCCAAAATGCTAAAATGAAACGTTGCACTCTCTCTCCTCCAAGGAAGCTGCTAGGCAGGAATTGTCTTGCTGGTCCTCACTTGCCCTGGCAGTCATTGCAGATAAACAGCAAGACTGGGGCTCTGCTCTTTCCTAGCCTTGCAAACAGCCAATGCAGTTCGTCTCCCTCGTGAGCGCCAAAATGCTAAAATGAAACGTTGCACTCTCTCTCCTCCAAGGAAGCTCCTAGGCAGGAATTGTCTTGCTGGTCCTCACTTGCCCTGGCAGTCATTGCAGATAAACAGCAAGACTGGGGCTCTCCTCTCTCCTAGCCTTGCAAACAGCCAATGCAGTTCGTCTCCCTCGTGAGCGCCAAAATGCTAAAATGAAACGTTGCACTCCCTCTCTTCTAAGGAAGGTGCTAGGCAGGAACTGTCTTGCTGGTCCTCACTTGCCCTGGCAGTCATTGCAGATAAACAGAAAGACTGGGGCTACGCTCTTTCCTAGCCTTGCAAATAGCGAATGCAGTTCGTCTCCCTCGTGAGCGCCAAAATGCTAAAATGAAACGTTGCACTCTCTCTCCTCCAAGGAAGCTCCTAGGCAGGAATTGTCTTGCTGGTCCTCACTTGCCCTGGCAGTCATTGCAGATAAAGAGCAAGACTGGGGCTCTGCTCTTTCCTAGCCTTGCAAACAGCAAATGCAGTTCGTCTCCCTCGTGAGCGCCAAAATGCTAAAATGAAACTTTGCACTCTCTCTCCTCCAAGGAAGCTCCTAGGCAGGAATTGTCTTGCTGGTCCTCACTTGCCCTGGCAGTCATTGCAGATAAACAGAAAGACTGGGGCTCTCCTCTCTCCTAGCCTTGCAAACAGCCAATGCAGTTCATCTCCCTCGTGAGCGCCAAAATGCTAAAATGAAACGTTGCACTCCCTCTCTTCTAAGGAAGGTGCTAGGCAGGAATTGTCTTGCTGGTCCTCACTTGCCCTGGCAGTCATTGCAGATAAACAGCAAGACTGGGGCTCTGCTCTTTCCTAGCCTTGCAAACAGCAAATGCAGTTCGTCTCCTTCGTGAGCGCCAAAATGCTAAAATGAAACGTTGCACTCTCTCTCCTCCAAGGAAGCTCCTAGGCAGGAATTGTCTTGCTGGTCCTCACTTGCCCTGGCAGTCATTGCAGATAAACAGAAAGACTGGGGCTCTGCTCTTTCCTAGCCTTGCAAACAGCCAATGCAGTTCGTCTCCCTCGTGAGCGCTTAAATGCTAAAATGAAACTTTGCACTCTCTCTCCTCTAAGGAAGGTGCTAGGCAGGAATTGTCTTGCTGGTCCTCACTTGCCCTGGCAGTCATTGCAGATAAACAGAAAGACTGGGGCTACGCTCTTTCCTAGCCTTGCAAATAGCGAATGCAGTTCGTCTCCCTCGTGAGCGCCAAAATGCTAAAATGAAACGTTGCACTCTCTCTCCTCCAAGGAAGCTCCTAGGAAGGAATTGTCTTGCTGGTCCTCACTTGTCTGGCAGTCATTGCAGATAAACAGGAAGACTGGGGCTCTGCTCTTTCCTAGCCTTGCAAACAGCAAATGCAGTTCGTCTCCTTCGTGAGCGCCAAAATGCTAAAATGAAACGTTGCACTCTCTCTGCTCCAAGGAAGGTCCTAGGCAGGAATTGTCTTGCTGGTCCTCACTTGCCCTGGCAGTCATTGCAGATAAACAGCAAGACTGGGGCTCTGCTCTTTCCTAGCCTTGCAAACAGCCAATGCAGTTCGTCTCCCTCGTGAGCGCCAAAATGCTAAAATGAAACGTTGCACTCTCTCTGCTCCAAGGAAGGTCCTAGGCAGGAATTGTCTTGCTGGTCCTCACTTGCCCTGGCAGTCATTGCAGATAAACAGCAAGACTGGGGCTCTGCTCTTTCCTAGCCTTGCAAACAGCCAATGCAGTTCGTGTCCCTCGTGAGCGCCAAAAAGCTAAAATGAAACGTTGCTCTCTCTCTCCTCCAAGGAAGCTCCTAGGCAGGAATTGTCTTGCTGGTCCTCACTTGCCCTGGCAGTCATTGCAGATAAACAGCAAGACTGGGGCTCTGCTCTTTCCTAGCCTTGCAAACAGCCAATGCAGTTCGTCTCCCTCGTGAGCGCCAAAATGCTAAAATGAAACGTTGCACTCTCTCCCCTGCAAGGAAGGTGCTAGGCAGGAATTGTCTTGCTGGTCCTCACTTGCCCTGGCAGTCATTGCAGATAAACAGCAAGACTGGGGCTCTGCTCTTTCCTAGCCTTGCAAAGAGCCAATGCAGTTCGTCTCCCTCGTGAGCGCCAAAATGCTAAAATGAAACGTTGCACTCCCTCTCCTCTAAGGAAGGTGCTCGGCAGGAATTGTCTTGCTGCTCCTCACTTGCCCTGGCAGTCATTGCAGATAAACAGAAAGACTGGGGCTATGCTCTTTCCTAGCCTTGTAAACAGCCAATGCAGTTCGTCACCCTCGTGAGAGCCAAAACGCTAAAATGAAACGTTGCACTCTCTCTGCTCCAAGGAAGGTGCTAGGCAGGAATTGTCTTGCTGGTCCTCACTTGCCCTGGCAGTCATTGCAGATAAACAGCAAGACTGGGGCTCTGCTCTTTCCTAGCCTTGCAAACAGCCAATGCAGTTCGTCTCCCTCGTGAGTGCCAAAATGCTAAAATGAAACTTTGCACTCTCTCTCCTCTAAGGAAGGTGCTAGGCAGGAATTGTCTTGCTGGTCCTCACTTGCCCTGGCAGTCATTGCAGATTATCAGCAAGACTGGGGCTCTGCTCTTTCCTAGCCTTGCAAACACCCAATGCAGTTCGTCTCCCTCGTGAGAGCCAAAATGCAAAAATGAAACGTTGTAATCTCTCTGCTCCAAGGAAGGTGCTAGGCAGGAATTGTCTTGCTGGTCCTCACTTGCCCTGGCAGTCATTGCAGATAAACAGCAAGTCTGGGGCTCTGCTCTTTCCTAGCCTTGCAAACAGCCAATGCAGTTCGTCTCCCTCGTGAGCGCCAAAATGCTAAAATGAAACGTTGCACTCTCTCTGCTCCAAGGAAGGTCCTAGGCAGGAATTGTCTTGCTGGTCCTCACTTGCCCTGGCAGTCATTGCAGATAAACAGCAAGACTGGGGCTCTGCTCTTTCCTAGCCTTGCAAACAGCCAATGCAGTTCGTGTCCCTCGTGAGCGCCAAAAAGCTAAAATGAAACGTTGCTCTCTCTTTCCTCCAAGGAAGCTCCTAGGCAGGAATTGTCTTGCTGGTCCTCACTTGCCCTGGCAGTCATTGCAGAGAAACAGCAAGACTGGGGCTCTGCTCTTTCCTAGCCTTGCAAACAGCCAATGCAGTTCGTCTCCCTCGTGAGCGCCAAAAAGCTAAAATGAAACGTTGCACTCTCTCTCCTCCAAGGAAGCTCCTAGGCAGGAATTGTCTTGCTGGTCCTCACTTGCCCTGGCAGTCATTGCAGATAAAGAGCAAGACTGGGGCTCTGCTCTTTCCTAGCCTTGCAAACAGCAAATGCAGTTCGTCTCCCTCGTGAGCGCCAAAATGCTAAAATGAAACTTTGCACTCTCTCTCCTCCAAGGAAGCTCCTAGGCAGGAATTGTCTTGCTGGTCCTCACTTGCCCTGGCAGTCATTGCAGATAAACAGAAAGACTGGGGCTCTCCTCTCTCCTAGCCTTGCAAACAGCCAATGCAGTTCATCTCCCTCGTGAGCGCCAAAATGCTAAAATGAAACGTTGCACTCCCTCTCTTCTAAGGAAGGTGCTAGGCAGGAATTGTCTTGCTGGTCCTCACTTGCCCTGGCAGTCATTGCAGATAAACAGCAAGACTGGGGCTCTGCTCTTTCCTAGCCTTGCAAACAGCAAATGCAGTTCGTCTCCTTCGTGAGCGCCAAAATGCTAAAATGAAACGTTGCACTCTCTCTCCTCCAAGGAAGCTCCTAGGCAGGAATTGTCTTGCTGGTCCTCACTTGCCCTGGCAGTCATTGCAGATAAACAGAAAGACTGGGGCTCTGCTCTTTCCTAGCCTTGCAAACAGCCAATGCAGTTCGTCTCCCTCGTGAGCGCTTAAATGCTAAAATGAAACTTTGCACTCTCTCTCCTCTAAGGAAGGTGCTAGGCAGGAATTGTCTTGCTGGTCCTCACTTGCCCTGGCAGTCATTGCAGATAAACAGAAAGACTGGGGCTACGCTCTTTCCTAGCCTTGCAAATAGCGAATGCAGTTCGTCTCCCTCGTGAGCGCCAAAATGCTAAAATGAAACGTTGCACTCTCTCTCCTCCAAGGAAGCTCCTAGGAAGGAATTGTCTTGCTGGTCCTCACTTGTCTGGCAGTCATTGCAGATAAACGGGAAGACTGGGGCTCTGCTCTTTCCTAGCCTTGCAAACAGCAAATGCAGTTCGTCTCCTTCGTGAGCGCCAAAATGCTAAAATGAAACGTTGCACTCTCTCTGCTCCAAGGAAGGTCCTAGGCAGGAATTGTCTTGCTGGTCCTCACTTGCCCTGGCAGTCATTGCAGATAAACAGCAAGACTGGGGCTCTGCTCTTTCCTAGCCTTGCAAACAGCCAATGCAGTTCGTCTCCCTCGTGAGCGCCAAAATGCTAAAATGAAACGTTGCACTCTCTCTGCTCCAAGGAAGGTCCTAGGCAGGAATTGTCTTGCTGGTCCTCACTTGCCCTGGCAGTCATTGCAGATAAACAGCAAGACTGGGGCTCTGCTCTTTCCTAGCCTTGCAAACAGCCAATGCAGTTCGTGTCCCTCGTGAGCGCCAAAAAGCTAAAATGAAACGTTGCTCTCTCTCTCCTCCAAGGAAGCTCCTAGGCAGGAATTGTCTTGCTGGTCCTCACTTGCCCTGGCAGTCATTGCAGATAAACAGCAAGACTGGGGCTCTGCTCTTTCCTAGCCTTGCAAACAGCCAATGCAGTTCGTCTCCCTCGTGAGCGCCAAAATGCTAAAATGAAACGTTGCACTCTCTCCCCTGCAAGGAAGGTGCTAGGCAGGAATTGTCTTGCTGGTCCTCACTTGCCCTGGCAGTCATTGCAGATAAACAGCAAGACTGGGGCTCTGCTCTTTCCTAGCCTTGCAAAGAGCCAATGCAGTTCGTCTCCCTCGTGAGCGCCAAAATGCTAAAATGAAACGTTGCACTCCCTCTCCTCTAAGGAAGGTGCTCGGCAGGAATTGTCTTGCTGGTCCTCACTTGCCCTGGCAGTCATTGCAGATAAACAGCAAGTCTGGGGCTCTGCTCTTTCCTAGCCTTGCAAACAGCTAATGCAGTTAGTCTCCCTCCTGAGCGCCAAAATGCTAAAAGGAAACGTTGCACTCCCTCTCCTCTAAGGAAGGTGCTAGGCAGGAACTGTCTTGCTGGTCCTCACTTGCCCTGGCGGTCATTGCAGATAAACAGAAAGACTGGGGCTCTGCTCTTTCCTAGCCTTTCAAAGAGCCAATGCAGTTCGTCTCCCTCGTGAGCGCCAAAATGCTAAAATGAAACGTTGCACTCTCTCTCCTCCAAGGAAGGCCCTAGGCAGGAATTGTCTTGCTGGTCCTCACTTGCCCTGGCAGTCATTGCAGATTATCAGTAAGTCTGGGGCTATGCTCTTTCCTAGCCTTGTAAACAGCCAATGCAGTTCGTCACCCTAGTGAGAGCCAAAATGCTAAAATGAAACGTTGCACTCTCTCCCCTCCAAGGAAGGGGCTAGGCAGGAATTGTCTTGCTGGTCCTCACTTGCCCAGGCAGTCATTGCAGATAAACAGCAAGTCTGGGGCTCTGCTCTTTCCTAGCCTTGCAAACAGCCAATGCAGTTCCTCTCCCTCGTGAGCGCTTAAATGCTAAAATGAAACGTTGCACTCTCTCTGCTCCAAGGAAGCTCCTAGGCAGGAAGTGTCTTGCTGGTCCTCACTTGCCCTGGCAGTCATTGCAGATAAACAGCAAGTCTGGGGCTCTGCTCTTTCCTAGCCTTGCAAACAGCTAATGCAGTTAGTCTCCCTCTTGAGCGCCAAAATGCTAAAAGGAAACGTTGCACTCCCTCTCCTCTAAGGAAGGTGCTAGGCAGGAACTGTCTTGCTGGTCCTCACTTGCCCTGGCGGTCATTGCAGATAAACAGAAAGACTGGGGCTCTGCTCTTTCCTAGCCTTTCAAAGAGCCAATGCAGTTCGTCTCCCTCGTGAGCGCCAAAATGCTAAAATGAAACGTTGCACTCTCTCTCCTCCAAGGAAGGCCCTAGGCAGGAATTGTCTTGCTGGTCCTCACTTGCCCTGGCAGTCATTGCAGATTATCAGTAAGTCTGGGGCTATGCTCTTTCCTAGCCTTGTAAACAGCCAATGCAGTTCGTCACCCTAGTGAGAGCCAAAATGCTAAAATGAAACGTTGCACTCTCTCCCCTCCAAGGAAGGGGCTAGGCAGGAATTGTCTTGCTGGTCCTCACTTGCCCTGGCAGTCATTGCAGATAAACAGCAAGTCTGGGGCTCTGCTCTTTCCTAGCCTTGCAAACAGCCAATGCAGTTCCTCTCCCTCGTGAGCGCTTAAATGCTAAAATGAAACGTTGCACTCTCTCTGCTCCAAGGAAGCTCCTAGGCAGGAAGTGTCTTGCTGGTCCTCACTTGCCCCGGCAGTCATTGCAGTTAAACAGTAAGACTGGGGCTCTGCTCTTTCCTAGCCTTGCAAACAGCAAATGCAGTTCGTCTCCCTCGTGAGCGCCAAAATGCTAAAATGAAACGTTGTAATCCCTCTCCTCTAAGGAAGGTGCTAGGCAGGAACTGTCTTGCTGGTCCTCACTTGCCCCGGCAGTCATTGCAGTTAAACAGCAAGACTAGGGCTCTGCTCGTTCCTAGCCTTGCAAACAGCAAATGCAGTTCGTCTCCCTCGTGAGCGCCAACATGCTAAAATGAAACTTTGCACTCTCTCTCCTCTAAGGAAGGTGCTAGGCAGGAATTGTCTTGCTGGTCCTCACTTGCCCTGGCAGTCATTGCAGATAAACAGCAAGACTGGGGCTCTGCTCTTTCCTAGCCTTGCAAACAGCCAATGCAGTTCGTCTCCCTCGTGAGCGCCAACATGCTAAAATGAAACGTCGCACTCTCTCTGCTCCAAGGAAGCTCCTAGGCAGGAATTGTCTTGCTGGTCCTCACTTGCCCTGGCAGTCATTGCAGATAAACAGCAAGACTGGGGCTCTGCTCTTTCCTAGCCTTGCAAACAGCCAATGCAGTTAGTCTCCCTCCTGAGCGCCAAAATGCTAAAAGGAAACGTTGCACTCCCTCTCCTCTAAGGAAGGTGCTAGGCAGGAACTGTCTTGCTGGTCCTCACTTGCCCTGGCGGTCATTGCAGATAAACAGAAAGACTGGGGCTCTGCTCTTTCCTAGCCTTTCAAAGAGCCAATGCAGTTCGTCTCCCTCGTGAGCGCCAAAATGCTAAAATGAAACGTTGCACTCTCTCTCCTCCAAGGAAGGCCCTAGGCAGGAATTGTCTTGCTGGTCCTCACTTGCCCTGGCAGTCATTGCAGATTATCAGTAAGTCTGGGGCTATGCTCTTTCCTAGCCTTGTAAACAGCCAATGCAGTTCGTCACCCTAGTGAGAGCCAAAATGCTAAAATGAAACGTTGCACTCTCTCCCCTCCAAGGAAGGGGCTAGGCAGGAATTGTCTTGCTGGTCCTCACTTGCCCTGGCAGTCATTGCAGATAAACAGCAAGTCTGGGGCTCTGCTCTTTCCTAGCCTTGCAAACAGCCAATGCAGTTCCTCTCCCTCGTGAGCGCTTAAATGCTAAAATGAAACGTTGCACTCTCTCTGCTCCAAGGAAGCTCCTAGGCAGGAAGTGTCTTGCTGGTCCTCACTTGCCCTGGCAGTCATTGCAGATAAACAGCAAGTCTGGGGCTCTGCTCTTTCCTAGCCTTGCAAACAGCTAATGCAGTTAGTCTCCCTCTTGAGCGCCAAAATGCTAAAAGGAAACGTTGCTCTCTCTTTCCTCCAAGGAAGCTCCTAGGCAGGAATTGTCTTGCTGGTCCTCACTTGCCCTGGCAGTCATTGCAGAGAAACAGCAAGACTGGGGCTCTGCTCTTTCCTAGCCTTGCAAACAGCCAATGCAGTTCGTCTCCCTCGTGAGCGCCAAAAAGCTAAAATGAAACGTTGCACTCTCTCTCCTCCAAGGAAGCTCCTAGGCAGGAATTGTCTTGCTGGTCCTCACTTGCCCTGGCAGTCATTGCAGATAAAGAGCAAGACTGGGGCTCTGCTCTTTCCTAGCCTTGCAAACAGCAAATGCAGTTCGTCTCCCTCGTGAGCGCCAAAATGCTAAAATGAAACTTTGCACTCTCTCTCCTCCAAGGAAGCTCCTAGGCAGGAATTGTCTTGCTGGTCCTCACTTGCCCTGGCAGTCATTGCAGATAAACAGAAAGACTGGGGCTCTCCTCTCTCCTAGCCTTGCAAACAGCCAATGCAGTTCATCTCCCTCGTGAGCGCCAAAATGCTAAAATGAAACGTTGCACACCCTCTCTTCTAAGGAAGGTGCTAGGCAGGAATTGTCTTGCTGGTCCTCACTTGCCCTGGCAGTCATTGCAGATAAACAGCAAGACTGGGGCTCTGCTCTTTCCTAGCCTTGCAAACAGCAAATGCAGTTCGTCTCCTTCGTGAGCGCCAAAATGCTAAAATGAAACGTTGCACTCTCTCTCCTCCAAGGAAGCTCCTAGGCAGGAATTGTCTTGCTGGTCCTCACTTGCCCAGGCAGTCATTGCAGATAAACAGAAAGACTGGGGCTCTGCTCTTTCCTAGCCTTGCAAACAGCCAATGCAGTTCGTCTCCCTCGTGAGCGCTTAAATGCTAAAATGAAACTTTGCACTCTCTCTCCTCTAAGGAAGGTGCTAGGCAGGAATTGTCTTGCTGGTCCTCACTTGCCCTGGCAGTCATTGCAGATAAACAGAAAGACTGGGGCTACGCTCTTTCCTAGCCTTGCAAATAGCGAATGCAGTTCGTCTCCCTCGTGAGCGCCAAAATGCTAAAATGAAACGTTGCACTCTCTCTCCTCCAAGGAAGCTCCTAGGAAGGAATTGTCTTGCTGGTCCTCACTTGTCTGGCAGTCATTGCAGATAAACGGGAAGACTGGGGCTCTGCTCTTTCCTAGCCTTGCAAACAGCAAATGCAGTTCGTCTCCTTCGTGAGCGCCAAAATGCTAAAATGAAACGTTGCACTCTCTCTGCTCCAAGGAAGGTCCTAGGCAGGAATTGTCTTGCTGGTCCTCACTTGCCCTGGCAGTCATTGCAGATAAACAGCAAGACTGGGGCTCTGCTCTTTCCTAGCCTTGCAAACAGCCAATGCAGTTCGTCTCCCTCGTGAGCGCCAAAATGCTAAAATGAAACGTTGCACTCTCTCTGCTCCAAGGAAGGTCCTAGGCAGGAATTGTCTTGCTGGTCCTCACTTGCCCTGGCAGTCATTGCAGATAAACAGCAAGACTGGGGCTCTGCTCTTTCCTAGCCTTGCAAACAGCCAATGCAGTTCGTGTCCCTCGTGAGCGCCAAAAAGCTAAAATGAAACGTTGCTCTCTCTCTCCTCCAAGGAAGCTCCTAGGCAGGAATTGTCTTGCTGGTCCTCACTTGCCCTGGCAGTCATTGCAGATAAACAGCAAGACTGGGGCTCTGCTCTTTCCTAGCCTTGCAAACAGCCAATGCAGTTCGTCTCCCTCGTGAGCGCCAAAATGCTAAAATGAAACGTTGCACTCTCTCCCCTGCAAGGAAGGTGCTAGGCAGGAATTGTCTTGCTGGTCCTCACTTGCCCTGGCAGTCATTGCAGATAAACAGCAAGACTGGGGCTCTGCTCTTTCCTAGCCTTGCAAAGAGCCAATGCAGTTCGTCTCCCTCGTGAGCGCCAAAATGCTAAAATGAAACGTTGCACTCCCTCTCCTCTAAGGAAGGTGCTCGGCAGGAATTGTCTTGCTGGTCCTCACTTGCCCTGGCAGTCATTGCAGATAAACAGCAAGTCTGGGGCTCTGCTCTTTCCTAGCCTTGCAAACAGCTAATGCAGTTAGTCTCCCTCCTGAGCGCCAAAATGCTAAAAGGAAACGTTGCACTCCCTCTCCTCTAAGGAAGGTGCTAGGCAGGAACTGTCTTGCTGGTCCTCACTTGCCCTGGCGGTCATTGCAGATAAACAGAAAGACTGGGGCTCTGCTCTTTCCTAGCCTTTCAAAGAGCCAATGCAGTTCGTCTCCCTCGTGAGCGCCAAAATGCTAAAATGAAACGTTGCACTCTCTCTCCTCCAAGGAAGGCCCTAGGCAGGAATTGTCTTGCTGGTCCTCACTTGCCCTGGCAGTCATTGCAGATTATCAGTAAGTCTGGGGCTATGCTCTTTCCTAGCCTTGTAAACAGCCAATGCAGTTCGTCACCCTAGTGAGAGCCAAAATGCTAAAATGAAACGTTGCACTCTCTCCCCTCCAAGGAAGGGGCTAGGCAGGAATTGTCTTGCTGGTCCTCACTTGCCCAGGCAGTCATTGCAGATAAACAGCAAGTCTGGGGCTCTGCTCTTTCCTAGCCTTGCAAACAGCCAATGCAGTTCCTCTCCCTCGTGAGCGCTTAAATGCTAAAATGAAACGTTGCACTCTCTCTGCTCCAAGGAAGCTCCTAGGCAGGAAGTGTCTTGCTGGTCCTCACTTGCCCTGGCAGTCATTGCAGATAAACAGCAAGTCTGGGGCTCTGCTCTTTCCTAGCCTTGCAAACAGCTAATGCAGTTAGTCTCCCTCTTGAGCGCCAAAATGCTAAAAGGAAACGTTGCACTCCCTCTCCTCTAAGGAAGGTGCTAGGCAGGAACTGTCTTGCTGGTCCTCACTTGCCCTGGCGGTCATTGCAGATAAACAGAAAGACTGGGGCTCTGCTCTTTCCTAGCCTTTCAAAGAGCCAATGCAGTTCGTCTCCCTCGTGAGCGCCAAAATGCTAAAATGAAACGTTGCACTCTCTCTCCTCCAAGGAAGGCCCTAGGCAGGAATTGTCTTGCTGGTCCTCACTTGCCCTGGCAGTCATTGCAGATTATCAGTAAGTCTGGGGCTATGCTCTTTCCTAGCCTTGTAAACAGCCAATGCAGTTCGTCACCCTAGTGAGAGCCAAAATGCTAAAATGAAACGTTGCACTCTCTCCCCTCCAAGGAAGGGGCTAGGCAGGAATTGTCTTGCTGGTCCTCACTTGCCCTGGCAGTCATTGCAGATAAACAGCAAGTCTGGGGCTCTGCTCTTTCCTAGCCTTGCAAACAGCCAATGCAGTTCCTCTCCCTCGTGAGCGCTTAAATGCTAAAATGAAACGTTGCACTCTCTCTGCTCCAAGGAAGCTCCTAGGCAGGAAGTGTCTTGCTGGTCCTCACTTGCCCCGGCAGTCATTGCAGTTAAACAGTAAGACTGGGGCTCTGCTCTTTCCTAGCCTTGCAAACAGCAAATGCAGTTCGTCTCCCTCGTGAGCGCCAAAATGCTAAAATGAAACGTTGTAATCCCTCTCCTCTAAGGAAGGTGCTAGGCAGGAACTGTCTTGCTGGTCCTCACTTGCCCCGGCAGTCATTGCAGTTAAACAGCAAGACTAGGGCTCTGCTCGTTCCTAGCCTTGCAAACAGCAAATGCAGTTCGTCTCCCTCGTGAGCGCCAACATGCTAAAATGAAACTTTGCACTCTCTCTCCTCTAAGGAAGGTGCTAGGCAGGAATTGTCTTGCTGGTCCTCACTTGCCCTGGCAGTCATTGCAGATAAACAGCAAGACTGGGGCTCTGCTCTTTCCTAGCCTTGCAAACAGCCAATGCAGTTCGTCTCCCTCGTGAGCGCCAAAATGCAAAATTGAAACGTTGCACTCTCTCTGCTCCAAGGAAGCTCCTAGGCAGGAATTGTCTTCCTGGTCCTCACTTGCCCTGGCAGTCATTACAGATAAACAGCAAGACTAGGGCTCTGCTCTTTCCTAGCCTTGCAAACAGCCAATGCAGTTCGTCTCCCTCGTGAGCGCCAACATGCTAAAATGAAACGTCGCACTCTCTCTGCTCCAAGGAAGCTCCTAGGCAGGAATTGTCTTGCTGGTCCTCACTTGCCCTGGCAGTCATTGCAGATAAACAGCAAGACTGGGGCTCTGCTCTTTCCTAGCCTTGCAAACAGCCAATGCAGTTAGTCTCCCTCCTGAGCGCCAAAATGCTAAAAGGAAACGTTGCACTCCCTCTCCTCTAAGGAAGGTGCTAGGCAGGAACTGTCTTGCTGGTCCTCACTTGCCCTGGCGGTCATTGCAGATAAACAGAAAGACTGGGGCTCTGCTCTTTCCTAGCCTTTCAAAGAGCCAATGCAGTTCGTCTCCCTCGTGAGCGCCAAAATGCTAAAATGAAACGTTGCACTCTCTCTCCTCCAAGGAAGGCCCTAGGCAGGAATTGTCTTGCTGGTCCTCACTTGCCCTGGCAGTCATTGCAGATTATCAGTAAGTCTGGGGCTATGCTCTTTCCTAGCCTTGTAAACAGCCAATGCAGTTCGTCACCCTAGTGAGAGCCAAAATGCTAAAATGAAACGTTGCACTCTCTCCCCTCCAAGGAAGGGGCTAGGCAGGAATTGTCTTGCTGGTCCTCACTTGCCCTGGCAGTCATTGCAGATAAACAGCAAGTCTGGGGCTCTGCTCTTTCCTAGCCTTGCAAACAGCCAATGCAGTTCCTCTCCCTCGTGAGCGCTTAAATGCTAAAATGAAACGTTGCACTCTCTCTGCTCCAAGGAAGCTCCTAGGCAGGAAGTGTCTTGCTGGTCCTCACTTGCCCTGGCAGTCATTGCAGATAAACAGCAAGTCTGGGGCTCTGCTCTTTCCTAGCCTTGCAAACAGCTAATGCAGTTAGTCTCCCTCTTGAGCGCCAAAATGCTAAAAGGAAACGTTGCACTCCCTCTCCTCTAAGGAAGGTGCTAGGCAGGAACTGTCTTGCTGGTCCTCACTTGCCCTGGCGGTCATTGCAGATAAACAGAAAGACTGGGGCTCTGCTCTTTCCTAGCCTTTCAAAGAGCCAATGCAGTTCGTCTCCCTCGTGAGCGCCAAAATGCTAAAATGAAACGTTGCACTCTCTCTCCTCCAAGGAAGGCCCTAGGCAGGAATTGTCTTGCTGGTCCTCACTTGCCCTGGCAGTCATTGCAGATTATCAGTAAGTCTGGGGCTATGCTCTTTCCTAGCCTTGTAAACAGCCAATGCAGTTCGTCACCCTAGTGAGAGCCAAAATGCTAAAATGAAACGTTGCACTCTCTCCCCTCCAAGGAAGGGGCTAGGCAGGAATTGTCTTGCTGGTCCTCACTTGCCCTGGCAGTCATTGCAGATAAACAGCAAGTCTGGGGCTCTGCTCTTTCCTAGCCTTGCAAACAGCCAATGCAGTTCCTCTCCCTCGTGAGCGCTTAAATGCTAAAATGAAACGTTGCACTCTCTCTGCTCCAAGGAAGCTCCTAGGCAGGAAGTGTCTTGCTGGTCCTCACTTGCCCCGGCAGTCATTGCAGTTAAACAGTAAGACTGGGGCTCTGCTCTTTCCTAGCCTTGCAAACAGCAAATGCAGTTCGTCTCCCTCGTGAGCGCCAAAATGCTAAAATGAAACGTTGTAATCCCTCTCCTCTAAGGAAGGTGCTAGGCAGGAACTGTCTTGCTGGTCCTCACTTGCCCCGGCAGTCATTGCAGTTAAACAGCAAGACTAGGGCTCTGCTCGTTCCTAGCCTTGCAAACAGCAAATGCAGTTCGTCTCCCTCGTGAGCGCCAACATGCTAAAATGAAACTTTGCACTCTCTCTCCTCTAAGGAAGGTGCTAGGCAGGAATTGTCTTGCTGGTCCTCACTTGCCCTGGCAGTCATTGCAGATAAACAGCAAGACTGGGGCTCTGCTCTTTCCTAGCCTTGCAAACAGCCAATGCAGTTCGTCTCCCTCGTGAGCGCCAAAATGCAAAATTGAAACGTTGCACTCTCTCTGCTCCAAGGAAGCTCCTAGGCAGGAATTGTCTTCCTGGTCCTCACTTGCCCTGGCAGTCATTACAGATAAACAGCAAGACTAGGGCTCTGCTCTTTCCTAGCCTTGCAAACAGCCAATGCAGTTCGTCTCCCTCGTGAGCGCCAACATGCTAAAATGAAACGTCGCACTCTCTCTGCTCCAAGGAAGCTCCTAGGCAGGAATTGTCTTGCTGGTCCTCACTTGCCCTGGCAGTCATTGCAGATAAACAGCAAGACTGGGGCTCTGCTCTTTCCTAGCCTTGCAAACAGCCAATGCAGTTCGTCTCCCTCGTGAGCGCCAAAATGCTAAAATGAAACGTTGCACTCTCTCTGCTCCAAGGAAGGCCCTAGGCAGGAATTGTCTTGCTGGTCCTCACTTGCCCTGGCAGTCATTGCAGATACACAGAAAGACTGGGGCTCTGCTCTTTCCTAGCCTTGCAAACAGCCAATGCAGTTCGTCTCCCTCGTGAGCGCTTAAATGCTAAACTGAAACGTTGCACTCTCTCTCCTCCAAGGAAGGCCCTAGGCAGGAATTGTCTTGCTGGTCCTCACTTGCCCTGGCAGTCATTGCAGATAAACAGCAAGTCTGGGGCTCTGCTCTTTCCTAGCCTTGCAAACAGCTAATGCAGTTAGTCTCCCTCTTGAGCGCCAAAATGCTAAAATGAACCGTTGCACTCCCTCTCCTCTAAGGAAGGTGCTAGGCAGGAACTGTCTTGCTGGTCCTCACTTGCCCTGGCGGTCATTGCAGATAAACAGAAAGACTGGGGCTCTGCTCTTTCCTAGCCTTGCAAACAGCCAATGCAGTTAGTCTCCCTCCTGAGCGCCAAAATGCTAAAAGGAAACGTTGCACTCCCTCTCCTCTAAGGAAGGTGCTAGGCAGGAACTGTCTTGCTGGTCCTCACTTGCCCTGGCGGTCATTGCAGATAAACAGAAAGACTGGGGCTCTGCTCTTTCCTAGCCTTTCAAAGAGCCAATGCAGTTCGTCTCCCTCGTGAGCGCCAAAATGCTAAAATGAAACGTTGCACTCTCTCTCCTCCAAGGAAGGCCCTAGGCAGGAATTGTCTTGCTGGTCCTCACTTGCCCTGGCAGTCATTGCAGATTATCAGTAAGTCTGGGGCTATGCTCTTTCCTAGCCTTGTAAACAGCCAATGCAGTTCGTCACCCTAGTGAGAGCCAAAATGCTAAAATGAAACGTTGCACTCTCTCCCCTCCAAGGAAGGGGCTAGGCAGGAATTGTCTTGCTGGTCCTCACTTGCCCTGGCAGTCATTGCAGATAAACAGCAAGTCTGGGGCTCTGCTCTTTCCTAGCCTTGCAAACAGCCAATGCAGTTCCTCTCCCTCGTGAGCGCTTAAATGCTAAAATGAAACGTTGCACTCTCTCTGCTCCAAGGAAGCTCCTAGGCAGGAAGTGTCTTGCTGGTCCTCACTTGCCCCGGCAGTCATTGCAGTTAAACAGTAAGACTGGGGCTCTGCTCTTTCCTAGCCTTGCAAACAGCAAATGCAGTTCGTCTCCCTCGTGAGCGCCAAAATGCTAAAATGAAACGTTGTAATCCCTCTCCTCTAAGGAAGGTGCTAGGCAGGAACTGTCTTGCTGGTCCTCACTTGCCCCGGCAGTCATTGCAGTTAAACAGCAAGACTAGGGCTCTGCTCGTTCCTAGCCTTGCAAACAGCAAATGCAGTTCGTCTCCCTCGTGAGCGCCAACATGCTAAAATGAAACTTTGCACTCTCTCTCCTCTAAGGAAGGTGCTAGGCAGGAATTGTCTTGCTGGTCCTCACTTGCCCTGGCAGTCATTGCAGATAAACAGCAAGACTGGGGCTCTGCTCTTTCCTAGCCTTGCAAACAGCCAATGCAGTTCGTCTCCCTCGTGAGCGCCAAAATGCTAAAATGAAACGTTGCACTCTCTCTCCTCCAAGGAAGCTCCTAGGCAGGAATTGTCTTCCTGGTCCTCACTTGCCCTGGCAGTCATTACAGATAAACAGCAAGACTAGGGCTCTGCTCTTTCCTAGCCTTGCAAGCAGCCACTGCAGTTCGTCTCCCTCGTGAGCGCCAACATGCTAAAATGAAACGTCGCACTCTCTCTGCTCCAAGGAAGCTCCTAGGCAGGAATTGTCTTGCTGGTCCTCACTTGCCCTGGCAGTCATTGCAGATAAACAGCAAGACTGGGGCTCTGCTCTTTCCTAGCCTTGCAAACAGCCAATGCAGTTCGTCTCCCTTGTGAGCGCTTAAATGCTAAAATGAAACGTTGCACTCTCTCTGCTCCAAGGAAGCTCCTAGGCAGGAATTGTCTTGCTGGTCCTCACTTGCCCTGGCAGTCATTGCAGATAAACAGAAAGACTGGGGCTCTGCTCTTTCCTAGCCTTGCAAACAGCCAATGCAGTTCGTCTCCCTCGTGAGCGCTTAAATGCTAAACTGAAACGTTGCACTCTCTCTCCTCCAAGGAAGGCCCTAGGCAGGAATTGTCTTGCTGGTCCTCACTTGCCCTGGCAGTCATTGCAGATAAACAGCAAGTCTGGGGCTCTGCTCTTTCCTAGCCTTGCAAACAGCTAATGCAGTTAGTCTCCCTCTTGAGCGCCAAAATGCTAAAATGAAACGTTGCACTCCCTCTCCTCTAAGGAAGGTGCTAGGCAGGAACTGTCTTGCTGGTCCTCACTTGCCCTGGCGGTCATTGCAGATAAACAGAAAGACTGGGGCTCTGCTCTTTCCTAGCCTTTCAAAGAGCCAATGCAGTTCGTCTCCCTCGTGAGCGCCAAAATGCTAAAATGAAACGTTGCACTCTCTCTCCTCCAAGGAAGGCCCTAGGCAGGAATTGTCTTGCTGGTCCTCACTTGCCCTGGCAGTCATTGCAGATTATCAGTAAGTCTGGGGCTATGCTCTTTCCTAGCCTTGTAAACAGCCAATGCAGTTCGTCACCCTAGTGAGAGCCAAAATGCTAAAATGAAACGTTGCACTCTCTCCCCTCCAAGGAAGGGGCTAGGCAGGAATTGTCTTGCTGGTCCTCACTTGCCCTGGCAGTCATTGCAGATAAACAGCAAGTCTGGGGCTCTGCTCTTTCCTAGCCTTGCAAACAGCCAATGCAGTTCCTCTCCCTCGTGAGCGCTTAAATGCTAAAATGAAACGTTGCACTCTCTCTGCTCCAAGGAAGCTCCTAGGCAGGAAGTGTCTTGCTGGTCCTCACTTGCCCCGGCAGTCATTGCAGTTAAACAGTAAGACTGGGGCTCTGCTCTTTCCTAGCCTTGCAAACAGCAAATGCAGTTCGTCTCCCTCGTGAGCGCCAAAATGCTAAAATGAAACGTTGTAATCCCTCTCCTCTAAGGAAGGTGCTAGGCAGGAACTGTCTTGCTGGTCCTCACTTGCCCCGGCAGTCATTGCAGTTAAACAGCAAGACTAGGGCTCTGCTCGTTCCTAGCCTTGCAAACAGCAAATGCAGTTCGTCTCCCTCGTGAGCGCCAACATGCTAAAATGAAACTTTGCACTCTCTCTCCTCTAAGGAAGGTGCTAGGCAGGAATTGTCTTGCTGGTCCTCACTTGCCCTGGCAGTCATTGCAGATAAACAGCAAGACTGGGGCTCTGCTCTTTCCTAGCCTTGCAAACAGCCAATGCAGTTCGTCTCCCTCGTGAGCGCCAAAATGCAAAATTGAAACGTTGCACTCTCTCTGCTCCAAGGAAGCTCCTAGGCAGGAATTGTCTTCCTGGTCCTCACTTGCCCTGGCAGTCATTACAGATAAACAGCAAGACTAGGGCTCTGCTCTTTCCTAGCCTTGCAAACAGCCAATGCAGTTCGTCTCCCTCGTGAGCGCCAACATGCTAAAATGAAACGTCGCACTCTCTCTGCTCCAAGGAAGCTCCTAGGCAGGAATTGTCTTGCTGGTCCTCACTTGCCCTGGCAGTCATTGCAGATAAACAGCAAGACTGGGGCTCTGCTCTTTCCTAGCCTTGCAAACAGCCAATGCAGTTCGTCTCCCTCGTGAGCGCCAAAATGCTAAAATGAAACGTTGCACTCTCTCTGCTCCAAGGAAGGCCCTAGGCAGGAATTGTCTTGCTGGTCCTCACTTGCCCTGGCAGTCATTGCAGATAAACAGAAAGACTGGGGCTCTGCTCTTTCCTAGCCTTGCAAACAGCCAATGCAGTTCGTCTCCCTCGTGAGCGCTTAAATGCTAAACTGAAACGTTGCACTCTCTCTCCTCCAAGGAAGGCCCTAGGCAGGAATTGTCTTGCTGGTCCTCACTTGCCCTGGCAGTCATTGCAGATAAACAGCAAGTCTGGGGCTCTGCTCTTTCCTAGCCTTGCAAACAGCTAATGCAGTTAGTCTCCCTCTTGAGCGACAAAATGCTAAAATGAACCGTTGCACTCCCTCTCCTCTAAGGAAGGTGCTAGGCAGGAACTGTCTTGCTGGTCCTCACTTGCCCTGGCGGTCATTGCAGATAAACAGAAAGACTGGGGCTCTGCTCTTTCCTAGCCTTTCAAAGAGCCAATGCAGTTCGTCTCCCTCGTGAGCGCCAAAATGCTAAAATGAAACGTTGCACTCTCTCTCCTCCAAGGAAGGCCCTAGGCAGGAATTGTCTTGCTGGTCCTCACTTGCCCTGGCAGTCATTGCAGATTATCAGTAAGTCTGGGGCTATGCTCTTTCCTAGCCTTGTAAACAGCCAATGCAGTTCGTCACCCTAGTGAGAGCCAAAATGCTAAAATGAAACGTTGCACTCTCTCCCCTCCAAGGAAGGGGCTAGGCAGGAATTGTCTTGCTGGTCCTCACTTGCCCTGGCAGTCATTGCAGATAAACAGCAAGTCTGGGGCTCTGCTCTTTCCTAGCCTTGCAAACAGCCAATGCAGTTCCTCTCCCTCGTGAGCGCTTAAATGCTAAAATGAAACGTTGCACTCTCTCTGCTCCAAGGAAGCTCCTAGGCAGGAAGTGTCTTGCTGGTCCTCACTTGCCCCGGCAGTCATTGCAGTTAAACAGTAAAACTGGGGCTCTGCTCTTTCCTAGCCTTGCAAACAGCAAATGCAGTTCGTCTCCCTCGTGAGCGCCAAAATGCTAAAATGAAACGTTGTAATCCCTCTCCTCTAAGGAAGGTGCTAGGCAGGAACTGTCTTGCTGGTCCTCACTTGCCCCGGCAGTCATTGCAGTTAAACAGCAAGACTAGGGCTCTGCTCGTTCCTAGCCTTGCAAACAGCAAATGCAGTTCGTCTCCCTCGTGAGCGCCAACATGCTAAAATGAAACTTTGCACTCTCTCTCCTCTAAGGAAGGTGCTAGGCAGGAATTGTCTTGCTGGTCCTCACTTGCCCTGGCAGTCATTGCAGATAAACAGCAAGACTGGGGCTCTGCTCTTTCCTAGCCTTGCAAACAGCCAATGCAGTTCGTCTCCCTCGTGAGCGCCAAAATGCTAAAATGAAACGTTGCACTCTCTCTCCTCCAAGGAAGCTCCTAGGCAGGAATTGTCTTCCTGGTCCTCACTTGCCCTGGCAGTCATTACAGATAAACAGCAAGACTAGGGCTCTGCTCTTTCCTAGCCTTGCAAGCAGCCACTGCAGTTCGTCTCCCTCGTGAGCGCCAACATGCTAAAATGAAACGTCGCACTCTCTCTGCTCCAAGGAAGCTCCTAGGCAGGAATTGTCTTGCTGGTCCTCACTTGCCCTGGCAGTCATTGCAGATAAACAGCAAGACTGGGGCTCTGCTCTTTCCTAGCCTTGCAAACAGCCAATGCAGTTCGTCTCCCTTGTGAGCGCTTAAATGCTAAAATGAAACGTTGCACTCTCTCTGCTCCAAGGAAGCTCCTAGGCAGGAATTGTCTTGCTGGTCCTCACTTGCCCTGGCAGTCATTGCAGATAAACAGAAAGACTGGGGCTCTGCTCTTTCCTAGCCTTGCAAACAGCCAATGCAGTTCGTCTCCCTCGTGAGCGCTTAAATGCTAAACTGAAACGTTGCACTCTCTCTCCTCCAAGGAAGGCCCTAGGCAGGAATTGTCTTGCTGGTCCTCACTTGCCCTGGCAGTCATTGCAGATAAACAGCAAGTCTGGGGCTCTGCTCTTTCCTAGCCTTGCAAACAGCTAATGCAGTTAGTCTCCCTCTTGAGCGCCAAAATGCTAAAATGAAACGTTGCACTCCCTCTCCTCTAAGGAAGGTGCTAGGCAGGAATTCTCTTGCTGGTCCTCACTTGCCCTGGCAGTCATTGCAGATAAACAGCAAGTCTGGGGCTCTGCTCTTTCCTAGCCTTGCAAACAGCTAATGCAGTTAGTCTCCCTCTTGAGCGCCAAAATGCTAAAATGAAACGTTGCACTCCCTCTCCTCTAAGGAAGGTGCTAGGCAGGAATTGTCTTGCTGGTCCTCACTTGCCCTGGCAGTCATTGCAGATAAACAGCAAGTCTGGGGCTCTGCTCTTTCCTAGCCTTGCAAACAGCCAATGCAGTTCCTCTCCCTCGTGAGCGCTTAAATGCTAAAATGAAACGTTGCACTCTCTCTGCTCCAAGGAAGCTCCTAGGCAGGAATTGTCTTGCTGGTCCTCGCTTGCCCTGGCAGTCATTTCAGATAAACAGCAAGACTGGGGCTCTGCTCTTTCCTAGCCTTGCAAACAGCAAATACAGTTCGTCTCCCTCGTGAGCGCCAAAATGCTAAAATGAAACGTTGCACTCCCTCTCCTCTAAGGAAGGTGCTAGGCAGGAACTGTCTTGCTGGTCCTCACTTGCCCTGGCAGTCATTGCAGATAAACAGCAAGTCTGGGGCTCTGCTCTTTCCTAGCCTTGCAAACAGCCAATGCAGTTCCTCTCCCTCGTGAGCGCTTAAATGCTAAAGATGAAACGTTGCACTCTCTCTCCTCCAAGGAAGCTCCTAGGCAGGAATTGTCTGGCTGGTCCTCACTTGCCCTGGCAGTCATTGCAGATAAAGAGCAAGACTGGGGCTCTGCTCTTTCCTAGCCTTGCAAACAGCCAATGCAGTTTGTCTCCCTCGTGAGCGCCAACATGCTAAAATGAAACGTTGCAGTCTCTCTCCTCCAAGGAAGGTCCTAGGCAGGAATTGTCTTGCTGGTCCTCACTTGCCCTGGCAGTCATTGCAGATAAACAGCAAGACTGGGGCCCTGCTCTTTCCTAGACTTGCAAACAGCCAATGCAGTTCCTCTCCCTCGTGAGCGCCAAAATGCTAAATTGAAACGTTGCACTCCCTCTCCTCTAAGGAAGGTGCTGGGCAGGTATTGTCTTGCTGGTCCTCACTTGCCCTGGCAGTCATTGCAGATAAACAGCAAGACTGGGGCTCTGCTCTTTCCTAGCCTTGCAAACAGCAAATGCAGTTCGTCTCCCTCGTGAGCGCCAAAATGCAAAAATGAAACGTTGCACTCTCTCTGCTCCAAGGAAGGCCCTAGGCAGGAATTGTCTTGCTGGTCCTCACTTGCCCTGGCAGTCATTGCAGATAAACAGCAAGTCTGGGGCTCTGCTCTTTCCTAGCCTTGCAAACAGCCAATGCAGTTCCTCTCCCTCGTGAGCGCTTAAATGCTAAAATGAAACGTTGCACTCTCTCTGCTCCAAGGAAGCTCCTAGGCAGGAATTGTCTTGCTGGTCCTCACTTGCCCTGGCAGTCATTGCAGATAAACAGCAAGACTGGGGCTCTGCTCTTTCCTAGCCTTGCAAACAGCCAATGCAGTTCGCCTCCCTTGTGAGCGCTTAAATGCTAAAATGAAACGTTGCACTCTCTCTCCTCCAAGGAAGGTGCTAGGCAGGAATTGTCTTGCTGGTCCTCGCTTGCCCTGGCAGTCATTTCAGATAAACAGCAAGACTGGGGCTCTGCTCTTTCCTAGCCTTGCAAACAGCCAATGCAGTTCGTCTCCCTCGTGAGCGCCAACATGCTAAAATGAAACGTCGCACTTTCTCTGCTCCAAGGAAGCTCCTAGGCAGGAATTGTCTTGCTGGTCCTCACTTGCCCTGGCAGTCATTGCAGATAAACAGAAAGACTGGGGCTCTGCTCTTTCCTAGCCTTGCAAACAGCAAATGCAGTTCGTCTCCCTTGTGAGCGCTTAAATGCTAAAATGAAACGTTGCACTCTCTCTGCTCCAAGGAAGGTGCTAGGCAGGAATTGTCTTGCTGGTCCTCGCTTGCCCTGGCAGTCATTTCAGATAAACAGCAATACTGGGGCTCTGCTCTTTCCTAGCCTTGCAAACAGCAAATACAGTTCGTCTCCCTCGTGAGCACCAAAATGCTAAAATGAAACGTTGCACTCTCTCTCCTCCAAGGAAGGTCCTAGGCAGGAATTGTCTTGCTGGTCCTCACTTGCCCTGGCAGTCATTGCAGATAAAGAGCAAGACTGGGGCTCTGCTCTTTCCTAGCCTTGCAAAGAGCCAATGCAGTTCGTCTCCCTCGTGAGCGCCAAAATGCTAAAATGAAACGTTGCACTCTCTCTCCTCCAAGGAAGGCCCTAGGCAGGAATTTTCTTGCTGGTCCTCACTTGCCCTGGCAGTCATTGCAGATAAACAGCAAGACTGGGGCTCTGCTCTTTCCTAGCCTTGCAAACAGCAAATGCAGTTCATCTCCCTCGTGAGCGCCAAAATGCTAAAATGAAACGTTGCACTCTCTCTCCTCCAAGGAAGGTCCTAGGCAGGAATTGTCTTGCTGGTCCTCACTTGCCCTGGCAGTCATTGCAGATAAAGAGCAAGACTGGGGCTCTGCTCTTTCCTAGCCTTGCAAACAGCCAATGCAGTTCGTCTCCCTCGTGAAGCGCCAACATGCTAAAATGAAACGTTGCAGTCTCTCTCCTCCAAGGAAGGTCCTAGGCAGGAATTGCCTTGCTGGTCCTCACTTGCCCTGGCAGTCATTGCAGATAAACAGCAAGACTGGGGCCCTGCTCTTTCCTAGCCTTGCAAACAGCCAATGCAGTTCCTCTCCCTCGTGAGCGCCAAAATGCTAAAATGAAACATTGCACTCTTTCTCCTCCAAGGAAGCTCCTAGGCAGGAATTTTCTTGCTGGTCCTCACTTGCCCTGGCAGTCATTGCAGATAAACAGCAAGACTGGGGCTCTGCTCTTTCCTAGCCTTGCAAACAGCCAATGCAGTTCGTCTCCCTCGTGAGCGCCAAAATGCTAAAATGAAACGTTGCACTCTCTCTGCTCCAAGGAAGGCCCTAGGCAGGAATTGTCTTGCTGGTCCTCACTTGCCCTGGCAGTCATTGCAGATAAACAGCAAGTCTGGGGCTCTGCTCTTTCCTAGCCTTGCAAACAGCCAATGCAGTTCCTCACCCTCGTGAGCGCTTAAATGCTAAAATGAAACGTTGCACTCTCTCTGCTCCAAGGAAGCTCCTAGGCAGGAATTGTCTTGCTGGTCCTCACTTGCCCTGGCAGTCATTGCAGATAAACAGAAAGACTGGGGCTCTGCTCCTTCCTAGCCTTGCAAAGAGCCAATGCAGTTCGTCTCCGTCGTGAGCGCCAAAATGCTAAAATGAAACGTTGCACTCTCTCTCCTCCAAGGAAGGACCTAGGCAGGAATTGTCTTGCTCGTCCTCACTTGCCCTGGCAGTCATTGCAGATAAACAGCAAGACTGGGGCTCTGCTCTTTCCTAGCCTTGCAAACAGCCAATGCAGTTTGTCTCCATCGTGAGCGCCAACATGCTAAAATGAAACGTTGCAGTCTCTCTCCTCCAAGGAAGGTCCTAGGCAGGAATTGCCTTGCTGGTCCTCACTTGCCCTGGCAGTCATTGCAGATAAACAGCAAGACTGGGGCCCTGCTCTTTCCTAGCCTTGCAAACAGCCAATGCAGTTCCTCTCCCTCGTGAGCGCCAAAATGCTAAAATGAAACATTGCACTCTTTCTCCTCCAAGGAAGCTCCTAGGCAGGAATTGTCTTGCTGGTCCTCACTTGCCCTGGCAGTCATTGCTGATAAACAGCAAGACTGGGGCTCTGCTCTTTCCTAGCCTTGCAAACAGCAAATGCAGTTCGTCTCCCTCGTGAGCGCCAAAATGCTAAATTGAAACGTTGCACTCCCTCTCCTCTAAGGAAGGTGCTGGGCAGGTATTGTCTTGCTGGTCCTCACTTGCCCTGGCAGTCATTGCAGATAAACAGCAAGACTGGGGCTCTGCTCTTTCCTAGCCTTGCAAACAGCCAATGCAGTTCCTCTCCCTCGTGAGCGCTTAAATGCTAAAATGAAACGTTGCACTCTCTCTGCTCCAAGGAAGCTCCTAGGCAGGAAGTGTCTTGCTGGTCCTCACTTGCCCCGGCAGTCATTGCAGTTAAACAGTAAGACTGGGGCTCTGCTCTTTCCTAGCCTTGCAAACAGCAAATGCAGCTCGTCTCCCTCGTGAGCGCCAAAATGCTAAAATGAAACGTTGTACTCCCTCTCCTCTAAGGAAGGTGCTAGGCAGGAACTGTCTTGCTGGTCCTCACTTGCCCCGGCAGTCATTGCAGTTAAACAGCAAGACTAGGGCTCTGCTCGTTCCTAGCCTTGCAAACAGCAAATGCAGTTCGTCTCCCTCGTGAGCGCCAACATGCTAAAATGAAACTTTGCACTCTCTCTCCTCTAAGGAAGCTCCTAGGCAGGAATTGTCTTCCTGGTCCTCACTTGCCCTGGCAGTCATTGCAGATAAACAGCAAGACTAGGGCTCTGCTCTTTCCTAGCCTTGCAAACAGCCAATGCAGTTCGTCTCCCTCGTGAGCGCCAACATGCTAAAATGAAACGTCGCACTCTCTCTGCTCCAAGGAAGCTCCTAGGCAGGAATTGTCTTGCTGGTCCTCACTTGCCCTGGCAGTCATTGCAGATAAACAGCAAGACTGGGGCTCTGCTCTTTCCTAGCCTTGCAAACAGCCAATGCAGTTCGTCTCCCTTGTGAGCGCTTAAATGCTAAAATGAAACGTTGCACTCTCTCTGCTCCAAGGAAGCTCCTAGGCAGGAATTGTCTTGCTGGTCCTCACTTGCCCTGGCAGTCATTGCAGATAAACAGAAAGACTGGGGCTCTGCTCTTTCCTAGCCTTGCAAACAGCAAATGCAGTTCGTCTCCCTCGTGAGCGCCAAAATGCAAAATTGAAACGTTGCACTCTCTCTGCTCCAAAGAAGGTGCTAGGCAGGAATTCTCTTGCTGGTCCTCGCTTGCCCTGGCAGTCATTTCAGATAAACAGCAAGTCTGGGGCTCTGCTCTTTCCTAGCCTTGCAAATAGCAAATACAGTTCTTCTCCCTCGTGAGCGCCAAAATGCTAAAATGAAACGTTGCACTCCCTCTCCTCTAAGGAAGGTGCTAGGCAGGAACTGTCTTGCTGGTCCTCACTTGCCCTGGCAGTCATTGCAGATAAACAGAAAGACTGGGGCTCTGCTCTTTCCTAGCCTTGCAAACAGCAAATGCAGTTCGTCTCCCTCGTGAGCGCCAAAATGCTAAAATGAAACGTTGTACTCCCTCTCCTCTAAGGAAGGTGCTAGGCAGGAACTGTCTTGCTGGTCCTCACTTGCCGCGGCAGTCATTGCAGTTAAACAGCAAGACTAGGGCTCTGCTCGTTCCTAGCCTTGCAAACAGCAAATGCAGTTCGTCTCCCTCGTGAGCGCCAACATGCTAAAATGAAACTTTGCACTCTCTCTCCTCTAAGGAAGGTGCTAGGCAGGAATTGTCTTGCCGGTCCTCACTTGCCCTGGCAGTCATTGCAGATAAACAGCAAGACTGGGGCTCTGCTCTTTCCTAGCCTTGCAAACAGCCAATGCAGTTCGTCTCCCTCGTGAGCGACAAAATGCTAAAATGAAACGTTGCACTCTCTCTCCTCCAAGGAAGCTCCTAGGCAGGAATTGTCTTCCTGGTCCTCACTTGCCCTGGCAGTCATTGCAGATAAACAGCAAGACTAGGGCTCTGCTCTTTCCTAGCCTTGCAAACAGCCAATGCAGTTCGTCTCCCTCGTGAGCGCCAACATGCTAAAATGAAACGTCGCACTCTCTCTGCTCCAAGGAAGCTCCTAGGCAGGAATTGTCTTGCTGGTCCTCACTTGCCCTGGCAGTCATTGCAGATAAACAGCAAGACTGGGGCTCTGCTCTTTCCTAGCCTTGCAAACAGCAAATGCAGTTCGTCTCCCTCGTGAGCGCCAAAATGCAAAATTGAAACGTTGCACTCTCTCTGCTCCAAAGAAGGTGCTAGGCAGGAATTCTCTTGCTGGTCCTCGCTTGCCCTGGCAGTCATTTCAGATAAACAGCAAGTCTGGGGCTCTGCTCTTTCCTAGCCTTGCAAACAGCAAATACAGTTCTTCTCCCTCGTGAGCGCCAAAATGCTAAAATGAAACGTTGCACTCCCTCTCCTCTAAGGAAGGTGCTAGGCAGGAACTGTCTTGCTGGTCCTCACTTGCCCTGGCAGTCATTGCAGATAAACAGAAAGACTGGGGCTCTGCTCTTTCCTAGCCTTGCAAAGAGCCAATGCAGTTCGTCTCCCTCGTGAGCGCCGAAATGCTAAAATGAAACGTTGCACTCTCTCTCCTCCAAGGAAGGCCCTAGGCAGGAATTGTCTTGCTGGTCCTCACTTGCCCTGGCAGTCATTGCAGATAAACAGCAAGACTGGGGCTCTGCTCTTTCCTAGCCTTGCAAACAGCCAATGCAGTTCGTCTCCCTCGTGAGCGCCAAAATGCTAAAATGAAACGTTGCACTCTCTCTCCTCCAAGGAAGCTCCTAGGCAGGAATTGTCTTCCTGGTCCTCACTTGCCCTGGCAGTCATTGCAGATAAACAGCAAGACTAGGGCTCTGCTCTTTCCTAGCCTTGCAAACAGCCAATGCAGTTCGTCTCCCTCGTGAGCGCCAACATGCTAAAATGAAACGTCGCACTCTCTCTGCTCCAAGGAAGCTCCTAGGCAGGAATTGTCTTGCTGGTCCTCACTTGCCCTGGCAGTCATTGCAGATAAACAGCAAGACTGGGGCTCTGCTCTTTCCTAGCCTTGCAAACAGCCAATGCAGTTCGTCTCCCTTGTGAGCGCTTAAATGCTAAAATGAAACGTTGCACTCTCTCTGCTCCAAGGAAGGTGCTAGGCAGGAATTGTCTTGCTGGTCCTCACTTGCCCTGGCAGTCATTGCAGATAAACAGAAAGACTGGGGCTCTGCTCTTTCCTAGCCTTGCAAACAGCAAATGCAGTTCGTCTCCCTCGTGAGCGCCAAAATGCAAAATTGAAACGTTGCACTCTCTCTGCTCCAAAGAAGGTGCTAGGCAGGAATTCTCTTGCTGGTCCTCGCTTGCCCTGGCAGTCATTTCAGATAAACAGCAAGTCTGGGGCTCTGCTCTTTCCTAGCCTTGCAAACAGCAAATACAGTTCGTCTCCCTCGTGAGCGCCAAAATGCTAAAATGAAACGTTGCACTCCCTCTCCTCTAAGGAAGGTGCTAGGCAGGAACTGTCTTGCTGGTCCTCACTTGCCCTGGCAGTCATTGCAGATAAACAGAAAGACTGGGGCTCTGCTCTTTCCTAGCCTTGCAAAGAGCCAATGCAGTTCGTCTCCCTCGTGAGCGCCGAAATGCTAAAATGAAACGTTGCACTCTCTCTCCTCCAAGGAAGGCCCTAGGCAGGAATTGTCTTGCTGGTCCTCACTTGCCCTGGCAGTCATTGCAGATAAACAGCAAGACTGGGGCTCTGCTCTTTCCTAGCCTTGCAAACAGCCAATGCAGTTCATCTCCCTCGTGAGCGCCAAAATGCTAAAATGAAACGTTGCACTCTCTCTCCTCCAAGGAAGGTCCTACGCAGGAATTGTCTTGCTGGTCCTCACTTCCCCTGGCAGTCATTGCAGATAAACAGCAAGACTAGGGCTCTGCTCTTTCCTAGCCTTGCAAACAGCAAATGCAGTTCGTCTCCCTCGTGAGCGCCAAAATGCAAAAATGAAACGTTGCACTCTCTCTGCTCCAAGGAAGCTCCTAGGCAGGAATTGTCTTGCTGGTCCTCACTTGCCCTGGCAGTCATTGCAGATAAACAGCAAGACTGGGGCTCTGCTCTTTCCTAGCCTTGCAAACAGCCAATGCAGTTTGTCTCCCTCGTGAGCGCCAGCATGCTAATATGAAACGTTGCAGTCTCTCTCCTCCAAGGAAGTTGCTAGGCAGGAATTGTCTTGCTGGTCCTCACTTGCCCTGGCAGTCATTGCAGATAAACAGCAAGACTGGGGCTCTGCTCTTTCCTAGCCTTGCAAACAGCCAGTGCAGTTCCTCTCCCTCGTGAGCGCCAAAATGCTAAAATGAAACGTTGCACTCTCTCTGCTCCAAGGAAGCTCCTAGGCAGGTATTTTCTTGCTGGTCCTCACTTGCCCTGGCAGTCATTGCTGATAAACAGCAAGACTGGGGCTCTGCTCTTTCCTATCCTTGCAAACAGCAAATGCAGTTCGTCTCCCTCGTGAGCGCCAAAATGCTAAAATGAAACGTTGCACTCCCTCTCCTCTAAGGAAGGTGCTAGGCAGGTATTGTCTTGCTGGTCCTCACTTGCCCTGGCAGTCATTGCAGATAAACAGAAAGACTGGGGCTCTGCTCCTTCCTAGCCTTGCAAAGAGCCAATGCAGTTCGTCTCCGTCGTGAGCGCCAAAATGCTAAAATGAAACGTTGCACTCTCTCTCCTCCAAGGAAGGACCTAGGCAGGAATTGTCTTGCTGGTCCTCACTTGCCCTGGCAGTCATTGCAGATAAACAGCAAGACTGGGGCTCTGCTCTTTCCTAGCCTTGCAAACAGCCAATGCAGTTCGTCTCCCTCGTGAGCGCTTAAATGCTAAAATGAAACGTTGCACTATCTCTGCTCCAAGGAAGGTGCTAGGCAGGAATTGTCTTGCTGGTCCTCACTTGCCCTGGCAGTCATTGCAGATAAAGAGCAAGACTGGGGCTCTGCTCTTTCCTAGCCTTGCAAACAGCCAATGCAGTTCGTCTCCCTCGTGAGCGCCAAAATGCTAAAATGAAACGTTGCACTCTCTCTCCTCCAAGGAAGCTCCTAGGCAGGAATTGTCTTGCTGGTCCTCACTTGCCCTGGCAGTCATTGCAGATAAAGAGCAAGACTGGGGCTCTGCTCTTTCCTAGCCTTGCAAACAGCCAATGCAGTTCGTCTCCCTCGTGAGCGCCAAAATGCTAAAATGAAACGTTGCACTCCCTCCCTTCTAAGGAAGGTGCTAGGCAGGAATTGTCTTGCTGGTCCTCACTTGCCCTGGCAGTCATTGCAGATAAAGAGCAAGACTGGGGCTCTGCTCTTTCCTAGCCTTGCAAAGAGCCAATGCAGTTCGTCTCCCTCGTGAGCGCCAAAATGCAAAAATGAAACGTTGCACTCTCTCTGCTCCAAGGAAGGTGCTAGGCTGGAATTGTCTTGCTGGTCCTCACTTGCCCTGGCAGTCATTGCAGATTGTCAGCAAGGCTAGGGCTCTGCTCTTTCCTAGCGTTCCAAACAGCAAATTCAGTTCGTCTCCCTCGTGAGCGCCAAAATGCTAAAATGAAACGTTGCACTCTCCCTGCTCCAAGGAAGGTGCTAGGCAGGAATTGTCTTGCTGGTCCTCACTTGCCCTGGCAGTCATTGCAGATAAAGAGCAAGACTGGGGCTCTGCTCTTTCCTAGCCTTGCAAAGAGCCAATGCAGTTCGTCTCCCTCGTGAGCGCCAAAATGCTAAAATGAAACGTTGCACTCTCTCTCCTCCAAGGAAGCTCCTAGGCAGGAATTGTCTTGCTGGTCCTCACTTGCCCTGGCAGTCATTGCAGATAAACAGCAAGACTAGGGCTCTGCTCTTTCCTAGCCTTGCAAACAGCAAATGCAGTTCGTCTCCCTCGTGAGCGCCAAAATGCAAAAATGAAACGTTGCACTCTCTCTCCTCAAAGGAAGCTCCTAGGCAGGAATTATCTTGCTGGTCCTCACTTGCCCTGGCAGTCATTGCAGATAAACAGCAAGACTAGGGCTCTGCTCTTTCCTAGCCTTGCAAACAGCAAATGCAGTTCGTCTCCCTCGTGAGCGCCAAAATGCTAAAATGAAACGTTGCACTCCCTCTCCTCTAAGGAAGGTGCTAGGCAGGAACTGTCTTGCTGGTCCTCACTTGCCCTGGCAGTCATTGCAGATAAACAGAAAGACTGGGGCTCTGCTCTTTCCTAGCCTTGCAAAGAGCCAATGCAGTTCGTCTCCGTCGTGAGCGCCAAAATGCTAAAATGAAACGTTGCACTCTCTCTCCTCCAAGGAAGCTCCTAGGCAGGAATTGTCTTGCTGGTCCTCACTTGCCCTGGCAGTCATTGCAGATAAACAGCAAGACTGGGGCTCTGCTCTTTCCTAGCCTTGCAAACAGCCAATGCAGTTCCTCTCCCTCGTGAGCGCCAAAATGCTAAAATGAAACGTTGCACTCTCTCTGCTCCAAGGAAGCTCCTAGGCAGGAATTGTCTTGCTGGTCCTCACTTGCCCTGGCAGTCATTGCAGATAAACAGCAAGACTGGGGCTCTGCTCTTTCCTAGCCTTGCAAACAGCCAATGCAGTTCGTCTCCCTCGTGAGAGCCAATATGCTAAAATGAAACGTTGCACTCTCTCTCCTCCAAGGAAGGTGCTAGGCAGGAATTGTCTTGCTGGTCCTCACTTGCCCTGGCAGTCATTGCAGATAAACAGCAAGACTGGGGCTCTGCTCTTTCCTAGCCTTGCAAACAGCCAATGCAGTTCGTCTCCCTCGTGAGCGCCAACATGCTAAAATGAAACGTCGCACTCTCTCTGCTCCAAGGAAGCTCCTAGGCAGGAATTGTCTTGCTGGTCCTCACTTGCCCTGGCAGTCATTGCAGATAAACAGCAAGACTGGGGCTCTGCTCTTTCCTAGCCTTGCAAACAGCCAATGCAGTTCGTCTCCCTTGTGAGCGCTTAAATGCTAAAATGAAACGTTGCACTCTCTCTGCTCCAAGGAAGGTGCTAGGCAGGAATTGTCTTGCTGGTCCTCACTTGCCCTGGCAGTCATTGCAGATAAACAGAAAGACTGGGGCTCTGCTCTTTCCTAGCCTTGCAAACAGCAAATGCAGTTCGTCTCCCTCGTGAGCGCCAAAATGCAAAATTGAAACGTTGCACTCTCTCTGCTCCAAAGAAGGTGCTAGGCAGGAATTCTCTTGCTGGTCCTCGCTTGCCCTGGCAGTCATTTCAGATAAACAGCAAGTCTGGGGCTCTGCTCTTTCCTAGCCTTGCAAACAGCAAATACAGTTCGTCTCCCTCGTGAGCGCCAAAATGCTAAAATGAAACGTTGCACTCCCTCTCCTCTAAGGAAGGTGCTAGGCAGGAACTGTCTTGCTGGTCCTCACTTGCCCTGGCAGTCATTGCAGATAAACAGAAAGACTGGGGCTCTGCTCTTTCCTAGCCTTGCAAAGAGCCAATGCAGTTCGTCTCCCTCGTGAGCGCCGAAATGCTAAAATGAAACGTTGCACTCTCTCTCCTCCAAGGAAGGCCCTAGGCAGGAATTGTCTTGCTGGTCCTCACTTGCCCTGGCAGTCATTGCAGATAAACAGCAAGACTGGGGCTCTGCTCTTTCCTAGCCTTGCAAACAGCCAATGCAGTTCATCTCCCTCGTGAGCGCCAAAATGCTAAAATGAAACGTTGCACTCTCTCTCCTCCAAGGAAGGTCCTACGCAGGAATTGTCTTGCTGGTCCTCACTTCCCCTGGCAGTCATTGCAGATAAACAGCAAGACTAGGGCTCTGCTCTTTCCTAGCCTTGCAAACAGCAAATGCAGTTCGTCTCCCTCGTGAGCGCCAAAATGCAAAAATGAAACGTTGCACTCTCTCTGCTCCAAGGAAGCTCCTAGGCAGGAATTGTCTTGCTGGTCCTCACTTGCCCTGGCAGTCATTGCAGATAAACAGCAAGACTGGGGCTCTGCTCTTTCCTAGCCTTGCAAACAGCCAATGCAGTTTGTCTCCCTCGTGAGCGCCAGCATGCTAATATGAAACGTTGCAGTCTCTCTCCTCCAAGGAAGTTGCTAGGCAGGAATTGTCTTGCTGGTCCTCACTTGCCCTGGCAGTCATTGCAGATAAACAGCAAGACTGGGGCTCTGCTCTTTCCTAGCCTTGCAAACAGCCAGTGCAGTTCCTCTCCCTCGTGAGCGCCAAAATGCAAAAATGAAACGTTGCACTCTCTCTGCTCCAAGGAAGCTCCTAGGCAGGTATTTTCTTGCTGGTCCTCACTTGCCCTGGCAGTCATTGCTGATAAACAGCAAGACTGGGGCTCTGCTCTTTCCTATCCTTGCAAACAGCAAATGCAGTTCGTCTCCCTCGTGAGCGCCAAAATGCTAAAATGAAACGTTGCACTCCCTCTCCTCTAAGGAAGGTGCTAGGCAGGTATTGTCTTGCTGGTCCTCACTTGCCCTGGCAGTCATTGCAGATAAACAGAAAGACTGGGGCTCTGCTCCTTCCTAGCCTTGCAAAGAGCCAATGCAGTTCGTCTCCGTCGTGAGCGCCAAAATGCTAAAATGAAACGTTGCACTCTCTCTCCTCCAAGGAAGGACCTAGGCAGGAATTGTCTTGCTGGTCCTCACTTGCCCTGGCAGTCATTGCAGATAAACAGCAAGACTGGGGCTCTGCTCTTTCCTAGCCTTGCAAACAGCCAATGCAGTTCGTCTCCCTCGTGAGCGCTTAAATGCTAAAATGAAACGTTGCACTATCTCTGCTCCAAGGAAGGTGCTAGGCAGGAATTGTCTTGCTGGTCCTCACTTGCCCTGGCAGTCATTGCAGATAAAGAGCAAGACTGGGGCTCTGCTCTTTCCTAGCCTTGCAAACAGCCAATGCAGTTCGTCTCCCTCGTGAGCGCCAAAATGCTAAAATGAAACGTTGCACTCTCTCTCCTCCAAGGAAGCTCCTAGGCAGGAATTGTCTTGCTGGTCCTCACTTGCCCTGGCAGTCATTGCAGATAAAGAGCAAGACTGGGGCTCTGCTCTTTCCTAGCCTTGCAAACAGCCAATGCAGTTCGTCTCCCTCGTGAGCGCCAAAATGCTAAAATGAAACGTTGCACTCCCTCCCTTCTAAGGAAGGTGCTAGGCAGGAATTGTCTTGCTGGTCCTCACTTGCCCTGGCAGTCATTGCAGATAAAGAGCAAGACTGGGGCTCTGCTCTTTCCTAGCCTTGCAAAGAGCCAATGCAGTTCGTCTCCCTCGTGAGCGCCAAAATGCAAAAATGAAACGTTGCACTCTCTCTGCTCCAAGGAAGGTGCTAGGCTGGAATTGTCTTGCTGGTCCTCACTTGCCCTGGCAGTCATTGCAGATTGTCAGCAAGGCTAGGGCTCTGCTCTTTCCTAGCGTTCCAAACAGCAAATTCAGTTCGTCTCCCTCGTGAGCGCCAAAATGCTAAAATGAAACGTTGCACTCTCCCTGCTCCAAGGAAGGTGCTAGGCAGGAATTGTCTTGCTGGTCCTCACTTGCCCTGGCAGTCATTGCAGATAAAGAGCAAGACTGGGGCTCTGCTCTTTCCTAGCCTTGCAAAGAGCCAATGCAGTTCGTCTCCCTCGTGAGCGCCAAAATGCTAAAATGAAACGTTGCACTCTCTCTCCTCCAAGGAAGCTCCTAGGCAGGAATTGTCTTGCTGGTCCTCACTTGCCCTGGCAGTCATTGCAGATAAACAGCAAGACTAGGGCTCTGCTCTTTCCTAGCCTTGCAAACAGCAAATGCAGTTCGTCTCCCTCGTGAGCGCCAAAATGCAAAAATGAAACGTTGCACTCTCTCTCCTCAAAGGAAGCTCCTAGGCAGGAATTATCTTGCTGGTCCTCACTTGCCCTGGCAGTCATTGCAGATAAACAGCAAGACTAGGGCTCTGCTCTTTCCTAGCCTTGCAAACAGCAAATGCAGTTCGTCTCCCTCGTGAGCGCCAAAATGCTAAAATGAAACGTTGCACTCCCTCTCCTCTAAGGAAGGTGCTAGGCAGGAACTGTCTTGCTGGTCCTCACTTGCCCTGGCAGTCATTGCAGATAAACAGAAAGACTGGGGCTCTGCTCTTTCCTAGCCTTGCAAAGAGCCAATGCAGTTCGTCTCCGTCGTGAGCGCCAAAATGCTAAAATGAAACGTTGCACTCTCTCTCCTCCAAGGAAGCTCCTAGGCAGGAATTGTCTTGCTGGTCCTCACTTGCCCTGGCAGTCATTGCAGATAAACAGCAAGACTGGGGCTCTGCTCTTTCCTAGCCTTGCAAACAGCCAATGCAGTTCCTCTCCCTCGTGAGCGCCAAAATGCTAAAATGAAACGTTGCACTCTCTCTGCTCCAAGGAAGCTCCTAGGCAGGAATTGTCTTGCTGGTCCTCACTTGCCCTGGCAGTCATTGCAGATAAACAGCAAGACTGGGGCTCTGCTCTTTCCTAGCCTTGCAAACAGCCAATGCAGTTCGTCTCCCTCGTGAGAGCCAATATGCTAAAATGAAACGTTGCACTCTCTCTCCTCCAAGGAAGGTGCTAGGCAGGAATTGTCTTGCTGGTCCTCACTTGCCCTGGCAGTCATTGCAGATAAACAGCAAGACTGGGGCTCTGCTCTTTCCTAGCCTTGCAAACAGCCAATGCAGTTCCTCTCCCTCGTGAGCGCCAAAATGCTAAAATGAAACGTTGCACTCTCTCTGCTCCAAGGAAGCTCCTAGGCAGGAATTTTCTTGCTGGTCCTCACTTGCCCTGGCAGTCATTGCAGATAAACAGCAAGACTGGGGCTCTGCTCTTTCCTAGCCTTGCAAACAGCCAATGCAGTTCGTCTCCCTCGTGAGCGCCAAAATGCTAAAATGAAACGTTGCACTCTCTCTGCTCCAAGGAAGCTCCTAGGCAGGAATTTTCTTGCTGGTCCTCACTTGCCCTGGCAGTCATTGCTGATAAACAGAAAGACTGGGGCTATGCTCTTTCCTAGCCCTGTAAACAGCCAATGCAGTTCGTTCACCGTCGTGAGCGTCAAAATGCTAAAATGAAACGTTGCACTCTCTCTCCTCCAAGGAAGGTGCTAGGCAGGAATTGTCTCGCTGGTCCTCACTTGCCCTGGCAGTCATTGCAGTTAAACAGCAAAACTGGGGCTCTGCTCTTTCCTAGCCTTGCAAACAGCCAATGCAGTTCGTCACCCTCGTGAGCGCCAAAATGCTAAAATGAAACGTTGCACTCCCTCTCTTCTAAGGAAGGTGCTAGGCAGGAATTGTCTTGCTGGTCCTCACTTGCCCTAGCAGTCATTGCAGATAAACAGCAAGACTGGGGCTCTGCTCTTTCCTAGCCTTGCAAACAGCCAATGCAGTTCGTCTCCCTCGTGAGCGCCGAAATGCTAAAATGAAACGTTGCACTCTCTCTCCTCCCAGGAAGGTCCTAGGCAGGAATTGTCTTGCTGGTCCTCACTTGCCCTGGCAGTCATTGCAGATAAACAGCAAGATTGGGGCTCTGCTCTTTCCTAGCCTTGCAAACAGCCAATGCAGTTCGTCTCCCTCGTGAGCGCCAACATGCTAAAATGAAACGTTGCACTCTCTCTGCTCCAAGGAAGCTCCTAGGCAGGAATTTTCTTGCTGGTCCTCACTTGCCCTGGCAGTCATTGGAGATAAACAGCAAGACTGGGGCTCTGCTCCTTCCTAGCCTTGCAAAGAGCCAATGCAGTTCGTCTCCGTCGTGAGCGCCAAAATGCTAAAATGAAACATTGCACTCTCTCTCCTCCAAGGAAGGCCCTAGGCAGGAATTGTCTTGCTGGTCCTCACTTGCCTTGGCAGTCATTGCAGATAAACAGAAAGACTGGGGCTCTGCTCTTTCCTAGCCTTGCAAACAGCCAATGCAGTTCGTCACCCTCGTGAGCGCCAAAATGCTAAAATGAAACGTTGCACTCCCTCTCTTCTAAGGAAGGTGCTAGGCTGGAATTGTCTTGCTGGTCCTCACTTGCCCTAGCAGTCATTGCAGATAAACAGCAAGACTGGGGCTCTGCTCTTTCCTAGCCTTGCAAACAGCCAATGCAGTTCGTCTCCCTCGTGAGCGCTTAAATGCTAAAATGAAACGTTGCACTCTCTCTCCTCCAAGGAAGGTGCTAGGCAGGAATTGTCTTGCTGGTCCTCACTTGCCCTGGCAGTCATTGCAGATAAACAGCAAGACTGGGGCTCTGCTCTTTCCTAGCCTTGCAAACAGCCAATGCAGTTCGTCTCGCTTGTGAGCGTAAAAATGCTAAAATGAAACGTTGCACTATCTCTGCTCCAAGGAAGGTGCTAGGCAGGAATTGTCTTGCTGGTCCTCACTTGCCCTGGCAGTCATTGCAGATAAAGAGCAAGACTGGGGCTCTGCTCTTTCCTAGCCTTGCAAACAGCCAATGCAGTTCGTCTCCCTCGTGAGCGCCAAAATGCTAAAATGAAACGTTGCACTCTCTCTCCTCCAAGGAAGCTCCTAGGCAGGAATTGTCTTGCTGGTCCTCACTTGCCCTGGCAGTCATTGCAGATAAAGAGCAAGACTGGGGCTCTGCTCTTTCCTAGCCTTGCAAACAGCCAATGCAGTTCGTCTCCCTCGTGAGCGCCAAAATGCTAAAATGAAACGTTGCACTCCCTCCCTTCTAAGGAAGGTGCTAGGCAGGAATTGTCTTGCTGGTCCTCACTTGCCCTGGCAGTCATTGCAGATAAAGAGCAAGACTGGGGCTCTGGTCTTTCCTAGCCTTGCAAAGAGCCAATGCAGTTCGTCTCCCTCGTGAGCGCCAAAATGCAAAAATGAAACGTTGCACTCTCTCTGCTCCAAGGAAGGTGCTAGGCTGGAATTGTCTTGCTGGTCCTCACTTGCCCTGGCAGTCATTGCAGATTATCAGCAAGACTAGGGCTCTGCTCTTTCCTAGCGTTCCAAATAGCAAATTCAGTTCGTCTCCCTCGTGAGCGCCAAAATGCTAAAATGAAACGTTGCACTCTCCCTGCTCCAAGGAAGGTGCTAGGCAGGAATTGTCTTGCTGGTCCTCACTTGCCCTGGCAGTCATTGCAGATAAAGAGCAAGACTGGGGCTCTGCTCTTTCCTAGCCTTGCAAAGAGCCAATGCAGTTCGTCTCCCTCGTGAGCGCCAAAATGCTAAAATGAAACGTTGCACTCTCTCTCCTCCAAGGAAGCTCCTAGGCAGGAATTGTCTTGCTGGTCCTCACTTGCCCTGGCAGTCATTGCAGATAAACAGCAAGACTAGGGCTCTGCTCTTTCCTAGCCTTGCAAACAGCAAATGCAGTTCGTCTCCCTCGTGAGCGCCAAAATGCAAAAATGAAACGTTGCACTCTCTCTCCTCCAAGGAAGCTCCTAGGCAGGAATTATCTTGCTGGTCCTCACTTGCCCTGGCAGTCATTGCAGATAAACAGCAAGACTAGGGCTCTGCTCTTTCCTAGCCTTGCAAACAGCAAATGCAGTTCGTCTCCCTCGTGAGCGCCAAAATGCAAAAATGAAACGTTGCACTCTCTCTCCTCCAAGGAAGGTGCTAGGCAGGAATTGTCTTGCTGGTCCTCACTTGCCCTGGCAGTCATTGCAGATAAAGAGCAAGACTGGGGCTCTGCTCTTTCCTAGCCTTGCAAACAGCCAATGCAGTTCGTCACCCTCGTGAGCGCCAAAATGCTAAAATGAAACGTTGCACTCTCTCTGCTCCAAGGAAGCTCCTAGGCAGGAATTTTCTTGCTGGTCCTCACTTGCCCTGGCAGTCATTGGAGATAAACAGCAAGACTGGGGCTCTGCTCCTTCCTAGCCTTGCAAAGAGCCAATGCAGTTCGTCTCCGTCGTGAGCGCCAAAATGCTAAAAGGAAACGTTGCACTCTCTCTCCTCCAAGGAAGGCCCTAGGCAGGAATTGTCTTGCTGGTCCTCACTTGCCCTGGCAGTCATTGCACATAAACAGCAAGACTGGGGCTCTGCTCTTTCCTAGCCTTGCAAACAGCCAATGCAGTTCGTCTCCCTCGTGAGCGCCAAAACGTGAAAATGAAACGTTGCACTCTCTCTCCTCCAAGGAAGGTGCTAGGCAGGAATTGTCTTGCTGGTCCTCACTTGCCCTGGCAGTCATTGCAGATAAACAGCAAGTCTGGGGCTCTGCTCTTTCCTAGCCTTGCAAACAGCCAGTGCAGTTCCTCTCCCTCGTGAGCGCCAAAATGCTAAAATGAAACGTTGCACTCTCTCTGCTCCAAGGAAGCTCCTAGGCAGGTATTTTCTTGCTGGTCCTCACTTGCCCTGGCAGTCATTGCTGATAAACAGCAAGACTGGGGCTCTGCTCTTTCCTATCCTTGCAAACAGCAAATGCAGTTCGTCTCCCTCGTGAGCGCCAAAATGCTAAAATGAAACGTTGCACTCCCTCTCCTCTAAGGAAGGTGCTAGGCAGGTATTGTCTTGCTGGTCCTCACTTGCCCTGGCAGTCATTGCAGATAAACAGAAAGACTGGGGCTCTGCTCCTTCCTAGCCTTGCAAAGAGCCAATGCAGTTCGTCTCCGTCGTGAGCGCAAAAATGCTAAAATAAAACGTTGCACTCTCTCTCCTCCAAGGAAGGACCTAGGCAGGAATTGTCTTGCTGGTCCTCACTTGCCCTGGCAGTCATTGCAGATAAACAGAAAGACTGGGGCTCTGCTCTTTCCTAGCCTTGCAAACAGCCAATGCAGTTCGTCACCCTCGTGAGCGCCAAAATGCTAAAATGAAACGTTGCAGTCCCTCTCTTCTAAGGAAGGTGCTAGGCTGGAATTGTCTTGCTGGTCCTCACTTGCCCTAGCAGTCATTGCAGATAAACAGCAAGACTGGGGCTCTGCTCTTTCCTAGCCTTGCAAACAGCCAATGCAGTTCGTCTCCCTCGTGAGCGCCAAAATGCTAAAATGAAACGTTGCACTCCCTCCCTTCTAAGGAAGGTGCTAGGCAGGAATTGTCTTGCTGGTCCTCACTTGCCCTGGCAGTCATTGCAGATAAAGAGCAAGACTGGGGCTCTGCTCTTTATTAGCCTTGCAAAGAGCCAATGCAGTTCGTCTCCCTCGTGAGCGCCAAAATGCAAAAATGAAACGTTGCACTCTCTCTCCTCCAAGGAAGCTCCTAGGCAGGAATTATCTTGCTGGTCCTCACTTGCCCTGGCAGTCATTGCAGATAAACAGCAAGACTGGGGCTCTGCTCTTTCCTAGCCTTGCAAAGAGCCAATGCAGTTCGTCTCCCTCGTGAGCGCCAAAATGCTAAAATGAAACGTTGCACTCTCTCTCCTCCAAGGAAGCTCCTAGGCAGGAATTGTCTTGCTGGTCCTCACTTGCCCTGGCAGTCATTGCAGATAAACAGCAAGACTAGGGCTCTGCTCTTTCCTAGCCTTGCAAACAGCAAATGCAGTTCGTCTCCCTCGTGAGCGCCAAAATGCAAAAATGAAACGTTGCACTCTCTCTGCTCCAAGGAAGCTCCTAGGCAGGAATTGTCTTGCTGGTCCTCACTTGCCCTGGCAGTCATTGCAGATAAACAGCAAGACTGGGGCTCTGCTCTTTCCTAGCCTTGCAAACAGCCAATGCAGTTCGTCTCCCTCGTGAGAGCCAAAATGCTAAAATGAAACGTTGCACTCTCTCTCCTCCAAGGAAGGTGCTAGGCAGGAATTGTCTTGCTGGTCCTCACTTGCCCTGGCAGTCATTGCAGATAAAGAGCAAGACTGGGGCTCTGCTCTTTCCTAGCCTTGCAAACAGGCAATGCAGTTTGTCTCCCTCGTGAGCGCCAGCATGCTAATATGAAACGTTGCAGTCTCTCTCCTCCAAGGAAGGTCCAAGGCAGGAATTGTCTTGCTGGTCCTCACTTGCCCTGGCAGTCATTGCAGATAAAGAGCAAGACTGGGGCTCTGCTCTTTATTAGCCTTGCAAAGAGCCAATGCAGTTCGTCTCCCTCGTGAGCGCCAAAATGCAAAAATGAAACGTTGCACTCTCTCTCCTCCAAGGAAGCTCCTAGGCAGGAATTATCTTGCTGGTCCTCACTTGCCCTGGCAGTCATTGCAGATAAACAGAAAGACTGGGGCTCTGCTCTTTCCTAGCCTTGCAAACAGCCAATGCAGTTCGTCACCCTCGTGAGCGCCAAAATGCTAAAATGAAACGTTGCACTCCCTCTCTTCTAAGGAAGGTGCTAGGCTGGAATTGTCTTGCTGGTCCTCACTTGCCCTAGCAGTCATTGCAGATAAACAGCAAGACTGGGGCTCTGCTCTTTCCTAGCCTTGCAAACAGCCAATGCAGTTCGTCTCCCTCGTGAGCGCCAAAATGCTAAAATGAAACGTTGCACTCCCTCCCTTCTAAGGAAGGTGCTAGGCAGGAATTGTCTTGCTGGTCCTCACTTGCCCTGGCAGTCATTGCAGATAAAGAGCAAGACTGGGGCTCTGCTCTTTATTAGCCTTGCAAAGAGCCAATGCAGTTCGTCTCCCTCGTGAGCGCCAAAATGCAAAAATGAAACGTTGCACTCTCTCTCCTCCAAGGAAGCTCCTAGGCAGGAATTATCTTGCTGGTCCTCACTTGCCCTGGCAGTCATTGCAGATAAACAGCAAGACTGGGGCTCTGCTCTTTCCTAGCCTTGCAAAGAGCCAATGCAGTTCGTCTCCCTCGTGAGCGCCAAAATGCTAAAATGAAACGTTGCACTCTCTCTCCTCCAAGGAAGCTCCTAGGCAGGAATTGTCTTGCTGGTCCTCACTTGCCCTGGCAGTCATTGCAGATAAACAGCAAGACTAGGGCTCTGCTCTTTCCTAGCCTTGCAAACAGCAAATGCAGTTCGTCTCCCTCGTGAGCGCCAAAATGCAAAAATGAAACGTTGCACTCTCTCTGCTCCAAGGAAGCTCCTAGGCAGGAATTGTCTTGCTGGTCCTCACTTGCCCTGGCAGTCATTGCAGATAAACAGCAAGACTGGGGCTCTGCTCTTTCCTAGCCTTGCAAACAGCCAATGCAGTTCGTCTCCCTCGTGAGAGCCAAAATGCTAAAATGAAACGTTGCACTCTCTCTCCTCCAAGGAAGGTGCTAGGCAGGAATTGTCTTGCTGGTCCTCACTTGCCCTGGCAGTCATTGCAGATAAAGAGCAAGACTGGGGCTCTGCTCTTTCCTAGCCTTACAAACAGCCAATGCAGTTTGTCTCCCTCGTGAGCGCCAGCATGCTAATATGAAACGTTGCAGTCTCTCTCCTCCAAGGAAGGTCCAAGGCAGGAATTGTCTTGCTGGTCCTCACTTGCCCTGGCAGTCATTGCAGATAAACAGCAAGACTGGGGCTCTGCTCTTTCCTAGCCTTGCAAACAGCCAATGCAGTTCGTCTCCCTCGTGAGCGCCAAAATGCTAAAATGAAACGTTGCAGTCCCTCTCCTCTAAGGAAGGTGCTAGGCAGGTATTGTCTTGCTGGTCCTCACTTCCCCTGGCAGTCATTGCAGATAAACAGAAAGACTGGGGCTCTGCTCCTTCCTAGCCTTGCAAAGAGCCAATGCAGTTCGTCTCCGTCGTGACCGCAAAAATGCTAAAAGGAAACGTTGCACTCTCTCTCCTCCAAGGAAGGACCTAGGCAGGAATTGTCTTGCTGGTCCTCACTTGCCCTGGCAGTCATTGCAGATAAACAGAAAGACTGGGGCTATGCTCTTTCCTAGCCTTGTAAACAGCCAATGCAGTTCGTCACCCTCGTGAGCGTTAAAATGCTAAAATGAAACGTTGCACTCTCTCTCCTCCAAGGAAGGCGCTAGGCAGGAATTGTCTCGCTGGTCCTCACTTGCCCTGGCAGTCATTGCAGTTAAACAGTAAAACTGGGGCTCTGCTCTTTCCTAGCCTTGCAAACAGCCAATGCAGTTCGTCACCCTCGTGAGCGCCAAAATGCTAAAATGAAACGTTGCACTCCCTCTCTTCTAAGGAAGGTGCTAGGCAGGAATTGTCTTGCTGGTCTTCACTTGCCCTAGCAGTCATTGCAGATAAACAGCAAGACTGGGGCTCTGCTCTTTCCTAGCCTTGCAAACAGCCAATGCAGTTCGTCTCCCTCGTGAGCGCCGAAATGCTAAAATGAAACGTTGCACACTCTCTCCTCCCAGGAAGGTCCTAGGCAGGAATTGTCTTGCTGGTCCTCACTTGCCCTGGCAGTCATTGCAGATAAACAGCAAGACTGGGGCTCTGCTCTTTCCTAGCCTTGCAAACAGCCAATGCAGTTCGTCTCCCTCGTGAGCGCCAACATGCTAAAATGAAACGTTGCACTCTCTCTGCTCCAAGGAAGCTCCTAGGCAGGAATTTTCTTGCTGGTCCTCACTTGCCCTGGCAGTCATTGGAGATAAACAGCAAGACTGGGGCTCTGCTCCTTCCTAGCCTTGCAAAGAGCCAATGCAGTTCGTCTCCGTCGTGAGCGCCAAAATGCTAAAATGAAACGTTGCACTCTCTCTCCTCCAAGGAAGGCCCTAGGCAGGAATTGTCTTGCTGGTCCTCACTTGCCTTGGCAGTCATTGCAGATAAAGAGCAAGACTGGGGCTCTGCTCTTTCCTAGCCTTGCAAACAGCCAATGCAGTTCGTCTCCCTCGTGAGCGCCAAAATGCTAAAATGAAACGTTGCACTCCCTCTCTTCTAAGGAAGGTGCTAGGCAGGAATTGTCTTGCTGGTCCTCACTTGCCCTGGCAGTCATTGCAGTTAAACAGCAAGACTGGGGCTCTGCTCTTTCCTAGCCTTGCAAACAGCCAATGCAGTTCGTCTCCCTCGTGAGCGCCAAAATGCTAAAATGAAACTTTGCACTCTCTCTCCTCCAAGGAAGGTGCTAGGCAGGAATTGTCTTCCTGGTCCTCACTTGCCCTGGCAGTCATTGCAGATAAACAGCAAGACTGGGGCTCTGCTCTTTCCTAGCCTTGCAAACAGCCAATGCAGTTCGTCTCCCTCGTGAGCGCCAAAATGCTAAAATGAAACGTTGCACTCCCTCTCCTCTAAGGAAGGTGCTAGGCAGGTATTGTCTTGCTGGTCCTCACTTGCCCTGGCAGTCATTGCAGATAAACAGAAAGACTGGGGCTCTGCTCCTTCCTAGCCTTGCAAAGAGCCAATGCAGTTCGTCTCCGTCGTGACCGCAAAAATGCTAAAAGGAAACGTTGCACTCTCTCTCCTCCAAGGAAGGACCTAGGCAGGAATTGTCTTGCTGGTCCTCACTTGCCCTGGCAGTCATTGCAGATAAACAGAAAGACTGGGGCTATGCTCTTTCCTAGCCTTGTAAACAGCCAATGCAGTTCGTCACCCTCGTGAGCGTTAAAATGCTAAAATGAAACGTTGCACTCTCTCTCCTCCAAGGAAGGTGCTAGGCAGGAATTGTCTCGCTGGTCCTCACTTGCCCTGGCAGTCATTGCAGTTAAACAGCAAAACTGGGGCTCTGCTCTTTCCTAGCCTTGCAAACAGCCAATGCAGTTCGTCACCCTCGTGAGCGCCAAAATGCTAAAATGAAACGTTGCACTCTCTCTCTTCTAAGGAAGGTGCTAGGCAGGAATTGTCTTGCTGGTCCTCACTTGCCCTAGCAGTCATTGCAGATAAACAGCAAGTCTGGGGCTCTGCTCTTTCCTAGCCTTGCAAACAGCCAATGCAGTTCGTCTCCCTCGTGAGCGCCGAAATGCTAAAATGAAACGTTGCACTCTCTCTCCTCCCAGGAAGGTGCTAGGCAGGAATTGTCTTGCTGGTCCTCACTTGCCCTGGCAGTCATTGCAGATAAACAGCAAGACTGGGGCTCTGCTCTTTCCTAGCCTTGCAAACAGCCAATGCAGTTCGTCTCCCTCGTGAGCGCCAAAACGTGAAAATGAAACGTTGCACTCTCTCTCCTCCAAGGAAGGTGCTAGGCAGGAATTGTCTTCCTGGTCCTCACTTGCCCTGGCAGTCATTGCAGATAAACAGCAAGACTGGGGCTCTGCTCTTTCCTAGCCTTGCAAACAGCCAATGCAGTTCGTCTCCCTCGTGAGCGCCAAAATGCTAAAATGAAACGTTGCACTCCCTCTCCTCTAAGGAAGGTGCTAGGCAGGTATTGTCTTGCTGGTCCTCACTTGCCCTGGCAGTCATTGCAGATAAACAGAAAGACTGGGGCTCTGCTCCTTCCTAGCCTTGCAAAGAGCCAATGCAGTTCGTCTCCGTCGTGACCGCAAAAATGCTAAAAGGAAACGTTGCACTCTCTCTCCTCCAAGGAAGGACCTAGGCAGGAATTGTCTTGCTGGTCCTCACTTGCCCTGGCAGTCATTGCAGATAAACAGAAAGACTGGGGCTATGCTCTTTCCTAGCCTTGTAAACAGCCAATGCAGTTCGTCACCCTCGTGAGCGCCGAAATGCTAAAATGAAACGTTGCACACGCTCTCCTCCCAGGAAGGTGCTAGGCAGGAATTGTCTTGCTGGTCCTCACTTGCCCTGGCAGTCATTGCAGTTAAACAGCAAAACTGGGGCTCTGCTCTTTCCTAGCCTTGCAAACAGCCAATGCAGTTCGTCACCCTCGTGAGCGCCAAAATGCTAAAATGAAACGTTGCACTCCCTCTCTTCTAAGGAAGGTGCTAGGCAGGAATTTTCTTGCTGGTCCTCACTTGCCCTAGCAGTCATTGCAGATAAACAGCAAGACTGGGGCTCTGCTCTTTCCTAGCCTTGCAAACAGCCAATGCAGTTCGTCTCCCTCGTGAGCGCCGAAATGCTAAAATGAAACGTTGCACACGCTCTCCTCCCAGGAAGGTCCTAGGCAGGAATTGTCTTGCTGGTCCTCACTTGCCCTGGCAGTCATTGCAGATAAACAGCAAGATTGGGGCTCTGCTCTTTCCTAGCCTTGCAAACAGCCAATGCAGTTCGTCTCCCTCGTGAGCGCCAACATGCTAAAATGAAACGTTGCACTCTCTCTGCTCCAAGGAAGCTCCTAGGCAGGAATTTTCTTGCTGGTCCTCACTTGCCCTGGCAGTCATTGGAGATAAACAGCAAGACTGGGGCTCTGCTCCTTCCTAGCCTTGCAAAGAGCCAATGCAGTTCGTCTCCGTCGTGAGCGCCAAAATGCTAAAATGAAACGTTGCACTCTCTCTCCTCCAAGGAAGGCCCTAGGCAGGAATTGTCTTGCTGGTCCTCACTTGCCTTGGCAGTCATTGCAGATAAAGAGCAAGACTGGGGCTCTGCTCTTTCCTAGCCTTGCAAACAGCCAATGCAGTTCGTCTCCCTCGTGAGCGCCAAAATGCTAAAATGAAACGTTGCACTCCCTCTCTTCTAAGGAAGGTGCTAGGCAGGAATTGTCTTGCTGGTCCTCACTTGCCCTGGCAGTCATTGCAGTTAAACAGCAAGACTGGGGCTCTGCTCTTTCCTAGCCTTGCAAACAGCCAATGCAGTTCGTCTCCCTCGTGAGCGCCAAAATGCTAAAATGAAACTTTGCACTCTCTCTCCTCTAAGGAAGGTGCTAGGCAGGAATTGTCTTGCTGGTCCTCACTTGCCCTGGCAGTCATTGCAGATAAACAGCAAGACTGGGGCTCTGCTCTTTCCTAGCCTTGCAAACAGCCAATGCAGTTCGTCTCCCTCCTGAGCGCCAAAACGTGAAAATGAAACGTTGCACTCTCTCTCCTCCAAGGAAGGTGCTAGGCAGGAATTGTCTTCCTGGTCCTCACTTGCCCTGGCAGTCATTGCAGATAAACAGCAAGACTGGGGCTCTGCTCTTTCCTAGCCTTGCAAACAGCCAATGCAGTTCGTCTCCCTCGTGAGCGCCAAAATGCTAAAATGAAACGTTGCACTCTCTCTGCTCCAAGGAAGTTGCTAGGCAGGAATTTTCTTGCTGGTCCTCACTTGCCCTGGCAGTCATTGCAGTTAAACAGCAAGACTGGGGCTCTGCTCTTTCCTAGCCTTGCAAACGGCCAATGAAGTTCGTCTCCCTCGTGAGCGCGAAAATGCTAAAATGAAACGTTGCACTCTCTCTGCTCCAAGGAAGGCCCTAGGCAGGAATTGTCTTGCTGGTCCTCACTTGCCCTGGCAGTCATTGCAGATAAACAGCAAGACTAGGGCTCTGCTCTTTCCTAGCCTTGCAAACAGCAAATGCAGTTCGTCTCCCTCGTGAGCGCCAAAATGCAAAAATGAAACGTTGCACTCTCTCTCCTCCAAGGAAGCTCCTAGGCAGGAATTATCTTGCTGGTCCTCACTTGCCCTGGCAGTCATTGCAGATAAACAGCAAGACTAGGGCTCTGCTCTTTCCTAGCCTTGCAAACAGCAAATGCAGTTCGTCTCCCTCGTGAGCGCCAAAATGCAAAAATGAAACGTTGCACTCTCTCTCCTCCAAGGAAGGTGCTAGGCAGGAATTGTCTTGCTGGTCCTCACTTGCCCTGGCAGTCATTGCAGATAAACAGCAAGACTGGGGCTCTGCTCTTTCCTAGCCTTGCAAACAGCCAATGCAGTTCGTCTCCCTCGTGAGAGCCAAAATGCTGAAATGAAACGTTGCACTCTCTCTCCTCCAAGGAAGGTGCTAGGCAGGAATTGTCTTGCTGGTCCTCACTTGCCCTGGCAGTTATTGCAGATAAAGAGCAAGACTGGGGCTCTGCTCTTTCCTAGCCTTGCAAACAGGCAATGCAGTTTGTCTCCCTCGTGAGCGCCAGCATGCTAATATGAAACGTTGCAGTCTCTCTCCTCCAAGGAAGGTGCTAGGCAGGTATTGTCTTGCTGGTCCTCACTTGCCCTGGCAGTCATTGCAGATAAACAGCAAGACTGGGGCTCTGCTCTTTCCTAGCCTTGCAAACAGCCAATGCAGTTCGTCTCCCTCGTGAGAGCCAAAATGCTAAAATGAAACGTTGCACTCTCTCTCCTCCAAGGAAGGTGCTAGGCAGGTATTGTCTTGCTGGTCCTCACTTGCCCTGGCAGTCATTGCAGATAAACAGAAAGACTGGGGCTCTGCTCCTTCCTAGCCTTGCAAAGAGCCAATGCAGTTCGTCTCCTTCGTGAGCGCAAAAATGCTAAAAGGAAACGTTGCACTCTCTCTCCTCCAAGGAAGGACCTAGGCAGGAATTGTCTTGCTGGTCCTCACTTGCCCTGGCAGTCATTGCAGATAAACAGAAAGACTGGGGCTATGCTCTTTCCTAGCCTTGTAAACAGCCAATGCAGTTCGTCACCCTCGTGAGCGTTAAAATGCTAAAATGAAACGTTGCACTCTCTCTCCTCCAAGGAAGGTGCTAGGCAGGAATTGTCTCGCTGGTCCTCACTTGCCCTGGCAGTCATTGCAGTTAAACAGCAAAACTGGGGCTCTGCTCTTTCCTAGCCATGCAAAGAGCCAATGCAGTTCGTCTCCCTCGTGAGCGCCAAAATGCAAAAATGAAACGTTGCACTCTCTCTGCTCCAAGGAAGGTGCTAGGCTGGAATTGTCTTGCTGGTCCTCACTTGCCCTGGCAGTCATTGCAGATTATCAGGAAGACTAGGGCTCTGCACTTTCCTAGCGTTCCAAACAGCAAATTCAGTTCGTCTCCCTCGTAAGCGCCAAAATGCTAAAATGAAACGTTGCACTCTCCCTGCTCCAAGGAAACTCCTAGGCAGGAATTGTCTTGCTGGTCCTCACTTGTCCTGGCAGTCATTGCAGATAAAGAGCAAGACTGGGGCTCTGCTCTTTCCTAGCCTTGCAAACAGCCAATGCAGTTCGTCTCCCTCGTGAGCGCAAAATGCTAAAATGAAACGTTGCACTCCCTCTCTTCTAAGAAAGGTGCTAGGCAGGAATTGTCTTGCTGGTCCTCACTTGCCCTGGCAGTCATTGCAGATAAACAGCAAGACTGGGGCTCCGCTCTTTCCTAGCCTTGCAAACAGCCAATGCAGTTCGTCTCCCTCGTGAGCGCCAAAATGCTAAAATGAAACGTTGCACTCTCTCTGCTCCAAGGAAGTTGCTAGGCAGGAATTTTCTTGCTGGTCCTCACTTGCCCTGGCAGTCATTGCAGTTAAACAGCAAGGCTGGGGCTCTGCTCTTTCCTAGCCTTGCAAACGGCCAATGAAGTTCGTCTCCCTCGTGAGCGCGAAAATGCTAAAATGAAACTTTGCACTCTCTCTCCTGTAAGGAAGGTGCTAGGCAGGAATTGTCTTCCTGGTCCTCACTTGCCCTGGCAGTCATTGCAGATAAACAGCAAGACTGGGGCTCTGCTCTTTCCTAGCCTTGCAAACAGCCAATGCAGTTCGTCTCCCTCGTGAGCGCTTAAATGCTAAAATGAAACGTTGCACTCTCTCTCCTCCAAGGAAGGTGCTAGGCAGGAATTGTCTTCCTGGTCCTCACTTGCCCTGGCAGTCATTGCAGATAAACAGCAAGACTGGGGCACTGCTCTTTCCTAGCCTTGCAAACAGCCAATGCAGTTCGTCTCCCTCGTGAGCGCTTAAATGCTAAAATGAAACGTTGCACTATCTCTGCTCCAAGGAAGGTGCTAGGCAGGAATTGTCTTGCTGGTCCTCACTTGCCCTGGCAGTCATTGCAGATAAAGAGCAAGACTGGGGCTCTGCTCTTTCCTAGCCTTGCAAACAGCCAAAGCAGTTCGTCTCCCTCGTGAGCGCCAAAATGCTAAAATGAAACGTTGCACTCTCTCTCCTCCAAGGAAGCTCCTAGGGAGGAATTGTCTTGTTGGTCCTCACTTGCCCTGGCAGTCATTGCAGATAAACAGCAAGACTGGGGCTCTGCTCTTTCCTAGCCTTGCAAACAGCCAATGCAGTTCTTCTCCCTCGTGAGCGCCAAAATGCTAAAATGAAACGTTGCACTCCCTCTCTTCTAAGAAAGGTGCTAGGCAGGAATTGTCTTGCTGGTCCTCACTTGCCCTGGCAGTCATTGCAGATAAAGAGCAAGACTGGGGCTCTGCTCTTTCCTAGCCTTGCAAAGAGCCAATGCAGTTCGTCTCCCTCGTGAGCGCCAAAATGCAAAAATGAAACGTTGCACTCTCTCTGCTCCAAGGAAGGTGCTAGGCTGGAATTGTCTTGCTGGTCCTCACTTGCCCTGGCAGTCATTGCAGATTATCAGCAAGTCTGGGGTTCTGCTCTTTCCTAGCCTTGCAAACAGCCAATGCAGTTCGTCTCCCTCGTGAGCGCCAAAATGTTAAAATGAAACGTTGCACTCTCTCTCCTCCAAGGAAGGTGCTAGGCAGGAATTGTCTTGCTGGTCCTCACTTGCCCTGGCAGTCATTGCAGATAAACAGCAAGACTGGGGCTCTGCTCTTTCCTAGCCTTGCAAACAGCCAATGCAGTTCGTCTCCCTCGTGAGCGCCAAAATGCTAAAATGAAACGTTGTACTCTCTCTCCTCCAAGGAAGCTCCTAGGCAGGAATTGTCTTGCTAGTCCTCACTTGCCCTGGCAGTCATTAAAGATAAACAGCAAGACTGGGGCTCTGCTCTTTCCTAGCCTTGCAAACAGCCAATGTAGTTCGTCTCCCTCGTGAGCGCCAAAATGCTAAAATGAAACGTTGCACTCTCTCTCCTCCAAGAAAGGTGCTATGCAGGAATTGTCTCGCTGGCCCTCACGTGCCCTGGCAGTCATTGCAGATAAACAGCAAGACTGGGGCTCTGCTCTTTCCTAGCCTTGCAAATAGCCAATGCAGTTCGTCTCCCTCGTGAGCGCCAAAAAGCTAAAATGAAACGTTGCACTCTCTCTGCTCCAAGGAAGCTCCTAGGCAGGAATTGTCTTGCTGGTCCTCACTTGCCCTGGCAGTCATTGCAGATAAACAGCAAGACTGGGGCTCTGCTCTTTCCTAGCCTTGCAAACAGCAAATGCAGTTCGTCTCCCTCGTGAGCGCCAAAATGCTAAAATGAAACGTTGCACTCCCTCTCCTCTAAGGAAGGTCCTAGGCAGGAATTGTCTTGCTGGTCCTCACTTGCCCTGGCAGTCATTGCAGATAAACAGCGAGACTGGGGCTCTGCTCTTTCCTAGCCTTGCAAACAGCCAATGCAGTTCGTCTCCCTCGTGAGCGCCAACATGCTAAAATGAAACGTTGCACTCTCTCTCCTCCAAGGAAGGCCCTAGGCAGGAATTGTCTTGCTGGCCCTCACTTGCCCTGGCAGTGATTGCAGATTATCAGCAAGTCTGGGGCTCTGCTCTTTCCTAGCCTTGCAAACAGCCAATGAAGTTCGTCTCCCTCGTGAGCGCCAAAATGCTAAAATGAAACGTTGCACTCTCTCTCCTCCAAGGAAGCTCCTATGCAGGAATTGTCTTGCTGGTCCTCACTTGCCGTGGCAGTCATTGCAGATAAACAGCAAGACTGGGGCTCTGCTCTTTCCTAGCCTTGCAAACAGCCAATGCAGTTCGTCTCCCTCGTGAGCGCCAAAATGCTAAAATGAAACGTTGCACTCTCTCTCCTCCAAGGAAGGCCCTAGGCAGGAATTGTCTTGCTGGTCCTCACTTGCCCTGGCAGTCATTGCAGATAAACAGAAAGACTGGGGCTCTGCTCTTTCCTAGCCTTGCAAACAGCCAATGCAGTTCGTCTCCCTCGTGAGCGCCAAAATGCTAAAATGAAACGTTGCACTCTCTCTCCTCCAATTAAGGCCCTAGACAGGAATTGTCTCGCTGGCCCTCACGTGCCCTGGCAGTCATTGCAGATAAACAGGAAGACTGGGGCTCTGCTCTTTCCTAGCCATGCAAAGAGCCAATGCAGTTCGTCTCCCTCGTGAGCGCCAAAATGCAAAAATGAAACGTTGCACTCTCTCTGCTCCAAGGAAGGTGCTAGGCTGGAATTGTCTTGCTGGTCCTCACTTGCCCTGGCAGTCATTGCAGATTATCAGGAAGACTAGGGCTCTGCACTTTCCTAGCGTTCCAAACAGCAAATTCAGTTCGTCTCCCTCGTGAGCGCCAAAATGCTAAAATGAAACGTTGCACTCTCCCTGCTCCAAGGAAACTCCTAGGCAGGAATTGTCTTGCTGGTCCTCACTTGTCCTGGCAGTCATTGCAGATAAAGAGCAAGACTGGGGCTCTGCTCTTTCCTAGCCTTGCAAACAGCCAATGCAGTTCGTCTCCCTCGTGAGCGCAAAATGCTAAAATGAAACGTTGCACTCTCTCTCCTCCAAGGAAGCTCCTAGGGAGGAATTGTCTTTCTGGTCCTCACTTGCCCTGGCAGTCATTGCAGATAAACAGCAAGACTGGGGCTCCGCTCTTTCCTAGCCTTGCAAACAGCCAATGCAGTTCGTCTCCCTCGTGAGCGCCAAAATGCTAAAATGAAACGTTGCACTCTCTCTGCTCCAAGGAAGTTGCTAGGCAGGAATTTTCTTGCTGGTCCTCACTTGCCCTGGCAGTCATTGCAGTTAAACAGCAAGGCTGGGGCTCTGCTCTTTCCTAGCCTTGCAAACGGCCAATGAAGTTCGTCTCCCTCGTGAGCGCGAAAATGCTAAAATGAAACTTTGCACTCTCTCTCCTGTAAGGAAGGTGCTAGGCAGGAATTGTCTTCCTGGTCCTCACTTGCCCTGGCAGTCATTGCAGATAAACAGCAAGACTGGGGCTCTGCTCTTTCCTAGCCTTGCAAACAGCCAATGCAGTTCGTCTCCCTCGTGAGCGCTTAAATGCTAAAATGAAACGTTGCACTCTCTCTCCTCCAAGGAAGGTGCTAGGCAGGAATTGTCTTCCTGGTCCTCACTTGCCCTGGCAGTCATTGCAGATCAACAGTAAGACTGGGGCTCTGCTCTTTCCTAGCCTTGCAAACAGCCAAAGCAGTTCGTCTCCCTCGTGAGCGCCAAAATGCTAAAATGAAACGTTGCACTCTCTCTCCTCCAAGGAAGCTCCTAGGGAGGAATTGTCTTGTTGGTCCTCACTTGCCCTGGCAGTCATTGCAGATAAACAGCAAGACTGGGGCTCTGCTCTTTCCTAGCCTTGCAAACAGCCAATGCAGTTCTTCTCCCTCGTGAGCGCCAAAATGCTAAAATGAAACGTTGCACTCCCTCTCTTCTAAGAAAGGTGCTAGGCAGGAATTGTCTTGCTGGTCCTCACTTGCCCTGGCAGTCATTGCAGATAAAGAGCAAGACTGGGGCTCTGCTCTTTCCTAGCCTTGCAAAGAGCCAATGCAGTTCGTCTCCCTCGTGAGCGCCAAAATGCAAAAATGAAACGTTGCACTCTCTCTGCTCCAAGGAAGGTGCTATGCTGGAATTGTCTTGCTGGTCCTCACTTGCCCTGGCAGTTATTGCAGATTATCAGCAAGTCTGGGGTTCTGCTCTTTCCTAGCCTTGCAAACAGCCAATGCAGTTCGTCTCCCTCGTGAGCGCCAAAATGTTAAAATGAAACATTGCACTCTCTCTCCTGCAAGGAAGCTCCTAGGCAGGAATTGTCTTGCTGGTCCTCACTTGCCCTGGCAGTCATTAAAGATAAACAGCAAGACTGGGGCTCTGCTCTTTCCTAGCCTTGCAAACAGCCAATGCAGTTCGTCTCCCTCGTGAGCGCCAAAATGCTAAAATGAAACGTTGCACTCTCTCTCCTCCAATTAAGGCCCTAGACAGGAATTGTCTCGCTGGCCCTCACGTGCCCTGGCAGTCATTGCAGATAAACAGCAAGACTGGGGCTCTGCTCTTTCCTAGCCTTGCAAATAGCCAATGCAGTTCGTCTCCCTCGTGAGCGCCAAAAAGCTAAAATGAAACGTTGCACTCTCTCTGCTCCAAGGAAGCTCCTAGGCAGGAATTGTCTTGCTGGTCCTCACTTGCCCTGGCAGTCATTGCAGATAAACAGCAAGACTGGGGCTCTGCTCTTTCCTAGCCTTGCAAACAGCAAATGCAGTTCGTCTCCCTCGTGAGCGCCAAAATGCTAAAATGAAACGTTGCACTCCCTCTCCTCTAAGGAAGGTCCTAGGCAGGAATTGTCTTGCTGGTCCTCACTTGCCCTGGCAGTCATTGCAGATAAACAGCGAGACTGGGGCTCTGCTCTTTCCTAGCCTTGCAAACAGCCAATGCAGTTCGTCTCCCTCGTGAGCGCCAAAATGCTAAAATGAAACGTTGCACTCTCTCTCCTCCAAGGAAGGCCCTAGGCAGGAATTGTCTTGCTGGCCCTCACTTGCCCTGGCAGTGATTGCAGATTATCAGCAAGTCTGGGGCTCTGCTCTTTCCTAGCCTTGCAAACAGCCAATGAAGTTCGTCTCCCTCGTGAGCGCCAAAATGCTAAAATGAAACGTTGCACTCTCTCTCCTCCAAGGAAGCTCCTATGCAGGAATTGTCTTGCTGGTCCTCACTTGCCGTGGCAGTCATTGCAGATAAACAGCAAGACTGGGGCTCTGCTCTTTCCTAGCATTGCAAACAGCCAATGCAGTTCGTCTCCCTCGTGAGCGCCAAAATGCTAAAATGAAACGTTGCACTCTCTCTCCTCCAAGGAAGGTGCTATGCAGGAATTGTCATGCTGGTCCTCACTTGCCCTGGCAGTCATTGCAGATAAACAGCAAGACTGGGGCTCTGCTCTTTCCTAGCCTTGCAAACAGCCAATGCAGTTCGTCTCCCTCGTGAGCGCCAAAATGCTAAAATGAAACGTTGCACTCTCTCTCCTCCAATTAAGGCCCTAGACAGGAATTGTCTCGCTGGCCCTCACGTGCCCTGGCAGTCATTGCAGATAAACAGGAAGACTGGGGCTCTGCTCTTTCCTAGCCTTGCAAATAGCCAATGCAGTTCGTCTCCCTCGTGAGCGCCAAAAAGCTAAAATGAAACGTTGCACTCTCTCTCCTCCAAGGAAGCTCCTAGGCAGGAATTGTCTTGCTGGTCCTCACTTGCCCTGGCAGTCATTGCAGATAAACAGCAAGACTGGGGCTCTGGTCTTTCCTAGCCTTGCAAACAGCAAATGCAGTTCGTCTCCCTCGTGAGCGCCAAAATGCTAAAATGAAACGTTGCACTCCCTCTCCTCTAAGAAAGGTCCTAGGCAGGAATTGTCTTGCTGGTCCTCACTTGCCCTGGCAGTGATTGCAGATTATCAGCAAGTCTGGGGCTCTGCTCTTTCCTAGCCTTGCAAACAGCCAATGCAGTTCGTCTCCCTCGTGAGCGCCAAAATGCTAAAATGAAACGTTGCACTCTCTCTCCTCCAAGGAAGGTGCTATGCAGGAATTGTCTTGCTGGTCCTCACTTGCCCTGGCAGTCATTGCAGATAAACAGCAAGACTGGGGCTCTGCTCTTTCCTAGCCTTGCAAACAGCCAATGCAGTTCGTCTCCCTCGTGAGCGCCAAAATGCTAAAATGAAACGTTGCACTCTCTCTCCTCCAAGGAAGCTCCTAGGCAGCAATTGTCTTGCTGGTCCTCACTTGCCCTGGCAGTCATTGCAGATAAACAGCAAGACTGGGGCTCTGCTCTTTCCTAGCCTTGCAAACAGCCAATGCAGTTCGTCTCCCTCGTGAGCGCCAAAATGCTAAAATGCAACGTTGCACTCTCTCTCCTCCAAGGAAGGTCCTCGGCAGGAATTGTCTTGCTGGTCCTCACTTGCCCTGGCAGTCATTGCAGATAAACAGCAAGACTGGGGCTCCGCTCTTTCCTAGCCTTGCAAACAGCCAATGCAGTTCGTCTCCCTCGTGAGCGCCAAAATGCTAAAATGAAACGTTGCACTCTCTCTCCTCCAAGGAAGCTCCTAGGCAGGAATTGTCTTGCTGGTCCTCACTTGCCCTGGCAGTCATTGCAGATTATCAGCAAGACTGCGGCTCTGCTCTTTCCTAGCCTTGCAAACAGCCAATGCAGTTCGTCTCCCTCGTGAGCGCCAAAATGCTAAAATGAAGCGTTGTACTCCCTCTCCTCCAAGGAAGGTCCTAGGCAGGAATTGTATTTCTGGTCCTCAATTGCCCTGGCAGTCATTGCAGATAAACAGCAAGACTGGGGCTCTGCTCTTTCCTAGCCTTGCAAACAGCCAATGCAGTTCGTCTCCCTCGTGAGCGCCAAAATGCTAAAATGAAACGTTGTACTCTCTCTCCTCCAAGGAAGGTCCTAGGCAGGAATTGTCTTGCTGGTCCTCACTTGTCCTGGCAGTCATTGCAGATAAACAGCAAGACTGGGGCTCTGCTCTTTCCTAGCCTTGCAAACAGCCAATGCAGTTCGTCTCCCTCGTGAGCGCCAAAAAGCTAAAATGAAACGTTGCACTCTCTCTGCTCCAAGGAAGCTCCTAGGCAGGAATTGTCTTGCTGGTCCTCACTTGCCCTGGCAGTCATTGCAGATAAACAGCAAGACTGGGGCTCTGCTCTTTCCTAGCCTTGCAAACAGCCAATGCAGTTCGTCTCCCTCGTGAGCGCCAAAATGCTAAAATGCAACGTTGCACTCTCTCTCCTCCAAGGAAGGTCCTCGGCAGGAATTGTCTTGCTGGTCCTCACTTGCCCTGGCAGTCATTGCAGATAAACAGCAAGACTGGGGCTCTGCTCTTTCCTAGCCTTGCAAACAGCCAATGCAGTTCGTCTCCCTCGTGAGCGCCAAAATGCTAAAATGAAACGTTGCACTCTCTCTCCTCCAAGGAAGCTCCTAGGCAGGAATTGTCTTGCTGGTCCTCACTTGCCCTGGCAGTCATTGCAGATTATCAGCAAGACTGCGGCTCTGCTCTTTCCTAGCCTTGCAAACAGCCAATGCAGTTCGTCTCCCTCGTGAGCGCCAAAATGCTAAAATGAAGCGTTGTACTCCCTCTCCTCCAAGGAAGGTCCTAGGCAGGAATTGTATTTCTGGTCCTCAATTGCCCTGGCAGTCATTGCAGATAAACAGCAAGACTGGGGCTCTGCTCTTTCCTAGCCTTGCAAACAGCCAATGCAGTTCGTCTCCCTCGTGAGCGCCAAAATGCTAAAATGAAACGTTGTACTCTCTCTCCTCCAAGGAAGGTCCTAGGCAGGAATTGTCTTGCTGGTCCTCACTTGCCCTGGCAGTCATTGCAGATAAACAGCAAGACTGGGGCTCTGCTCTTTCCTAGCCTTGCAAACAGCAAATGCAGTTCGTCTCCCTCGTGAGCGCCAAAATGCTAAAATGAAACGTTGTACTCTCTCTCCTCCAAGGAAGGTCCTAGGCAGGAATTGTCTTGCTGGTCCTCACTTGTCCTGGCAGTCATTGCAGATAAACAGCAAGACTGGGGCTCTGCTCTTTCCTAGCCTTGCAAACAGCCAATGCAGTTCGTCTCCCTCGTGAGCGCCAAAAAGCTAAAATGAAACGTTGCACTCTCTCTGCTCCAAGGAAGCTCCTAGGCAGGAATTGTCTTGCTGGTCCTCACTTGCCCTGGCAGTCATTGCAGATAAACAGCAAGACTGGGGCTCTGCTCTTTCCTAGCCTTGCAAACAGCAAATGCAGTTCGTCTCCCTCGTGAGCGCCAAAATGCTAAAATGAAACGTTGCACTCCCTCTCCTCTAAGGAAGGTCCTAGGCAGGAATTGTCTTGCTGGTCCTCACTTGCCCTGGCAGTCATTGCAGATAAACAGCGAGACTGGGGCTCTGCTCTTTCCTAGCCTTGCAAACAGCCAATGCAGTTCGTCTCCCTCGTGAGCGCCAACATGCTAAAATGAAACGTTGCACTCTCTCTCCTCCAAGGAAGCTCCTAGGCAGGAATTGTCTTGCTGGCCCTCACTTGCCCTGGCAGTCATTGCAGATAAACAGCAAGACTGGGGCTCTGCTCTTTCCTAGCCTTGCAAACAGCCAATGCAGTTCGTCTCCCTCTTGAGCGCCAAAATGCTAAAATGCAACGTTGCACTCTCTCTCCTCCAAGGAAGGTCCTCGGCAGGAATTGTCTTGCTGGTCCTCACTTGCCCTGGCAGTCATTGCAGATAAACAGCAAGACTGGGGCTCTGCTCTTTCCTAGCCTTGCAAACAGCCAATGCAGTTCGTCTCCCTCGTGAGCGCCAAAATGCTAAAATGAAACGTTGCACTCTCTCTCCTCCAAGGAAGCTCCTAGGCAGGAATTGTCTTGCTGGTCCTCACTTGCCCTGGCAGTCATTGCAGATAAACAGCAAGACTGGGGCTCTGCTCTTTCCTAGCCTTGCAAACAGCAAATGCAGTTCGTCTCCCTCGTGAGCGCCAAAATGCTAAAATGAAACGTTGCACTCCCTCTCCTCTAAGGAAGGTCCTAGGCAGGAATTGTCTTGCTGGTCCTCACTTGCCCTGGCAGTCATTGCAGATAAACAGCGAGACTGGGGCTCTGCTCTTTCCTAGCCTTGCAAACAGCCAATGCAGTTCGTCTCCCTCGTGAGCGCCAACATGCTAAAATGAAACGTTGCACTCTCTCTCCTCCAAGGAAGCTCCTAGGCAGGAATTGTCTTGCTGGCCCTCACTTGCCCTGGCAGTGATTGCAGATTATCAGCAAGTCTGGGGCTCTGCTCTTTCCTAGCCTTGCAAACAGCCAATGCAGTTCGTCTCCCTCGTGAGCGCCAAAATGCTAAAATGAAACGTTGCACTCTCTCTCCTCCAAGGAAGCTCCTATGCAGGAATTGTCTTGCTGGTCCTCACTTGCCGTGGCAGTCATTGCAGATAAACAGCAAGACTGGGGCTCTGCTCTTTCCTAGCCTTGCAAACAGCCAATGCAGTCCGTCTCCCTCGTGAGCGCCAAAATGCTAAAATGAAACGTTGCACTCTCTCTCCTCCAAGGAAGGTGCTATGCAGGAATTGTCATGCTGGTCCTCACTTGCCCTGGCAGTCATTGCAGATAAACAGCAAGACTGGGGCTCTGCTCTTTCCTGGCCTTGCAAACAGCCAATGCAGTTCGTCTCCCTCGTGAGCGCCAAAATGCTAAAATGAAACGTTGCACTCTCTCTCCTCCAATTAAGGCCCTAGACAGGAATTGTCTCGCTGGCCCTCACGTGCCCTGGCAGTCATTGCAGATAAAGAGGAAGACTGGGGCTCTGCTCTTTCCTAGCCTTGCAAATAGCCAATGCAGTTCGTCTCCCTCGTGAGCGCCAAAAAGCTAAAATGAAACGTTGCACTCTCTCTGCTCCAAGGAAGCTCCTAGGCAGGAATTGTCTTGCTGGTCCTCACTTGCCCTGGCAGTCATTGCAGATAAACAGCAAGACTGGGGCTCTGGTCTTTCCTAGCCTTGCAAACAGCAAATGCAGTTCGTCTCCCTCGTGAGCGCCAAAATGCTAAAATGAAACGTTGCACTCCCTCTCCTCTAAGGAAGGTCCTAGGCAGGAATTGTCTTGCTGGTCCTCACTTGCCCTGGCAGTGATTGCAGATTATCAGCAAGTCTGGGGCTCTGCTCTTTCCTAGCCTTGCAAACAGCCAATGCAGTTCGTCTCCCTCCTGAGCGCCAAAATGCTAAAATGAAACGTTGCACTCTCTCTCCTCCAAGGAAGGTGCTATGCAGGAATTGTCTTGCTGGTCCTCACTTGCCCTGGCAGTCATTGCAGATAAACAGCAAGACTGGGGCTCTGCTCTTTCCTGGCCTTCCAAACAGCCAATGCAGTTCGTCTCCCTCGTGAGCGCCAAAATGCTAAAATGAAACGTTGCACTCTCTCTCCTCCAAGGAAGCTCCTAGGCAGGAATTGTCTTGCTGGTCCTCACTTGCCCTGGCAGTCATTGCAGATAAACAGCAAGACTGGGGCTCTGCTCTTTCCTAGCCTTGCAAACAGCCAATGCAGTTCGTCTCCCTCGTGAGCGCCAAAATGCTAAAATGAAACGTTGCACTCTCTCTCCTCCAATTAAGGTCCTAGACAGGAATTGTCTCGCTGGCCCTCACGTGCCCTGGCAGTCATTGCAGATAAACAGGAAGACTGGGGCTCTGCTCTTTCCTAGCCTTGCAAATAGCCAATGCAGTTCGTCTCCCTCGTGAGCGCCAAAAAGCTAAAATGAAACGTTGCACTCTCTCTGCTCCAAGGAAGCTCCTAGGCAGGAATTGTCTTGCTGGTCCTCACTTGCCCTGGCAGTCATTGCAGATAAACAGCGAGACTGGGGCTCTGCTCTTTCCTAGCCTTGCAAACAGCCAATGCAGTTCGTCTCCCTCGTGAGCGCCAACATGCTAAAATGAAACGTTGCACTCTCTCTCCTCCAAGGAAGCTCCTAGGCAGGAATTGTCTTGCTGGCCCTCACTTGCCCTGGCAGTGATTGCAGATTATCAGCAAGTCTGGGGCTCTGCTCTTTCCTAGCCTTGCAAACAGCCAATGCAGTTCGTCTCCCTCGTGAGCGCCAAAATGCTAAAATGAAACGTTGCACTCTCTCTCCTCCAAGGAAGCTCCTATGCAGGAATTGTCTTGCTGGTCCTCACTTGCCGTGGCAGTCATTGCAGATAAACAGCAAGACTGGGGCTCTGCTCTTTCCTAGCCTTGCAAACAGCCAATGCAGTCCGTCTCCCTCGTGAGCGCCAAAATGCTAAAATGAAACGTTGCACTCTCTCTCCTCCAAGGAAGGTGCTATGCAGGAATTGTCATGCTGGTCCTCACTTGCCCTGGCAGTCATTGCAGATAAACAGCAAGACTGGGGCTCTGCTCTTTCCTAGCCTTGCAAACAGCCAATGCAGTTCGTCTCCCTCGTGAGCGCCAAAATGCTAAAATGAAACGTTGCACTCTCTCTCCTCCAATTAAGGCCCTAGACAGGAATTGTCTCGCTGGCCCTCACGTGCCCTGGCAGTCATTGCAGATAAAGAGGAAGACTGGGGCTCTGCTCTTTCCTAGCCTTGCAAATAGCCAATGCAGTTCGTCTCCCTCGTGAGCGCCAAAAAGCTAAAATGAAACGTTGCACTCTCTCTGCTCCAAGGAAGCTCCTAGGCAGGAATTGTCTTGCTGGTCCTCACTTGCCCTGGCAGTCATTGCAGATAAACAGCAAGACTGGGGCTCTGGTCTTTCCTAGCCTTGCAAACAGCAAATGCAGTTCGTCTCCCTCGTGAGCGCCAAAATGCTAAAATGAAACGTTGCACTCCCTCTCCTCTAAGGAAGGTCCTAGGCAGGAATTGTCTTGCTGGTCCTCACTTGCCCTGGCAGTGATTGCAGATTATCAGCAAGTCTGGGGCTCTGCTCTTTCCTAGCCTTGCAAACAGCCAATGCAGTTCGTCTCCCTCCTGAGCGCCAAAATGCTAAAATGAAACGTTGCACTCTCTCTCCTCCAAGGAAGGTGCTATGCAGGAATTGTCTTGCTGGTCCTCACTTGCCCTGGCAGTCATTGCAGATAAACAGCAAGACTGGGGCTCTGCTCTTTCCTGGCCTTCCAAACAGCCAATGCAGTTCGTCTCCCTCGTGAGCGCCAAAATGCTAAAATGAAACGTTGCACTCTCTCTCCTCCAAGGAAGCTCCTAGGCAGGAATTGTCTTGCTGGTCCTCACTTGCCCTGGCAGTCATTGCAGATAAACAGCAAGACTGGGGCTCTGCTCTTTCCTAGCCTTGCAAACAGCCAATGCAGTTCGTCTCCCTCGTGAGCGCCAAAATGCTAAAATGAAACGTTGCACTCTCTCTCCTCCAATTAAGGTCCTAGACAGGAATTGTCTCGCTGGCCCTCACGTGCCCTGGCAGTCATTGCAGATAAACAGGAAGACTGGGGCTCTGCTCTTTCCTAGCCTTGCAAATAGCCAATGCAGTTCGTCTCCCTCGTGAGCGCCAAAAAGCTAAAATGAAACGTTGCACTCTCTCTGCTCCAAGGAAGCTCCTAGGCAGGAATTGTCTTGCTGGTCCTCACTTGCCCTGGCAGTCATTGCAGATAAACAGCAAGACTGGGGCTCTGGTCTTTCCTAGCCTTGCAAACAGCAAATGCAGTTCGTCTCCCTCGTGAGCGCCAAAATGCTAAAATGAAGCGTTGTACTCCCTCTCCTCCAAGGAAGGTCCTAGGCAGGAATTGTATTTCTGGTCCTCAATTGCCCTGGCAGTCATTGCAGATAAACAGCAAGACTGGGGCTCTGCTCTTTCCTAGCCTTGCAAACAGCCAATGCAGTTCGTCTCCCTCGTGAGCGCCAAAAAGCTAAAATGAAACGTTGCACTCTCTCTGCTCCAAGGAAGCTCCTAGGCAGGAATTGTCTTGCTGGTCCTCACTTGCCCTGGCAGTCATTGCAGATAAACAGCAAGACTGGGGCTCTGCTCTTTCCTAGCCTTGCAAACAGCAAATGCAGTTCGTCTCCCTCGTGAGCGCCAAAATGCTAAAATGAAACGTTGCACTCCCTCTCCTCTAAGGAAGGTCCTAGGCAGGAATTGTCTTGCTGGTCCTCACTTGCCCTGGCAGTCATTGCAGATAAACAGCGAGACTGGGGCTCTGCTCTTTCCTAGCCTTGCAAACAGCCAATGCAGTTCGTCTCCCTCGTGAGCGCCAACATGCTAAAATGAAACGTTGCACTCTCTCTCCTCCAAGGAAGGCCCTAGGCAGGAATTGTCTTGCTGGCCCTCACTTGCCCTGGCAGTGATTGCAGATTATCAGCAAGTCTGGGGCTCTGCTCTTTCCTAGCCTTGCAAACAGCCAATGCAGTTCGTCTCCCTCGTGAGCGCCAAAATGCTAAAATGAAACGTTGCACTCTCTCTCCTCCAAGGAAGCTCCTATGCAGGAATTGTCTTGCTGGTCCTCACTTGCCGTGGCAGTCATTGCAGATAAACAGCAAGACTGGGGCTCTGCTCTTTCCTAGCCTTGCAAACAGCCAATGCAGTCCGTCTCCCTCGTGAGCGCCAAAATGCTAAAATGAAACGTTGCACTCTCTCTCCTCCAAGGAAGGTGCTATGCAGGAATTGTCATGCTGGTCCTCACTTGCCCTGGCAGTCATTGCAGATAAACAGCAAGACTGGGGCTCTGCTCTTTCCTAGCCTTGCAAACAGCCAATGCAGTTCGTCTCCCTCGTGAGCGCCAAAATGCTAAAATGAAACGTTGCACTCTCTCTCCTCCAATTAAGGCCCTAGACAGGAATTGTCTCGCTGGCCCTCACGTGCCCTGGCAGTCATTGCAGATAAACAGGAAGACTGGGGCTCTGCTCTTTCCTAGCCTTGCAAATAGCCAATGCAGTTCGTCTCCCTCGTGAGCGCCAAAAAGCTAAAATGAAACGTTGCACTCTCTCTGCTCCAAGGAAGCTCCTAGGCAGGAATTGTCTTGCTGGTCCTCACTTGCCCTGGCAGTCATTGCAGATAAACAGCAAGACTGGGGCTCTGGTCTTTCCTAGCCTTGCAAACAGCAAATGCAGTTCGTCTCCCTCGTGAGCGCCAAAATGCTAAAATGAAACGTTGCACTCCCTCTCCTCTAAGGAAGGTCCTAGGCAGGAATTGTCTTGCTGGTCCTCACTTGCCCTGGCAGTGATTGCAGATTCTCAGCAAGTCTGGGGCTCTGCTCTTTCCTAGCCTTGCAAACAGCCAATGCAGTTCGTCTCCCTCGTGAGCGCCAAAATGCTAAAATGAAACGTTGCACTCTCTCTCCTCCAAGGAAGGTGCTATGCAGGAATTGTCTTGCTGGTCCTCACTTGCCCTGGCAGTCATTGCAGATAAACAGCAAGACTGGGGCTCTGCTCTTTCCTAGCCTTCCAAACAGCCAATGCAGTTCGTCTCCCTCGTGAGCGCCAAAATGCTAAAATGAAACGTTGCACTCTCTCTCCTCCAAGGAAGCTCCTAGGCAGGAATTGTCTTGCTGGTCCTCACTTGCCCTGGCAGTCATTGCAGATCAACAGCAAGACTGGGGCTCTGCTCTTTCCTAGCCTTGCAAACAGCCAATGCAGTTCGTCTCCCTCGTGAGCGCCAAAATGCTAAAATGAAACGTTGCACTCTCTCTCCTCCAATTAAGGCCCTAGACAGGAATTGTCTCGCTGGCCCTCACGTGCCCTGGCAGTCATTGCAGATAAACAGGAAGACTGGGGCTCTGCTCTTTCCTAGCCTTGCAAATAGCCAATGCAGTTCGTCTCCCTCGTGAGCGCCAAAAAGCTAAAATGAAACGTTGCACTCTCTCTGCTCCAAGGAAGCTCCTAGGCAGGAATTGTCTTGCTGGTCCTCACTTGCCCTGGCAGTCATTGCAGATAAACAGCAAGACTGGGGCTCTGGTCTTTCCTAGCCTTGCAAACAGCAAATGCAGTTCGTCTCCCTCGTGAGCGCCAAAATGCTAAAATGAAACGTTGCACTCCCTCTCCTCTAAGGAAGGTCCTAGGCAGGAATTGTCTTGCTGGTCCTCACTTGCCCTGGCAGTGATTGCAGATTATCAGCAAGTCTGGGGCTCTGCTCTTTCCTAGCCTTGCAAACAGCCAATGCAGTTCGTCTCCCTCGTGAGCGCCAAAATGCTAAAATGAAACGTTGCACTCTCTCTCCTCCAAGGAAGGTGCTATGCAGGAATTGTCTTGCTGGTCCTCACTTGCCCTGGCAGTCATTGCAGATAAACAGCAAGACTGGGGCTCTGCTCTTTCCTAGCCTTCCAAACAGCCAATGCAGTTCGTCTCCCTCGTGAGCGCCAAAATGCTAAAATGAAACGTTGCACTCTCTCTCCTCCAAGGAAGGTGCTATGCAGGAATTGTCTTGCTGGTCCTCACTTGCCCTGGCAGTCTTTGCAGATAAACAGCAAGACTGGGGCTCTGCTCTTTCCTAGCCTTGCAAACAGCCAAAGCAGTTCGTCTCCCTCGTGAGCGCCAACATGCTAAAATGAAACATTGCACTCTCTCTCCTCCAAGGAAGCTCCTAGGCAGGAATTGTCTTGCTGGTCCTCACTTGCCCTGGCAGTCATTGCAGATAAACAGCAAGACTGGGGCTCTGCTCTTTCCTAGCCTTGCAAACAGCCAATGCAGTTCTTCTCCCTCGTGAGCGCCAAAATGCTAAAATGAAACGTTGCACTCTCTCTGCTCCAAGGAAGGTCCTAGGCAGGAATTGTCTTGCTGGTCCTCACTTGCCGTGGCAGTCATTGCAGATAAAGAGCAAGACTGGGGTTTTGCTCTTTCCTAGCCTTGCAAACAGCCAATGCAGTTCGTCTCCTTCGAGAGTGCCAAAATGCTAAAATGAAACGTTGCACTCTCTCTCCTCCAAGGAAGGTCCTAGGCAGGAATTGTCTTGCTGGTCCTCACTTGCCCTGGCAGTCATTGCAGATAAACAGCAAGACTGGGGCTCTGCTCTTTCCTAGCCTTGCAAACAGCCAATGCAGTTCGTCTCCCTCGTGAGCGCCAAAATGCTAAAATGAAACGTTGTACTCTCTCTCCTCCAAGGAAGGTCCTAGGCAGGAATTGTCTTGCTGGTCCTCACTTGTCCAGGCAGTCATTGCAGATAAACAGCAAGACTGGGGCTCTGCTCTTTCCTAGCCTTGCAAACAGCCAATGCAGTTCGTCTCCCTCGTGAGCGCCAAATAGCTAAAATGAAACGTTGCACTCTCTCTCCTCCAAGGAAGGTCCTAGGCAGGAATTGTCTTGCTGGTCCTCACTTGCCCTGGCAGTGATTGCAGATTATCAGCAAGTCTGCGGCTCGGCTCTTTCCTAGCCTTGCAAACAGCCAAAGCAGTTCGTCTCCCTCGTGAGCGCCAACATGCTAAAATGAAACATTGCACTCTCTCTACTCCAAGGAAGCTCCTAGGCAGGAATTGTCTTGCTGGTCCTCACTTGCCCTGGCAGTCATTGCAGATAAACAGCAAGACTGGGGCTCTGCTCTTTCCTAGCCTTGCAAACAGCCAATGCAGTTCTTCTCCCTCGTGAGCGCCAAAATGCTAAAATGAAACGTTGCACTCTCTCTCCTCCAAGGAAGCTCCTAGGCAGGAATTGTCTTGCGGGTCCTCACTTGCCGTGACAGTCATTGCAGATAAACAGCAAGACTGGGGCTCTGCTCTTTCCTAGCCTTGCAAACAGCCAATGCAGTTCGTCTCCCTCGTGAGCGCCAAAATGCTAAAATGAAACGTTGCACTCTCTCTCCTCCAAGGAAGGTGCTATGCAGGAATTGTCTTGCTGGTCCTCACTTGCCCTGGCAGTCATTGCAGATAAACAGCAAGACTGGGGCTCTGCTCTTTCCTAGCCTTGTAAACAGCCAATGAAGTTCGTCACCCTCGTGAGCGCCAAAATGCTAAAATGAAACGTTGCACTCTCTCTGCTCCAAGGAAGGTCCTAGGCAGGAATTGTCTTGCTGGTCCTCACTTGCCCTGGCAGTCATTGCAGATAAAGAGCAAGACTGGGGTTTTGCTCTTTCCTAGCCCTGCAAACAGCCAATGCAGTTCGTCTCCCTCGTGAGCGCCAAAATGCTAAAATGAAACGTTGCACTCTCTCTCCTCCAAGGAAGGTCCTAGGCAGGAATTGTCTTGCTGGTCCTCACTTGCCCTGGTAGTCATTGCAGATAAACAGCAAGACTGGGGCTCTGCTCTTTCCTAGCCTTGCAAACAGCAAATGCAGTTCGTCTCCCTCGTGAGCGCCAAAATGCTAAAATGAAACGTTGCACTCTCTCTCCTTCAAGGAAGGTCCTAAGCAGGAATTGTCTTGCTGGTCCTCACTTGCCGTGGCAGTCCTTGCAGATAAACAGCAAGACTGGGGCTCTGCTCTTTCCTAGCCTTGCAAACAGCCAAAGCAGTTCGTCTCCCTCGTGAGCGCCGAAATGCTAAAATGAAACGTTGCACACTCTCTCCTCCAAGGAAGGTCCTCGGCAGGAATTGTCTTGCTGGTCCTCACTTGCCCTGGCAGTCATAGCAGATAAACAGCAAGACTGGGGCTCTGCTCTTTCCTAGCCTTGCAAACAGCCAATGCAGTTCGTCTCCCTCGTAAGCGCCAAAATGCTAAAATGAAACGTTGCACGCTCTCTCCTCCAAGGAAGCTCCTAGGCAGGATTTGTCTTGCTGGTCCTCATTTGCCCTGGCAGTCATTGCAGATTATCAGCAAGACTGCGGCTCTGCTCTTTCCTAGCCTTGCAAACAGCCAATGCAGTTCGTTTCCCTCGTGAGCGCCAAAAAGCTAAAATGAAGCGTTGTACTCTCTTTCCTCCAAGGAAGGTCCTAGGCAGGAATTGTCTTGCTGGTCCTCACTTGCCCTGGCAGTCATTGCAGATAAACAGCAAGACTGGGGCTCTGCTCTTTCCTAGCCTTGCAAACAGCCAAAGCAGTTCGTCTCCCTCGTGAGCGCCGAAATGCTAAAATGAAACGTTGCACTCTCTCTCCTCCAAGGAAGGTCCTCGGCAGGAATTGTCTTGCTGGTCCTCACTTGCCCTGGCAGTCATTGCAGATAAACAGCAAGACTGGGGCTCTGCTCTTTCCTAGCCTTGCAAACAGCCAATGCAGTTCGTCTCCCTCGTGAGCGCCAAAATGCTAAAATGAACCGTTGTACTCTCTCTCCTCCAAGGAAGGTCCTAGGCAGGAATTGTCTTGCTGGTCCTCACTTGTCCTGGCAGTCATTGCAGATAAACAGCAAGACTGGGGCTCTGCTCTTTCCTAGCCTTGCAAACAGCCAATGCAGTTCGTCTCCCTCGTGAGCGCCAAATAGCTAAAATGAAACGTTGCACTCTCTCTCCTCCAAGGAAGGTCCTAGGCAGGAATTGTCTTGCTGGTCCTCACTTGCCCTGGCAGTGATTGCAGATTATCAGCAAGTCTGCGGCTGGGCTCTTTCCTAGCCTTGCAAACAGCCAAAGCAGTTCGTCTCCCTCGTGAGCGCCAACATGCTAAAATGAAACATTGCACTCTCTCTCCTCCAAGGAAGCTCCTAGGCAGGAATTGTCTTGCTGGTCCTCACTTGCCTGGCAGTCATTGCAGATAAACAGAAAGACTGGGGCTCTGCTCTTTCCTAGCCTTGCAAACAGCCAATGCAGTTCTTCTCCCTCGTGAGCGCCAAAATGCTAAAATGAAACGTTGCACTCTCTCTCCTCCAAGAAAGGTGCTATGCAGGAATTGTCTTGCTGGTCCTCACTTGCCCTGGCAGTCATTGCAGATAAACAGAAAGACTGGGGCTCTGCTCTTTCCTAGCCTTGCAAACAGCCAAAGCAGTTCGTCTCCCTCGTGAGCGCCAACATGCTAAAATGAAACATTGCACTCTCTCTCCTCCAAGGAAGCTCCTAGGCAGGAATTGTCTTGCTGGTCCTCACTTGCCCTGGCAGTCATTGCAGATAAACAGCAAGACTGGGGCTCTGCTCTTTCCTAGCCTTGCAAACAGCCAATGCAGTTCTTCTCCCTCGTGAGCGCCAAAATGCTAAAATGAAACGTTGCACTCTCTCTGCTCCAAGGAAGGTCCTAGGCAGGAATTGTCTTGCTGGTCCTCACTTGCCCTGGCAGTCATTGCAGATAAAGAGCAAGACTGGGGTTTTGCTCTTTCCTAGCCTTGCAAACAGCCAATGCAGTTCGTCTCCTTTGAGAGTGCCAAAATGCTAAAATGAAACGTTGCACTCTCTCTCCTCCAAGGAAGGTCCTAGGCAGGAATTGTCTTGCTGGTCCTCACTTGCCCTGGCAGTCATTGCAGATAAACAGCAAGACTGGGGCTCTGCTCTTTCCTAGCCTTGCAAACAGCCAATGCAGTTCGTCTCCCTCGTGAGCGCCAAAATGCTAAAATGAAACGTTGTACTCTCTCTCCTCCAAGGAAGGTCCTAGGCAGGAATTGTCTTGCTGGTCCTCACTTGTCCAGGCAGTCATTGCAGATAAACAGCAAGACTGGGGCTCTGCTCTTTCCTAGCCTTGCAAACAGCCAATGCAGTTCGTCTCCCTCGTGAGCGCCAAATAGCTAAAATGAAACGTTGCACTCTCTCTCCTCCAAGGAAGGTCCTAGGCAGGAATTGTCTTGCTGGTCCTCACTTGCCCTGGCAGTGATTGCAGATTATCAGCAAGTCTGCGGCTCGGCTCTTTCCTAGCCTTGCAAACAGCCAAAGCAGTTCGTCTCCCTCGTGAGCGCCAACATGCTAAAATGAAACATTGCACTCTCTCTACTCCAAGGAAGCTCCTAGGCAGGAATTGTCTTGCTGGTCCTCACTTGCCCTGGCAGTCATTGCAGATAAACAGCAAGACTGGGGCTCTGCTCTTTCCTAGCCTTGCAAACAGCCAATGCAGTTCTTCTCCCTCGTGAGCGCCAAAATGCTAAAATGAAACGTTGCACTCTCTCTCCTCCAAGGAAGCTCCTAGGCAGGAATTGTCTTGCGGGTCCTCACTTGCCGTGACAGTCATTGCAGATAAACAGCAAGACTGGGGCTCTGCTCTTTCCTAGCCTTGCAAACAGCCAATGCAGTTCGTCTCCCTCGTGAGCGCCAAAATGCTAAAATGAAACGTTGCACTCTCTCTCCTCCAAGGAAGGTGCTATGCAGGAATTGTCTTGCTGGTCCTCACTTGCCCTGGCAGTCATTGCAGATAAACAGCAAGACTGGGGCTCTGCTCTTTCCTAGCCTTGTAAACAGCCAATGCAGTTCGTCTCCGTCGTGAGCGCCAAAATGCTAAAATGAAACGTTGCACTCTCTCTGCTCCAAGGAAGGTCCTAGGCAGGAATTGTCTTGCTGGTCCTCACTTGCCCTGGCAGTCATTGCAGATAAAGAGCAAGACTGGGGTTTTGCTCTTTCCTAGCCCTGCAAACAGCCAATGCAGTTCGTCTCCTTCGAGAGCGCCAAAATGCTAAAATGAAACGTTGCACTCTCTCTCCTCCAAGGAAGGTCCTAGGCAGGAATTGTCTTGCTGGTCCTCACTTGCCCTGGTAGTCATTGCAGATAAACAGCAAGACTGGGGCTCTGCTCTTTCCTAGCCTTGCAAACAGCAAATGCAGTTCGTCTCCCTCGTGAGCGCCAAAATGCTAAAATGAAACGTTGCACTCTCTCTCCTTCAAGGAAGGTCCTAAGCAGGAATTGTCTTGCTGGTCCTCACTTGCCGTGGCAGTCCTTGCAGATAAACAGCAAGACTGGGGCTCTGCTCTTTCCTAGCCTTGCAAACAGCCAAAGCAGTTCGTCTCCCTCGTGAGCGCCGAAATGCTAAAATGAAACGTTGCACACTCTCTCCTCCAAGGAAGGTCCTCGGCAGGAATTGTCTTGCTGGTCCTCACTTGCCCTGGCAGTCATAGCAGATAAACAGCAAGACTGGGGCTCTGCTCTTTCCTAGCCTTGCAAACAGCCAATGCAGTTCGTCTCCCTCGTAAGCGCCAAAATGCTAAAATGAAACGTTGCACGCTCTCTCCTCCAAGGAAGCTCCTAGGCAGGATTTGTCTTGCTGGTCCTCATTTGCCCTGGCAGTCATTGCAGATTATCAGCAAGACTGCGGCTCTGCTCTTTCCTAGCCTTGCAAACAGCCAATGCAGTTCGTTTCCCTCGTGAGCGCCAAAAAGCTAAAATGAAGCGTTGTACTCTCTTTCCTCCAAGGAAGGTCCTAGGCAGGAATTGTCTTGCTGGTCCTCACTTGCCCTGGCAGTCATTGCAGATAAACAGCAAGACTGGGGCTCTGCTCTTTCCTAGCCTTGCAAACAGCCAAAGCAGTTCGTCTCCCTCGTGAGCGCCGAAATGCTAAAATGAAACGTTGCACTCTCTCTCCTCCAAGGAAGGTCCTCGGCAGGAATTGTCTTGCTGGTCCTCACTTGCCCTGGCAGTCATTGCAGATAAACAGCAAGACTGGGGCTCTGCTCTTTCCTAGCCTTGCAAACAGCCAATGCAGTTCGTCTCCCTCGTGAGCGCCAAATAGCTAAAATGAAACGTTGCACTCTCTCTCCTCCAAGGAAGGTCCTAGGCAGGAATTGTCTTGCTGGTCCTCACTTGCCCTGGCAGTGATTGCAGATTATCAGCAAGTCTGCGGCTGGGCTCTTTCCTAGCCTTGCAAACAGCCAAAGCAGTTCGTCTCCCTCGTGAGCGCCAACATGCTAAAATGAAACATTGCACTCTCTCTCCTCCAAGGAAGCTCCTAGGCAGGAATTGTCTTGCTGGTCCTCACTTGCCTGGCAGTCATTGCAGATAAACAGAAAGACTGGGGCTCTGCTCTTTCCTAGCCTTGCAAACAGCCAATGCAGTTCTTCTCCCTCGTGAGCGCCAAAATGCTAAAATGAAACGTTGCACTCTCTCTCCTCCAAGGAAGCTCCTAGGCAGGAATTGTCTTGCGGGTCCTCACTTGCCGTGACAGTCATTGCAGATAAACAGCAAGACTGGGGCTCTGCTCTTTCCTAGCCTTGCAAACAGCCAATGCAGTTCGTCTCCCTCGTGAGCGCCAAAATGCTAAAATGAAACGTTGCACTCTCTCTCCTCCAAGGAAGGTGCTATGCAGGAATTGTCTTGCTGGTCCTCACTTGCCCTGGCAGTCATTGCAGATAAACAGAAAGACTGGGGCTCTGCTCTTTCCTAGCCTTGCAAACAGCCAATGCAGTTCGTCTCCCTCGTGAGCGCCAAAAAGCTAAAATGAAACGTTGCACTCTCTCTGCTCCAAGGAAGCTCCTAGGCAGGAATTGTCTTGCTGGTCCTCACTTGCCCTGGCAGTCATTGCAGATAAACAGCAAGACTGGGGCTCTGCTCTTTCCTAGCCTTGCAAACAGCCAAAGCAGTTCGTCTCCCTCGTGAGCGCCGAAATGCTAAAATGAAACGTTGCACTCTCTCTCCTCCAAGGAAGGTCCTCGGCAGGAATTGTCTTGCTGGTCCTCACTTGCCCTGGCAGTCATTGCAGATAAACAGCAAGACTGGGGCTCTGCTCTTTCCTAGCCTTGCAAACAGCCAATGCAGTTCGTCTCCCTCGTGAGCGCCAAATAGCTAAAATGAAACGTTGCACTCTCTCTCCTCCAAGGAAGGTCCTAGGCAGGAATTGTCTTGCTGGTCCTCACTTGTCCTGGCAGTCATTGCAGATAAACAGCAAGACTGGGGCTCTGCTCTTTCCTAGCCTTGCAAACAGCCAATGCAGTTCGTCTCCCTCGTGAGCGCCAAATAGCTAAAATGAAACGTTGCACTCTCTCTCCTCCAAGGAAGGTCCTAGGCAGGAATTGTCTTGCTGGTCCTCACTTGCCCTGGCAGTGATTGCAGATTATCAGCAAGTCTGCGGCTGGGCTCTTTCCTAGCCTTGCAAACAGCCAAAGCAGTTCGTCTCCCTCGTGAGCGCCAACATGCTAAAATGAAACATTGCACTCTCTCTCCTCCAAGGAAGGTCCTAGGCAGGAATTGTCTTGCTGGTCCTCACTTGCCCTGGTAGTCATTGCAGATAAACAGCAAGACTGGGGCTCTGCTCTTTCCTAGCCTTGCAAACAGCAAATGCAGTTCGTCTCCCTCGTGAGCGCCAAAATGCTAAAATGAAACGTTGCACTCTCTCTCCTTCAAGGAAGGTCCTAAGCAGGAATTGTCTTGCTGGTCCTCACTTGCCGTGGCAGTCCTTGCAGATAAACAGCAAGACTGGGGCTCTGCTCTTTCCTAGCCTTGCAAACAGCCAAAGCAGTTCGTCTCCCTCGTGAGCGCCGAAATGCTAAAATGAAACGTTGCACACTCTCTCCTCCAAGGAAGGTCCTCGGCAGGAATTGTCTTGCTGGTCCTCACTTGCCCTGGCAGTCATAGCAGATAAACAGCAAGACTGGGGCTCTGCTCTTTCCTAGCCTTGCAAACAGCCAATGCAGTTCGTCTCCCTCGTAAGCGCCAAAATGCTAAAATGAAACGTTGCACGCTCTCTCCTCCAAGGAAGCTCCTAGGCAGGATTTGTCTTGCTGGTCCTCATTTGCCCTGGCAGTCATTGCAGATTATCAGCAAGACTGCGGCTCTGCTCTTTCCTAGCCTTGCAAACAGCCAATGCAGTTCGTTTCCCTCGTGAGCGCCAAAAAGCTAAAATGAAGCGTTGTACTCTCTTTCCTCCAAGGAAGGTCCTAGGCAGGAATTGTCTTGCTGGTCCTCACTTGCCCTGGCAGTCATTGCAGATAAACAGCAAGACTGGGGCTCTGCTCTTTCCTAGCCTTGCAAACAGCCAAAGCAGTTCGTCTCCCTCGTGAGCGCCGAAATGCTAAAATGAAACGTTGCACTCTCTCTCCTCCAAGGAAGGTCCTCGGCAGGAATTGTCTTGCTGGTCCTCACTTGCCCTGGCAGTCATTGCAGATAAACAGCAAGACTGGGGCTCTGCTCTTTCCTAGCCTTGCAAACAGCCAATGCAGTTCGTCTCCCTCGTGAGCGCCAAATAGCTAAAATGAAACGTTGCACTCTCTCTCCTCCAAGGAAGGTCCTAGGCAGGAATTGTCTTGCTGGTCCTCACTTGCCCTGGCAGTGATTGCAGATTATCAGCAAGTCTGCGGCTGGGCTCTTTCCTAGCCTTGCAAACAGCCAAAGCAGTTCGTCTCCCTCGTGAGCGCCAACATGCTAAAATGAAACATTGCACTCTCTCTCCTCCAAGGAAGCTCCTAGGCAGGAATTGTCTTGCTGGTCCTCACTTGCCTGGCAGTCATTGCAGATAAACAGAAAGACTGGGGCTCTGCTCTTTCCTAGCCTTGCAAACAGCCAATGCAGTTCTTCTCCCTCGTGAGCGCCAAAATGCTAAAATGAAACGTTGCACTCTCTCTCCTCCAAGGAAGCTCCTAGGCAGGAATTGTCTTGCGGGTCCTCACTTGCCGTGACAGTCATTGCAGATAAACAGCAAGACTGGGGCTCTGCTCTTTCCTAGCCTTGCAAACAGCCAATGCAGTTCGTCTCCCTCGTGAGCGCCAAAATGCTAAAATGAAACGTTGCACTCTCTCTCCTCCAAGGAAGGTGCTATGCAGGAATTGTCTTGCTGGTCCTCACTTGCCCTGGCAGTCATTGCAGATAAACAGAAAGACTGGGGCTCTGCTCTTTCCTAGCCTTGCAAACAGCCAATGCAGTTCGTCTCCCTCGTGAGCGCCAAAAAGCTAAAATGAAACGTTGCACTCTCTCTGCTCCAAGGAAGCTCCTAGGCAGGAATTGTCTTGCTGGTCCTCACTTGCCCTGGCAGTCATTGCAGATAAACAGCAAGACTGGGGCTCTGCTCTTTCCTAGCCTTGCAAACAGCCAAAGCAGTTCGTCTCCCTCGTGAGCGCCGAAATGCTAAAATGAAACGTTGCACTCTCTCTCCTCCAAGGAAGGTCCTCGGCAGGAATTGTCTTGCTGGTCCTCACTTGCCCTGGCAGTCATTGCAGATAAACAGCAAGACTGGGGCTCTGCTCTTTCCTAGCCTTGCAAACAGCCAATGCAGTTCGTCTCCCTCGTGAGCGCCAAATAGCTAAAATGAAACGTTGCACTCTCTCTCCTCCAAGGAAGGTCCTAGGCAGGAATTGTCTTGCTGGTCCTCACTTGTCCTGGCAGTCATTGCAGATAAACAGCAAGACTGGGGCTCTGCTCTTTCCTAGCCTTGCAAACAGCCAATGCAGTTCGTCTCCCTCGTGAGCGCCAAATAGCTAAAATGAAACGTTGCACTCTCTCTCCTCCAAGGAAGGTCCTAGGCAGGAATTGTCTTGCTGGTCCTCACTTGCCCTGGCAGTGATTGCAGATTATCAGCAAGTCTGCGGCTGGGCTCTTTCCTAGCCTTGCAAACAGCCAAAGCAGTTCGTCTCCCTCGTGAGCGCCAACATGCTAAAATGAAACATTGCACTCTCTCTCCTCCAAGGAAGCTCCTAGGCAGGAATTGTCTTGCTGGTCCTCACTTGCCTGGCAGTCATTGCAGATAAACAGAAAGACTGGGGCTCTGCTCTTTCCTAGCCTTGCAAACAGCCAATGCAGTTCTTCTCCCTCGTGAGCGCCAAAATGCTAAAATGAAACGTTGCACTCTCTCTCCTCCAAGGAAGCTCCTAGGCAGGAATTGTCTTGCGGGTCCTCACTTGCCGTGACAGTCATTGCAGATAAACAGCAAGACTGGGGCTCTGCTCTTTCCTAGCCTTGCAAACAGCCAATGCAGTTCGTCTCCCTCGTGAGCGCCAAAATGCTAAAATGAAACGTTGCACTCTCTCTCCTCCAAGGAAGGTGCTATGCAGGAATTGTCTTGCTGGTCCTCACTTGCCCTGGCAGTCATTGCAGATAAACAGAAAGACTGGGGCTCTGCTCTTTCCTAGCCTTGCAAACAGCCAATGCAGTTCGTCTCCCTCGTGAGCGCCAAAAAGCTAAAATGAAACGTTGCACTCTCTCTGCTCCAAGGAAGCTCCTAGGCAGGAATTGTCTTGCTGGTCCTCACTTGCCCTGGCAGTCATTGCAGATAAACAGCAAGACTGGGGCTCTGCTCTTTCCTAGCCTTGCAAACAGCAAATGCAGTTCGTCTCCCTCGTGAGCGCCAAAATGCTAAAATGAAACGTTGTACTCTCTCTCCTCCAAGGAAGGTCCTAGGCAGGAATTGTCTTGCTGGTCCTCACTTGTCCTGGCAGTCATTGCAGATAAACAGCAAGACTGGGGCTCTGCTCTTTCCTAGCCTTGCAAACAGCCAATGCAGTTCGTCTCCCTCGTGAGCGCCAAAAAGCTAAAATGAAACGTTGCACTCTCTCTGCTCCAAGGAAGCTCCTAGGCAGGAATTGTCTTGCTGGTCCTCACTTGCCCTGGCAGTCTTTGCAGATAAACAGCAAGACTGGGGCTCTGCTCTTTCCTAGCCTTGCAAACAGCAAATGCAGTTCGTCTCCCTCGTGAGCGCCAAAATGCTAAAATGAAACGTTGCACTCCCTCTCCTCTAAGGAAGGTCCTAGGCAGGAATTGTCTTGCTGGTCCTCACTTGCCCTGGCAGTCATTGCAGATAAACAGCGAGACTGGGGCTCTGCTCTTTCCTAGCCTTGCAAACAGCCAATGCAGTTCGTCTCCCTCGTGAGCGCCAACATGCTAAAATGAAACGTTGCACTCTCTCTCCTCCAAGGAAGCTCCTAGGCAGGAATTGTCTTGCTGGCCCTCACTTGCCCTGGCAGTGATTGCAGATTATCAGCAAGTCTGGGGCTCTGCTCTTTCCTAGCCTTGCAAACAGCCAATGCAGTTCGTCTCCCTCGTGAGCGCCAAAATGCTAAAATGAAACGTTGCACTCTCTCTCCTCCAAGGAAGCTCCTATGCAGGAATTGTCTTGCTGGTCCTCACTTGCCGTGGCAGTCATTGCAGATAAACAGCAAGACTGGGGCTCTGCTCTTTCCTAGCCTTGCAAACAGCCAATGCAGTTCGTCTCCCTCGTGAGCGCCAAAATGCTAAAATGAAACGTTGCACTCTCTCTCCTCCAAGGAAGCTCCTATGCAGGAATTGTCTTGCTGGTCCTCACTTGCCGTGGCAGTCATTGCAGATAAACAGCAAGACTGGGGCTCTGCTCTTTCCTAGCCTTGCAAACAGCCAATGCAGTTCGTCTCCGTCGTGAGCGCCAAAATGCTAAAATGAAACGTTGCACTCTCTCTCCTCCAAGGAAGGTGCTATGCAGGAATTGTCATGCTGGTCCTCACTTGCCCTGGCAGTCATTGCAGATAAACAGCAAGACTGGGGCTCTGCTCTTTCCTAGCCTTGCAAACAGCCAATGCAGTTCGTCTCCCTCGTGAGCGCCAAAATGCTAAAATGAAACGTTGCACTCTCTCTCCTCCAATTAAGGCCCTAGACAGGAATTGTCTCGCTGGCCCTCACGTGCCCTGGCAGTCATTGCAGATAAACAGGAAGACTGGGGCTCTGCTCTTTCCTAGCCTTGCAAATAGCCAATGCAGTTCGTCTCCCTCGTGAGCGCCAAAAAGCTAAAATGAAACGTTGCACTCTCTCTGCTCCAAGGAAGCTCCTAGGCAGGAATTGTCTTGCTGGTCCTCACTTGCCCTGGCAGTCATTGCAGATAAACAGCAAGACTGGGGCTCTGGTCTTTCCTAGCCTTGCAAACAGCAAATGCAGTTCGTCTCCCTCGTGAGCGCCAAAATGCTAAAATGAAGCGTTGTACTCCCTCTCCTCCAAGGAAGGTCCTAGGCAGGAATTGTATTTCTGGTCCTCAATTGCCCTGGCAGTCATTGCAGATAAACAGCAAGACTGGGGCTCTGCTCTCTCCTAGCCTTGCAAACAGCCAATGCAGTTCGTCTCCCTCGTGAGCGCCAAAAAGCTAAAATGAAACGTTGCACTCTCTCTGCTCCAAGGAAGCTCCTAGGCAGGAATTGTCTTGCTGGTCCTCACTTGCCCTGGCAGTCATTGCAGATAAACAGCAAGACTGGGGCTCTGCTCTTTCCTAGCCTTGCAAACAGCAAATGCAGTTCGTCTCCCTCGTGAGCGCCAAAATGCTAAAATGAAACGTTGCACTCCCTCTCCGCTAAGGAAGGTCCTAGGCAGGAATTGTCTTGCTGGTCCTCACTTGCCCTGGCAGTCATTGCAGATAAACAGCGAGACTGGGGCTCTGCTCTTTCCTAGCCTTGCAAACAGCCAATGCAGTTCGTCTCCCTCGTGAGCGCCAACATGCTAAAATGAAACGTTGCACTCTCTCTCCTCCAAGGAAGGCCCTAGGCAGGAATTGTCTTGCTGGCCCTCACTTGCCCTGGCAGTGATTGCAGATTATCAGCAAGTCTGGGGCTCTGCTCTTTCCTAGCCTTGCAAACAGCCAATGCAGTTCGTCTCCCTCGTGAGCGCCAAAATGCTAAAATGAAACGTTGCACTCTCTCTCCTCCAAGGAAGCTCCTATGCAGGAATTGTCTTGCTGGTCCTCACTTGCCGTGGCAGTCATTGCAGATAAACAGCAAGACTGGGGTTCTGCTCTTTCCTAGCCTTGCAAACAGCCAATGCAGTTCGTCTCCCTCGTGAGCGCCAAAATGCTAAAATGAAACGTTGCACTCTCTCTCCTCCAAGGAAGGTGCTATGCAGGAATTGTCATGCTGGTCCTCACTTGCCCTGGCAGTCATTGCAGATAAACAGCAAGACTGGGGCTCTGCTCTTTCCTAGCCTTGCAAACAGCCAATGCAGTTCGTCTCCCTCGTGAGCGCCAAAATGCTAAAATGAAACGTTGCACTCTCTCTCCTCCAATTAAGGCCCTAGACAGGAATTGTCTCGCTGGCCCTCACGTGCCCTGGCAGTCATTGCAGATAAACAGGAAGACTGGGGCTCTGCTCTTTCCTAGCCTTGCAAATAGCCAATGCAGTTCGTCTCCCTCGTGAGCGCCAAAAAGCTAAAATGAAACGTTGCACTCTCTCTGCTCCAAGGAAGCTCCTAGGCAGGAATTGTCTTGCTGGTCCTCACTTGCCCTGGCAGTCATTGCAGATAAACAGCAAGACTGGGGCTCTGGTCTTTCCTAGCCTTGCAAACAGCCAATGCAGTTCGTCTCCCTCGTGAGCGCCAAAATGCTAAAATGAAACGTTGCACTCCCTCTCCTCTAAGGAAGGTCCTAGGCAGGAATTGTCTTGCTGGTCCTCACTTGCCCTAGCAGTGATTGCAGATTATCAGCAAGTCTGGGGCTCTGCTCTTTCCTAGCCTTGCAAACAGCCAATGCAGTTCGTCTCCCTCGTGAGCGCCAAAATGCTAAAATGAAACGTTGCACTCTCTCTCCTCCAAGGAAGGTGCTATGCAGGAATTGTCTTGCTGGTCCTCACTTGCCCTGGCAGTCATTGCAGATAAGCAGCAAGACTGGGGCTCTGCTCTTTCCTAGCCTTCCAAACAGCAAATGCAGTTCGTCTCCCTCGTGAGCGCCAAAATGCTAAAATGAAACGTTGCACTCTCTCTCCTCCAAGGAAGGTGCTATGCAGGAATTGTCTTGCTGGTCCTCACTTGCCCTGGCAGTCATTGCAGATAAACAGCAAGACTGGGGCTCTGCTCTTTCCTAGCCTTCCAAACAGCCAATGCAGTTCGTCTCCCTCGTGAGCGCCAAAATGCTAAAATGAAACGTTGCACTCTCTCTGCTCCAAGGAAGCTCCTAGGCAGGAATTGTCTTGCTGGTCCTCACTTGCCCTGGCAGTCATTGCAGATAAACAGCAAGACTGGGGCTCTGCTCTTTCCTAGCCTTGCAAACAGCCAATGCAGTTCGTCTCCCTCGTGAGCGCCAAAATGCTAAAATGAAACGTTGCACTCTCTCTCCTCCAATTAAGGCCCTAGACAGGAATTGTCTCGCTGGCCCTCACGTGCCCTGGCAGTCATTGCAGATAAACAGCAAGACTGGGGCTCTGGTCTTTCCTAGCCTTGCAAACAGCAAATGCAGTTCGTCTCCCTCGTGAGCGCCAAAATGCTAAAATGAAACGTTGCACTCCCTCTCCTCTAAGGAAGGTCCTAGGCAGGAATTGTCTTGCTGGTCCTCACTTGCCCTGGCAGTGATTGCAGATTATCAGCAAGTCTGGGGCTCTGCTCTTTCCTAGCCTTGCAAACAGCCAATGCAGTTCGTCTCCCTCGTGAGCGCCAAAATGCTAAAATGAAACGTTGCACTCTCTCTCCTCCAAGGAAGGTGCTATGCAGGAATTGTCTTGCTGGTCCTCACTTGCCCTGGCAGTCATTGCAGATAAGCAGCAAGACTGGGGCTCTGCTCTTTCCTAGCCTTCCAAACAGCAAATGCAGTTCGTCTCCCTCGTGAGCGCCAAAATGCTAAAATGAAACGTTGCACTCTCTCTCCTCCAAGGAAGGTGCTATGCAGGAATTGTCTTGCTGGTCCTCACTTGCCCTGGCAGTCATTGCAGATAAACAGCAAGACTGGGGCTCTGCTCTTTCCTAGCCTTCCAAACAGCCAATGCAGTTCGTCTCCCTCGTGAGCGCCAAAATGCTAAAATGAAACGTTGCACTCTCTCTGCTCCAAGGAAGCTCCTAGGCAGGAATTGTCTTGCTGGTCCTCACTTGCCCTGGCAGTCATTGCAGATAAACAGCAAGACTGGGGCTCTGCTCTTTCCTAGCCTTGCAAACAGCCAATGCAGTTCGTCTCCCTCGTGAGCGCCAAAATGCTAAAATGAAACGTTGCACTCTCTCTCCTCCAATTAAGGCCCTAGACAGGAATTGTCTTGCTGGCCCTCACGTGCCCTGGCAGTCATTGCAGATAAACAGGAAGACTGGGGCTCTGCTCTTTCCTAGCCTTGCAAATAGCCAATGCAGTTCGTCTCCCTCGTGAGCGCCAAAAAGCTAAAATGAAACGTTGCACTCTCTCTGCTCCAAGGAAGCTCCTAGGCAGGAATTGTCTTGCTGGTCCTCACTTGCCCTGGCAGTCATTGCAGATAAACAGCAAGACTGGGGCTCTGGTCTTTCCTAGCCTTGCAAACAGCAAATGCAGTTCGTCTCCCTCGTGAGCGCCAAAATGCTAAAATGAAACGTTGCACTCCCTCTCCTCTAAGGAAGCTCCTAGGCAGGAATTGTCTTGCTGGTCCTCACTTGCCCTGGCAGTGATTGCAGATTATCAGCAAGTCTGGGGCTCTGCTCTTTCCTAGCCTTGCAAACAGCCAATGCAGTTCGTCTCCCTCGTGAGCGCCAAAATGCTAAAATGAAACGTTGCACTCTCTCTCCTCCAAGGAAGGTGCTATGCAGGAATTGTCTTGCTGGTCCTCACTTGCCCTGGCAGTCATTGCAGATAAACAGCAAGACTGGGGCTCTGCTCTTTCCTAGCCTTCCAAACAGCCAATGCAGTTCGTCTCCCTCGTGAGCGCCAAAATGCTAAAATGAAACGTTGCACTCTCTCTCCTCCAAGGAAGCTCCTAGGCAGGAATTGTCTTGCTGGTCCTCACTTGCCCTGGCAGTCATTGCAGATAAACAGCAAGACTGGGGCTCTGCTCTTTCCTAGCCTCGCAAACAGCCAATGCAGTTCGTCTCCCTCGTGAGCGCCAAAATGCTAAAATGAAACGTTGCACTCTCTCTCCTCCAAGGAAGCTCCTAGGCAGGAATTGTCTTGCTGGTCCTCACTTGCCCTGGCAGTCATTGCAGATAAACAGCAAGACTGGGGCTCTGCTCTTTCCTAGCCTCGCAAACAGCCAATGCAGTTCGTCTCCCTCGTGAGCGCCAAAATGCTAAAATGAAACGTTGTACTCTCTCTCCTCCAAGGAAGCTCCTAGGCAGGAATTGTCTTGCTAGTCCTCACTTGCCCTGGCAGTCATTGCAGATAAACAGCAAGACTGGGGCTCTGCTCTTTCCTAGCCTTCCAAACAGCCAATGCAGTTCGTCTCCCTCGTGAGCGCCAAAATGCTAAAATGAAACGTTGCACTCTCTCTGCTCCAAGGAAGCTCCTAGGCAGGAATTGTCTTGCTGGTCCTCACTTGCCCTGGCAGTCATTGCAGATAAACAGCAAGACTGGGGCTCTGCTCTTTCCTAGCCTTGCAAACAGCCAATGCAGTTCGTCTCCCTCGTGAGCGCCAAAATGCTAAAATGAAACGTTGCACTCTCTCTCCTCCAATTAAGGCCCTAGACAGGAATTGTCTTGCTGGCCCTCACGTGCCCTGGCAGTCATTGCAGATAAACAGGAAGACTGGGGCTCTGCTCTTTCCTAGCCTTGCAAATAGCCAATGCAGTTCGTCTCCCTCGTGAGCGCCAAAAAGCTAAAATGAAACGTTGCACTCTCTCTGCTCCAAGGAAGCTCCTAGGCAGGAATTGTCTTGCTGGTCCTCACTTGCCCTGGCAGTCATTGCAGATAAACAGCAAGACTGGGGCTCTGGTCTTTCCTAGCCTTGCAAACAGCAAATGCAGTTCGTCTCCCTCGTGAGCGCCAAAATGCTAAAATGAAACGTTGCACTCCCTCTCCTCTAAGGAAGCTCCTAGGCAGGAATTGTCTTGCTGGTCCTCACTTGCCCTGGCAGTGATTGCAGATTATCAGCAAGTCTGGGGCTCTGCTCTTTCCTAGCCTTGCAAACAGCCAATGCAGTTCGTCTCCCTCGTGAGCGCCAAAATGCTAAAATGAAACGTTGCACTCTCTCTCCTCCAAGGAAGGTGCTATGCAGGAATTGTCTTGCTGGTCCTCACTTGCCCTGGCAGTCATTGCAGATAAACAGCAAGACTGGGGCTCTGCTCTTTCCTAGCCTTCCAAACAGCCAATGCAGTTCGTCTCCCTCGTGAGCGCCAAAATGCTAAAATGAAACGTTGCACTCTCTCTCCTCCAAGGAAGCTCCTAGGCAGGAATTGTCTTGCTGGTCCTCACTTGCCCTGGCAGTCATTGCAGATAAACAGCAAGACTGGGGCTCTGCTCTTTCCTAGCCTCGCAAACAGCCAATGCAGTTCGTCTCCCTCGTGAGCGCCAAAATGCTAAAATGAAACGTTGTACTCTCTCTCCTCCAAGGAAGCTCCTAGGCAGGAATTGTCTTGCTAGTCCTCACTTGCCCTGGCAGTCATTGCAGATAAACACCAAGACTGGGGCTCTGCTCTTTCCTAGCCTTGCAAACAGCCAATGTAGTTCGTCTCCCTCGTGAGCACCAAAATGCTAAAATGAAACGTTGCACTCTCTCTCCTCCAAGAAAGGTGCTAGGCAGGAATTGTCTTGCTGGTCCTCACTTGCCCTGGCAGTGATTGCAGATGATCAGCAAGTCTGGGGCTCGGCTCTTTCCTAGCCTTGCAAACAGCCAAAGCAGTTCGTCTCCCTCGTGAGCGCCAACATGCTAAAATGAAACATTGCACTCTCTCTCCTCCAAGGAAGCTCCTAGGCAGGAATTGTCTTGCTGGTCCTCACTTGCCCTGGCAGTCATTGCAGATAAACAGCAAGACTGGGGCTCTGCTCTTTCCTAGCCTTGCAAACAGCCAATGCAGTTCTTCTCCCTCGTGAGCGCCAAAATGCTAAAATGAAACGTTGCACTCTCTCTGCTCCAAGGAAGGTCCTAGGCAGGAATTGTCTTGCTGGTCCTCACTTGCCGTGGCAGTCATTGCAGATAAAGAGCAAGACTGGGCTTTTGCTCTTCCCTAGCCTTGCAAACAGCCAATGCAGTTCGTCTCCTTCGAGAGCGCCAAAATGCTAAAATGAAACGTTGCACTCTCTCTCCTCCAAGGAAGGTCCTAGGCAGGAATTGTCTTGCTGGTCCTCACTTGCCCTGGCAGTCATTGCAGATAAACAGCAAGACTGGGGCTCTGCTCTTTCCTAGCCTTGCAAACAGCCAATGCAGTTCGTCTCCCTCGTGAGCGCCAAAATGCTAAAATGAAACGTTGTACTCTCTCTCCTCCAAGGAAGGTCCTAGGCAGGAATTGTCTTGCTGGTCCTCACTTGTCCTGGCAGTCATTGCAGATAAACAGCAAGACTGGGGCTCTGCTCTTTCCTAGCCTTGCAAACAGCCAATGCAGTTCGTCTCCCTCGTGAGCGCCAAATAGCTAAAATGAAACGTTGCACTCTCTCTCCTCCAAGGAAGGTCCTAGGCAGGAATTGTCTTGCTGGTCCTCACTTGCCCTGGCAGTGATTGCAGATTATCAGCAAGTCTGCGGCTCGGCTCTTTCCTAGCCTTGCAAACAGCCAAAGCAGTTCGTCTCCCTCGTGAGCGCCAACATGCTAAAATGAAACATTGCACTCTCTCTACTCCAAGGAAGCTCCTAGGCAGGAATTGTCTTGCTGGTCCTCACTTGCCCTGGCAGTCATTGCAGATAAACAGCAAGACTGGGGCTCTGCTCTTTCCTAGCCTTGCAAACAGCCAATGCAGTTCTTCTCCCTCGTGAGCGCCAAAATGCTAAAATGAAACGTTGCACTCTCTCTCCTCCAAGGAAGCTCCTAGGCAGGAATTGTCTTGCGGGTCCTCACTTGCCGTGACAGTCATTGCAGATAAACAGCAAGACTGGGGCTCTGCTCTTTCCTAGCCTTGCAAACAGCCAATGCAGTTCGTCTCCCTCGTGAGCGCCAAAATGCTAAAATGAAACGTTGCACTCTCTCTCCTCCAAGGAAGGTGCTATGCAGGAATTGTCTTGCTGGTCCTCACTTGCCCTGGCAGTCATTGCAGATAAACAGCAAGACTGGGGCTCTGCTCTTTCCTAGCCTTGTAAACAGCCAATAAAGTTCGTCACCCTCGTGAGCGCCAAAATGCTAAAATGAAACGTTGCACTCTCTCTCCTCCAAGGAAGGTCCTAGGCAGGAATTGTCTTGCTGGTCCTCACTTGCCCTGGCAGTCATTGCAGATAAAGAGCAAGACTGGGGTTTTGCTCTTTCGTAGCCCTGCAAACAGCCAATGCAGTTCGTCTCCTTCGAGAGCGCCAAAATGCTAAAATGAAACGTTGCACTCTCTCTCCTCCAAGGAAGGTCCTAGGCAGGAATTGTCTTGCTGGTCCTCACTTGCCCTGGTAGTCATTGCAGATAAACAGCAAGACTGGGGCTCTGCTCTTTCCTAGCCTTGCAAACAGCAAATGCAGTTCATCTCCCTCGTGAGCGCCAAAATGCTAAAATGAAACGTTGCACTCTCTCTCCTTCAAGGAAGGTCCTAAGCAGGAATTGTCTTGCTGTTCCTCACTTGCCGTGGCAGTCATTGCAGATAAACAGCAAGACTGGGGCTCTGCTCTTTCCTAGCCTTGCAAACAGCCAAAGCAGTTCGTCTCCCTCGTGAGCGCCGAAATGCTAAAATGAAACGTTGCACACTCTCTCCTCCAAGGAAGGTCCTCGGCAGGAATTGTCTTGCTGGTCCTCACTTGCCCTGGCAGTCATAGCAGATAAACAGCAAGACTGGGGCTCTGCTCTTTCCTAGCCTTGCAAACAGCCAATGCAGTTCGTCTCCCTCGTGAGCGCCAAAATGCTAAAATGAAACGTTGCACTCTCTCTCCTCCAAGGAAGCTCCTAGGCAGGATTTGTCTTGCTGGTCCTCATTTGCCCTGGCAGTCATTGCAGATTATCAGCAAGACTGCGGCTCTGCTCTTTCCTAGCCTTGCAAACAGCCAATGCAGTTCGTCTCCCTCGTGAGCGCCAAAAAGCTAAAATGAAGCGTTGTACTCTCTTTCCTCCAAGGAAGGTCCTAGGCAGGAATTGTCTTGCTGGTCCTCACTTGCCCTGGCAGTCATTGCAGATAAAGAGCAAGACTGGGGCTCTGCTCTTTCCTAGCCTTGCAAACAGCCAATGCAGTTCGTCTCCCTCGTGAGCGCCAAAATGCTAAAATGAAACGTTGCACTCTCTCTCCTCCAAGGAAGGTCCTAGGCAGGAATTGTCTTGCTGGTCCTCACTTGCCCTGGCAGTCATTGCAGATAAACAGCAAGACTGGGGCTATGCTCTTTCCTAGCCTTGCAAACAGCCAAAGCAGTTCGTCTCCCTCGTGAGCGCCGAAATGCTAAAATGAAACGTTGCACTCTCTCTCCTCCAAGGAAGGTCCTCGGCAGGAATTGTCTTGCTGGTCCTCACTTGCCCTGGCAGTCATTGCAGATAAACAGCAAGACTGGGGCTCTGCTCTTTCCTAGCCTTGCAAACAGCCAATGCAGTTCGTCTCCCTCGTGAGCGCCAAATAGCTAAAATGAAACGTTGCACTCTCTCTCCTCCAAGGAAGGTCCTAGGCAGGAATTGTCTTGCTGGTCCTCACTTGCCCTGGCAGTGATTGCAGATTATCAGCAAGTCTGCGGCTCGGCTCTTTCCTAGCCTTGCAAACAGCCAAAGCAGTTCGTCTCCCTCGTGAGCGCCAACATGCTAAAATGAAACATTGCACTCTCTCTCCTCCAAGGAAGCTCCTAGGCAGGAATTGTCTTGCTGGTCCTCACTTGCCCTGGCAGTCATTGCAGATAAACAGCAAGACTGGGGCTCTGCTCTTTCCTAGCCTTGCAAACAGCCAATGCAGTTCTTCTCCCTCGTGAGCGCCAAAATGCTAAAATGAAACGTTGCACTCTCTCTGCTCCAAGGAAGGTCCTAGGCAGGAATTGTCTTGCTGGTCCTCACTTGCCGTGGCAGTCATTGCAGATAAAGAGCAAGACTGGGGTTTTGCTCTTTCCTAGCCTTGCAAACAGCCAATGCAGTTCGTCTCCTTCGAGAGCGCCAAAATGCTAAAATGAAACGTTGCACTCTCTCTCCTCCAAGGAAGGTCCTAGGCAGGAATTGTCTTGCTGGTCCTCACTTGCCCTGGCAGTCATTGCAGATAAACAGCAAGACTGGGGCTCTGCTCTTTCCTAGCCTTGCAAACAGCCAATGCAGTTCGTCTCCCTCGTGAGCGCCAAAATGCTAAAATGAAACGTTGTACTCTCTCTCCTCCAAGGAAGGTCCTAGGCAGGAATTGTCTTGCTGGTCCTCACTTGTCCTGGCAGTCATTGCAGATAAACAGCAAGACTGGGGCTCTGCTCTTTCCTAGCCTTGCAAACAGCCAATGCAGTTCGTCTCCCTCGTGAGCGCCAAATAGCTAAAATGAAACGTTGCACTCTCTCTCCTCCAAGGAAGGTCCTAGGCAGGAATTGTCTTGCTGGTCCTCACTTGCCCTGGCAGTGATTGCAGATTATCAGCAAGTCTGCGGCTCGGCTCTTTCCTAGCCTTGCAAACAGCCAAAGCAGTTCGTCTCCCTCGTGAGCGCCAACATGCTAAAATGAAACATTGCACTCTCTCTACTCCAAGGAAGCTCCTAGGCAGGAATTGTCTTGCTGGTCCTCACTTGCCCTGGCAGTCATTGCAGATAAACAGCAAGACTGGGGCTCTGCTCTTTCCTAGCCTTGCAAACAGCCAATGCAGTTCTTCTCCGTCGTGAGCGCCAAAATGCTAAAATGAAACGTTGCACTCTCTCTCCTCCAAGGAAGCTCCTAGGCAGGAATTGTCTTGCGGGTCCTCACTTGCCGTGACAGTCATTGCAGATAAACAGCAAGACTGGGGCTCTGCTCTTTCCTAGCCTTGCAAACAGCCAATGCAGTTCGTCTCCCTCGTGAGCGCCAAAATGCTAAAATGAAACGTTGCACTCTCTCTCCTCCAAGGAAGGTGCTATGCAGGAATTGTCTTGCTGGTCCTCACTTGCCCTGGCAGTCATTGCAGATAAACAGCAAGACTGGGGCTCTGCTCTTTCCTAGCCTTGTAAACAGCCAATAAAGTTCGTCACCCTCGTGAGCGCCAAAATGCTAAAATGAAACGTTGCACTCTCTCTGCTCCAAGGAAGGTCCTAGGCAGGAATTGTCTTGCTGGTCCTCACTTGCCCTGGCAGTCATTGCAGATAAAGAGCAAGACTGGGGTTTTGCTCTTTCGTAGCCCTGCAAACAGCCAATGCAGTTCGTCTCCTTCGAGAGCGCCAAAATGCTAAAATGAAACGTTGCACTCTCTCTCCTCCAAGGAAGGTCCTAGGCAGGAATTGTCTTGCTGGTCCTCACTTGCCCTGGTAGTCATTGCAGATAAACAGCAAGACTGGGGCTCTGCTCTTTCCTAGCCTTGCAAACAGCAAATGCAGTTCATCTCCCTCGTGAGCGCCAAAATGCTAAAATGAAACGTTGCACTCTCTCTCCTTCAAGGAAGGTCCTAAGCAGGAATTGTCTTGCTGTTCCTCACTTGCCGTGGCAGTCATTGCAGATAAACAGCAAGACTGGGGCTCTGCTCTTTCCTAGCCTTGCAAACAGCCAAAGCAGTTCGTCTCCCTCGTGAGCGCCGAAATGCTAAAATGAAACGTTGCACTCTCTCTGCTCCAAGGAAGGTCCTAGGCAGGAATTGTCTTGCTGGTCCTCACTTGCCCTGGCAGTCATTGCAGATAAACAGCAAGACTGGGGCTCTGCTCTTTCCTAGCCTTGCAAACAGCCAATGCAGTTCTTCTCCCTCGTGAGCGCCAAAATGCTAAAATGAAAGGTTGCACTCTCTCTGCTCCAAGGAAGGTCCTAGGCAGGAATTGTCTTGCTGGTCCTCACTTGCCGTGGCAGTCATTGCAGATAAAGAGCAAGACTGGGGTTTTGCTCTTTCCTAGCCTTGCAAACAGCCAATGCAGTTCGTCTCCTTCGAGAGCGCCAAAATGCTAAAATGAAACGTTGCACTCTCTCTCCTCCAAGGAAGGTCCTAGGCAGGAATTGTCTTGCTGGTCCTCACTTGCCCTGGCAGTCATTGCAGATAAACAGCAAGACTGGGGCTCTGCTCTTTCCTAGCCTTGCAAACAGCCAATGCAGTTCGTCTCCCTCGTGAGCGCCAAAATGCTAAAATGAAACGTTGTACTCTCTCTCCTCCAAGGAAGGTCCTAGGCAGGAATTGTCTTGCTGGTCCTCACTTGTCCTGGCAGTCATTGCAGATAAACAGCAAGACTGGGGCTCTGCTCTTTCCTAGCCTTGCAAACAGCCAATGCAGTTCGTCTCCCTCGTGAGCGCCAAATAGCTAAAATGAAACGTTGCACTCTCTCTCCTCCAAGGAAGGTCCTAGGCAGGAATTGTCTTGCTGGTCCTCACTTGCCCTGGCAGTGATTGCAGATTATCAGCAAGTCTGCGGCTCGGCTCTTTCCTAGCCTTGCAAACAGCCAAAGCAGTTCGTCTCCCTCGTGAGCGCCAACATGCTAAAATGAAACATTGCACTCTCTCTACTCCAAGGAAGCTCCTAGGCAGGAATTGTCTTGCTGGTCCTCACTTGCCCTGGCAGTCATTGCAGATAAACAGCAAGACTGGGGCTCTGCTCTTTCCTAGCCTTGCAAACAGCCAATGCAGTTCTTCTCCGTCGTGAGCGCCAAAATGCTAAAATGAAACGTTGCACTCTCTCTCCTCCAAGGAAGCTCCTAGGCAGGAATTGTCTTGCGGGTCCTCACTTGCCGTGACAGTCATTGCAGATAAACAGCAAGACTGGGGCTCTGCTCTTTCCTAGCCTTGCAAACAGCCAATGCAGTTCGTCTCCCTCGTGAGCGCCAAAATGCTAAAATGAAACGTTGCACTCTCTCTCCTCCAAGGAAGGTGCTATGCAGGAATTGTCTTGCTGGTCCTCACTTGCCCTGGCAGTCATTGCAGATAAACAGCAAGACTGGGGCTCTGCTCTTTCCTAGCCTTGTAAACAGCCAATAAAGTTCGTCACCCTCGTGAGCGCCAAAATGCTAAAATGAAACGTTGCACTCTCTCTGCTCCAAGGAAGGTCCTAGGCAGGAATTGTCTTGCTGGTCCTCACTTGCCCTGGCAGTCATTGCAGATAAAGAGCAAGACTGGGGTTTTGCTCTTTCGTAGCCCTGCAAACAGCCAATGCAGTTCGTCTCCTTCGAGAGCGCCAAAATGCTAAAATGAAACGTTGCACTCTCTCTCCTCCAAGGAAGGTCCTAGGCAGGAATTGTCTTGCTGGTCCTCACTTGCCCTGGTAGTCATTGCAGATAAACAGCAAGACTGGGGCTCTGCTCTTTCCTAGCCTTGCAAACAGCAAATGCAGTTCATCTCCCTCGTGAGCGCCAAAATGCTAAAATGAAACGTTGCACTCTCTCTCCTTCAAGGAAGGTCCTAAGCAGGAATTGTCTTGCTGTTCCTCACTTGCCGTGGCAGTCATTGCAGATAAACAGCAAGACTGGGGCTCTGCTCTTTCCTAGCCTTGCAAACAGCCAAAGCAGTTCGTCTCCCTCGTGAGCGCCGAAATGCTAAAATGAAACGTTGCACACTCTCTCCTCCAAGGAAGGTCCTCGGCAGGAATTGTCTTGCTGGTCCTCACTTGCCCTGGCAGTCATTGCAGATAAACAGCAAGACTGGGGCTATGCTCTTTCCTAGCCTTGCAAACAGCCAAAGCAGTTCGTCTCCCTCGTGAGCGCCGAAATGCTAAAATGAAACGTTGCACTCTCTCTCCTCCAAGGAAGGTCCTCGGCAGGAATTGTCTTGCTGGTCCTCACTTGCCCTGGCAGTCATTGCAGATAAACAGCAAGACTGGGGCTCTGCTCTTTCCTAGCCTTGCAAACAGCCAATGCAGTTCGTCTCCCTCGTGAGCGCCAAATAGCTAAAATGAAACGTTGCACTCTCTCTCCTCCAAGGAAGGTCCTAGGCAGGAATTGTCTTGCTGGTCCTCACTTGCCCTGGCAGTGATTGCAGATTATCAGCAAGTCTGCGGCTCGGCTCTTTCCTAGCCTTGCAAACAGCCAAAGCAGTTCGTCTCCCTCGTGAGCGCCAACATGCTAACATGAAACATTGCACTCTCTCTCCTCCAAGGAAGCTCCTAGGCAGGAATTGTCTTGCTGGTCCTCACTTGCCTGGCAGTCATTGCAGATAAACAGCAAGACTGGGGCTCTGCTCTTTCCTAGCCTTGCAAACAGCCAATGCAGTTCTTCTCCCTCGTGAGCGCCAAAATGCTAAAATGAAACGTTGCACTCTCTCTCCTCCAAGGAAGCTCCTAGGCAGGAATTGTCTTGCGGGTCCTCACTTGCCGTGACAGTCATTGCAGATAAACAGCAAGACTGGGGCTCTGCTCTTTCCTAGCCTTGCAAACAGCCAATGCAGTTCGTCTCCCTCGTGAGCGCCAAAATGCTAAAATGAAACGTTGCACTCTCTCTCCTCCAAGGAAGGTGCTATGCAGGAATTGTCTTGCTGGTCCTCACTTGCCCTGGCAGTCATTGCAGATAAACAGAAATACTGGGGCTCTGCTCTTTCCTAGCCTTGTAAACAGCCAATGAAGTTCGTCACCCTCGTGAGCGCCGAAATGCTAAAATGAAACGTTGCACTCTCTCTGCTCCAAGGAAGGTCCTAGGCAGGAATTGTCTTGCTGGTCCTCACTTGCCCTGGCAGTCATTGCAGATAAACAGAAAGACTGGGGTTTTGCTCTTTCCTAGCCCTGCAAACAGCCAATGCAGTTCGTCTCCTTCGAGAGCGCCAAAATGCTAAAATGAAACGTTGCACTCTCTCTCCTCCAAGGAAGGTGGTAGGCAGGAATTGTCTTGCTGGTCCTCACTTGCCCTGGCAGTCATTGCAGATAAACAGAAAGACTGGGGCTATTCTCTTTCCTAGCCTTGTAAACAGCCAATGCAGTTCGTCTCCGTCGTGAGCGCCAAAATGCTAAAATGAAACGTTGCACTCTCTCTCCTCCAAGGAAGGCCCTAGGCAGGAATTGTCTTGCTGGTCCTCACTTGCCCTGGCAGTCATTGCAGATAAACAGAAAGACTGGGGCTATGCTCTTTCCTAGCCTTGTACACAGCCAATGCAGTTCGTCTCCCTCGTGAGCGCCAAAATGCTAAAATGAAACGTTGCACTCTCTCTCCTCCAAGGAAGCTCCTAGGCAGGAATTGTCTTGCTGGTCCTCACTTGCCCTGGCAGTCATTGCAGATAAAGAGCAAGACCTGGGCTCTGCTCTTTCCTAGCCTTGCAAAGAGCCAATGCAGTTCGTCTCCCTCGTGAAGCGCCAAAATGCTAAAATGAAACGTTGCACTCTCTCTCCTCTAAGGAAGGTGCTAGGCAGGAATTGTCTTGCTGGTCCTCACTTGCCCTGGCAGTCATTGCGGATTATCAGAAAGACTGGGGCTCTGCTCTTTCCTAGCCTTGCAAACAGCCAATGCAGTTCGTCTCCCTCGTGAGAGCCAAAATGCTAAAATGAAACGTTGTACTCTCTCTGCTCCAAGGAAGGTGCTAGGCAGGAATTGTCTTGCTGGTCCTCACTTGCCCTGGCAGTCATTGCAGATAAACAGAAAGACTGGGGCTCTGCTCTTTCCTAGCCTTGCAAACAGCCAATGCAGTTCGTCTCCCTCGTGAACGCCAAAATGCTAAAATGAAACGTTGCACTCCCTCTCCTCTAAGGAAGGTGCTAGGCAGGAATTGTCTTGCTGGTCCTCACTTGCCCTGGCAGTCATTCCAGATAAACAGAAAGACTGGGGCTCTGCTCTTTCCTAGCCTTGCAAACAGCCAATGCAGTTCGTCTCCCTCGTGAGCGCCAAAATGCTAAAATGAAACGTTGCACTCTCTCTCCTCCAAGGAAGGTGCTACGCAGGAATTGTCTTCCTGGTCCTCACTTGCCCTGGCAGTCATTGCAGTTAAACAGCAAGACTGGGGCTCTGCTCTTTCCTAGCCTTGCAAACAGCCAATGCAGTTCGTCTCCCTCGTGAGCGCCAAAATGCTAAAATGAAACTTTGCACTCTCTCTCCTCTAATGAAGGTGCTAGGCAGGAATTGTCTTGCTGGTCCTCACTTGCCCTGGCAGTCATTGCAGATTATCAGCAAGACTGGGGCTCTGCTCTTTCCTAGCCTTGCAAACAGCCAATGCAGTTCGTCTCCCTCGTGAGCGCCAAAATGCTAAAATGAAACGTTGCACTCTCTCTCCTCCAAGGAAGCTCCTAGGCAGGAACTGTCTTGCTGGTCCTCACTTGCCCTGGCAGTCATTGCAGATAAACAGCAAGACTGGGGCTCTGCTCTTTCCTAGCCTTGCAAACAGCCAATGCAGTTCGTCTCCCTCGTGAGCGCCAAAATGCTAAAATGAAACGTTGTACTCTCTCTCCTCCAAGGAAGCTCCTAGGCAGGAATTGTCTTGCTGGTCCTCACTTGCCCTGGCAGTCATTGCAGATAAAGAGCAAGACTGGGGCTCTGCTCTTTCCTAGCCTTGCAAACAGCCAATGCAGTTCGTCTCCCTCGTGAAGCGCCAAAATGCTAAAATGAAACGTTGAACTCCCTCTCCTCTAAGGAAGGTGCTAGGCAGGAATTGTCTTGCTGGTCCTCACTTGCCCTGGCAGTCATTGCAGATAAACAGCAAGACTGGGGCTCTGCTCTTTCCTAGCCTTGCAAACAGCCGATGCAGTTCGTCTCCCTCGTGAGCGCCAAAATGCTAAAATGAAACGTTGCACTCCCTCTCCTCTAAGGAAGGTGCTAGGCAGGAATTGTCTTGCTGGTCCTCACTTGCCCTGGCAGTCATTGCAGATAAACAGAAAGACTGGGGCTCTGCTCTTTCCTAGCCTTGTAAACAGCCAATGCAGTTCGTCACCCTCGTGAGCGCCAAAACGCTAAAATGAAACGTTGCACTCTCTCTCCTCAAAGGAAGGTGCTAGGCAGGAATTGTCTTGCTGGTCCTCACTTGCCCTGGCATTCATTGCAGATAAACAGCAAGACTGGGGCTCTGCTCTTTCCTAGCCTTGCAAACAGCCAATGCAGTTCGTCTCCCTCGTGAGCGCCAAAATGCTAAAATGAAACGTTGCACTCTCTCTCCTCCATGGAAGCTCCTAGGCAGGAATTGTCTTGCTGGTCCTCACTTGCCCTGGCAGTCATTGCAGATAAACAGCAAGTCTGGGGCTCTGCTCTTTTCTAGCCTTGCAAAGAGCCAATGCAGTTCGTCTCCCTCGTGAGCGACAAAATGCTAAAATGAAACGTTGCACTCTCTCTCCTCCAAGGAAGCTCCTAGGCAGGAATTGTCTTGCTGGTCCTCACTTGCCCTGGCAGTCATTGCAGATAAACAGCAAGTCTGGGGCTCTGCTCTTTCCTAGCCTTGCAAACAGCCAATGCAGTTCGTCTCCCTCGTGAGCGCCAAAATGCAAAAATGAAACGTTGCACTCTCTCTGCTCCAAGGAAGCTCCTAGGCAGGAATTGTCTTGCTGGTCCTCACTTGCCCTGGCAGTCATTGCAGATAAACAGCAAGACTGGGGCTCTGCTCTTTCCTAGCCTTGCAAACAGCCAATGCAGTTCGTCTCCCTCGTGAGCGCCAAAATGCTAAAATGAAACGTTGCACTCTCTCTCCTCCAAGGAAGCTCCTAGGCAGGAATTGTCTTGCTGGTCCTCACTTGCCCTGGCAGTCATTGTAGATAAAGAGCAAGACTGGGGCTCTGCTCTTTCCTAGCCTTGCAAACAGCCAATGCAGTTCGTCTCCCTCGTGAAGCGCCAAAATGCTAAAATGAAACGTTGAACTCCCTCTCCTCTAAGGAAGGTGCTAGGCAGGAATTGTCTTGCTGGTCCTCACTTGCCCTGGCAGTCATTGCAGATAAACAGCAAGACTGGGGCTCTGCTCTTTCCTAGCCTTGCAAACAGCCAATGCAGTTCGTCTCCCTCGTGAGCGCCAAAATGCTAAAATGAAACGTTGCACTCCCTCTCCTGTAAGGAAGGTGCTAGGCAGGAATTGTCTTGCTGCTCCTCACTTGCCCTGGCAGTCATTGCAGATAAACAGAAAGACTGGGGCTCTGCTCTTTCCTAGCCTTGTAAACAGCCAATGCAGTTCGTCACCCTCGTGAGCGCCAAAACGCTAAAATGAAACGTTGCACTCTCTCTCCTCAAAGGAAGGTGCTAGGCAGGAATTGTCTTGCTGGTCCTCACTTGCCCTGGCATTCATTGCAGATAAACAGCAAGACTGGGGCTCTGCTCTTTCCTAGCCTTGCAAACAGCCAATGCAGTTCGTCTCCCTCGTGAGCGCCAAAATGCTAAAATGAAACGTTGCACTCTCTCTCCTCCAAGGAAGCTCCTAGGCAGGAATTGTCTTGCTGGTCCTCACTTGCCCTGGCAGTCATTGCAGATAAACAGCAAGTCTGGGGCTCTGCTCTTTTCTAGCCTTGCAAAGAGCCAATGCAGTTCGTCTCCCTCGTGAGCGACAAAATGCTAAAATGAAACGTTGCACTCTCTCTCCTCCAAGGAAGCTCCTAGGCAGGAATTGTCTTGCTGGTCCTCACTTGCCCTGGCAGTCATTGCAGATAAACAGCAAGACTGGGGCTCTGCTCTTTCCTAGCCTTGCAAACAGCCAATGCAGTTCGTCTCCCTCGTGAGCGCCAAAATGCTAAAATGAAACGTTGCACTCTCTCTCCTCCAAGGAAGCTCCTAGGCAGGAATTGTCTTGCTGGTCCTCACTTGCCCTGGCAGTCATTGCAGATAAAGAGCAAGACTGGGGCTCTGCTCTTTCCTAGCCTTGCAAACAGCCAATGCAGTTCGTCTCCCTCGTGAAGCGCCAAAATGCTAAAATGAAACGTTGAACTCCCTCTCCTCTAAGGAAGATGCTAGGCAGGAATTGTCTTGCTGGTCCTCACTTGCCCTGGCAGTCATTGCAGATAAACAGCAAGACTGGGGCTCTGCTCTTTCCTAGCCTTGCAAACAGCCAATGCAGTTCGTCTCCCTCGTGAGCGCCAAAATGCTAAAATGAAACGTTGCACTCCCTCTCCTCTAAGGAAGGTGCTAGGCAGGAATTGTCTTGCTGGTCCTCACTTGCCCTGGCAGTCATTGCAGATAAACAGAAAGACTGGGGCTCTGCTCTTTCCTAGCCTTGTAAACAGCCAATGCAGTTCGTCACCCTCGTGAGCGCCAAAACGCTAAAATGAAACGTTGCACTCTCTCTCCTCAAAGGAAGGTGCTAGGCAGGAATTGTCTTGCTGGTCCTCACTTGCCCTGGCAGTCATTGCAGATAAACAGCAAGACTGGGGCTCTGCTCTTTCCTAGCCTTGCAAACAGCCAATGCAGTTCTTCTCCGTCGTGAGCGCCAAAATGCTAAAATGAAACGTTGCACTCTCTCTCCTCCAAGGAAGCTCCTAGGCAGGAATTGTCTTGCGGGTCCTCACTTGCCGTGACAGTCATTGCAGATAAACAGCAAGACTGGGGCTCTGCTCTTTCCTAGCCTTGCAAACAGCCAATGCAGTTCGTCTCCCTCGTGAGCGCCAAAATGCTAAAATGAAACGTTGCACTCTCTCTCCTCCAAGGAAGGTCCTAGGCAGGAATTGTCTTGCTGTTCCTCACTTGCCGTGGCAGTCATTGCAGATAAACAGCAAGACTGGGGCTCTGCTCTTTCCTAGCCTTGCAAACAGCCAAAGCAGTTCGTCTCCCTCGTGAGCGCCGAAATGCTAAAATGAAACGTTGCACACTCTCTCCTCCAAGGAAGGTCCTCGGCAGGAATTGTCTTGCTGGTCCTCACTTGCCCTGGCAGTCATAGCAGATAAACAGCAAGACTGGGGCTCTGCTCTTTCCTAGCCTTGCAAACAGCCAATGCAGTTCGTCTCCCTCGTGAGCGCCAAAATGCTAAAATGAAACGTTGCACTCTCTCTCCTCCAAGGAAGCTCCTAGGCAGGATTTGTCTTGCTGGTCCTCATTTGCCCTGGCAGTCATTGCAGATTATCAGCAAGACTGCGGCTCTGCTCTTTCCTAGCCTTGCAAACAGCCAATGCAGTTCGTCTCCCTCATGAGCGCCAAAAAGCTAAAATGAAGCGTTGTACTCTCTTTCCTCCAAGGAAGGTCCTAGGCAGGAATTGTCTTGCTGGTCCTCACTTGCCCTGGCAGTCATTGCAGATAAACAGAAAGACTGGGGCTCTGCTCTTTCCTAGCCTTGTAAACAGCCAATGCAGTTCGTCACCCTCGTGAGCGCCAAAACGCTAAAATGAAACGTTGCACTCTCTCTCCTCAAAGGAAGGTGCTAGGCAGGAATTGTCTTGCTGGTCCTCACTTGACCTGGCATTCATTGCAGATAAACAGCAAGACTGGGGCTCTGCTCTTTCCTAGCCTTGCAAACAGCCAATGCAGTTCGTCTCCCTCGTGAGCGCCAAAATGCTAAAATGAAACGTTGCACTCTCTCTCCTCCAAGGAAGCTCCTAGGCAGGAATTGTCTTGCGGGTCCTCACTTGCCGTGACAGTCATTGCAGATAAACAGCAAGACTGGGGCTCTGCTCTTTCCTAGCCTTGCAAACAGCCAATGCAGTTCGTCTCCCTCGTGAGCGCCAAAATGCTAAAATGAAACGTTGCACTCTCTCTCCTCCAAGGAAGGTGCTATGCAGGAATTGTCTTGCTGGTCCTCACTTGCCCTGGCAGTCATTGCAGATAAACAGCAAGACTGGGGCTCTGCTCTTTCCTAGCCTTGTAAACAGCCAATAAAGTTCGTCACCCTCGTGAGCGCCAAAATGCTAAAATGAAACGTTGCACTCTCTCTGCTCCAAGGAAGGTCCTAGGCAGGAATTGTCTTGCTGGTCCTCACTTGCCCTGGCAGTCATTGCAGATAAAGAGCAAGACTGGGGTTTTGCTCTTTCGTAGCCCTGCAAACAGCCAATGCAGTTCGTCTCCTTCGAGAGCGCCAAAATGCTAAAATGAAACGTTGCACTCTCTCTCCTCCAAGGAAGGTCCTAGGCAGGAATTGTCTTGCTGGTCCTCACTTGCCCTGGTAGTCATTGCAGATAAACAGCAAGACTGGGGCTCTGCTCTTTCCTAGCCTTGCAAACAGCAAATGCAGTTCATCTCCCTCGTGAGCGCCAAAATGCTAAAATGAAACGTTGCACTCTCTCTCCTTCAAGGAAGGTCCTAAGCAGGAATTGTCTTGCTGTTCCTCACTTGCCGTGGCAGTCATTGCAGATAAACAGCAAGACTGGGGCTCTGCTCTTTCCTAGCCTTGCAAACAGCCAAAGCAGTTCGTCTCCCTCGTGAGCGCCGAAATGCTAAAATGAAACGTTGCACACTCTCTCCTCCAAGGAAGGTCCTCGGCAGGAATTGTCTTGCTGGTCCTCACTTGCCCTGGCAGTCATAGCAGATAAACAGCAAGACTGGGGCTCTGCTCTTTCCTAGCCTTGCAAACAGCCAATGCAGTTCGTCTCCCTCGTGAGCGCCAAAATGCTAAAATGAAACGTTGCACTCTCTCTCCTCCAAGGAAGCTCCTAGGCAGGATTTGTCTTGCTGGTCCTCATTTGCCCTGGCAGTCATTGCAGATTATCAGCAAGACTGCGGCTCTGCTCTTTCCTAGCCTTGCAAACAGCCAATGCAGTTCGTCTCCCTCGTGAGCGCCAAAAAGCTAAAATGAAGCGTTGTACTCTCTTTCCTCCAAGGAAGGTCCTAGGCAGGAATTGTCTTGCTGGTCCTCACTTGCCCTGGCAGTCATTGCAGATAAAGAGCAAGACTGGGGCTCTGCTCTTTCCTAGCCTTGCAAACAGCCAATGCAGTTCGTCTCCCTCGTGAGCGCCAAAATGCTAAAATGAAACGTTGCACTCTCTCTCCTCCAAGGAAGGTCCTAGGCAGGAATTGTCTTGCTGGTCCTCACTTGCCCTGGCAGTCATTGCAGATAAACAGCAAGACTGGGGCTATGCTCTTTCCTAGCCTTGCAAACAGCCAAAGCAGTTCGTCTCCCTCGTGAGCGCCGAAATGCTAAAATGAAACGTTGCACTCTCTCTCCTCCAAGGAAGGTCCTCGGCAGGAATTGTCTTGCTGGTCCTCACTTGCCCTGGCAGTCATTGCAGATAAACAGCAAGACTGGGGCTCTGCTCTTTCCTAGCCTTGCAAACAGCCAATGCAGTTCGTCTCCCTCGTGAGCGCCAAATAGCTAAAATGAAACGTTGCACTCTCTCTCCTCCAAGGAAGGTCCTAGGCAGGAATTGTCTTGCTGGTCCTCACTTGCCCTGGCAGTGATTGCAGATTATCAGCAAGTCTGCGGCTCGGCTCTTTCCTAGCCTTGCAAACAGCCAAAGCAGTTCGTCTCCCTCGTGAGCGCCAACATGCTAACATGAAACATTGCACTCTCTCTCCTCCAAGGAAGCTCCTAGGCAGGAATTGTCTTGCTGGTCCTCACTTGCCTGGCAGTCATTGCAGATAAACAGCAAGACTGGGGCTCTGCTCTTTCCTAGCCTTGCAAACAGCCAATGCAGTTCTTCTCCCTCGTGAGCGCCAAAATGCTAAAATGAAACGTTGCACTCTCTCTCCTCCAAGGAAGCTCCTAGGCAGGAATTGTCTTGCGGGTCCTCACTTGCCGTGACAGTCATTGCAGATAAACAGCAAGACTGGGGCTCTGCTCTTTCCTAGCCTTGCAAACAGCCAATGCAGTTCGTCTCCCTCGTGAGCGCCAAAATGCTAAAATGAAACGTTGCACTCTCTCTCCTCCAAGGAAGGTGCTATGCAGGAATTGTCTTGCTGGTCCTCACTTGCCCTGGCAGTCATTGCAGATAAACAGAAATACTGGGGCTCTGCTCTTTCCTAGCCTTGTAAACAGCCAATGAAGTTCGTCACCCTCGTGAGCGCCGAAATGCTAAAATGAAACGTTGCACTCTCTCTGCTCCAAGGAAGGTCCTAGGCAGGAATTGTCTTGCTGGTCCTCACTTGCCCTGGCAGTCATTGCAGATAAACAGAAAGACTGGGGTTTTGCTCTTTCCTAGCCCTGCAAACAGCCAATGCAGTTCGTCTCCTTCGAGAGCGCCAAAATGCTAAAATGAAACGTTGCACTCTCTCTCCTCCAAGGAAGGTGGTAGGCAGGAATTGTCTTGCTGGTCCTCACTTGCCCTGGCAGTCATTGCAGATAAACAGAAAGACTGGGGCTCTGCTCTTTCCTAGCCTTGCAAACAGCCAATGCAGTTCGTCTCCCTCGTGAGCGCCAAAATGCTAAAATGAAACGTTGCACTCTCTCTCCTCCAAGGAAGCCCTAGGCAGAAATTGTCTTGCTGGTCCTCACTTGCCCTGGCAGTCATTGCAGATAAACAGAAAGACTGGGGCTATTCTCTTTCCTAGCCTTGTAAACAGCCAATGCAGTTCGTCTCCGTCGTGAGCGCCAAAATGCTAAAATGAAACGTTGCACTCTCTCTCCTCCAAGGAAGGCCCTAGGCAGGAATTGTCTTGCTGGTCCTCACTTGCCCTGGCAGTCATTGCAGATAAACAGAAAGACTGGGGCTATGCTCTTTCCTAGCCTTGTACACAGCCAATGCAGTTCGTCTCCCTCGTGAGCGCCAAAATGCTAAAATGAAACGTTGCACTCTCTCTCCTCCAAGGAAGCTCCTAGGCAGGAATTGTCTTGCTGGTCCTCACTTGCCCTGGCAGTCATTGCAGATAAAGAGCAAGACCTGGGCTCTGCTCTTTCCTAGCCTTGCAAAGAGCCAATGCAGTTCGTCTCCCTCGTGAAGCGCCAAAATGCTAAAATGAAACGTTGCACTCTCTCTCCTCTAAGGAAGGTGCTAGGCAGGAATTGTCTTGCTGGTCCTCACTTGCCCTGGCAGTCATTGCGGATTATCAGAAAGACTGGGGCTCTGCTCTTTCCTAGCCTTGCAAACAGCCAATGCAGTTCGTCTCCCTCGTGAGAGCCAAAATGCTAAAATGAAACGTTGTACTCTCTCTGCTCCAAGGAAGGTGCTAGGCAGGAATTGTCTTGCTGGTCCTCACTTGCCCTGGCAGTCATTGCAGATAAACAGCAAGACTGGGGCTCTGCTCTTTCCTAGCCTTGCAAACAGCCAATGCAGTTCGCCTCCCTCGTGAGCGCTTAAATGCTAAAATGAAACGTTGCACTCTCTCTGCTCCAAGGAAGCTCCTAGGCAGGAATTTTCTTGCTGGTCCTCACTTGCCCTGGCAGTCATTGCAGATAAACAGAAAGACTGGGGCTATGCTCTTTCCTAGCCTTGTAAACAGCCAATGCAGTTCATCTCCCTCGTGAGCGCCAAAATGCTAAAATGAAACGTTGCACTCTCTCTGCTCCAAGGAAGATCTTAGGCAGGAATTGTCTTCCTGGTCCTCACTTGCCCTGGCAGTCATTGCAGATAAACAGCAAGACAGGGGCTCTGCTCTTTCCTAGCCTTGTAAACAGCCAATGCAGTTCGTCACCCTCGTGAGCGCCAAAATGCTAAAATGAAACGTTGCACTCTCTCTCCTCCAAGGAAGCTGCTAGGCAGGAATTGTCTTGCTGGTCCTCACTTGCCCTGGCAGTCATTGCAGTTAAACAGCAAGACTGGGGCTCCGCTCTTTCCTAGCCTTGCAAAGAGCCAATGCAGTTCGTCTCCCTCGTGAGCGCCAAAATGCTAAAATGAAACTTTGCACTCTCTCTCCTCTAAGGAAGGTGCTAGGCAGGAATTGTCTTGCTGGTCCTCACTTGCCCTGGCAGTCATTGCAGATTATCAGCAAGACTGGAGCTCTGCTCTTTCCTAGCCTTGCAAACAGCCAATGCAGTTCGTCTCCCTCGTGAGCGCCAAAATGCTAAAATGAAACGTTGCACTCTCTCTGCTCCAAGGAAGCTCCTAGGCAGGAATTGTCTTGCTGGTCCTCACTTGCCCTGGCAGTCATTGCAGTTAAACAGCAAGACTGGGGCTCTGCTCTTTCCTAGCCTTGCAAACGGCCAATGCAGTTCGTCTCCCTCGTGAGCGCCAAAATGCTAAAATGAAACGTTGCACTCTCTCTTCTCCAAGGAAGGCCCTAGGCAGGAATTGTCTTGCTGGTCCTCACTTGTCCTGGCAGTCATTGCAGATAAACAGAAAGACTGGGGCTATGCTCTTTCCTAGCCTTGTAAACAGCCAATGGAGTACGTCACCCTCGTGAGCGCCAAAATGCTAAAATGAAACGTTGCACTCTCTCTCCTCCAAGGAAGCTCCTAGGCAGGAATTGTCTTGCTGGTCCTCACTTGCCCTGGCAGTCATTGCAGATAAAGAGCAAGACCTGGGCTCTGCTCTTTCCTAGCCTTGCAAAGAGCCAATGCAGTTCATCACCCTCGTGAGCGCCAAAACGCTAAAATGAAACGTTGCACTCCCTCTCCTCTAAGGAAGGTGCTAGGCAGCAATTGTCTTCCTGGTCCTCACTTGCCCTGGCAGTCATTGCAGATAAACAGAAAGACTGGGGCTCTGCTCTTTCCTAGCCTTGCAAACAGCCAATGCAGTTCGTCTCCCTCGTGAGCGCGAAAATGCTAAAATGAAACTTTGCACTCTCTCTGCTCCAAGGAAGCTCCTAGGCAGGAATTGTCCTGCTGGTCCTCACTTGCCCTGGCAGTCATTGCAGATAAAGAGCAAGACTGGGGCTCTGCTCTTTCCTAGCCTTGCAAACAGCCAATGCAGTTCGTCTCCCTCGTGAGCGCCAAAATGCTAAAATGCAACGTTGCACTCTCTCTGCTCCAAGGAAGGTGCTAGGCAGGAATTGTCTTGCTGGTCCTCACTTGCCCTGGCAGTCATTGCAGAAAAACAGCAAGACTGGGGCTCTGCTCTTTCCTAGCCTTGCAAACAGCCAATGCAGTTCGTCTCCGTCGTGAGCGCCAAAATGCTAAAATGAAACGTTGCACTCTCTCTCCTCCAAGGAAGGCCCTAGGCAGGAATTGTCTTGCTGGTCCTCACTTGCCCTGGCAGTCATTGCAGATAAACAGCAAGTCTGGGGCTCTGCTCTTTCCTAGCCTTGCAAACAGCCAATGCAGTTCGTCTCCCTCGTGAGCGCCAAAATGCTAAAATGAAACGTTGCACTCTCTCTGCTCCAAGGAAGCTCCTAGGCAGGAATTGTCCTGCTGGTCCTCACTTGCCCTGGCAGTCATTGCAGATAAAGAGCAAGACTGGGGGTCTGCTCTTTCCTAGCCTTGCAAACAGCAAATGCAGTTCGTCTCACTCGTGAGCGCCAGAATGCTAAAATGCAACGTTGCACTCTCTCTCCTCCAAGGGAGGTGCTAGGCAGGAATTGTCTTGCTGGTCCTCACTTGCCCTGGCAGTCATTGCAGATAAACAGCAAGACTGGGGCTCTGCTCTTTCCTAGCCTTGCAAAGAGCCAATGCAGTTCGTCTCCCTCGTGAGCGCCAAAATGCTAAAATGAAACGTTGCACTCTCTCTGCTCCAAGGAAGCTCCTAGGCAGGAATTGTCTTGCTGGTCCTCACTTGCCCTGGCAGTCATTGTAGATAAACAGCAAGATTGGGGCTCTGCTCTTTCCTAGCCTTGCAAACAGCAAATGCAGTTCGTCTCCCTCGTGAGCGCCAAAATGCTAAAATGAAACGTTGCACTCTCTCTCCTCCAAGGAAGCTCCTAGGCAGGAATTGTCTTGCTGGTCCTCACTTGCCCTGGCAGTCATTGCAGATCAACAGTAAGACTGGGGCTCTGCTCTTTCCTAGCCTTGCAAACAGCCAATGCAGTTCGTCTCCCTCGTGAGCGCCAAAATGCTAAAATGAAACGTTGCACACTCTCTGCTCCAAGGAAGCTCCTAGGCAGGAATTGTCTTGCTGGTCCTCACTTGCCCTGGCAGTCATTGCAGATAAACAGCAAGACTGGGGCTCTGCTCTTTCCTAGCCTTGCAAACAGCAAATGCAGTTCGTCTCCCTCGTGAGCGCCAAAATGCTAAAATGAAACGTTGCACTCTCTCTCCTCCAAGGAAGGTCCTAGGCAGGAATTGTCTTGCTGGTCCTCACTTGTCCTGGCAGTCATTGCAGATCAACAGCAAGACTGGGGCTCTGCTCTTTCCTAGCCTTGCAAACAGCCAATGCAGTTCGTCTCCCTCGTGAGCGCCAAAATTCTAAAATGAAACGTTGCACTCTCTCTCCTCCAAGGAAGCTCCTAGGCAGGTATTGTCTTGCTGGTCCTCACTTGCCCTGGCAGTCATTGCAGATAAAGAGCAAGACTGGGGCTCTGCTCTTTCCTAGCCTTTCAAAGAGCCAATGCAGTTCGTCTCCCTCGTGAAGCGCGAAAATGCTAAAATGAAACGTTGCACTCCCTCTCCTCTAAGGAAGGTGCTAGGCAGGAATTGTCTTGCTGGTCCTCACTTGCCCTGGCAGTCATTGCAGATAAACAGCAAGACTGGGGCTCTGCTCTTTCCTAGCCTTGCAAACAGCAAATGCAGTTCGTCTCCCTCGTGAGCGCGATAATGCTAAAATGAAACTTTGCACTCTCTCTCCTCTAAGGAAGGTGCTAGGCAGGAATTGTCTTGCTGGTCCTCACTTGCCCTGGCAGTCATTGCGGATTATCAGCAAGACTGGTGCTCTACTCTTTCCTAGCCTTGCAAACAGCCAATGCAGTTCGTCTCCCTCGTGAGAGCCAAAATGCAAAAATGAAACGTTGTACTCTCTCTGCTCCAAGGAAGGTGCTAGGCAGGAATTGTCTTGCTGGTCCTCACTTGCCCTGGCAGTCATTGTAGATAAACAGCAAGTCTGGGGCTCTGCTCTTTCCTAGCTTTGCAAACAGGAAATGCAGTTCGTCTCCCTCGTGAGCGCCAGAATGCTAAAATGCAACGTTGCACTCTCTCTCCTCCAAGGGAGGTGCTAGGCAGGAATTGTCTTGCTGGTCCTCACTTGCCCTGGCAGTCATTGCAGATAAACAGCAAGACTGGGGCTCTGCTCTTTCCTAGCCTTGCAAACAGCCAATGCAGTTCCTCTCCCTCGTGAGCGCCAAAATGCTAAAATGAAACGTTGCACTCTCTCTCCTCCAAGGGAGGCCCTAGGCAGGAATTGTCTTCCTGGTCCTCACTTGCCCTGGCAGTCATTGCAGTTAAATAGCAAGACTGGGGCTCTGCTCTTTCCTAGCCTTGCAAACAGCCAATGCAGTTCGTCTCCCTCGTGAGCGCCAAAGTGTTAAAATGAAACTTTGCACTCTCTCTCCTCCAAGGAAGCTCCTAGGCAGGAATTGTCTTGCTGGTCCTCACTTGCCGTGGCAGTCATTGCAGATAAACAGCAAGACTGGGGCTCTGCTCTTTCCTAGCCTTGCAAAGAGCCAATGCAGTTCGTCTCCCTCGTGAGCGCCAAAATGCTAAAATGAAACGTTGCACTCTCTCTGCTCCAAGGAAGCTCCTAGGCAGGAATTGTCTTGCTGGTCCTCACTTGCCCTGGCAGTCATTGCAGATAAACAGCAAGATTGGGGCTCTGCTCTTTCCTAGCCTTGCAAACAGCAAATGCAGTTCGTCTCCCTCGTGAGAGCCAAAATGCTAAAATGAAACGTTGCACTCTCTCTCCTCCAAGGAAGGCCCTAGGCAGGAATTGTCTTGCTGGTCCTCACTTGCCCTGGCAGTCATTGCAGATTATCAGCAAGACTGGAGCTCTGCTCTTTTCTAGCCTTGCAAACAGCCAATGCAGTTCGTCTCCCTCGTGAGCGCCAAAATGCTAAAATGAAACGTTGCACTCTCTCTCCTCCAAGGAAGGCCCTAGGCAGGAATTGTCTTGCTGGTCCTCACTTGCCCTGGCCGTCATTGCAGATAAACAGCAAGACAGGGGCTCTGCTCTTTCCTAGCCTTGTAAACAGCCAATGCAGTTCGTCACCCTCGTGAGCGCCAAAATGCTAAAATGAAACGTTGCACTCTCTCTCCTCCAAGGAAGGTGCTAGGCAGGAATTGTCTTGCTGGTCCTCACTTGCCCTGGCAGTCATTGCAGATCAACAGTAAGACTGGGGCTCTGCTCTTTCCTAGCCTTGCAAACAGCCAATGCAGTTCGTCTCCCTCGTGAGCGCCAAAATGCTAAAATGAAACGTTGCACACTCTCTGCTCCAAGGAAGCTCCTAGGCAGGAATTGTCTTGCTGGTCCTCACTTGCCCTGGCAGTCATTGCAGATAAACAGCAAGACTGGGGCTCTGCTCTTTCCTAGCCTTGCAAACAGCAAATGCAGTTCGTCTCCCTCGTGAGCGCCAAAATGCTAAAATGAAACGTTGCACTCTCTCTCCTCCAAGGAAGGTCCTAGGCAGGAATTGTCTTGCTGGTCCTCACTTGTCCTGGCAGTCATTGCAGATCAACAGCAAGACTGGGGCTCTGCTCTTTCCTAGCCTTGCAAACAGCCAATGCAGTTCGTCTCCCTCGTGAGCGCCAAAATTCTAAAATGAAACGTTGCACTCTCTCTCCTCCAAGGAAGCTCCTAGGCAGGTATTGTCTTGCTGGTCCTCACTTGCCCTGGCAGTCATTGCAGATAAAGAGCAAGACTGGGGCTCTGCTCTTTCCTAGCCTTTCAAAGAGCCAATGCAGTTCGTCTCCCTCGTGAAGCGCGAAAATGCTAAAATGAAACGTTGCACTCCCTCTCCTCTAAGGAAGGTGCTAGGCAGGAATTGTCTTGCTGGTCCTCACTTGCCCTGGCAGTCATTGCAGATAAACAGCAAGACTGGGGCTCTGCTCTTTCCTAGCCTTGCAAACAGCAAATGCAGTTCGTCTCCCTCGTGAGCGCGATAATGCTAAAATGAAACTTTGCACTCTCTCTCCTCTAAGGAAGGTGCTAGGCAGGAATTGTCTTGCTGGTCCTCACTTGCCCTGGCAGTCATTGCGGATTATCAGCAAGACTGGTGCTCTACTCTTTCCTAGCCTTGCAAACAGCCAATGCAGTTCGTCTCCCTCGTGAGAGCCAAAATGCAAAAATGAAACGTTGTACTCTCTCTGCTCCAAGGAAGGTGCTAGGCAGGAATTGTCTTGCTGGTCCTCACTTGCCCTGGCAGTCATTGTAGATAAACAGCAAGTCTGGGGCTCTGCTCTTTCCTAGCTTTGCAAACAGGAAATGCAGTTCGTCTCCCTCGTGAGCGCCAGAATGCTAAAATGCAACGTTGCACTCTCTCTCCTCCAAGGGAGGTGCTAGGCAGGAATTGTCTTGCTGGTCCTCACTTGCCCTGGCAGTCATTGCAGATAAACAGCAAGACTGGGGCTCTGCTCTTTCCTAGCCTTGCAAACAGCCAATGCAGTTCCTCTCCCTCGTGAGCGCCAAAATGCTAAAATGAAACGTTGCACTCTCTCTCCTCCAAGGAAGGCCCTAGGCAGGAATTGTCTTCCTGGTCCTCACTTGCCCTGGCAGTCATTGCAGTTAAATAGCAAGACTGGGGCTCTGCTCTTTCCTAGCCTTGCAAACAGCCAATGCAGTTCGTCTCCCTCGTGAGCGCCAAAGTGTTAAAATGAAACTTTGCACTCTCTCTCCTCCAAGGAAGCTCCTAGGCAGGAATTGTCTTGCTGGTCCTCACTTGCCGTGGCAGTCATTGCAGATAAACAGCAAGACTGGGGCTCTGCTCTTTCCTAGCCTTGCAAAGAGCCAATGCAGTTCGTCTCCCTCGTGAGCGCCAAAATGCTAAAATGAAACGTTGCACTCTCTCTGCTCCAAGGAAGCTCCTAGGCAGGAATTGTCTTGCTGGTCCTCACTTGCCCTGGCAGTCATTGCAGATAAACAGCAAGATTGGGGCTCTGCTCTTTCCTAGCCTTGCAAACAGCAAATGCAGTTCGTCTCCCTCGTGAGAGCCAAAATGCTAAAATGAAACGTTGCACTCTCTCTCCTCCAAGGAAGGCCCTAGGCAGGAATTGTCTTGCTGGTCCTCACTTGCCCTGGCAGTCATTGCAGATTATCAGCAAGACTGGAGCTCTGCTCTTTTCTAGCCTTGCAAACAGCCAATGCAGTTCGTCTCCCTCGTGAGCGCCAAAATGCTAAAATGAAACGTTGCACTCTCTCTCCTCCAAGGAAGGCCCTAGGCAGGAATTGTCTTGCTGGTCCTCACTTGCCCTGGCCGTCATTGCAGATAAACAGCAAGACAGGGGCTCTGCTCTTTCCTAGCCTTGTAAACAGCCAATGCAGTTCGTCACCCTCGTGAGCGCCAAAATGCTAAAATGAAACGTTGCACTCTCTCTCCTCCAAGGAAGGTGCTAGGCAGGAATTGTCTTCCTAGTCCTCACTTGCCCTGGCAGTCATTGCAGGTAAAGAGCAAGACTGGGTCTCTGCTCTTTCCTAGCCTTGCAAACGGCCAATGCAGTTCGTCTCCCTCGTGAGCGCCAAAATGCTATAAATGAAACTTTGCACTCTCTCTCCTCTAAGGAAGGTGCTAGGCAGGAATTGTCTTGCTGGTCCTCACTTGCCCTGGCAGTCATTGCAGATTATCAGCAAGACTGGAGCTCTGCTCTTTTCTAGCCTTGCAAACAGCCAATGCAGTTCGTCTCCCTCGTGAGCGCCAAAATGCTAAAATGAAACGTTGCACTCTCTCTCCTCCAAGGAAGGCCCTAGGCAGGAATTGTCTTGCTGGTCCTCACTTGCCCTGGCAGTCATTGCGGATTATCAGCAAGACTGGGGCTCTGCTCTTTCCTAGACTTGCAAACAGCCAATGCAGTTCGTCTCCCTCGTGAGCGCCAAAATGCTAAAATGAAACGTTGCACTCACTCTCTTCTAAGGAAGGTGCTAGGCAGGAATTGTCTTGCTGGTCCTCACTTGCCCTGGCAGTCATTGCAGATAAACAGCAAGACTGGGGCTCTGCTCTTTCCTAGCCTTGCAAAGAGCCAATGCAGTTCGTCTCCCTCGTGAGCGCCAAAATGCAAAAAAGGAAACGTTGCACTCTCTCTGCTCCAAGGAAGCTCCTAGGCAGGAATTGTCTTGCTGGTCCTCACTTGCCCTGGCAGTCATTGCAGATAAACAGCAAGACTGGGGCTCTGCTCTTTCCTAGCCTTGCAAAGAGCCAATGCAATTCGTCTCCCTCGTGAGCGCCAAAATGCTAAAATGAAACGTTGCACTCTCTCTGCTCCAAGGAAGCTCCTAGGCAGGAATTGTCTTGCTGGTCCTCACTTGCCCTGGCAGTCATTGCAGTTAAAGAGCAAGACTGCGGCTCTGCTCTTTCCTAGCCTTGCAAACAGCCAATGCAGTTCGTCTCCCTCGTGAGCGCCAAAATGCAAAAATGAAACGTTGCACTCTCTCTCCTCTAAGGAAGGTGCTAGGCAGGAATTGTCTTGCTCGTCCTCACTTGCCCTGGCAGTCATTGCAGATAAACAGCAAGACTGGGGCTCTGCTCTTTCCTAGCCTTGCAAAGAGCCAATGCAGTTCGTCTCCCTCGTGAGCGCCAAAATGCTAAAATGAAACGTTGCACTCTCTCTGCTCCAAGGAAGCTCCTAGGCAGGAATTGTCTTGCTGGTCCTCACTTGCCCTGGCAGTCATTGCAGTTAAACAGCAAGACTGGGGCTCTGCTCTTTCCTAGCCTTGCAAACAGCCAATGCAGTTCGTCTCCCTCGTGAGCGCGAAAATGCTAAAATGAAACTTTGCACTCACTCTCTTCTAAGGAAGGTGCTAGGCAGGAATTGTCTTGCTGGTCCTCACTTGCCCTGGCAGTCATTGCAGATAAACAGCAAGACTGGGGCTCTGCTCTTTCCTAGCCTTGCAAACAGCCAATGCAGTTCGTCTCCCTCGTGAGCGCGAAAATGCTAAAATGAAACTTTGCACTCTCTCTCCTCTAAGGAAGGTGCTAGGCAGGAATTGTCTTGCTGGTCCTCACTTGCCCTGGCAGTCATTGCGGATTATCAGCAAGACTGGTGCTCTACTCTTTCCTAGCCTTGCAAACAGCCAATGCAGTTCGTCTCCCTCGTGAGAGCCAAAATGCAAAAATGAAACGTTGTACTCTCTCTGCTCCAAGGAAGGTGCTAGGCAGGAATTGTCTTGCTGGTCCTCACTTGCCCTGGCAGTCATTGTAGATAAACAGCAAGTCTGGGGCTCTGCTCTTTCCTAGCTTTGCAAACAGGAAATGCAGTTCGTCTCCCTCGTGAGCGCCAGAATGCTAAAATGCAACGTTGCACTCTCTCTCCTCCAAGGGAGGTGCTAGGCAGGAATTGTCTTGCTGGTCCTCACTTGCCCTGGCAGTCATTGCAGATAAACAGCAAGACTGGGGCTCTGCTCTTTCCTAGCCTTGCAAACAGCCAATGCAGTTCCTCTCCCTCGTGAGCGCCAAAATGCTAAAATGAAACGTTGCACTCTCTCTCCTCCAAGGAAGGCCCTAGGCAGGAATTGTCTTCCTGGTCCTCACTTGCCCTGGCAGTCATTGCAGTTAAATAGCAAGACTGGGGCTCTGCTCTTTCCTAGCCTTGCAAACAGCCAATGCAGTTCGTCTCCCTCGTGAGCGCCAAAGTGTTAAAATGAAACTTTGCACTCTCTCTCCTCCAAGGAAGCTCCTAGGCAGGAATTGTCTTGCTGGTCCTCACTTGCCGTGGCAGTCATTGCAGATAAACAGCAAGACTGGGGCTCTGCTCTTTCCTAGCCTTGCAAAGAGCCAATGCAGTTCGTCTCCCTCGTGAGCGCCAAAATGCTAAAATGAAACGTTGCACTCTCTCTGCTCCAAGGAAGCTCCTAGGCAGGAATTGTCTTGCTGGTCCTCACTTGCCCTGGCAGTCATTGCAGATAAACAGCAAGATTGGGGCTCTGCTCTTTCCTAGCCTTGCAAACAGCAAATGCAGTTCGTCTCCCTCGTGAGAGCCAAAATGCTAAAATGAAACGTTGCACTCTCTCTCCTCCAAGGAAGGCCCTAGGCAGGAATTGTCTTGCTGGTCCTCACTTGCCCTGGCAGTCATTGCAGATTATCAGCAAGACTGGAGCTCTGCTCTTTTCTAGCCTTGCAAACAGCCAATGCAGTTCGTCTCCCTCGTGAGCGCCAAAATGCTAAAATGAAACGTTGCACTCTCTCTCCTCCAAGGAAGGCCCTAGGCAGGAATTGTCTTGCTGGTCCTCACTTGCCCTGGCCGTCATTGCAGATAAACAGCAAGACAGGGGCTCTGCTCTTTCCTAGCCTTGTAAACAGCCAATGCAGTTCGTCACCCTCGTGAGCGCCAAAATGCTAAAATGAAACGTTGCACTCTCTCTCCTCCAAGGAAGGTGCTAGGCAGGAATTGTCTTCCTAGTCCTCACTTGCCCTGGCAGTCATTGCAGGTAAAGAGCAAGACTGGGTCTCTGCTCTTTCCTAGCCTTGCAAACGGCCAATGCAGTTCGTCTCCCTCGTGAGCGCCAAAATGCTATAAATGAAACTTTGCACTCTCTCTCCTCTAAGGAAGGTGCTAGGCAGGAATTGTCTTGCTGGTCCTCACTTGCCCTGGCAGTCATTGCAGATTATCAGCAAGACTGGAGCTCTGCTCTTTTCTAGCCTTGCAAACAGCCAATGCAGTTCGTCTCCCTCGTGAGCGCCAAAATGCTAAAATGAAACGTTGCACTCTCTCTCCTCCAAGGAAGGCCCTAGGCAGGAATTGTCTTGCTGGTCCTCACTTGCCCTGGCAGTCATTGCGGATTATCAGCAAGACTGGGGCTCTGCTCTTTCCTAGACTTGCAAACAGCCAATGCAGTTCGTCTCCCTCGTGAGCGCCAAAATGCTAAAATGAAACGTTGCACTCACTCTCTTCTAAGGAAGGTGCTAGGCAGGAATTGTCTTGCTGGTCCTCACTTGCCCTGGCAGTCATTGCAGATAAACAGCAAGACTGGGGCTCTGCTCTTTCCTAGCCTTGCAAAGAGCCAATGCAGTTCGTCTCCCTCGTGAGCGCCAAAATGCAAAAAAGGAAACGTTGCACTCTCTCTGCTCCAAGGAAGCTCCTAGGCAGGAATTGTCTTGCTGGTCCTCACTTGCCCTGGCAGTCATTGCAGATAAACAGCAAGACTGGGGCTCTGCTCTTTCCTAGCCTTGCAAAGAGCCAATGCAATTCGTCTCCCTCGTGAGCGCCAAAATGCTAAAATGAAACGTTGCACTCTCTCTGCTCCAAGGAAGCTCCTAGGCAGGAATTGTCTTGCTGGTCCTCACTTGCCCTGGCAGTCATTGCAGTTAAAGAGCAAGACTGCGGCTCTGCTCTTTCCTAGCCTTGCAAACAGCCAATGCAGTTCGTCTCCCTCGTGAGCGCCAAAATGCAAAAATGAAACGTTGCACTCTCTCTCCTCTAAGGAAGGTGCTAGGCAGGAATTGTCTTGCTCGTCCTCACTTGCCCTGGCAGTCATTGCAGATAAACAGCAAGACTGGGGCTCTGCTCTTTCCTAGCCTTGCAAAGAGCCAATGCAGTTCGTCTCCCTCGTGAGCGCCAAAATGCTAAAATGAAACGTTGCACTCTCTCTGCTCCAAGGAAGCTCCTAGGCAGGAATTGTCTTGCTGGTCCTCACTTGCCCTGGCAGTCATTGCAGTTAAACAGCAAGACTGGGGCTCTGCTCTTTCCTAGCCTTGCAAACAGCCAATGCAGTTCGTCTCCCTCGTGAGCGCGAAAATGCTAAAATGAAACTTTGCACTCACTCTCTTCTAAGGAAGGTGCTAGGCAGGAATTGTCTTGCTGGTCCTCACTTGCCCTGGCAGTCATTGCAGATAAACAGCAAGACTGGGGCTCTGCTCTTTCCTAGCCTTGCAAACAGCCAATGAAGTTCGTCTCCCTCGTGAGCGCGAAAATGCTAAAATGAAACTTTGCACTCTCTCTCCTCTAAGGAAGGTGCTAGGCAGGAATTGTCTTGCTGGTCCTCACTTGCCCTGGCAGTCATTGCAGATAAACAGCAAGACTGGGGCTCTGCTCTTTCCCAGCCTTACAAACAGCCAATACAGTTCGTCTCCGTCGTGAGCGCTAAAATGCTAAAATGAAACGTTGCACTCCCTCTCCTCTAAGGAAGGTGGTAGGCAGGAATTGTCTTGCTGGTCCTCACTTGCCCTGGCAGTCATTGCAGATAAACAGCAAGACTGGGGCTCTGCTCTTTCCTAGCCTTGCAAACAGCCAATGCAGTTCGTCTCCCTCGTGAGCGCCAAAATGCTAAAATGAAACGTTGCACTCTCTCTCCTCCAAGGAAGGTGCTATGCAGGAATTGTCTTGCTGGTCCTCACTTGCCCTGGCAGTCATTGCAGATAAACAGCAAGACTGGGGCTCTGCTCTTTCCTAGCCTTGCAAACAGCAAATGCATTTCGTCTCCCTCGTGAGCGCCAAAATGCTAAAATGAAACGTTGCACTCTCTCTGCTCCAAGGAAGGTGCTAGGCAGGAATTGTCTTGCTGGTCCTCACTTGCCCTGGCAGTCATTGCAGATAAACAGCAAGACTGGGGCTCTGCTCTTTCCTAGCCTTACAAACAGCCAATGCAGTTCGTCTCCGTCGTGAGCGCTAAAATGCTAATATGAAACGTTGCACTCCCTCTCCTCTAAGGAAGGTGGTAGGCAGGAATTGTCTTGCTGGTCCTCACTTGCCCTGGCAGTCATTGCGGATTATCAGAAAGACTGGGGCTCTGCTCTTTCCTAGCCTTGCAAACAGCCAATGCAGTTCGTCTCCCTCGTGAGCGCCAAAATGCTAAAATGAAACGTTGCACTCTCTCTCCTCCAAGGAAGGTCCTAGGCAGGAATTGTCTTGCTGGTCCTCACTTGCCCTGGCAGTCATTGAAGATAAACAGCAAGACTGGGGCTCTGCTCTTTCCTAGCCTTGCAAAGAGCCAAAGCAGTTCGTGTCCCTCGTGAGCGCCAAAATGTTAAAATAAAACGTTGCACTCTCTCTCCTCCAAGGAAGCTCCTAGGCAGGAATTGTCTTGCTGGTCCTCACTTGCCCTGGCAGTCATTGCAGATTATCGGCGAGTCTGGGGCTCTGCTCTTTCCTAGCCTTGCAAACAGCCAATGCAGTTCGTCTCCCTCGTGAGCGCCAAAAATGCTAAAATCAAACGTTGCACTCTCTCTCCTGCAAGGAAGCTCCTAGGCAGGAATTGTCTTGCTGGTCCTCACTTGGCCTGGCAGTCATTGCAGATAAACAGCAAGACTGGGGCTCTGCTCTTTCCTAGCCTTGCAAACAGCCAATGCAGTTCGTCTCCCTCGTGAGCGCCAAAATGCTAAAATGAAACGTTGCACTCTCTCTCCTCCAAGGAAGCTCCTAGGCAGGAATTGTCTTGCTGGTCCTCACTTGCCCTGGCAGTCATTGCAGATAAACAGCAAGACTGGGGCTCTCCTCTCTCCTAGCCTTGCAAACAGTTAATGCAGTTCGTCTCACTCGTGAGCGCCAAAATGCTAAAATGAAACGTTGCACTCCCTCTCTTCTAAAGAAGGTGCTAGGCAGGAATTGTCTTGCTGGTCCTCACTTGCCCTGGCAGTCATTGCACATAAACAGCAAGACTGGGGCTCTGCTCTTTCCTAGCCTTGCAAACAGACAATGCAGTTCGTCTCCCTCGTGAGCGCTTAAATGCTAAAATGAAACTTTGCACTCTCTCTCCTCTAAGGAAGGTGCTAGGCAGGAATTGTCTTGCTGGTACTCACTTGCCCTGGCAGTCATTGCAGATAAACAGAAAGACTGGGGCTACGCTCTTTCCTAGCCTTGCAAAGAGCCAATGCAGTTCGTCTCCCTCGTGCGTGCCAAAATGCTAAAATGAAACGTTGCACTCTCTCTCCTCCAAGGAAGCTCCTAGGCAGGAATTGTCTTGCTGGTCCTCACTTGCCCTGGCAGTCATTGCAGATAAACAGCAAGACTGGGGCTCTCCTCTCTCCTAGCCTTGCAAACAGCCAATGCAGTTCGTCTCCCTCGTGAGCGCCAAAATGCTAAAATGAAACGTTGCACTCCCTCTCCTCTAAGGAAGGTGCTAGGCAGGAATTGTCTTGCTGGTCCTCACTTGCCCTGGCAGTCATTGCAGATAAACAGCAAGACTGGGGCTCTGCTCTTTCCTAGCCTTGCGAACAGCAAATGCAGTTCGTCTCCCTCGTGAGCGCCAAAATGCTAAAATGAAACGTTGCACTCTCTCTCCTCCAAGGAAGCTCCTAGGCAGGAATTGTCTTGCTGGTCCTCACTTGCCCTGGCAGTCATTGCAGATAAACAGCAAGACTGGGGCTCTCCTCTCTCCTAGCCTTGCAAACAGCCAATGCAGTTCGTCTCCCTCGTGAGCGCCAAAATGCTAAAATGAAACGTTGCACTCCCTCTCTTCTAAGGAAGGTGCTAGGCAGGAATTGTCTTGCTGGTCCTCACTTGCCCTGGCAGTCATTGCAGATAAACAGCAAGACTGGGGCTCTGCTCTTTCCTAGCCTTGCAAACAGCAAATGCAGTTCGTCACCTTCGTGAGCGCCAAAATGCTAAAATGAAACGTTGCACTCTCTCTCCTCCAAGGAAGCTCCTAGGCAGGAATTGTCTTGCTGGTCCTCACTTGCCCTGGCAGTCATTGCAGATAAACAGCAAGACTGGGGCTCTGCTCTTTCCTAGCCTTGCAAACAGCCAATGCAGTTCGTCTCCCTCGTGAGCGCTTAAATGCTAAAATGAAACTTTGCACTCTCTCTCCTCTAAGGAAGGTGCTAGGCAGGAATTGTCTTGCTGGTCCTCACTTGCCCTGGCAGTCATTGCAGATAAACAGCAAGACTGGGGCTCTGCTCTTTCCTAGCCTTGCAAACAACCAATGCAGTTCGTCTCCCTCGTGAGCGCCAAAATGCTAAAATGAAACGTTGCACTCTCTCTCCTCCAAGGAAGCTCCTAGGCAGGAATTGTCTTGCTGGTCCTCACTTGCCCTGGCAGTCATTGCAGTTGAACCGCAAGACTGGGGCTCTGCTCTTTCCTAGCCTTGCAAACAGCCAATGCAGGTCGTCTCCCTCGTGAGCGCTTAAATGCTAAAATGAAACTTTGCACTCTCTCTCCTCTAGGGAAGGTGCTAGGCAGGAATTGTCTTGCTGGTCCTCACTTGCCCTGGCAGTCATTGCAGATAAACAGCAAGACTGGGGCTCTGCTCTTTCCTAGCCTTGCAAAGAGCCAAAGCAGTTCGTCTCCCTCGTGAGCGCCAAAATGCAAAAATGAAACGTTGCACTCTCTCTGCTCCAAGGAAGCTCCTAGGCAGGAATTGTCTTGCTGGTCCTCACTTGCCCTGGCAGTCATTGCAGATAAACAGCAAGACTGGGGCTCTGCTCTTTCCTAGCCTTGCAAAGAGCCAATGCAATTCGTCTCCCTCGTGAGCGCCAAAATGCTAAAATGAAACGTTGCACTCTCTCTGCTCCAAGGAAGCTCCTAGGCAGGAATTGTCTTGCTGGTCCTCACTTGCCCTGGCAGTCATTGCAGTTAAAGAGCAAGACTGCGGCTCTGCTCTTTCCTAGCCTTGCAAACAGCCAATGCAGTTCGTCTCCCTCGTGAGCGCCAAAATGCAAAAATGAAACGTTGCACTCTCTCTCCTCTAAGGAAGGTGCTAGGCAGGAATTGTCTTGCTCGTCCTCACTTGCCCTGGCAGTCATTGCAGATAAACAGAAAGACTGGGGCTCTGCTCTTTCCTAGCCTTGCAAACAGCCAATGAAGTTCGTCTCCCTCGTGAGCGGCAAAATGCTAAAATGAAACGTTGCACTCTCTCTGCTCCAAGGAAGCTCCTAGGCAGGAATTGTCTTGCTGGTCCTCACTTGCCCTGGCAGTCATTGCAGTTAAACAGCAAGACTGGGGCTCTGCTCTTTCCTAGCCTTGCGAACAGACAATGCAGTTCGTCTCCCTCGTGAGCGCGAAAATGCTAAAATGAAACTTTGCACTCACTCTCTTCTAAGGAAGGTGCTAGGCAGGAATTGTCTTGCTGGTCCTCACTTGCCCTGGCAGTCATTGCAGATAAACAGCAAGACTGGGGCTCTGCTCTTTCCTAGCCTTGCAAAGAGCCAATGCAGTTCGTCTCCCTCGTGAGCGCCAAAATGCTAAAATGAAACGTTGCACTCTCTCTGCTCCAAGGAAGCTCCTAGGCAGGAATTGTCTTGCTGGTCCTCACTTGCCCTGGCAGTCATTGCAGTTAAACAGCAAGACTGGGGCTCTGCTCTTTCCTAGCCTTGCAAACAGCCAATGCAGTTCGTCTCCCTCGTGAGCGCCAAAATGCTAAAATGAAATGTTGCACTCTCTCTCCTCCAAGGAAGCTCCTAGGCAGGAATTGTCTTGCTGGTCCTCACTTGCCCTGGCAGTCATTGCAGATAAACAGCAAGACTGGGGCTCTGCTCTTTCCTAGCCTTGCAAACAGCCAATGCAGTTCGTCTCCCTCGTGAGCGCGAAAATGCTAAAATGAAACTTTGCACTCTCTCTCCTCTAAGGAAGGTGCTAGGCAGGAATTGTCTTGCTGGTCCTCACTTGCCCTGGCAGTCATTGCAGATAAACAGCAAGACTGGGGCTCTGCTCTTTCCTAGCCTTACAAACAGCCAATACAGTTCGTCTCCGTCGTGAGCGCTAAAATGCTAAAATGAAACGTTGCACTCCCTCTCCTCTAAGGAAGGTGGTAGGCAGGAATTGTCTTGCTGGTCCTCACTTGCCCTGGCAGTCATTGCAGATAAACAGCAAGACTGGGGCTCTGCTCTTTCCTAGCCTTGCAAACAGCCAATGCAGTTCGTCTCCCTCGTGAGCGCCAAAATGCTAAAATGAAACGTTGCACTCTCTCTCCTCCAAGGAAGGTGCTATGCAGGAATTGTCTTGCTGGTCCTCACTTGCCCTGGCAGTCATTGCAGATAAACAGCAAGACTGGGGCTCTGCTCTTTCCTAGCCTTGCAAACAGCAAATGCATTTCGTCTCCCTCGTGAGCGCCAAAATGCTAAAATGAAACGTTGCACTCTCTCTGCTCCAAGGAAGGTGCTAGGCAGGAATTGTCTTGCTGGTCCTCACTTGCCCTGGCAGTCATTGCAGATAAACAGCAAGACTGGGGCTCTGCTCTTTCCTAGCCTTACAAACAGCCAATGCAGTTCGTCTCCGTCGTGAGCGCTAAAATGCTAATATGAAACGTTGCACTCCCTCTCCTCTAAGGAAGGTGGTAGGCAGGAATTGTCTTGCTGGTCCTCACTTGCCCTGGCAGTCATTGCAGATAAACAGCAAGACTGGGGCTCTGCTCTTTCCTAGCCTTGCAAACAGCCAATGCAGTTCGTCTCCCTCGTGAGCGCCAAAATGCTAAAATGAAACGTTGCACTCTCTCTCCTCCAAGGAAGGTCCTAGGCAGGAATTGTCTTGCTGGTCCTCACTTGCCCTGGCAGTCATTGAAGATAAACAGCAAGACTGGGGCTCTGCTCTTTCCTAGCCTTGCAAAGAGCCAAAGCAGTTCGTGTCCCTCGTGAGCGCCAAAATGTTAAAATAAAACGTTGCACTCTCTCTCCTCCAAGGAAGCTCCTAGGCAGGAATTGTCTTGCTGGTCCTCACTTGCCCTGGCAGTCATTGCAGATTATCGGCGAGTCTGGGGCTCTGCTCTTTCCTAGCCTTGCAAACAGCCAATGCAGTTCGTCTCCCTCGTGAGCGCCAAAAATGCTAAAATCAAACGTTGCACTCTCTCTCCTCCAAGGAAGCTCCTAGGCAGGAATTGTCTTGCTGGTCCTCACTTGGCCTGGCAGTCATTGCAGATAAACAGCAAGACTGGGGCTCTGCTCTTTCCTAGCCTTGCAAACAGCCAATGCAGTTCGTCTCCCTCGTGAGCGCCAAAATGCTAAAATGAAACGTTGCACTCTCTCTCCTCCAAGGAAGCTCCTAGGCAGGAATTGTCTTGCTGGTCCTCACTTGCCCTGGCAGTCATTGCAGATAAACAGCAAGACTGGGGCTCTCCTCTCTCCTAGCCTTGCAAACAGTTAATGCAGTTCGTCTCACTCGTGAGGGCCAAAATGCTAAAATGAAACGTTGCACTCCCTCTCTTCTAAGGAAGGTGCTAGGCAGGAATTGTCTTGCTGGTCCTCACTTGCCCTGGCAGTCATTGCACATAAACAGCAAGACTGGGGCTCTGCTCTTTCCTAGCCTTGCAAACAGACAATGCAGTTCGTCTCCCTCGTGAGCGCTTAAATGCTAAAATGAAACTTTGCACTCTCTCTCCTCTAAGGAAGGTGCTAGGCAGGAATTGTCTTGCTGGTACTCACTTGCCCTGGCAGTCATTGCAGATAAACAGAAAGACTGGGGCTACGCTCTTTCCTAGCCTTGCAAAGAGCCAATGCAGTTCGTCTCCCTCGTGCGTGCCAAAATGCTAAAATGAAACGTTGCACTCTCTCTCCTCCAAGGAAGCTCCTAGGCAGGAATTGTCTTGCTGGTCCTCACTTGCCCTGGCAGTCATTGCAGATAAACAGCAAGACTGGGGCTCTCCTCTCTCCTAGCCTTGCAAACAGCCAATGCAGTTCGTCTCCCTCGTGAGCGCCAAAATGCTAAAATGAAACGTTGCACTCCCTCTCTTCTAAGGAAGGTGCTAGGCAGGAATTGTCTTGCTGGTCCTCACTTGCCCTGGCAGTCATTGCAGATAAACAGCAAGACTGGGGCTCTGCTCTTTCCTAGCCTTGCAAACAGCAAATGCAGTTCGTCTCCCTCGTGAGCGCCAAAATGCTAAAATGAAACGTTGCACTCTCTCTCCTCCAAGGAAGCTCCTAGGCAGGAATTGTCTTGCTGGTCCTCACTTGCCCTGGCAGTCATTGCAGATAAACAGCAAGACTGGGGCTCTCCTCTCTCCTAGCCTTGCAAACAGCCAATGCAGTTCGTCTCCCTCGTGAGCGCCAAGACGCTAAAATGAAACGTTGCACTCCCTCTCTTCTAAGGAAGGTGCTAGGCAGGAATTGTCTTGCTGGTCCTCACTTGCCCTGGCAGTCATTGCAGATAAACAGCAAGACTGGGGCTCTGCTCTTTCCTAGCCTTGCAAACAGCAAATGCAGTTCGTCTCCTTCGTGAGCGCCAAAATGCTAAAATGAAACGTTGCACTCTCTCTCCTCCAAGGAAGCTCCTAGGCAGGAATTGTCTTGCTGGTCCTCACTTGCCCTGGCAGTCATTGCAGATAAACAGCAAGACTGGGGCTCTGCTCTTTCCTAGCCTTGCAAACAGCCAATGCAGTTCGTATCCCTCGTGAGCGCTTAAATGCTAAAATGAAACTTTGCACTCTCTCTCCTCTAAGGAAGGTGCTAGGCAGGAATTGTCTTGCTGGTCCTCACTTGCCCTGGCAGTCATTGCAGATAAACAGAAAGACTGGGGCTCTGCTCTTTCCTAGCCTTGCAAACAACCAATGCAGTTCGTCTCCCTCGTGAGCGCCAAAATGCTAAAATGAAACGTTGCACTCTCTCTCCTCCAAGGAAGCTCCTAGGCAGGAATTGTCTTGCTGGTCCTCACTTGCCCTGGCAGTCATTGCAGTTAAACAGCAAGACTGGGGCTCTGCTCTTTCCTAGCCTTGCAAACAGCCAATGCAGTTCGTCTCCCTCGTGAGCGCCAAAATGCTAAAATGAAACGTTGCACTCCCTCTCCTCTAAGGAAGGTGGTAGGCAGGAATTGTCTTGCTGGTCCTCACTTGCCCTGGCAGTCATTGCAGATTATCAGCAAGACTGGGGCTCTGCTCTTTCCTAGCCTTGCAAACAGCCAATGCAGTTCGTCTCCCTTGTGAGGGCGAAAATGCTAAAATGAAACTTTGCACTCTCTCTCCTCTAAGGAAGGTGCTAGGCAGGAATTGTCTTGCTGGTCCTCACTTGCCTTGGCAGTCATTGCGGATTATCAGCAAGACTGGGGCTCTGCTCTTTCCTAGCCTTGCAAACAGCCAATGCAGTTCGTCTCCCTCGTGAGAGCCAAAATGCAAAAATGAAACGTTGTACTCTCTCTGCTCCAAGGAAGGTGCTAGGCAGGAATTTTCTTGCTGGTCCTCACTTGCCCTGGCAGTCATTGCAGATAAACAGCAAGTCTGGGGCTCTGCTCTTTCCTAGCCTTGCAAACAGCCAATGCAGTTCGTCTCCCTCGTGAGCGCCAAAATGCAAAAATGAAACGTTGCACTCTCTCTCCTCCAAGGAAGGTGCTAGGCAGGAATTGTCTTGCTGGTCCTCACTTGCCCTGGCAGTCATTGCAGATAAACAGCAAGACTGGGGCTCTGCTCTTTCCTAGCCTTGCAAACAGCCAATGCAGTTCGTCTCCGTCGTGAGCGCCAAAATGCTAAAATGAAACGTTGCACTCTCTCTCCTCCAAGGAAGGCCCTAGGCAGGAATTGTCTTGCTGGTCCTCACTTGCCCTGGCAGTCATTGCAGATAAACAGCAAGTCTGGGGCTCTGCTCTTTCCTAGCCTTGCAAACAGCCAATGCAGTTCGTCTCCCTCGTAATCGCCAAAATGCAAAAATGAAACGTTGCACTCTCTCTGCTCCAAGGAAGCTCCTAGGCAGGAATTGTCTTGCTGGTCCTCACTTGCCCTGGCAGTCATTGCAGATAAACAGCAAGACTGGTGCTCTGCTCTTTCCTAGCCTTGCAAACAGCCAATGCAGTTCGTCTCCCTCGTGAGGGCGAAAATGCTAAAATGAAACTTTGCACTCTCTCTCCTCTAAGGAAGGTGCTAGGCAGGAATTGTCTTGCTGGTCCTCACTTGCCCTGGCAGTCATTGCGGATTATCAGCAAGACTGGGGCTCTGCTCTTTCCTAGCCTTGCAAACAGCCAATGCAGTTCGTCTCCCTCGTGAGAGCCAAAATGCAAAAATGAAACGTTGTACTCTCTCTGCTCCAAGGAAGGTGCTAGGCAGGAATTTTCTTGCTGGTCCTCACTTGCCCTGGCAGTCATTGCAGATAAACAGCAAGTCTGGGGCTCTGCTCTTTCCTAGCCTTGCAAACAGCCAATGCAGTTCGTCTCCCTCGTGAGCGCCAACATGCTAAAATGAAACGTTGCACTCTCTCTCCTCCAAGGAAGGTGCTAGGCAGGAATTGTCTTGCTGGTCCTCACTTGCCCTGGCAGTCATTGCAGATAAACAGAAAGACTGGGGCTCTGCTCTTTCCTAGCCTTGCAAACAGCCAATGCAGTTCGTCTCCCTCGTGAGCGCCAAAATGCTAAAATGAAACGTTGCACTCCCTCTCCTCTAAGGAAGGTGCTAGGCAGGAATTGTCTTGCTGGTCCTCACTTGCCCTGGCAGTCATTGCAGATAAACAGCAAGACTGGGGCTCTGCTCTTTCCTAGCCTTGCAAACAGCCAATGCAGTTCGCCTCCCTCGTGAGCGCTTAAATGCTAAAATGAAACGTTGCACTCTCTCTGCTCCAAGGAAGCTCCTAGGCAGGAATTTTCTTGCTGGTCCTCACTTGCCCTGGCAGTCATTGCAGATAAACAGAAAGACTGGGGCTATGCTCTTTCCTAGCCTTGCAAACAGCCAATGCAGTTCATCTCCCTCGTGAGCGCCAAAATGCAAAAATGAAACGTTGCACTCTCTCTGCTCCAAGGAAGATCTTAGGCAGGAATTGTCTTGCTGGTCCTCACTTGCCCTGGCAGTCATTGCAGATAAAGAGCAAGACCTGGGCTCTGCTCTTTCCTAGCCTTGCAAAGAGCCAATGCAATTCGTCTCCCTCGTGAAGCGCCAAAATGCTAAAATGAAACGTTGCACTCCCTCTCCTCTAAGGAAGGTGGTAGGCAGGAATTGTCTTGCTGGTCCTCACTTGCCCTGGCAGTCATTGCAGATAAACAGAAAGACTGGGGCTCTGCTCTTTCCTAGCCTTGCAAACAGCCAATGCAGTTCGTCTCCCTCGTGAGCGCCAAAATGCTAAAATGAAACGTTGCACTCCCTCTCCTCTAAGGAAGGTGCTAGGCAGGAATTGTCTTGCTGGTCCTCACTTGCCCTGGCAGTCATTGCAGATAAACAGCAAGACTGGGGCTCTGCTCTTTCCTAGCCTTGCAAACAGCCAATGCAGTTCGCCTCCCTCGTGAGCGCTTAAATGCTAAAATGAAACGTTGCACTCTCTCTGCTCCAAGGAAGCTCCTAGGCAGGAATTTTCTTGCTGGTCCTCACTTGCCCTGGCAGTCATTGCAGATAAACAGAAAGACTGGGGCTATGCTCTTTCCTAGCCTTGTAAACAGCCAATGCAGTTCATCTCCCTCGTGAGCGCCAAAATGCTAAAATGAAACGTTGCACTCTCTCTGCTCCAAGGAAGGTGCTAGGCAGGAATTGTCTTCCTGGTCCTCACTTGCCCTGGCAGTCATTGCAGATAAACAGCAAGACAGGGGCTCTGCTCTTTCCTAGCCTTGTAAACAGCCAATGCAGTTCGTCACACTCGTGAGCGCCAAAATGCTAAAAGGAAACGTTGCACTCTCTCTCCTCCAAGGAAGGTGCTAGGCAGGAATTGTCTTGCTGGTCCTCACTTGCCCTGGCAGTCATTGCAGTTAAACAGCAAGACTGGGGCTCTGCTCTTTCCTAGCCTTGCAAAGAGCCAATGCAGTTCGTCTCCCTCGTGAGCGCCAAAATGCTAAAATGAAACTTTGCACTCTCTCTCCTCTAAGGAAGGTGCTAGGCAGGAATTGTCTTGCTGGTCCTCACTTGCCCTGGCAGTCATTGCAGATTATCAGCAAGACTGGAGCTCTGCTCTTTCCTAGCCTTGCAAACAGCCAATGCAGTTCGTCTCCCTCGTGAGCGCCAAAATGCTAAAATGAAACGTTGCACTCTCTCTGCTCCAAGGAAGCTCCTAGGCAGGAATTGTCTTGCTGGTCCTCACTTGCCCTGGCAGTCATTGCAGTTAAACAGCAAGACTGGGGCTCTGCTCTTTCCTAGCCTTGCAAACGGCCAATGCAGTTCGTCTCCCTCGTGAGCGCCAAAATGCTAAAATGAAACGTTGCACTCTCTCTCCTCCAAGGAAGGCCCTAGGCAGGAATTGTCTTGCTGGTCCTCACTTGCCCTGGCAGTCATTGCAGATAAACAGAAAGACTGGGGCTATGCTCTTTCCTAGCCTTGTAAACAGCCAATGGAGTACGTCACCCTCGTGAGCGCCAAAATGCTAAAATGAAACGTTGCACTCTCTCTCCTCCAAGGAAGCTCCTAGGCAGGAATTGTCTTGCTGGTCCTCACTTGCCCTGGCAGTCATTGCAGATAAAGAGCAAGACCTGGGCTCTGCTCTTTCCTAGCCTTGCAAAGAGCCAATGCAATTCGTCTCCCTCGTGAAGCGCCAAAATGCTAAAATGAAACGTTGCACTCCCTCTCCTCTAAGGAAGGTGGTAGGCAGGAATTGTCTTGCTGGTCCTCACTTGCCCTGGCAGTCATTGCAGATAAACAGAAAGACTGGGGCTCTGCTCTTTCCTAGCCTTGCAAACAGCCAATGCAGTTCGTCTCCCTCGTGAGCGCCAAAATGCTAAAATGAAACGTTGCACTCCCTCTCCTCTAAGGAAGGTGCTAGGCAGGAATTGTCTTGCTGGTCCTCACTTACCCTGGCAGTCATTGCAGATAAAGAGAAAGACTGGGGCTATGCTCTTTCCTAGCCTTGTAAACAGACAATGCAGTTCATCACCCTCGTGAGCGCCAAAACGCTAAAATGAAACGTTGCACTCTCTCTCCTCAAAGGAAGGTGCTAGGCAGGAATTGTCTTCCTGGTCCTCACTTACCCTGGCAGTCATTGCAGATAAACAGCAAGACTGGGGCTCTGCTCTTTCCTAGCCTTGCAAACAGCCAATGCAGTTCGTCTCCCTCGTGAGCGCGAAAATGCTAAAATGAAACTTTGCACTCTCTCTGCTCCAAGGAAGCTCCTAGGCAGGAATTGTCCTGCTGGTCCTCACTTGCCCTGGCAGTCATTGCAGATAAAGAGCAAGACCTGGGCTCTGCTCTTTCCTAGCCTTGCAAAGAGCCAATGCAGTTCGTCTCCCTCGTGAAGCGCCAAAATGCTAAAATGAAACGTTGCACTCCCTCTCCTCTAAGGAAGGTGGTAGGCAGGAATTGTCTTGCTGGTCCTCACTTGCCCTGGCAGTCATTGCAGATAAACAGAAAGACTGGGGCTCTGCTCTTTCCTAGCCTTGCAAACAGCCAATGCAGTTCGTCTCCCTCGTGAGCGCCAAAATGCTAAAATGAAACGTTGCACTCTCTCTGCTCCAAGGAAGCTCCTAGGCAGGAATTGTCCTGCTGGTCCTCACTTGCCCTGGCAGTCATTGCAGATAAAGAGCAAGACTGGGGCTCTGCTCTTTCCTAGCCTTGCAAACAGCAAATGCAGTTCGTCTCCCTCGTGAGCGCCAGAATGCTAAAATGAAACGTTGCACTCTCTCTCCTCCAAGGGAGGTGCTAGGCAGGAATTGTCTTGCTGGTCCTCACTTGCCCTGGCAGTCATTGCAGATAAACAGCAAGACTGGGGCTCTGCTCTTTCCTAGCCTTACAAACGGCCAATGCAGTTCGTCTCCCTTGTGAGCGCCAAAATGCTAAAATGAAACGTTGCACTCTCTCTCCTCCAAGGAAGCTCCTAGGCAGGAATTGTCTTGCTGGTCCTCACTTGCCCTGGCAGTCATTGCAGATAAAGAGCAAGACCTGGGCTCTGCTCTTTCCTAGCCTTGCAAAGAGCCAATGCAGTTCGTCTCCCTCGTGAAGCGCCAAAATGCTAAAATGAAACGTTGCACTCCCTCTCCTCTAAGGAAGGTGCTAGGCAGGAATTGTCTTGCTGGTCCTCACTTGCCCTGGCAGTCATTGCAGATAAAGAGAAAGACTGGGGCTATGCTCTTTCCTAGCCTTGTAAACAGCCAATGCAGTTCATCACCCTCGTGAGCGCCAAAACGCTAAAATGAAACGTTGCACTCTCTCTCCTCAAAGGAAGGTGCTAGGCAGGAATTGTCTTCCTGGTCCTCACTTACCCTGGCAGTCATTGCAGATAAACAGCAAGACTGGGGCTCTGCTCTTTCCTAGCCTTGCAAACAGCCAATGCAGTTCGTCTCCCTCGTGAGCGCCAAAATGCTAAAATGAAACTTTGCACTCTCTCTGCTCCAAGGAAGCTCCTAGGCAGGAATTGTCCTGCTGGTCCTCACTTGCCCTGGCCGTCATTGCAGATAAAGAGCAAGACTGGGGCTCTGCTCTTTCCTAGCCTTGCAAACAGCCAATGCAGTTCGTCTCCCTCGTGAGCGCCAAAATGCTAAAATGCAACGTTGCACTCTCTCTCCTCCAAGGAAGGTACTAGGCAGGAATTGTCTTGCTGGTCCTCACTTGCCCTGGCAGTCATTGCAGAAAAACAGCAAGACTGGGGCTCTGCTCTTTCCTAGCCTTGCAAACAGCCAATGCAGTTCGTCTCCCTCGTGAGCGCCAAAATGTTAAAATGAAACTTTGCACTCTCTCTCCTCTAAGGAAGGTGCTAGGCAGGAATTGTCTTGCTGGTCCTCACTTGCCCTGGCAGTCATTGCAGATAAAGAGCAAGACTGGGGCTCTGCTCTTTCCTAGCCTTGCAAACAGCAAATGCAGTTCGTCTCCCTCGTGAGCGCCAAAATGCTAAAATGAAACGTTGCACACTCTCTGCTCCAAGGAAGCTCCTAGGCAGGAATTGTCTTGCTGGTCCTCACTTGCCCTGGCAGTCATTGCAGATAAACAGCAAGACTGGGGCTCTGCTCTTTCCTAGCCTTGCAAACAGCCAATGCAGTTCGTCTCCCTCGTGAGCGCCAAAATGCTAAAATGAAACGTTGCACTCTCTCTCCTCCAAGGAAGGTCCTAGGCAGGAATTGTCTTGCTGGTCCTCACTTGCCCTGGCAGTCATTGCAGATCAACAGCAAGACTGGGGCTCTGCTCTTTCCTAGCCTTGCAAACAGCCAATGCAGTTCGTCTCCCTCGTGAGCGCCAAAATTCTAAAATGAAACGTTGCACTCTCTCTCCTCCAAGGAAGCTCCTAGGCAGGTATTGTCTTGCTGGTCCTCACTTGCCCTGGCAGTCATTGCAGATAAACAGCAAGACTGGGGCTCTGCTCTTTCCTAGCCTTGCAAACAGCCAATGCAGTTCGTCTCCCTCGTGAGCGCCAAAATGCTAAAATGAAACTTTGCACTCTCTCTGCTCCAAGGAAGCTCCTAGGCAGGAATTGTCCTGCTGGTCCTCACTTGCCCTGGCCGTCATTGCAGATAAAGAGCAAGACTGGGGCTCTGCTCTTTCCTAGCCTTGCAAACAGCCAATGCAGTTCGTCTCCCTCGTGAGCGCCAAAATGCTAAAATGCAACGTTGCACTCTCTCTCCTCCAAGGAAGGTGCTAGGCAGGAATTGTCTTGCTGGTCCTCACTTGCCCTGGCAGTCATTGCAGAAAAACAGCAAGACTGGGGCTCTGCTCTTTCCTAGCCTTGCAAACAGCCAATGCAGTTCGTCTCCGTCGTGAGCGCCAAAATGCTAAAATGAAACGTTGCACTCTCTCTCCTCCAAGGAAGGCCCTAGGCAGGAATTGTCTTGCTGGTCCTCACTTGCCCTGGCAGTCATTGCAGATAAACAGCAAGACTGGGGCTCTGCTCTTTCCTAGCCTTGCAAACAGCCAATGCAGTTCGTCTCCCTCGTGAGCGCCAAAATGCTAAAATGAAACGTTGCACTCTCTCTGCTCCAAGGAAACTCCTAGGCAGGAATTGTCCTGCTGGTCCTCACTTGCCCTGGCAGTCATTGCAGATAAACAGCAAGACTGGGGCTCTGCTCTTTCCTAGCCTTGCAAACAGCAAATGCAGTTCGTCTCCCTCGTGAGCGCCAGAATGCTAAAATGCAACGTTGCACTCTCTCTCCTCCAAGGCAGGTGCTAGGCAGGAATTGTCTTGCTGGTCCTCACTTGCCCTGGCAGTCATTGCAGATAAACAGCAAGACTGGGGCTCTGCTCTTTCCTAGCCTTGCAAACAGCCAATGCAGTTCGTCTCCGTCGTGAGCGCCAAAATGCTAAAAGGAAACGTTGCACTCTCTCTCCTCCAAGGAAGGTGCTAGGCAGGAATTGTCTTGCTGGTCCTCACTTGCCCTGGCAGTCATTGCAGTTAAACAGCAAGACTGGGGCTCTGCTCTTTCCTAGCCTTGCAAACAGCCAATGCAGTTCGTCTCCCTCGTGAGCGCCAAAATGCTAAAATGAAACGTTGCACACTCTCTGCTCCAAGGATGCTCCTAGGCAGGAATTGTCTTGCTGGTCCTCACTTGCCCTGGCAGTCATTGCAGATAAACAGCAAGACTGGGGCTCTGCTCTTTCCTAGCCTTGCAAACAGCCAATGCAGTTCGTCTCCCTCGTGAGCGCCAAAATGCTAAAATGAAACGTTGCACTCTCTCTCCTCCAAGGAAGGTCCTAGGCAGGAATTGTCTTGCTGGTCCTCACTTGCCCTGGCAGTCATTGCAGATCAACAGCAAGACTGGGGCTCTGCTCTTTCCTAGCCTTGCAAACAGCCAATGCAGTTTGTCTCCCTCGTGAGCGCCAAAATTCTAAAATGAAACGTTGCACTCTCTCTCCTCCAAGGAAGCTCCTAGGCAGGTATTGTCTTGCTGGTCCTCACTTGCCCTGGCAGTCATTGCAGATAAACAGCAAGACTGGGGCTCTGCTCTTTCCTAGCCTTTCAAAGAGCCAATGCAGTTCGTCTCCCTCGTGAAGCGCGAAAATGCTAAAATGAAACGTTGCACTCCCTCTCCTCTAAGGAAGGTGCTAGGCAGGAATTGTCTTGCTGGTCCTCACTTGCCCTGGCAGTCATTGCAGATAAACAGCAAGACTGGGGCTCTGCTCTTTCCTAGCCTTGCAAACAGCAAATGCAGTTCGTCTCCCTCGTGAGCGCGAAAATGCTAAAATGAAACTTTGCACTCTCTCTCCTCTAAGGAAGGTGCTAGGCAGGAATTGTCTTGCTGGTCCTCACTTGCCCTGGCAGTCATTGCGGATTATCAGCAAGACTGGTGCTCTGCTCTTTCCTAGCCTTGCAAACAGCCAATGCAGTTCGTCTCCCTCGTGAGAGCCAAAATTCAAAAATGAAACGTTGTACTCTCTCTGCTCCAAGGAAGGTGCTAGGCAGGAATTGTCTTGCTGGTCCTCACTTGCCCTGGCAGTCATTGTAGATAAACAGCAAGTCTGGGGCTCTGCTCTTTCCTAGCCTTGCAAACAGGAAATGCAGTTCGTCTCCCTCGTGAGCGCCAGAATGCTAAAATGCAACGTTGCACTCTCTCTCCTCCAAGGGAGGTGCTAGGCAGGAATTGTCTTGCTGGTCCTCACTTGCCCTGGCAGTCATTGCAGTTAAGCAGCAAGACTGGGGCTCTGCTCTTTCCTAGCCTTGCAAACAGCCAATGCAGTTCGTCTCCGTCGTGAGCGCCAAAATGCTAAAATGAAACGTTGCACTCTCTCTCCTCCAAGGAAGGCCCTAGGCAGGAATTGTCTTCCTGGTCCTCACTTGCCCTGGCAGTCATTGCAGTTAAACAGCAAGACTGGGGCTCTGCTCTTTCCTAGCCTTGCAAACAGCCAATGCAGTTCGTCTCCCTCGTGAGCGCTAAAATGTTAAAATGAAACTTTGCACTCTCTCTCCTCTAAGGAAGGTGCTAGGCAGGAATTGTCTTGCTGGTCCTCACTTGCCCTGGCAGTCATTGCAGATAAACAGCAAGACTGGGGCTCTGCTCTTTCCTAGCCTTGCAAACAGCCAATGCAGTTCGTCTCCCTCGTGAGCGCCAAAATGCTAAAATGAAACGTTGCACACTCTCTGCTCCAAGGAAGCTCCTAGGCAGGAATTGTCTTGCTGGTCCTCACTTGCCCTGGCAGTCATTGCAGATAAACAGCAAGACTGGGGCTCTGCTCTTTCCTAGCCTTGCAAACAGCAAATGCAGTTCGTCTCCCTCGTGAGCGCCAAAATGCTAAAATGAAACGTTGCACTCTCTCTCCTCCAAGGAAGGTCCTAGGCAGGAATTGTCTTGCTGGTCCTCACTTGCCCTGGCAGTCATTGCAGATCAACAGCAAGACTGGGGCTCTGCTCTTTCCTAGCCTTGCAAACAGCCAAAGCAGTTCGTCTCCCTCGTGAGCGCCAAAATGCTAAAATGAAACGTTGCACTCTCTCTCCTCCAAGGAAGCTCCTAGGCAGGTATTGTCTTGCTGGTCCTCACTTGCCCTGGCAGTCATTGCAGATAAACAGCAAGACTGGGGCTCTGCTCTTTCCTAGCCTTTCAAAGAGCCAATGCAGTTCGTCTCCCTCGTGAAGCGCGAAAATGCTAAAATGAAACGTTGCACTCCCTCTCCTCTAAGGAAGGTGCTAGGCAGGAATTGTCTTGCTGGTCCTCACTTGCCCTGGCAGTCATTGCAGATAAACAGCAAGACTGGGGCTCTGCTCTTTCCTAGCCTTGCAAACAGCCAATGCAGTTCGTCTCCCTCGTGAGCGCCAAAATGCTAAAATGAAACGTTGCACTCCCTCTCCTCTAAGGAAGGTGCTAGGCAGGAATTGTCTTGCTGGTCCTCACTTGCCCTGGCAGTCATTGCGGATTATCAGCAAGACTGGTGCTCTGCTCTTTCCTAGCCTTGCAAACAGCCAATGCAGTTCGTCTCCCTCGTGAGAGCCAAAATGCAAAAATGAAACGTTCTACTCTCTCTGCTCCAAGGAAGGTGCTAGGCAGGAATTGTCTTGCTGGTCCTCACTTGCCCTGGCAGTCATTGTAGATAAACAGCAAGTCTGGGGCTCTGCTCTTTCCTAGCCTTGCAAACAGCAAATGCAGTTCGTCTCCCTCGTGAGCGCCAGAATGCTAAAATGCAACGTTGCACTCTCTCTCCTCCAAGGGAGGTGCTAGGCAGGAATTGTCTTGCTGGTCCTCACTTGCCCTGGTAGTCATTGCAGATAAACAGCAAGACTGGGGCTCTGCTCTTTCCTAGCCTTGCAAACAGCCAATGCAGTTCGTCTCCGTCGTGAGCACCAAAATGCTAAAATGAAACGTTGCACTCTCTCTCCTCCAAGGAAGGACCTAGGCAGGAATTGTCTTGCTCGTCCTCACTTGCCCTGGCAGTCATTGCAGATAAACAGCAAGACTGGGGCTCTGCTCTTTCCTAGCCTTGCAAACAGCAAATGCAGTTCGTCTCCCTCGTGAGCGCCAAAATGCAAAATTGAAACGTTGCACTCTCTCTGCTCCAAGGAAGGTGATAGGCAGGAATTGTCTTGCTGGTCCTCACTTGCCCTGGCAGTCATTCCAGATAAACAGAAAGACTGGGGCTCTGCTCTTTCCTAGCCTTGCAAACAGCCAATGCAGTTCCTCTCCCTCGTGAGCGCTTAAATGCTAAAATGAAACGTTGCACTCCCTCTCCTCTAAGGAAGGTCCTAGGCAGGAATTGTCTTGCTGGTCCTCACTTGCCCTGGCAGTCATTGCAGATAAACAGCAAGACTGGGGCCCTGCTCTTTCCTAGCCTTGCAAACAGCCAATGCAGTTCGTCTCCCTCGTGAGCGCCAAAATGCTAAAATGAAACATTGCACTCTCTCTCCTCCAAGGAAGCTCCTAGGCAGGAATTGTCTTGCTGGTCCTCACTTGCCCTGGCAGTCATTGCAGATAAACAGCAGGACTGGGGCTCTGCTCTTTCCTAGCCTTGCAAACAGCCAATGCAGTTCGTCTCCCTCGTGAGCGCCAAAATGCTAAATTGAAACGTTGCACTCCCTCTCCTCTAAGGAAGGTGCTGGGCAGGTATTGTCTTGCTGGTCCTCACTTGCCCTGGCAGTCATTGCAGATAAACAGCAAGACTGGGGCTCTGCTCTTTCCTAGCCTTGCAAACAGCAAATGCAGTTCGTCTCCCTCGTGAGCGCCAAAATGCAAAAATGAAACGTTGCACTCTCTCTGCTCCAAGGAAGGCCCTAGGCAGGAATTGTCTTGCTGGTCCTCACTTGCCCTGGCAGTCATTGCAGATAAACAGCAAGTCTGGGGCTCTACTCTTTCCTAGCCTTGCAAACAGCCAATGCAGTTCCTCTCCCTCGTGAGCGCTTAAATGCTAAAATGAAACGTTGCACTCTCTCTGCTCCAAGGAAGCTCCTAGGCAGGAATTGTCTTGCTGGTCCTCACTTGCCCTGGCAGTCATTGCAGATAAACAGAAAGACTGGGGCTCTGCTCCTTCCTAGCCTTGCAAAGAGCCAATGCAGTTCGTCTCCGTCGTGAGCGCCAAAATGCTAAAATGAAACGTTGCACTCTCTCTCCTCCAAGGAAGGACCTAGGCAGGAATTGTCTTGCTCGTCCTCACTTGCCCTGGCAGTCATTGCAGATAAACAGCAAGACTGGGGCTCTGCTCTTTCCTAGCCTTGCAAACAGCCAATGCAGTTCGTCTCCGTCGTGAGCGCCAAAATGCTAAAATGAAACGTTGCACTCTCTCTCCTCCAAGGAAGGCCCTAGGCAGGAATTGTCTTGCTTGTCCTCACTTGCCCTGGCAGTCATTGCAGATAAACAGCAAGACTGGGGCTCTGCTCTTTCCTAGCCTTGCAAACAGCCAATGCAGTTCGTCTCCCTCGTGAGCGCCAAAATTCTAAAATGAAACGTTGCACTCTCTCTCCTCCAAGGAAGCTCCTAGGGAGGAATTATCTTGCTGGTCCTCACTTGCCCTGGCAGTCATTGCAGATAAACAGCAAGATTGGGGCTCTGCTCTTTCCTAGCCTTGCGAACAGCCAATGCAGTTCGTCTCCCTCGTGAGCGCCAAAATGCTAAAATGAAACGTTGCACTCTCTCTCCTCCAAGGAAGCTCCTAGGCAGGAATTGTCTTCCTGGTCCTCACTTGCCCTGGCAGTCATTGCAGATAAACAGCAAGACTAGGGCTCTGCTCGTTCCTAGCCTTGCAAACAGCAAATGCAGTTCGTCTCCCTCGTGAAGCGCCAAAATGCAAAAATGAAACGTCGCACTCTCTCTGCTCCAAGGAAGCTCCTAGGCAGGAATTGTCTTGCTGGTCCTCACTTGCCCTGGCAGTCATTGCAGATAAACAGCAAGACTGGGGCTCTGCTCTTTCCTAGCCTTGCAAAGAGCCAATGCAGTTCGTCTCCCTCGTGAGCGCCAAAATGCTAAAATGAAACGTTGCACACTCTCTGCTCCAAGGAAGCTCCTAGGCAGGAATTGTCTTGCTGGTCCTCACTTGCCCTGGCAGTCATTGCAGATAAACAGCAAGACTGGGGCTCTGCTCTTTCCTAGCCTTTCAAAGAGCCAATGCAGTTCGTCTCCCTCGTGAAGCGCGAAAATGCTAAAATGAAACGTTGCACTCCCTCTCCTCTAAGGAAGGTGCTAGGCAGGAATTGTCTTGCTGGTCCTCACTTGCCCTGGCAGTCATTGCAGATAAACAGCAAGACTGGGGCTCTGCTCTTTCCTAGCCTTGCAAACAGCCAATGCAGTTCGTCTCCGTCGTGAGCACCAAAATGCTAAAATGAAACGTTGCACTCTCTCTCCTCCAAGGAAGGCCCTAGGCAGGAATTGTCTTGCTGGTCCTCACTTGCCCTGGCAGTCATTGCAGATAAACAGCAAGACTGGGGCTCTGCTCTTTCCTAGCCTTGCAAACAGCCAATGCAGTTCGTCTCCCTCGTGAGCGCCAAAATGCAAAATTGAAACTTTGCACTCTCTCTGCTCCAAGGAAGGTGCTAGGCAGGAATTGTCTTGCTGGTCCTCACTTGCCCTGGCAGTCATTCCAGATAAACAGAAAGACTGGGGCTCTGCTCTCTCCTAGCCTTGCAAACAGCCAATGCAGTTCCTCTCCCTCGTGAGCGCTTAAATGCTAAAATGAAACGTTGCACTCCCTCTCCTCTAAGGAAGGTCCTAGGCAGGAATTGTCTTGCTGGTCCTCACTTGCCCTGGCAGTCATTGCAGATAAACAGCAAGACTGGGGCCGTGCTCTTTCCTAGCCTTGCAAACAGCCAATGCAGTTCGTCTCCCTCGTGAGCGCCAAAATGCTAAAATGAAACATTGCACTCTCTCTCCTCCAAGGAAGCTCCTAGGCAGGAATTGTCTTGCTGGTCCTCACTTGCCCTGGCAGTCATTGCAGATAAACAGCAGGACTGGGGCTCTGCTCTTTCCTAGCCTTGCAAACAGCCAATGAAGTTCGTCTCCCTCGTGAGCGCCAAAATGCTAAATTGAAACGTTGCACTCCCTCTCCTCTAAGGAAGGTGCTGGGCAGGTATTGTCTTGCTGGTCCTCACTTGCCCTGGCAGTCATTGCAGATAAACAGCAAGACTGGGGCTCTGCTCTTTCCTAGCCTTGCAAACAGCAAATGCAGTTCGTCTCCCTCGTGAGCGCCAAAATGCAAAAATGAAACGTTGCACTCTCTCTGCTCCAAGGAAGGCCCTAGGCAGGAATTGTCTTGCTGGTCCTCACTTGCCCTGGCAGTCATTGCAGATAAACAGCAAGTCTGGGGCTCTACTCTTTCCTAGCCTTGCAAACAGCCAATGCAGTTCCTCTCCCTCGTGAGCGCTTAAATGCTAAAATGAAACGTTGCACTCTCTCTGCTCCAAGGAAGCTCCTAGGCAGGAATTGTCTTGCTGGTCCTCACTTGCCCTGGCAGTCATTGCAGATAAACAGAAAGACTGGGGCTCTGCTCCTTCCTAGCCTTGCAAAGAGCCAATGCAGTTCGTCTCCGTCGTGAGCGCCAAAATGCTAAAATGAAACGTTGCACTCTCTCTCCTCCAAGGAAGGACCTAGGCAGGAATTGTCTTGCTCGTCCTCACTTGCCCTGGCAGTCATTGCAGATAAACAGCAAGACTGGGGCTCTGCTCTTTCCTAGCCTTGCAAACAGCCAATGCAGTTCGTCTCCGTCGTGAGCGCCAAAATGCTAAAATGAAACGTTGCACTCTCTCTCCTCCAAGGAAGGCCCTAGGCAGGAATTGTCTTGCTTGTCCTCACTTGCCCTGGCAGTCATTGCAGATAAACAGCAAGACTGGGGCTCTGCTCTTTCCTAGCCTTGCAAACAGCCAATGCAGTTCGTCTCCCTCGTGAGCGCCAAAATTCTAAAATGAAACGTTGCACTCTCTCTCCTCCAAGGAAGCTCCTAGGGAGGAATTATCTTGCTGGTCCTCACTTGCCCTGGCAGTCATTGCAGATAAACAGCAAGATTGGGGCTCTGCTCTTTCCTAGCCTTGCGAACAGCCAATGCAGTTCGTCTCCCTCGTGAGCGCCAAAATGCTAAAATGAAACGTTGCACTCTCTCTCCTCCAAGGAAGCTCCTAGGCAGGAATTGTCTTCCTGGTCCTCACTTGCCCTGGCAGTCATTGCAGATAAACAGCAAGACTAGGGCTCTGCTCGTTCCTAGCCTTGCAAACAGCAAATGCAGTTCGTCTCCCTCGTGAGCGCCAAAATGCAAAAATGAAACGTCGCACTCTCTCTGCTCCAAGGAAGCTCCTAGGCAGGAATTGTCTTGCTGGTCCTCACTTGCCCTGGCAGTCATTGCAGATAAACAGCAAGACTGGGGCTCTGCTCTTTCCTAGCCTTGCAAACAGCCAATGCAGTTCGTCTCCCTCGTGAGCGCCAAAATGCTAAAATGAAACGTTGCACACTCTCTGCTCCAAGGAAGCTCCTAGGCAGGAATTGTCTTGCTGGTCCTCACTTGCCCTGGCAGTCATTGCAGATAAACAGCAAGACTGGGGCTCTGCTCTTTCCTAGCCTTGCAAACAGCAAATGCAGTTCGTCTCCCTCGTGAGCGCCAAAATGCTAAAATGAAACGTTGCACTCTCTCTCCTCCAAGGAAGGTCCTAGGCAGGAATTGTCTTGCTGGTCCTCACTTGCCCTGGCAGTCATTGCAGATCAACAGCAAGACTGGGGCTCTGCTCTTTCCTAGCCTTGCAAACAGCCAATGCAGTTCGTCTCCCTCGTGAGCGCCAAAATGCTAAAATGAAACGTTGCACTCTCTCTCCTCCAAGGAAGCTCCTAGGCAGGTATTGTCTTGCTGGTCCTCACTTGCCCTGGCAGTCATTGCAGATAAACAGCAAGACTGGGGCTCTGCTCTTTCCTAGCCTTGCAAACAGCCAATGCAGTTCGTCTCCCTCGTGAGCGCGAAAATGCTAAAATGAAACTTTGCACTCTCTCTCCTCTAAGGAAGGTGCTAGGCAGGAATTGTCTTGCTGGTCCTCACTTGCCCTGGCAGTCATTGCGGATTATCAGCAAGACTGGTGCTCTGCTCTTTCCTAGCCTTGCAAACAGCCAATGCAGTTCGTCTCCCTCGTGAGAGCCAAAATGCAAAAATGAAACGTTGTGCTCTCTCTGCTCCAAGGAAGGTGCTAGGCAGGAATTGTCTTGCTGGTCCTCACTTGCCCTGGCAGTCATTGTAGATAAACAGAAAGACTGGGGCTCTGCTCTTTCCTAGCCTTGCAAACAGCAAATGCAGTTCGTCTCCCTCGTGAGCGCCAGAATGCTAAAATGCAACGTTGCACTCTCTCTCCTCCAAGGGAGGTGCTAGGCAGGAATTGTCTTGCTGGTCCTCACTTGCCGTGGCAGTCATTCCAGATAAACAGAAAGACTGGGGCTCTGCTCTTTCCTAGCCTTGCAAACAGCCAATGCAGTTCCTCTCCCTCGTGAGCGCTTAAATGCTAAAATGAAACGTTGCACTCCCTCTCCTCTAAGGAAGGACCTAGGCAGGAATTGTCTTGCTGGTCCTCACTTGCCGTGGCAGTCATTCCAGATAAACAGCAAGACTGGGGCTCTGCTCTTTCCTAGCCTTGCAAACAGCCAATGCAGTTCGTCTCCGTCGTGAGCACCAAAATGCTAAAATGAAACGTTGCACTCTCTCTCCTCCAAGGAAGGACCTAGGCAGGAATTGTCTTGCTCGTCCTCACTTGCCCTGGCAGTCATTGCAGATAAACAGCAAGACTGGGGCTCTGCTCTTTCCTAGCCTTGCAAACAGCAAATGCAGTTCGTCTCCCTCGTGAGCGCCAAAATGCAAAATTGAAACGTTGCACTCTCTCTGCTCCAAGGAAGGTGATAGGCAGGAATTGTCTTGCTGGTCCTCACTTGCCGTGGCAGTCATTCCAGATAAACAGAAAGACTGGGGCTCTGCTCTTTCCTAGCCTTGCAAACAGCCAATGCAGTTCCTCTCCCTCGTGAGCGCTTAAATGCTAAAATGAAACGTTGCACTCCCTCTCCTCTAAGGAAGGTCCTAGGCAGGAATTGTCTTGCTGGTCCTCACTTGCCCTGGCAGTCATTGCAGATAAACAGCAAGACTGGGGCCCTGCTCTTTCCTAGCCTTGCAAACAGCCAATGCAGTTCGTCTCCCTCGTGAGCGCCAAAATGCTAAAATGAAACATTGCACTCTCTCTCCTCCAAGGAAGCTCCTAGGCAGGAATTGTCTTGCTGGTCCTCACTTGCCCTGGCAGTCATTGCAGATAAACAGCAGGACTGGGGCTCTGCTCTTTCCTAGCCTTGCAAACAGCCAATGCAGTTCGTCTCCCTCGTGAGCGCCAAAATGCTAAATTGAAACGTTGCACTCCCTCTCCTCTAAGGAAGGTGCTGGGCAGGTATTGTCTTGCTGGTCCTCACTTGCCCTGGCAGTCATTGCAGATAAACAGCAAGACTGGGGCTCTGCTCTTTCCTAGCCTTGCAAACAGCCAATGCAGTTCGTCTCCCTCGTGAGCGCCAAAATGCAAAAATGAAACGTTGCACTCTCTCTGCTCCAAGGAAGGCCCTAGGCAGGAATTGTCTTGCTGGTCCTCACTTGCCCTGGCAGTCATTGCAGATAAACAGCAAGTCTGGGGCTCTACTCTTTCCTAGCCTTGCAAACAGCCAATGCAGTTCCTCTCCCTCGTGAGCGCTTAAATGCTAAAATGAAACGTTGCACTCTCTCTGCTCCAAGGAAGCTCCTAGGCAGGAATTGTCTTGCTGGTCCTCACTTGCCCTGGCAGTCATTGCAGATAAACAGAAAGACTGGGGCTCTGCTCCTTCCTAGCCTTGCAAAGAGCCAATGCAGTTCGTCTCCCTCGTGAGCGCCAACATGCTAAAATGAAACGTTGCACTCTCTCTCCTCCAAGGAAGGACCTAGGCAGGAATTGTCTTGCTCGTCCTCACTTGCCCTGGCAGTCATTGCAGATAAACAGCAAGACTGGGGCTCTGCTCTTTCCTAGCCTTGCAAACAGCCAATGCAGTTCGTATCCCTCGTGAGCGCCAAAATGCTAAAATGAAACGTTGCACTCTCTCTCCTCCAAGGAAGGCCCTAGGCAGGAATTGTCTTGCTTGTCCTCACTTGCCCTGGCAGTCATTGCAGATAAACAGCAAGACTGGGGCTCTGCTCTTTCCTAGCCTTGCAAACAGCCAATGCAGTTCGTCTCCCTCGTGAGCGCCAAAATGCAAAAATGAAACGTTGCACTCTCTCTGCTCCAAGGAAGGTCCTAGGCAGGAATTGTCTTGCTGGTCCTCACTTGCCCTGGCAGTCATTGCAGATAAACAGCAAGACTGGGGCTCTGCTCTTTCCTAGCCTTGCAAATAGCCAATGCAGTTCGTCTCCCTCGTGAGCGCCAAAATGCTAAAATGAAACGTTGCACTCTCTCTCCTCCAAGGAAGCTCCTAGGCAGGAATTGTCTTGCTGGTCCTCACTTGCCCTGGCAGTCATTGCAGATAAACAGCAAGACTGGGGCTCTGCTCTTTCCTAGCCTTGCAAACACCAAATACAGTTCGTCTCCCTCGTGAGCGCCAAAATGCTAAAACGAAACGTTGCACTCCCTCTCCTCTAAGGAAGGTGCTAGGCAGGAACTGTCTTCCTGGTCCTCACTTGCCCTGGCAGTCATTGCAGATAAACAGCAAGACTGGGGCTCTGCTCTTTCCTAGCCTTGCAAAGAGCCAATGCAGTTCGTCTCCCTCGTGAGCGCCAAAATGCTAAAATGAAACGTTGCACTCTCTCTCCTCCAAGGAAGGCCCTAGGCAGGAATTGTCTTGCTGGTCCTCACTTGCCCTGGCAGTCATTGCAGATAAACAGCAAGTCTGGGGCTCTACTCTTTCCTAGCCTTGCAAACAGCCAATGCAGTTCCTCTCCCTCGTGAGCGCTTAAATGCTAAAATGAAACGTTGCACTCTCTCTGCTCCAAGGAAGCTCCTAGGCAGGAATTGTCTTGCTGGTCCTCACTTGCCCTGGCAGTCATTGCAGATAAACAGAAAGACTGGGGCTCTGCTCCTTCCTAGCCTTGCAAAGAGCCAATGCAGTTCGTCTCCGTCGTGAGCGCCAAAATGCTAAAATGAAACGTTGCACTCTCTCTCCTCCAAGGAAGGACCTAGGCAGGAATTGTCTTGCTCGTCCTCACTTGCCCTGGCAGTCATTGCAGATAAACAGCAAGACTGGGGCTCTGCTCTTTCCTAGCCTTGCAAACAGCCAATGCAGTTCGTCTCCGTCGTGAGCGCCAAAATGCTAAAATGAAACGTTGCACTCTCTCTCCTCCAAGGAAGGCCCTAGGCAGGAATTGTCTTGCTTGTCCTCACTTGCCCTGGCAGTCATTGCAGATAAACAGCAAGACTGGGGCTCTGCTCTTTCCTAGCCTTGCAAACAGCCAATGCAGTTCGTCTCCCTCGTGAGCGCCAAAATGCAAAAATGAAACGTTGCACTCTCTCTGCTCCAAGGAAGGTGCTAGGCAGGAATTGTCTTGCTGGTCCTCACTTGCCCTGGCAGTCATTGCAGATAAACAGCAAGACTGGGGCTCTGCTCTTTCCTAGCCTTGCAAATAGCCAATGCAGTTCGTCTCCCTCGTGAGCGCCAAAATGCTAAAATGAAACGTTGCACTCTCTCTCCTCCAAGGAAGCTCCTAGGCAGGAATTGTCTTGCTGGTCCTCACTTGCCCTGGCAGTCATTGCAGATAAACAGCAAGACTGGGGCTCTGCTCTTTCCTAGCCTTGCAAACACCAAATACAGTTCGTCTCCCTCGTGAGCGCCAAAATGCTAAAATGAAACGTTGCACTCCCTCTCCTCTAAGGAAGGTGCTAGGCAGGAATTGTCTTGCTGGTCCTCACTTGCCCTGGCAGTCATTGCAGATAAACAGCAAGACTGGGGCTCTGCTCTTTCCTAGCCTTGCAAAGAGCCAATGCAGTTCGTCTCCCTCGTGAGCGCCAAAATGCTAAAATGAAACGTTGCACTCTCTCTCCTCCAAGGAAGGCCCTAGGCAGGAATTGTCTTGCTGGTCCTCACTTGCCCTGGCAGTCATTGCAGATAAACAGCAAGACTGGGGCTCTGCTCTTTCCTAGCCTTGCAAACAGCCAATGCAGTTTGTCTCCCTCGTGAGCGCCAACATGCTAAAATGAAACGTTGCAGTCTCTCTCCTTCAAGGAAGGTCCTAGGCAGGAATTGCCTTGCTGGTCCTCACTTGCCCTGGCAGTCATTGCAGATAAACAGCAAGACTGGGGCCCTACTCTTTCCTAGCCTTGCAAACAGCCAATGCAGTTCCTCTCCCTCGTGAGCGCCAAAATGCTAAAATGAAACATTGCACTCTCTCTCCTCCAAGGAAGGACCTAGGCAGGAATTGTCTTGCTCGTCCTCACTTGCCCTGGCAGTCATTGCAGATAAACAGCAAGACTGGGGCTCTGCTCTTTCCTAGCCTTGCAAACAGCCAATGCAGTTCGTCTCCGTCGTGAGCGCCAAAATGCTAAAATGAAACGTTGCACTCTCTCTCCTCCAAGGAAGGCCCTAGGCAGGAATTGTCTTGCTGGTCCTCACTTGCCCTGGCAGTCATTGCAGATAAACAGCAAGACTGGGGCTCTGCTCTTTCCTAGCCTTGCAAACAGCCAATGCAGTTCCTCTCCCTCGTGAGCGCTTAAATGCTAAAATGAAACGTTGCACTCTCTCTGCTCCAAGGAAGCTCCTAGGCAGGAATTGTCTTGCTGGTCCTCACTTGCCCTGGCAGTCATTGCAGATAAACAGAAAGACTGGGGCTCTGCTCTTTCCTAGCCTTGCAAACAGCAAATGCAGTTCGTCTCCCTCGTGAGCGCCAAAATGCAAAAATGAAACGTTGCACTCTCTCTGCTCCAAGGAAGGCCCTAGGCAGGAATTGTCTTGCTGGTCCTCACTTGCCCTGGCAGTCATTGCAGATAAACAGCAAGTCTGGGGCTCTGCTCTTTCCTAGCCTTGCAAACAGCAAATGCAGTTCCTCTCCCTCGTGAGCGCTTAAATGCTAAAATGAAACGTTGCACTCTCTCTGCTCCAAGGAAGCTCCTAGGCAGGAATTGTCTTGCTCGTCCTCACTTGCCCTGGCAGTCATTGCAGATAAACAGAAAGACTGGGGCTCTGCTCCTTCCTAGCCTTGCAAAGAGCCAATGCAGTTCGTCTCCGTCGTGAGCGCCAAAATGCTAAAATGAAACGTTGCACTCTCTCTCCTCCAAGGAAGGACCTAGGCAGGAATTGTCTTGCTCGTCCTCACTTGCCCTGGCAGTCATTGCAGATAAACAGCAAGACAGGGGCTCTGCTCTTTCCTAGCCTTGCAAACAGCCAATGCAGTTCGTCTCCGTCGTGAGCGCCAAAATGCTAAAATGAAACGTTGCACTCTCTCTCCTCCAAGGAAGGCCCTAGGCAGGAATTGTCTTGCTGGTCCTCACTTGCCCTGGCAGTCATTGCAGATAAACAGCAAGACTGGGGCTCTGCTCTTTCCTAGCCTTGCAAACAGCCAATGCAGTTCGTCTCCCTCGTGAGCGCCAAAATTCTAAAATGAAACGTTGCACTCTCTCTCCTCCAAGGAAGCTCCTAGGCAGGAATTATCTTGCTGGTCCTCACTTGCCCTGGCAGTCATTGCAGATAAACAGCAAGATTGGGGCTCTGCTCTTTCCTAGCCTTGCGAACAGCCAATGCAGTTCGTCTCCCTCGTGAGCGCCAAAATGCTAAAATGAAACGTTGCACTCTCTCTCCTTCCAGGAAGCTCCTAGGCAGGAATTGTCTTGCTGGTCCTCACTTGCCCTGGCAGTCATTGCAGATAAAGAGCAAGACTAGGGCTCTGCTCGTTCCTAGCCTTGCAAACAGCAAATGCAGTTCGTCTCCCTCGTGTGCGCCAAAATGCAAAAATGAAACGTTGCACTCTCTCTGCTCCAAGGAAGGTGCTAGGCAGGAATTGTCTTGCTGATCCTCACTTGCCCTGGCAGTCATTGCAGATAAACAGCAAGACTGGGGCTCTGCTCTTTCCTAGCCTTGCAAAGAGCCAATGCAGTTCGTCTCCCTCGTGAGCGCCAAAATGCTAAAATGAAACGTTGCACTCTCTCTCCTCCAAGGAAGCTCCTAGGAAAGAATTGTCTTGCTGGTCCTCACTTGCCCTGGCAGTCATTGCAGATAAACAGCAAGACTAGGGCTCTGCTCTTTCCTAGCCTTGCAAACAGCAAATGCAGTTCGTCTCCCTCGTGAGCGCCAAAATGCAAAAATGAAACGTTGCACTCTCTCTGCTCCAAGGAAGCTCCTAGGCAGGAATTGTCTTGCTGGTCCTCACTTGCCCTGGCAGTCATTGCAGATAAACAGCAAGACTGGGGCTCTGCTCTTTCCTAGCCTTGCAAACAGCCAATGCAGTTTGTCTCCCTCGTGAGCGCCAGCATGCTAATATGAAACGTTGCAGTCTCTCTCCTCCAAGGAAGTTGCTAGGCAGGAATTGTCTTGCTGGTCCTCACTTGCCCTGGCAGTCATTGCAGATAAACAGCAAGACTGGGGCTCTGCTCTTTCCTAGCCTTGCAAACAGCCAGTGCAGTTCCTCTCCCTCGTGAGCGCCAAAATGCTAAAATGAAACGTTGCACTCTCTCTGCTCCAAGGAAGCTCCTAGGCAGGTATTTTCTTGCTGGTCCTCACTTGCCCTGGCAGTCATTGCTGATAAACAGCAAGACTGGGGCTCTGCTCTTTCCTATCCTTGCAAACAGCAAATGCAGTTCGTCTCCCTCGTGAGCGCCAAAATGCTAAAATGAAACGTTGCACTCCCTCTCCTCTAAGGAAGGTGCTAGGCAGGTATTGTCTTGCTGGTCCTCACTTGCCCTGGCAGTCATTGCAGATAAACAGAAAGACTGGGGCTCTGCTCCTTCCTAGCCTTGCAAAGAGCCAATGCAGTTCGTCTCCGTCGTGAGCGCAAAAATGCTAAAATGAAACGTTGCACTCTCTCTCCTCCAAGGAAGGACCTAGGCAGGAATTGTCTTGCTGGTCCTCACTTGCCCTGGCAGTCATTGCAGATAAACAGAAAGACTGGGGCTCTGCTCTTTCCTAGCCTTGCAAACAGCCAATGCAGTTCGTCACCCTCGTGAGCGCCAAAATGCTAAAATGAAACGTTGCACTCCCTCTCTTCTAAGGAAGGTGCTAGGCTGGAATTGTCTTGCTGGTCCTCACTTGCCCTAGCAGTCATTGCAGATAAACAGCAAGACTGGGGCTCTGCTCTTTCCTAGCCTTGCAAACAGCCAATGCAGTTCGTCTCCCTCGTGAGCGCTTAAATGCTAAAATGAAACGTTGCACTCTCTCTCCTCCAAGGAAGGTGCTAGGCAGGAATTGTCTTGCTGGTCCTCACTTGCCCTGGCAGTCATTGCAGATAAACAGCAAGACTGGGGCTCTGCTCTTTCCTAGCCTTGCAAACAGCCAATGCAGTTCGTCTCCCTCGTGAGCGCTTAAATGCTAAAATGAAACGTTGCACTATCTCTGCTCCAAGGAAGGTGCTAGGCAGGAATTGTCTTGCTGGTCCTCACTTGCCCTGGCAGTCATTGCAGATAAAGAGCAAGACTGGGGCTCTGCTCTTTCCTAGCCTTGCAAACAGCCAATGCAGTTCCTCTCCCTCGTGAGCGCCAAAATGCTAAAATGAAACGTTGCACTCTCTCTCCTCCAAGGAAGCTCCTAGGCAGGAATTGTCTTGCTGGTCCTCACTTGCCCTGGCAGTCATTGCAGATAAAGAGCAAGACTGGGGCTCTGCTCTTTCCTAGCCTTGCAAACAGCCAATGCAGTTCGTCTCCCTCGTGAGCGCCAAAATGCTAAAATGAAACGTTGCACTCCCTCCCTTCTAAGGAAGGTGCTAGGCAGGAATTGTCTTGCTGGTCCTCACTTGCCCTGGCAGTCATTGCAGATAAAGAGCAAGACTGGGGCTCTGCTCTTTCCTAGCCTTGCAAAGAGCCAATGCAGTTCGTCTCCCTCGTGAGCGCCAAAATGCAAAAATGAAACGTTGCACTCTCTCTGCTCCAAGGAAGGTGCTAGGCTGGAATTGTCTTGCTGGTCCTCACTTGCCCTGGCAGTCATTGCAGATTATCAGCAAGACTAGGGCTCTGCTCTTTCCTAGCGTTCCAAACAGCAAATTCAGTTCGTCTCCCTCGTGAGCGCCAAAATGCTAAAATGAAACGTTGCACTCTCCCTGCTCCAAGGAAGGTGCTAGGCAGGAATTGTCTTGCTGGTCCTCACTTGCCCTGGCAGTCATTGCAGATAAACAGCAAGACTAGGGCTCTGCTCTTTCCTAGCCTTGCAAACAGCAAATGCAGTTCGTCTCCCTCGTGAGCGCCAAAATGCAAAAATGAAACGTTGCACTCTCTCTCCTCCAAGGAAGCTCCTAGGCAGGAATTATCTTGCTGGTCCTCACTTGCCCTGGCAGTCATTGCAGATAAACAGCAAGACTAGGGCTCTGCTCTTTCCTAGCCTTGCAAACAGCCAATGCAGTTCCTCTCCCTCGTGAGCGCCAAAATGCTAAAATGAAACGTTGCACTCTCTCTGCTCCAAGGAAGCTCCTAGGCAGGAATTTTCTTGCTGGTCCTCACTTGCCCTGGCAGTCATTGCAGATAAACAGCAAGACTGGTGCTCTGCTCTTTCCTAGCCTTGCAAACAGCCAATGCAGTTCCTCTCCCTCGTGAGCGCCAAAATGCTAAAATGAAACGTTGCACTCTCTCTGCTCCAAGGAAGCTCCTAGGCAGGAATTTTCTTCCTGGTCCTCACTTGCCCTGGCAGTCATTGCTGATAAACAGCAAGACTGGGGCTCTGCTCTTTCCTATCCTTGCAAACAGGAAATGCAGTTCGTCTCCCTCGTGAGCGCCAAAATGCTAAAATGAAACGTTGCACTCCCTCTCCTCTAAGGAAGGTGCTAGGCAGGTATTGTCTTGCTGGTCCTCACTTGCCCTGGCAGTCATTGCAGATAAACAGAAAGACTGGGGCTCTGCTCCTTCCTAGCCTTGCAAAGAGCCAATGCAGTTCGTCTCCGTCGTGACCGCAAAAATGCTAAAATGAAACGTTGCACTCTCTCTCCTCCAAGGAAGGTGCTAGGCAGGAATTGTCTCGCTGGTCCTCACTTGCCCTGGCAGTCATTGCAGTTAAACAGCAAAACTGGGGCTCTGCTCTTTCCTAGCCTTGCAAACAGCCAATGCAGTTCGTCACCCTCGTGAGCGCCAAAATGCTAAAATGAAACGTTGCACTCCCTCTCTTCTAAGGAAGGTGCTAGGCAGGAATTGTCTTGCTGGTCCTCACTTGCCCTAGCAGTCATTGCAGATAAACAGCAAGACTGGGGCTCTGCTCTTTCCTAGCCTTGCAAACAGCCAATGCAGTTCGTCTCCCTCGTGAGCGCCGAAATGCTAAAATGAAACGTTGCACTCTCTCTCCTCCCAGGAAGGTCCTAGGCAGGAATTGTCTTGCTGGTCCTCACTTGCCCTGGCAGTCATTGCAGATAAACAGCAAGACTGGGGCTCTGCTCTTTCCTAGCCTTGCAAACAGCCAATGCAGTTCGTCTCCCTCGTGAGCGCCAACATGCTAAAATGAAACGTTGCACTCTCTCTGCTCCAAGGAAGCTCCTAGGCAGGAATTTTCTTGCTGGTCCTCACTTGCCCTGGCAGTCATTGGAGATAAACAGCAAGACTGGGGCTCTGCTCCTTCCTAGCCTTGCAAAGAGCCAATGCAGTTCGTCTCCGTCGTGAGCGCCAAAATGCTAAAATGAAACATTGCACTCTCTCTCCTCCAAGGAAGGCCCTAGGCAGGAATTGTCTTGCTGGTCCTCACTTACCTTGGCAGTCATTGCAGATAAAGAGCAAGACTGGGGCTCTGCTCTTTCCTAGCCTTGCAAACAGCCAATGCAGTTCGTCTCCCTCGTGAGCGCCAAAATGCTAAAATGAAACGTTGCACTCCCTCTCTTCTAAGGAAGGTGCTAGGCTGGAATTGTCTTGCTGGTCCTCACTTGCCCTGGCAGTCATTGCAGATAAACAGCAAGACTGGGGCTCTGCTCCTTCCTAGCCTTGCAAAGAGCCAATGCAGTTCGTCTCCGTCGTGAGCGCAAAAATGCTAAAATGAAACGTTGCACTCTCTCTCCTCCAAGGAAGGACCTAGGCAGGAATTGTCTTGCTGGTCCTCACTTGCCCTGGCAGTCATTGCAGATAAACAGAAAGACTGGGGCTCTGCTCTTTCCTAGCCTTGCAAACAGCCAATGCAGTTCGTCACCCTCGTGAGCGCCAAAATGCTAAAATGAAACGTTGCACTCCCTCTCTTCTAAGGAAGGTGCTAGGCTGGAATTGTCTTGCTGGTCCTCACTTGCCCTAGCAGTCATTGCAGATAAACAGCAAGACTGGGGCTCTGCTCTTTCCTAGCCTTGCAAACAGCCAATGCAGTTCGTCTCCCTCGTGAGCGCTTAAATGCTAAAATGAAACGTTGCACTCTCTCTCCTCCAAGGAAGGTGCTAGGCAGGAATTGTCTTGCTGGTCCTCACTTGCCCTGGCAGTCATTGCAGATAAACAGCAAGACTGGGGCTCTGCTCTTTCCTAGCCTTGCAAACAGCCAATGCAGTTCGTCTCCCTCGTGAGCGCTTAAATGCTAAAATGAAACGTTGCACTATCTCTGCTCCAAGGAAGGTGCTAGGCAGGAATTGTCTTGCTGGTCCTCACTTGCCCTGGCAGTCATTGCAGATAAAGAGCAAGACTGGGGCTCTGCTCTTTCCTAGCCTTGCAAACAGCCAATGCAGTTCGTCTCCCTCGTGAGCGCCAAAATGCTAAAATGAAACGTTGCACTCTCTCTCCTCCAAGGAAGGTCCTAGGCAGGAATTGTCTTGCTGGTCCTCACTTGCCCTGGCAGTCATTGCAGATAAAGAGCAATACTGGGGCTCTGCTCTTTCCTAGCCTTGCAAACAGCCAATGCAGTTCGTCTCCCTCGTGAGCGCCAAAATGCTAAAATGAAACGTTGCACTCCCTCCCTTCTAAGGAAGGTGCTAGGCAGGAATTGTCTTGCTGGTCCTCACTTGCCCTGGCAGTCATTGCAGATAAAGAGCAAGACTGGGGCTCTGGTCTTTCCTAGCCTTGCAAAGAGCCAATGCAGTTCGTCTCCCTCGTGAGCGCCAAAATGCAAAAATGAAACGTTGCACTCTCTCTGCTCCAAGGAAGGTGCTAGGCTGGAATTGTCTTGCTGGTCCTCACTTGCCCTGGCAGTCATTGCAGATTATCAGCAAGACTAGGGCTCTGCTCTTTCCTAGCGTTCCAAACAGCAAATTCAGTTCGTCTCCCGCGTGAGCGCCAAAATGCTAAAATGAAACGTTGCACTCTCCCTGCTCCAAGGAAGGTGCTAGGCAGGAATTGTCTTGCTGGTCCTCACTTGCCCTGGCAGTCATTGCAGATAAAGAGCAAGACTGGGGCTCTGCTCTTTCCTAGCCTTGCAAACAGCCAATGCAGTTTGTCTCCCTCGTGAGCGCCAGCATGCTAATATGAAACGTTGCAGTCTCTCTCCTCCAAGGAAGTTGCTAGGCAGGAATTGTCTTGCTGGTCCTCACTTGCCCTGGCAGTCATTGCAGATAAACAGCAAGACTGGGGCTCTGCTCTTTCCTAGCCTTGCAAACAGCCAGTGCAGTTCCTCTCCCTCGTGAGCGCCAAAATGCTAAAATGAAACGTTGCACTCTCTCTGCTCCAAGGAAGCTCCTAGGCAGGTATTTTCTTGCTGGTCCTCACTTGCCCTGGCAGTCATTGCTGATAAACAGCAAGACTGGGGCTCTGCTCTTTCCTATCCTTGCAAACAGCAAATGCAGTTCGTCTCCCTCGTGAGCGCCAAAATGCTAAAATGAAACGTTGCACTCCCTCTCCTCTAAGGAAGGTGCTAGGCAGGTATTGTCTTGCTGGTCCTCACTTGCCCTGGCAGTCATTGCAGATAAACAGAAAGACTGGGGCTCTGCTCCTTCCTAGCCTTGCAAAGAGCCAATGCAGTTCGTCTCCGTCGTGAGCGCAAAAATGCTAAAATGAAACGTTGCACTCTCTCTCCTCCAAGGAAGGACCTAGGCAGGAATTGTCTTGCTGGTCCTCACTTGCCCTGGCAGTCATTGCAGATAAACAGAAAGACTGGGGCTCTGCTCTTTCCTAGCCTTGCAAACAGCCAATGCAGTTCGTCACCCTCGTGAGCGCCAAAATGCTAAAATGAAACGTTGCACTCCCTCTCTTCTAAGGAAGGTGCTAGGCTGGAATTGTCTTGCTGGTCCTCACTTGCCCTAGCAGTCATTGCAGATAAACAGCAAGACTGGGGCTCTGCTCTTTCCTAGCCTTGCAAACAGCCAATGCAGTTCGTCTCCCTCGTGAGCGCTTAAATGCTAAAATGAAACGTTGCACTCTCTCTCCTCCAAGGAAGGTGCTAGGCAGGAATTGTCTTGCTGGTCCTCACTTGCCCTGGCAGTCATTGCAGATAAACAGCAAGACTGGGGCTCTGCTCTTTCCTAGCCTTGCAAACAGCCAATGCAGTTCGTCTCCCTCGTGAGCGCTTAAATGCTAAAATGAAACGTTGCACTATCTCTGCTCCAAGGAAGGTGCTAGGCAGGAATTGTCTTGCTGGTCCTCACTTGCCCTGGCAGTCATTGCAGATAAAGAGCAAGACTGGGGCTCTGCTCTTTCCTAGCCTTGCAAACAGCCAATGCAGTTCCTCTCCCTCGTGAGCGCCAAAATGCTAAAATGAAACGTTGCACTCTCTCTCCTCCAAGGAAGCTCCTAGGCAGGAATTGTCTTGCTGGTCCTCACTTGCCCTGGCAGTCATTGCAGATAAAGAGCAAGACTGGGGCTCTGCTCTTTCCTAGCCTTGCAAACAGCCAATGCAGTTCGTCTCCCTCGTGAGCGCCAAAATGCTAAAATGAAACGTTGCACTCCCTCCCTTCTAAGGAAGGTGCTAGGCAGGAATTGTCTTGCTGGTCCTCACTTGCCCTGGCAGTCATTGCAGATAAAGAGCAAGACTGGGGCTCTGCTCTTTCCTAGCCTTGCAAAGAGCCAATGCAGTTCGTCTCCCTCGTGAGCGCCAAAATGCAAAAATGAAACGTTGCACTCTCTCTGCTCCAAGGAAGGTGCTAGGCTGGAATTGTCTTGCTGGTCCTCACTTGCCCTGGCAGTCATTGCAGATTATCAGCAAGACTAGGGCTCTGCTCTTTCCTAGCGTTCCAAACAGCAAATTCAGTTCGTCTCCCTCGTGAGCGCCAAAATGCTAAAATGAAACGTTGCACTCTCCCTGCTCCAAGGAAGGTGCTAGGCAGGAATTGTCTTGCTGGTCCTCACTTGCCCTGGCAGTCATTGCAGATAAACAGCAAGACTAGGGCTCTGCTCTTTCCTAGCCTTGCAAACAGCAAATGCAGTTCGTCTCCCTCGTGAGCGCCAAAATGCAAAAATGAAACGTTGCACTCTCTCTCCTCCAAGGAAGCTCCTAGGCAGGAATTATCTTGCTGGTCCTCACTTGCCCTGGCAGTCATTGCAGATAAACAGCAAGACTAGGGCTCTGCTCTTTCCTAGCCTTGCAAACAGCCAATGCAGTTCCTCTCCCTCGTGAGCGCCAAAATGCTAAAATGAAACGTTGCACTCTCTCTGCTCCAAGGAAGCTCCTAGGCAGGAATTTTCTTGCTGGTCCTCACTTGCCCTGGCAGTCATTGCAGATAAACAGCAAGACTGGTGCTCTGCTCTTTCCTAGCCTTGCAAACAGCCAATGCAGTTCCTCTCCCTCGTGAGCGCCAAAATGCTAAAATGAAACGTTGCACTCTCTCTGCTCCAAGGAAGCTCCTAGGCAGGAATTTTCTTCCTGGTCCTCACTTGCCCTGGCAGTCATTGCTGATAAACAGCAAGACTGGGGCTCTGCTCTTTCCTATCCTTGCAAACAGGAAATGCAGTTCGTCTCCCTCGTGAGCGCCAAAATGCTAAAATGAAACGTTGCACTCCCTCTCCTCTAAGGAAGGTGCTAGGCAGGTATTGTCTTGCTGGTCCTCACTTGCCCTGGCAGTCATTGCAGATAAACAGAAAGACTGGGGCTCTGCTCCTTCCTAGCCTTGCAAAGAGCCAATGCAGTTCGTCTCCGTCGTGACCGCAAAAATGCTAAAATGAAACGTTGCACTCTCTCTCCTCCAAGGAAGGTGCTAGGCAGGAATTGTCTCGCTGGTCCTCACTTGCCCTGGCAGTCATTGCAGTTAAACAGCAAAACTGGGGCTCTGCTCTTTCCTAGCCTTGCAAACAGCCAATGCAGTTCGTCACCCTCGTGAGCGCCAAAATGCTAAAATGAAACGTTGCACTCCCTCTCTTCTAAGGAAGGTGCTAGGCAGGAATTGTCTTGCTGGTCCTCACTTGCCCTAGCAGTCATTGCAGATAAACAGCAAGACTGGGGCTCTGCTCTTTCCTAGCCTTGCAAACAGCCAATGCAGTTCGTCTCCCTCGTGAGCGCCAACATGCTAAAATGAAACGTTGCACTCTCTCTGCTCCAAGGAAGCTCCTAGGCAGGAATTTTCTTGCTGGTCCTCACTTGCCCTGGCAGTCATTGGAGATAAACAGCAAGACTGGGGCTCTGCTCCTTCCTAGCCTTGCAAAGAGCCAATGCAGTTCGTCTCCGTCGTGAGCGCCAAAATGCTAAAATGAAACATTGCACTCTCTCTCCTCCAAGGAAGGCCCTAGGCAGGAATTGTCTTGCTGGTCCTCACTTACCTTGGCAGTCATTGCAGATAAAGAGCAAGACTGGGGCTCTGCTCTTTCCTAGCCTTGCAAACAGCCAATGCAGTTCGTCTCCCTCGTGAGCGCCAAAATGCTAAAATGAAACGTTGCACTCCCTCTCTTCTAAGGAAGGTGCTAGGCTGGAATTGTCTTGCTGGTCCTCACTTGCCCTGGCAGTCATTGCAGATAAACAGCAAGACTGGGGCTCTGCTCCTTCCTAGCCTTGCAAAGAGCCAATGCAGTTCGTCTCCGTCGTGAGCGCAAAAATGCTAAAATGAAACGTTGCACTCTCTCTCCTCCAAGGAAGGACCTAGGCAGGAATTGTCTTGCTGGTCCTCACTTGCCCTGGCAGTCATTGCAGATAAACAGAAAGACTGGGGCTCTGCTCTTTCCTAGCCTTGCAAACAGCCAATGCAGTTCGTCACCCTCGTGAGCGCCAAAATGCTAAAATGAAACGTTGCACTCCCTCTCTTCTAAGGAAGGTGCTAGGCTGGAATTGTCTTGCTGGTCCTCACTTGCCCTAGCAGTCATTGCAGATAAACAGCAAGACTGGGGCTCTGCTCTTTCCTAGCCTTGCAAACAGCCAATGCAGTTCGTCTCCCTCGTGAGCGCTTAAATGCTAAAATGAAACGTTGCACTCTCTCTCCTCCAAGGAAGGTGCTAGGCAGGAATTGTCTTGCTGGTCCTCACTTGCCCTGGCAGTCATTGCAGATAAACAGCAAGACTGGGGCTCTGCTCTTTCCTAGCCTTGCAAACAGCCAATGCAGTTCGTCTCCCTCGTGAGCGCTTAAATGCTAAAATGAAACGTTGCACTATCTCTGCTCCAAGGAAGGTGCTAGGCAGGAATTGTCTTGCTGGTCCTCACTTGCCCTGGCAGTCATTGCAGATAAAGAGCAAGACTGGGGCTCTGCTCTTTCCTAGCCTTGCAAACAGCCAATGCAGTTCGTCTCCCTCGTGAGCGCCAAAATGCTAAAATGAAACGTTGCACTCTCTCTCCTCCAAGGAAGGTCCTAGGCAGGAATTGTCTTGCTGGTCCTCACTTGCCCTGGCAGTCATTGCAGATAAAGAGCAATACTGGGGCTCTGCTCTTTCCTAGCCTTGCAAACAGCCAATGCAGTTCGTCTCCCTCGTGAGCGCCAAAATGCTAAAATGAAACGTTGCACTCCCTCCCTTCTAAGGAAGGTGCTAGGCAGGAATTGTCTTGCTGGTCCTCACTTGCCCTGGCAGTCATTGCAGATAAAGAGCAAGACTGGGGCTCTGGTCTTTCCTAGCCTTGCAAAGAGCCAATGCAGTTCGTCTCCCTCGTGAGCGCCAAAATGCAAAAATGAAACGTTGCACTCTCTCTGCTCCAAGGAAGGTGCTAGGCTGGAATTGTCTTGCTGGTCCTCACTTGCCCTGGCAGTCATTGCAGATTATCAGCAAGACTAGGGCTCTGCTCTTTCCTAGCGTTCCAAACAGCAAATTCAGTTCGTCTCCCGCGTGAGCGCCAAAATGCTAAAATGAAACGTTGCACTCTCCCTGCTCCAAGGAAGGTGCTAGGCAGGAATTGTCTTGCTGGTCCTCACTTGCCCTGGCAGTCATTGCAGATAAAGAGCAAGACTGGGGCTCTGCTCTTTCCTAGCCTTGCAAACAGCCAATGCAGTTTGTCTCCCTCGTGAGCGCCAAAATGCTAAAATGAAACGTTGCACTCTCTCTCCTCCAAGGAAGCTCCTAGGCAGGAATTGTCTTGCTGGTCCTCACTTGCCCTGGCAGTCATTGCAGATAAAGAGCAAGACTAGGGCTCTGCTCTTTCCTAGCCTTGCAAACAGCAAATGCAGTTCGTCTCCCTCGTGAGCGCCAAAATGCAAAAATGAAACGTTGCACTCTCTCTCCTCCAAGGAAGCTCCTAGGCAGGAATTATCTTGCTGGTCCTCACTTGCCCTGGCAGTCATTGCAGATAAACAGCAAGACTAGGGCTCTGCTCTTTCCTAGCCTTGCAAACAGCAAATGCAGTTCGTCTCCCTCGTGAGCGCCAAAATGCTAAAATGAAACGTTGCACTCCCTCTCCTCTAAGGAAGGTGCTAGGCAGGAACTGTCTTGCTGGTCCTCACTTGCCCTGGCAGTCATTGCAGATAAACAGAAAGACTGGGGCTCTGCTCTTTCCTAGCCTTGCAAACAGCCAATGCAGTTCGTCTCCGTCGTGAGCGCCAAAATGCTAAAATGAAACGTTGCACTCTCTCTCCTCCAAGGAAGCTCCTAGGCAGGAATTGTCTTGCTGGTCCTCACTTGCCCTGGCAGTCATTGCAGATAAACAGCAAGACTAGGGCTCTGCTCTTTCCTAGCCTTGCAAACAGCAAATGCAGTTCGTCTCCCTCGTGAGCGCCAAAATGCAAAAATGAAACGTTGCACTCTCTCTCCTCCAAGGAAGCTCCTAGGCAGGAATTATCTTGCTGGTCCTCACTTGCCCTGGCAGTCATTGCAGATAAACAGCAAGACTAGGGCTCTGCTCTTTCCTAGCCTTGCAAACAGCAAATGCAGTTCGTCACCCTCGTGAGCGCCAAAATGCTAAAATGAAACGTTGCACTCCCTCTCTTCTAAGGAAGGTGCTAGGCAGGAATTGTCTTGCTGGTCCTCACTTGTCCTGGCAGTCATTGCAGATAAACAGCAAGACTGGGGCTCTGCTCTTTCCTAGCCTTGCAAACAGCCAATGCAGTTCGTCTCCCTCGTGAGCGCCGAAATGCTAAAATGAAACGTTGCACTCTCTCTCCTCCCAGGAAGGTCCTAGGCAGGAATTGTCTTGCTGGTCCTCACTTGCCCTGGCAGTCATTGCAGATAAACAGCAAGATTGGGGCTCTGCTCTTTCCTAGCCTTGCAAACAGCCAATGCAGTTCGTCTCCCTCGTGAGCGCCAACATGCTAAAATGAAACGTTGCACTCTCTCTGCTCCAAGGAAGCTCCTAGGCAGGAATTTTCTTGCTGGTCCTCACTTGCCCTGGCAGTCATTGGAGATAAACAGCAAGACTGGGGCTCTGCTCCTTCCTAGCCTTGCAAAGAGCCAATGCAGTTCGTCTCCGTCGTGAGCGCCAAAATGCTAAAATGAAACGTTGCACTCTCTCTCCTCCAAGGAAGGCCCTAGGCAGGAATTGTCTTGCTGGTCCTCACTTGCCCTGGCAGTCATTGCAGATAAAGAGCAAGACTGGGGCTCTGCTCTTTCCTAGCCTTGCAAACAGCCAATGCAGTTCGTCTCCCTCGTGAGCGCCAAAATGCTAAAATGAAACGTTGCACTCCCTCTCTTCTAAGGAAGGTGCTAGGCAGGAATTGTCTTGCTGGTCCTCACTTGCCCTGGCAGTCATTGCAGTTAAACAGCAAGACTGGGGCTCTGCTCTTTCCTAGCCTTGCAAACAGCCAATGCAGTTCGTCTCCCTCGTGAGCGCCAAAATGCAAAAATGAAACGTTGCACTCTCTCTGCTCCAAGGAAGGCCCTAGGCAGGAATTGTCTTGCTGGTCCTCACTTGCCCTGGCAGTCATTGCAGATAAACAGCAAGACTGGGGCTCTGCTCTTTCCTAGCCTTGCAAACAGCCAATGCAGTTCGTCTCCCTCGTGAGCGCCAAAACGTGAAAATGAAACGTTGCACTCTCTCTCCTCCAAGGAAGGTGCTAGGCAGGAATTGTCTTCCTGGTCCTCACTTGCCCTGGCAGTCATTGCAGATAAACAGCAAGACTGGGGCTCTGCTTTTCCTAGCCTTGCAAACAGCCAATGCAGTTCGTCTCCCTCGTGAGCGCCAAAATGCTAAAATGAAACGTTGCACTCTCTCTGCTCCAAGGAAGTTGCTAGGCAGGAATTGTCTTGCTGGTCCTCACTTGCCCTGGCAGTCATTGCAGTTAAACAGCAAGACTGGGGCTCTGCTCTTTCCTAGCCTTGCAAACAGGCAATGCAGTTTGTCTCCCTCGTGAGCGCCAGCATGCTAATATGAAACGTTGCAGTCTCTCTCCTCCAAGGAAGTTGCTAGGCAGGAATTGTCTTGCTGGTCCTCACTTGCCCTGGCAGTCATTGCAGATAAACAGCAAGACTGGGGCTCTGCTCTTTCCTAGCCTTGCAAACAGCCAGTGCAGTTCCTCTCCCTCGTGAGCGCCAAAATGCTAAAATGAAACGTTGCACTCTCTCTGCTCCAAGGAAGCTCCTAGGCAGGTATTTTCTTGCTGGTCCTCACTTGCCCTGGCAGTCATTGCTGATAAACAGCAAGACTGGGGCTCTGCTCTTTCCTATCCTTGCAAACAGCAAATGCAGTTCGTCTCCCTCGTGAGCGCCAAAATGCTAAAATGAAACGTTGCACTCCCTCTCCTCTAAGGAAGGTGCTAGGCAGGTATTGTCTTGCTGGTCCTCACTTGCCCTGGCAGTCATTGCAGATAAACAGAAAGACTGGGGCTCTGCTCCTTCCTAGCCTTGCAAAGAGCCAATGCAGTTCGTCTCCGTCGTGAGCGCAAAAATGCTAAAATGAAACGTTGCACTCTCTCTCCTCCAAGGAAGGACCTAGGCAGGAATTGTCTTGCTGGTCCTCACTTGCCCTGGCAGTCATTGCAGATAAACAGAAAGACTGGGGCTCTGCTCTTTCCTAGCCTTGCAAACAGCCAATGCAGTTCGTCACCCTCGTGAGCGCCAAAATGCTAAAATGAAACGTTGCACTCCCTCTCTTCTAAGGAAGGTGCTAGGCTGGAATTGTCTTGCTGGTCCTCACTTGCCCTAGCAGTCATTGCAGATAAACAGCAAGACTGGGGCTCTGCTCTTTCCTAGCCTTGCAAACAGCCAATGCAGTTCGTCTCCCTCGTGAGCGCTTAAATGCTAAAATGAAACGTTGCACTCTCTCTCCTCCAAGGAAGGTGCTAGGCAGGAATTGTCTTGCTGGTCCTCACTTGCCCTGGCAGTCATTGCAGATAAACAGCAAGACTGGGGCTCTGCTCTTTCCTAGCCTTGCAAACAGCCAATGCAGTTCGTCTCCCTCGTGAGCGCCAAAATGCTAAAATGAAACGTTGCACTCTCTCTGCTCCAAGGAAGCTCCTAGGCAGGAATTGTCTTGCTGGTCCTCACTTGCCCTGGCAGTCATTGCAGATAAAGAGCAAGACTGGGGCTCTGCTCTTTCCTAGCCTTGCAAACAGCCAATGCAGTTCGTCTCCCTCGTGAGCGCCAAAATGCTAAAATGAAACGTTGCACTCCCTCCCTTCTAAGGAAGGTGCTAGGCAGGAATTGTCTTGCTGGTCCTCACTTGCCCTGGCAGTCATTGCAGATAAAGAGCAAGACTGGGGCTCTGCTCTTTATTAGCCTTGCAAAGAGCCAATGCAGTTCGTCTCCCTCGTGAGCGCCAAAATGCAAAAATGAAATGTTGCACTCTCTCTGCTCCAAGGAAGGTGCTAGGCTGGAATTGTCTTGCTGGTCCTCACTTGCCCTGGCAGTCATTGCAGATAAACAGCAAGACTAGGGCTCTGCTCTTTCCTAGCCTTGCAAACAGCCAATGCAGTTCGTCTCCCTCGTGAGCGCCAAAATGCAAAAATGAAACGTTGCACTCTCTCTGCTCCAAGGAAGCTCCTAGGCAGGAATTGTCTTGCTGGTCCTCACTTGCCCTGGCAGTCATTGCAGATAAACAGCAAGACTGGGGCTCTGCTCTTTCCTAGCCTTGCAAACAGCCAATGCAGTTCGTCTCCCTCGTGAGAGCCAAAATGCTAAAATGAAACGTTGCACTCTCTCTCCTCCAAGGAAGGTGCTAGGCAGGAATTGTCTTGCTGGTCCTCACTTGCCCTGGCAGTCATTGCAGATAAAGAGCAAGACTGGGGCTCTGCTCTTTCCTAGCCTTGTAAACAGGCAATGCAGTTCGTCTCCCTCGTGAGCGCCAGCATGCTAATATGAAACGTTGCAGTCTCTCTCCTCCAAGGAAGGTCCTAGGCAGGAATTGTCTTGCTGGTCCTCACTTGCCCTGGCAGTCATTGCAGATAAACAGCAAGACTGGGGCTCTGCTCTTTCCTAGCCTTGCAAACAGCCAATGCAGTTCGTCTCCCTCGTGAGCGCCAAAATGCTAAAATGAAACGTTGCACTCCCTCTCCTCTAAGGAAGGTGCTAGGCAGGTATTGTCTTGCTGGTCCTCACTTGCCCTGGCAGTCATTGCAGATAAACAGAAAGACTGGGGCTCTGCTCCTTCCTAGCCTTGCAAACAGCCAATGCAGTTCGTCTCCCTCGTGAGCGCCGAAATGCTAAAATGAAACGTTGCACTCTCTCTCCTCCCAGGAAGGTCCTAGGCAGGAATTGTCTTGCTGGTCCTCACTTGCCCTGGCAGTCATTGCAGATAAACAGCAAGATTGGGGCTCTGCTCTTTCCTAGCCTTGCAAACAGCCAATGCAGTTCGTCTCCCTCGTGAGCGCCAACATGCTAAAATGAAACGTTGCACTCTCTCTGCTCCAAGGAAGCTCCTAGGCAGGAATTTTCTTGCTGGTCCTCACTTGCCCTGGCAGTCATTGGAGATAAACAGCAAGACTGGGGCTCTGCTCCTTCCTAGCCTTGCAAAGAGCCAATGCAGTTCGTCTCCGTCGTGAGCGCCAAAATGCTAAAATGAAACGTTGCACTCTCTCTCCTCCAAGGAAGGCCCTAGGCAGGAATTGTCTTGCTGGTCCTCACTTGCCCTGGCAGTCATTGCAGATAAAGAGCAAGACTGGGGCTCTGCTCTTTCCTAGCCTTGCAAACAGCCAATGCAGTTCGTCTCCCTCGTGAGCGCCAAAATGCTAAAATGAAACGTTGCACTCCCTCTCTTCTAAGGAAGGTGCTAGGCAGGAATTGTCTTGCTGGTCCTCACTTGCCCTGGCAGTCATTGCAGTTAAACAGCAAGACTGGGGCTCTGCTCTTTCCTAGCCTTGCAAACAGCCAATGCAGTTCGTCTCCCTCGTGAGCGCCAAAATGCAAAAATGAAACGTTGCACTCTCTCTGCTCCAAGGAAGGCCCTAGGCAGGAATTGTCTTGCTGGTCCTCACTTGCCCTGGCAGTCATTGCAGATAAACAGCAAGACTGGGGCTCTGCTCTTTCCTAGCCTTGCAAACAGCCAATGCAGTTCGTCTCCCTCGTGAGCGCCAAAACGTGAAAATGAAACGTTGCACTCTCTCTCCTCCAAGGAAGGTGCTAGGCAGGAATTGTCTTCCTGGTCCTCACTTGCCCTGGCAGTCATTGCAGATAAACAGCAAGACTGGGGCTCTGCTCTTTCCTAGCCTTGCAAACAGCCAATGCAGTTCGTCTCCCTCGTGAGCGCCAAAATGCTAAAATGAAACGTTGCACTCTCTCTGCTCCAAGGAAGTTGCTAGGCAGGAATTGTCTTGCTGGTCCTCACTTGCCCTGGCAGTCATTGCAGTTAAACAGCAAGACTGGGGCTCTGCTCTTTCCTAGCCTTGCAAACAGGCAATGCAGTTTGTCTCCCTCGTGAGCGCCAGCATGCTAATATGAAACGTTGCAGTCTCTCTCCTCCAAGGAAGTTGCTAGGCAGGAATTGTCTTGCTGGTCCTCACTTGCCCTGGCAGTCATTGCAGATAAACAGCAAGACTGGGGCTCTGCTCTTTCCTAGCCTTGCAAACAGCCAGTGCAGTTCCTCTCCCTCGTGAGCGCCAAAATGCTAAAATGAAACGTTGCACTCTCTCTGCTCCAAGGAAGCTCCTAGGCAGGTATTTTCTTGCTGGTCCTCACTTGCCCTGGCAGTCATTGCTGATAAACAGCAAGACTGGGGCTCTGCTCTTTCCTATCCTTGCAAACAGCAAATGCAGTTCGTCTCCCTCGTGAGCGCCAAAATGCTAAAATGAAACGTTGCACTCCCTCTCCTCTAAGGAAGGTGCTAGGCAGGTATTGTCTTGCTGGTCCTCACTTGCCCTGGCAGTCATTGCAGATAAACAGAAAGACTGGGGCTCTGCTCCTTCCTAGCCTTGCAAAGAGCCAATGCAGTTCGTCTCCGTCGTGAGCGCAAAAATGCTAAAATGAAACGTTGCACTCTCTCTCCTCCAAGGAAGGACCTAGGCAGGAATTGTCTTGCTGGTCCTCACTTGCCCTGGCAGTCATTGCAGATAAACAGAAAGACTGGGGCTCTGCTCTTTCCTAGCCTTGCAAACAGCCAATGCAGTTCGTCACCCTCGTGAGCGCCAAAATGCTAAAATGAAACGTTGCACTCCCTCTCTTCTAAGGAAGGTGCTAGGCTGGAATTGTCTTGCTGGTCCTCACTTGCCCTAGCAGTCATTGCAGATAAACAGCAAGACTGGGGCTCTGCTCTTTCCTAGCCTTGCAAACAGCCAATGCAGTTCGTCTCCCTCGTGAGCGCTTAAATGCTAAAATGAAACGTTGCACTCTCTCTCCTCCAAGGAAGGTGCTAGGCAGGAATTGTCTTGCTGGTCCTCACTTGCCCTGGCAGTCATTGCAGATAAACAGCAAGACTGGGGCTCTGCTCTTTCCTAGCCTTGCAAACAGCCAATGCAGTTCGTCTCCCTCGTGAGCGCCAAAATGCTAAAATGAAACGTTGCACTCTCTCTCCTCCAAGGAAGCTCTTAGGCAGGAATTGTCTTGCTGGTCCTCACTTGCCCTGGCAGTCATTGCAGATAAAGAGCAAGACTGGGGCTCTGCTCTTTCCTAGCCTTGCAAACAGCCAATGCAGTTCGTCTCCCTCGTGAGCGCCAAAATGCTAAAATGAAACGTTGCACTCCCTCCCTTCTAAGGAAGGTGCTAGGCAGGAATTGTCTTGCTGGTCCTCACTTGCCCTGGCAGTCATTGCAGATAAAGAGCAAGACTGGGGCTCTGCTCTTTATTAGCCTTGCAAAGAGCCAATGCAGTTCGTCTCCCTCGTGAGCGCCAAAATGCAAAAATGAAATGTTGCACTCTCTCTGCTCCAAGGAAGGTGCTAGGCTGGAATTGTCTTGCTGGTCCTCACTTGCCCTGGCAGTCATTGCAGATAAACAGCAAGACTAGGGCTCTGCTCTTTCCTAGCCTTGCAAACAGCCAATGCAGTTCGTCTCCCTCGTGAGCGCCAAAATGCAAAAATGAAACGTTGCACTCTCTCTGCTCCAAGGAAGCTCCTAGGCAGGAATTGTCTTGCTGGTCCTCACTTGCCCTGGCAGTCATTGCAGATAAACAGCAAGACTGGGGCTCTGCTCTTTCCTAGCCTTGCAAACAGCCAATGCAGTTCGTCTCCCTCGTGAGAGCCAAAATGCTAAAATGAAACGTTGCACTCTCTCTCCTCCAAGGAAGGTGCTAGGCAGGAATTGTCTTGCTGGTCCTCACTTGCCCTGGCAGTCATTGCAGATAAACAGCAAGACTGGGGCTCTGCTCTTTCCTAGCCTTGCAAACAGCCAATGCAGTTCGTCTCCCTCGTGAGCGCCAAAATGCTAAAATGAAACGTTGCACTCTCTCTCCTCCAAGGAAGCTCCTAGGCAGGAATTGTCTTGCTGGTCCTCACTTGCCCTGGCAGTCATTGCAGATAAAGAGCAAGACTGGGGCTCTGCTCTTTCCTAGCCTTGCAAACAGCCAATGCAGTTCGTCTCCCTCGTGAGCGCCAAAATGCTAAAATGAAACGTTGCACTCCCTCCCTTCTAAGGAAGGTGCTAGGCAGGAATTGTCTTGCTGGTCCTCACTTGCCCTGGCAGTCATTGCAGATAAAGAGCAAGACTGGGGCTCTGCTCTTTATTAGCCTTGCAAAGAGCCAATGCAGTTCGTCTCCCTCGTGAGCGCCAAAATGCAAAAATGAAATGTTGCACTCTCTCTGCTCCAAGGAAGGTGCTAGGCTGGAATTGTCTTGCTGGTCCTCACTTGCCCTGGCAGTCATTGCAGATAAACAGCAAGACTAGGGCTCTGCTCTTTCCTAGCCTTGCAAACAGCAAATGCAGTTCGTCTCCCTCGTGAGCGCCAAAATGCAAAAATGAAACGTTGCACTCTCTCTGCTCCAAGGAAGCTCCTAGGCAGGAATTGTCTTGCTGGTCCTCACTTGTCCTGGCAGTCATTGCAGATAAACAGCAAGACTGGGGCTCTGCTCTTTCCTAGCCTTGCAAACAGCCAATGCAGTTCGTCTCCCTCGTGAGCGCCAAAATGCTAAAATGAAACGTTGCACTCCCTCTCCTCTAAGGAAGGTGCTAGGCAGGTATTGTCTTGCTGGTCCTCACTTGCCCTGGCAGTCATTGCAGATAAACAGAAAGACTGGGGCTCTGCTCCTTCCTAGCCTTGCAAAGAGCCAATGCAGTTCGTCTCCGTCGTGACCGCAAAAATGCTAAAAGGAAACGTTGCACTCTCTCTCCTCCAAGGAAGGACCTAGGCAGGAATTGTCTTGCTGGTCCTCACTTGCCCTGGCAGTCATTGCAGATAAACAGAAAGACTGGGGCTCTGGTCTTTCCTAGCCTTGTAAACAGCCAATGCAGTTCGTCACCCTCGTGAGCGTTAAAATGCTAAAATGAAACGTTGCACTCTCTCTCCTCCAAGGAAGGTGCTAGGCAGGAATTGTCTCGCTGGTCCTCACTTGCCCTGGCAGTCATTGCAGTTAAACAGCAAAACTGGGGCTCTGCTCTTTCCTAGCCTTGCAAACAGCCAATGCAGTTCGTCACCCTCGTGAGCGCCAAAATGCTAAAATGAAACGTTGCACTCCCTCTCTTCTAAGGAAGGTGCTAGGCAGGAATTGTCTTGCTGGTCCTCACTTGCCCTAGCAGTCATTGCAGATAAACAGCAAGACTGGGGCTCTGGTCTTTCCTAGCCTTGCAAACAGCCAATGCAGTTCGTCTCCCTCGTGAGCGCCGAAATGCTAAAATGAAACGTTGCACTCTCTCTCCTCCCAGGAAGGTCCTAGGCAGGAATTGTCTTGCTGGTCCTCACTTGCCCTGGCAGTCATTGCAGATAAACAGCAAGATTGGGGCTCTGCTCTTTCCTAGCCTTGCAAACAGCCAATGCAGTTCGTCTCCCTCGTGAGCGCCAACATGCTAAAATGAAACGTTGCACTCTCTCTGCTCCAAGGAAGCTCCTAGGCAGGAATTTTCTTGCTGGTCCTCACTTGCCCTGGCAGTCATTGGAGATAAACAGCAAGACTGGGGCTCTGCTCCTTCCTAGCCTTGCAAAGAGCCAATGCAGTTCGTCTCCGTCGTGAGCGCCAAAATGCTAAAATGAAACGTTGCACTCTCTCTCCTCCAAGGAAGGCCCTAGGCAGGAATTGTCTTGCTGGTCCTCACTTGCCTTGGCAGTCATTGCAGATAAAGAGCAAGACTGGGGCTCTGCTCTTTCCTAGCCTTGCAAACAGCCAATGCAGTTCGTCTCCCTCGTGAGCGCCAAAATGCTAAAATGAAACGTTGCACTCCCTCTCTTCTAAGGAAGGTGCTAGGCAGGAATTGTCTTGCTGGTCCTCACTTGCCCTGGCAGTCATTGCAGTTAAACAGCAAGACTGGGGCTCTGCTCTTTACTAGCCTTGCAAACGGCCAATGAAGTTCGTCTCCCTCGTGAGCGCGAAAATGCTAAAATGAAACGTTGCACTCTCTCTGCTCCAAGGAAGGCCCTAGGCAGGAATTGTCTTGCTGGTCCTCACTTGCCCTGGCAGTCATTGCAGATAAACAGCAAGACTAGGGCTCTGCTCTTTCCTAGCCTTGCAAACAGCAAATGCAGTTCGTCTCCCTCGTGAGCGCCAAAATGCAAAAATGAAACGTTGCACTCTCTCTCCTCCAAGGAAGCTCCTAGGCAGGAATTATCTTGCTGGTCCTCACTTGCCCTGGCAGTCATTGCAGATAAACAGCAAGACTAGGGCTCTGCTCTTTCCTAGCCTTGCAAACAGCAAATGCAGTTCGTCTCCCTCGTGAGCGCCAAAATGCTAAAAATGAAACGTTGCACTCTCTCTGCTCCAAGGAAGCTCCTAGGCAGGAATTGTCTTGCTGGTCCTCACTTGCCCTGGCAGTCATTGCAGATAAACAGCAAGACTGGGGCTCTGCTCTTTCCTAGCCTTGCAAACAGCCAATGCAGTTCGTCTCCCTCGTGAGAGCCAAAATGCTAAAATGAAACGTTGCACTCTCTCCCCTCCAAGGAAGGTGCTAGGCAGGAATTGTCTTGCTGGTCCTCACTTGCCCTGGCAGTCATTGCAGATAAAGAGCAAGACTGGGGCTCTGCTCTTTCCTAGCCTTGCAAACAGGCAATGCAGTTTGTCTCCCTCGTGAGCGCCAGCATGCTAATATGAAACGTTGCAGTCTCTCTCCTCCAAGGAAGGTGCTAGGCTGGAATTGTCTTGCTGGTCCTCACTTGCCCTGGCAGTCATTGCAGATTATCAGGAAGACTAGGGCTCTGCACTTTCCTAGCGTTCCAAACAGCAAATTCAGTTCTTCTCCCTCGTGAGCGCCAAAATGCTAAAATGAAACGTTGCACTCTCCCTGCTCCAAGGAAGGTGCTAGGCAGGAATTGTCTTGCTGGTCCTCACTTGCCCTGGCAGTCATTGCAGATAAAGAGCAAGACTGGGGCTCTGCTCTTTCCTAGCCTTGCAAACAGCCAATGCAGTTCGTCTCCCTCGTGAGCGCAAAATGCTAAAATGAAACGTTGCACTCTCTCTCCTCCAAGGAAGCTCCTAGGGAGGAATTGTCTTGCTGGTCCTCACTTGCCCTGGCAGTCATTGCAGATAAACAGCAAGACTGGGGCTCCGCTCTTTCCTAGCCTTGCAAACAGCCAATGCAGTTCGTCTCCCTCGTGAGCGCCAAAATGCTAAAATGAAACGTTGCACTCTCTCTGCTCCAAGGAAGTTGCTAGGCAGGAATTTTCTTCCTGGTCCTCACTTGCCCTGGCAGTCATTGCAGTTAAACAGCAAGGCTGGGGCTCTGCTCTTTCCTAGCCTTGCAAACGGCCAATGAAGTTCGTCTCCCTCGTGAGCGCGAAAATGCTAAAATGAAACTTTGCACTCTCTCTCCTGTAAGGAAGGTGCTAGGCAGGAATTGTCTTCCTGGTCCTCACTTGCCCTGGCAGTCATTGCAGATAAACAGCAAGACTGGGGCTCTGCTCTTTCCTAGCCTTGCAAACAGCCAATGAAGTTCGTCTCCCTCGTGAGCGCCAAAATTCTAAAATGAAACGTTGCACTCTCTCTCCTCCAAGGAAGCTCCTAGGGAGGAATTGTCTTGTTGGTCCTCACTTGCCCTGGCAGTCATTGCAGATAAACAGCAAGACTGGGGCTCTGCTCTTTCCTAGCCTTGCAAACAGCCAATGGAGTTCTTCTCCCTCGTGAGCGCCAAAATGCTAAAATGAAACGTTGCACTCCCTCTCTTCTAAGGAAGGTGCTAGGCAGGAATTGTCTTGCTGGTCCTCACTTGCCCTGGCAGTCATTGAAGATAAACAGCAAGACTGGGGCTCTGCTCTTTCCTAGCCTTGCAAAGAGCCAATGCAGTTCGTCTCCCTCGTGAGCGCCAAAATGCAAAAATGAAACGTTGCACTCTCTCTGCTCCAAGGAAGGTGCTAGGCTGGAATTGTCTTGCTGGTCCTCACTTGCCCTGGCAGTCATTGCAGATTATCAGCAAGTCTGGGGTTCTGCTCTTTCCTAGCCTTGCAAACAGCCAATGCAGTTCGTCTCCCTCGTGAGCGCCAAAATGTTAAAATGAAACGTTGCACTCTCTCTCCTCCAAGGAAGGTGCTAGGCAGGAATTGTCTTGCTGGTCCTCACTTGCCCTGGCAGTCATTGCAGATAAACAGCAAGACTGGGGCTCTGCTCTTTCCTAGCCTTGCAAACAGCCAATGCAGTTCGTCTCCCTCGTGAGCGCCAAAATGCTAAAATGAAACGTTGTACTCTCTCTCCTCCAAGGAAGCTCCTAGGCAGGAATTGTCTTGCTAGTCCTCACTTGCCCTGGCAGTCATTGCAGATAAACAACAAGACTGGGGCTCTGCTCTTTCCTAGCCTTGCAAACAGCCAATGTAGTTCGTCTCCCTCGTGAGCGCCAAAATGCTAAAATGAAACGTTGCACTCTCTCTCCTCCAAGAAAGGTGCTATGCAGGAATTGTCTTGCTGGTCCTCACTTGCCCTGGCAGTGATTGCAGATTATCAGCAAGTCTGGGGCTCGGCTCTTTCCTAGCCTTGCAAACAGCCAAAGCAGTTCGTCTCCCTCGTGAGCGCCAACATGCTAAAATGAAACATTGCACTCTCTCTCCTGCAAGGAAGCTCCTAGGCAGGAATTGTCTTGCTGGTCCTCACTTGCCCTGGCAGTCATTAAAGATAAACAGCAAGACTGGGGCTCTGCTCTTTCCTAGCCTTGCAAACAGCCAATGCAGTTCGTCTCCCTCGTGAGCGCCAAAATGCTAAAATGAAACGTTGCACTCTCTCTCCTCCAATTAAGGCCCTAGACAGGAATTGTCTTGCTGGTCCTCACTTGCCCTGGCAGTCATTGCAGATAAACAGCAAGACTGGGGCTCTGGTCTTTCCTAGCCTTGCAAACAGCAAATGCAGTTCGTCTCCCTCGTGAGCGCCAAAATGCTAAAATGAAACGTTGCACTCCCTCTCCTCTAAGGAAGGTCCTAGGCAGGAATTGTCTTGCTGGTCCTCACTTGCCCTGGCAGTGATTGCAGATTATCAGCAAGTCTGGGGCTCTGCTCTTTCCTAGCCTTGCAAACAGCCAATGCAGTTCGTCTCCCTCTTGAGCGCCAAAATGCTAAAATGAAACGTTGCACTCTCTCTCCTCCAAGGAAGGTGCTATGCAGGAATTGTCTTGCTGGTCCTCACTTGCCCTGGCAGTCATTGCAGATAAACAGCAAGACTGGGGCTCTGCTCTTTCCTAGCCTTGCAAACAGCCAATGCAGTTCGTCTCCCTCGTGAGCGCCAAAATGCTAAAATGAAACGTTGCACTCTCTCTCCTCCAAGGAAGCTCCTAGGCAGCAATTGTCTTGCTGGTCCTCACTTGCCCTGGCAGTCATTGCAGATAAACAGCAAGACTGGGGCTCTGCTCTTTCCTAGCCTTGCAAACAGCCAATGCAGTTCGTCTCCCTCGTGAGCGCCAAAATGCTAAAATGCAACGTTGCACTCTCTCTCCTCCAAGGAAGGTCCTCGGCAGGAATTGTCTTGCTGGTCCTCACTTGCCCTGGCAGTCATTGCAGATAAACAGCAAGACTGGGGCTCTGCTCTTTCCTAGCCTTGCAAACAGCCAATGCAGTTCGTCTCCCGCGTGAGCGACAAAATGCTAAAATGAAACGTTGCACTCTCTCTCCTCCAAGGAAGCTCCTAGGCAGGATTTGTCTTGCTGGTCCTCATTTGCCCTGGCAGTCATTGCAGATTATCAGCAAGACTGCGGCTCTGCTCTTTCCTAGCCTTGCAAACAGCCAATGCAGTTCGTCTCCCTCGTGAGCGCCAAAATGCTAAAATGAAGCGTTGTACTCCCTCTCCTCCAAGGAAGGTCCTAGGCAGGAATTGTATTTCTGGTCCTCAATTGCCCTGGCAGTCATTGCAGATAAACAGCAAGACTGGGGCTCTGCTCTTTCCTAGCCTTGCAAACAGCCAATGCAGTTCGTCTCCCTCGTGAGCGCCAAAATGCTAAAATGAAACGTTGTACTCTCTCTCCTCCAAGGAAGGTCCTAGGCAGGAATTCTCTTGCTGGTCCTCACTTGTCCTGGCAGTCATTGCAGATAGACAGCAAGACTGGGGCTCTGCTCTTTCCTAGCCTTGCAAACAGCCAATGCAGTTCGTCTCCCTCGTGAGCGCCAAAAAGCTAAAATGAAACGTTGCACTCTCTCTGCTCCAAGGAAGCTCCTAGGCAGGAATTGTCTTGCTGGTCCTCACTTGCCCTGGCAGTCATTGCAGATAAACAGCAAGACTGGGGCTCTGCTCTTTCCTAGCCTTGCAAACAGCAAATGCAGTTCGTCTCCCTCGTGAGCGCCAAAATGCTAAAATGAAACGTTGTACTCTCTCTCCTCCAAGGAAGGTCCTAGGCAGGAATTGTCTTGCTGGTCCTCACTTGTCCTGGCAGTCATTGCAGATAAACAGCAAGACTGGGGCTCTGCTCTTTCCTAGCCTTGCAAACAGCCAATGCAGTTCGTCTCCCTCGTGAGCGCCAAAAAGCTAAAATGAAACGTTGCACTCTCTCTGCTCCAAGGAAGCTCCTAGGCAGGAATTGTCTTGCTGGTCCTCACTTGCCCTGGCAGTCATTGCAGATAAACAGCAAGACTGGGGCTCTGCTCTTTCCTAGCCTTGCAAACAGCCAATGCAGTTCGTCTCCCTCGTGAGCGCCAAAATGCTAAAATGAAACGTTGCACTCTCTCTCCTCCCAGGAAGGTCCTAGGCAGGAATTGTCTTGCTGGTCCTCACTTGCCCTGGCAGTCATTGCAGATAAACAGCAAGATTGGGGCTCTGCTCTTTCCTAGCCTTGCAAACAGCCAATGCAGTTCGTCTCCCTCGTGAGCGCCAACATGCTAAAATGAAACGTTGCACTCTCTCTGCTCCAAGGAAGCTCCTAGGCAGGAATTTTCTTGCTGGTCCTCACTTGCCCTGGCAGTCATTGGAGATAAACAGCAAGACTGGGGCTCTGCTCCTTCCTAGCCTTGCAAAGAGCCAATGCAGTTCGTCTCCGTCGTGAGCGCCAAAATGCTAAAATGAAACGTTGCACTCTCTCTCCTCCAAGGAAGGCCCTAGGCAGGAATTGTCTTGCTGGTCCTCACTTGCCTTGGCAGTCATTGCAGATAAAGAGCAAGACTGGGGCTCTGCTCTTTCCTAGCCTTGCAAACAGCCAATGCAGTTCGTCTCCCTCGTGAGCGCCAAAATGCTAAAATGAAACGTTGCACTCCCTCTCTTCTAAGGAAGGTGCTAGGCAGGAATTGTCTTGCTGGTCCTCACTTGCCCTGGCAGTCATTGCAGTTAAACAGCAAGACTGGGGCTCTGCTCTTTACTAGCCTTGCAAACGGCCAATGAAGTTCGTCTCCCTCGTGAGCGCGAAAATGCTAAAATGAAACGTTGCACTCTCTCTGCTCCAAGGAAGGCCCTAGGCAGGAATTGTCTTGCTGGTCCTCACTTGCCCTGGCAGTCATTGCAGATAAACAGCAAGACTAGGGCTCTGCTCTTTCCTAGCCTTGCAAACAGCAAATGCAGTTCGTCTCCCTCGTGAGCGCCAAAATGCAAAAATGAAACGTTGCACTCTCTCTCCTCCAAGGAAGCTCCTAGGCAGGAATTATCTTGCTGGTCCTCACTTGCCCTGGCAGTCATTGCAGATAAACAGCAAGACTAGGGCTCTGCTCTTTCCTAGCCTTGCAAACAGCAAATGCAGTTCGTCTCCCTCGTGAGCGCCAAAATGCTAAAAATGAAACGTTGCACTCTCTCTGCTCCAAGGAAGCTCCTAGGCAGGAATTGTCTTGCTGGTCCTCACTTGCCCTGGCAGTCATTGCAGATAAACAGCAAGACTGGGGCTCTGCTCTTTCCTAGCCTTGCAAACAGCCAATGCAGTTCGTCTCCCTCGTGAGAGCCAAAATGCTAAAATGAAACGTTGCACTCTCTCCCCTCCAAGGAAGGTGCTAGGCAGGAATTGTCTTGCTGGTCCTCACTTGCCCTGGCAGTCATTGCAGATAAAGAGCAAGACTGGGGCTCTGCTCTTTCCTAGCCTTGCAAACAGGCAATGCAGTTTGTCTCCCTCGTGAGCGCCAGCATGCTAATATGAAACGTTGCAGTCTCTCTCCTCCAAGGAAGGTGCTAGGCTGGAATTGTCTTGCTGGTCCTCACTTGCCCTGGCAGTCATTGCAGATTATCAGGAAGACTAGGGCTCTGCACTTTCCTAGCGTTCCAAACAGCAAATTCAGTTCTTCTCCCTCGTGAGCGCCAAAATGCTAAAATGAAACGTTGCACTCTCCCTGCTCCAAGGAAGGTGCTAGGCAGGAATTGTCTTGCTGGTCCTCACTTGCCCTGGCAGTCATTGCAGATAAAGAGCAAGACTGGGGCTCTGCTCTTTCCTAGCCTTGCAAACAGCCAATGCAGTTCGTCTCCCTCGTGAGCGCAAAATGCTAAAATGAAACGTTGCACTCTCTCTCCTCCAAGGAAGCTCCTAGGGAGGAATTGTCTTGCTGGTCCTCACTTGCCCTGGCAGTCATTGCAGATAAACAGCAAGACTGGGGCTCCGCTCTTTCCTAGCCTTGCAAACAGCCAATGCAGTTCGTCTCCCTCGTGAGCGCCAAAATGCTAAAATGAAACGTTGCACTCTCTCTGCTCCAAGGAAGTTGCTAGGCAGGAATTTTCTTCCTGGTCCTCACTTGCCCTGGCAGTCATTGCAGTTAAACAGCAAGGCTGGGGCTCTGCTCTTTCCTAGCCTTGCAAACGGCCAATGAAGTTCGTCTCCCTCGTGAGCGCGAAAATGCTAAAATGAAACTTTGCACTCTCTCTCCTGTAAGGAAGGTGCTAGGCAGGAATTGTCTTCCTGGTCCTCACTTGCCCTGGCAGTCATTGCAGATAAACAGCAAGACTGGGGCTCTGCTCTTTCCTAGCCTTGCAAACAGCCAATGAAGTTCGTCTCCCTCGTGAGCGCCAAAATTCTAAAATGAAACGTTGCACTCTCTCTCCTCCAAGGAAGCTCCTAGGGAGGAATTGTCTTGTTGGTCCTCACTTGCCCTGGCAGTCATTGCAGATAAACAGCAAGACTGGGGCTCTGCTCTTTCCTAGCCTTGCAAACAGCCAATGGAGTTCTTCTCCCTCGTGAGCGCCAAAATGCTAAAATGAAACGTTGCACTCCCTCTCTTCTAAGGAAGGTGCTAGGCAGGAATTGTCTTGCTGGTCCTCACTTGCCCTGGCAGTCATTGCAGATAAAGAGCAAGACTGGGGCTCTGCTCTTTCCTAGCCTTGCAAAGAGCCAATGCAGTTCGTCTCCCTCGTGAGCGCCAAAATGCAAAAATGAAACGTTGCACTCTCTCTGCTCCAAGGAAGGTGCTAGGCTGGAATTGTCTTGCTGGTCCTCACTTGCCCTGGCAGTCATTGCAGATTATCAGCAAGTCTGGGGTTCTGCTCTTTCCTAGCCTTGCAAACAGCCAATGCAGTTCGTCTCCCTCGTGAGCGCCAAAATGTTAAAATGAAACGTTGCACTCTCTCTCCTCCAAGGAAGGTGCTAGGCAGGAATTGTCTTGCTGGTCCTCACTTGCCCTGGCAGTCATTGCAGATAAACAGCAAGACTGGGGCTCTGCTCTTTCCTAGCCTTGCAAACAGCCAATGCAGTTCGTCTCCCTCGTGAGCGCCAAAATGCTAAAATGAAACGTTGTACTCTCTCTCCTCCAAGGAAGCTCCTAGGCAGGAATTGTCTTGCTAGTCCTCACTTGCCCTGGCAGTCATTGCAGATAAACAACAAGACTGGGGCTCTGCTCTTTCCTAGCCTTGCAAACAGCCAATGTAGTTCGTCTCCCTCGTGAGCGCCAAAATGCTAAAATGAAACGTTGCACTCTCTCTCCTCCAAGAAAGGTGCTATGCAGGAATTGTCTTGCTGGTCCTCACTTGCCCTGGCAGTGATTGCAGATTATCAGCAAGTCTGGGGCTCGGCTCTTTCCTAGCCTTGCAAACAGCCAAAGCAGTTCGTCTCCCTCGTGAGCGCCAACATGCTAAAATGAAACATTGCACTCTCTCTCCTGCAAGGAAGCTCCTAGGCAGGAATTGTCTTGCTGGTCCTCACTTGCCCTGGCAGTCATTAAAGATAAACAGCAAGACTGGGGCTCTGCTCTTTCCTAGCCTTGCAAACAGCCAATGCAGTTCGTCTCCCTCGTGAGCGCCAAAATGCTAAAATGAAACGTTGCACTCTCTCTCCTCCAATTAAGGCCCTAGACAGGAATTGTCTTGCTGGTCCTCACTTGCCCTGGCAGTCATTGCAGATAAACAGCAAGACTGGGGCTCTGGTCTTTCCTAGCCTTGCAAACAGCAAATGCAGTTCGTCTCCCTCGTGAGCGCCAAAATGCTAAAATGAAACGTTGCACTCCCTCTCCTCTAAGGAAGGTCCTAGGCAGGAATTGTCTTGCTGGTCCTCACTTGCCCTGGCAGTGATTGCAGATTATCAGCAAGTCTGGGGCTCTGCTCTTTCCTAGCCTTGCAAACAGCCAATGCAGTTCGTCTCCCTCTTGAGCGCCAAAATGCTAAAATGAAACGTTGCACTCTCTCTCCTCCAAGGAAGGTGCTATGCAGGAATTGTCTTGCTGGTCCTCACTTGCCCTGGCAGTCATTGCAGATAAACAGCAAGACTGGGGCTCTGCTCTTTCCTAGCCTTGCAAACAGCCAATGCAGTTCGTCTCCCTCGTGAGCGCCAAAATGCTAAAATGAAACGTTGCACTCTCTCTCCTCCAAGGAAGCTCCTAGGCAGCAATTGTCTTGCTGGTCCTCACTTGCCCTGGCAGTCATTGCAGATAAACAGCAAGACTGGGGCTCTGCTCTTTCCTAGCCTTGCAAACAGCCAATGCAGTTCGTCTCCCTCGTGAGCGCCAAAATGCTAAAATGCAACGTTGCACTCTCTCTCCTCCAAGGAAGGTCCTCGGCAGGAATTGTCTTGCTGGTCCTCACTTGCCCTGGCAGTCATTGCAGATAAACAGCAAGACTGGGGCTCTGCTCTTTCCTAGCCTTGCAAACAGCCAATGCAGTTCGTCTCCCGCGTGAGCGACAAAATGCTAAAATGAAACGTTGCACTCTCTCTCCTCCAAGGAAGCTCCTAGGCAGGATTTGTCTTGCTGGTCCTCATTTGCCCTGGCAGTCATTGCAGATTATCAGCAAGACTGCGGCTCTGCTCTTTCCTAGCCTTGCAAACAGCCAATGCAGTTCGTCTCCCTCGTGAGCGCCAAAATGCTAAAATGAAGCGTTGTACTCCCTCTCCTCCAAGGAAGGTCCTAGGCAGGAATTGTATTTCTGGTCCTCAATTGCCCTGGCAGTCATTGCAGATAAACAGCAAGACTGGGGCTCTGCTCTTTCCTAGCCTTGCAAACAGCCAATGCAGTTCGTCTCCCTCGTGAGCGCCAAAATGCTAAAATGAAACGTTGTACTCTCTCTCCTCCAAGGAAGGTCCTAGGCAGGAATTCTCTTGCTGGTCCTCACTTGTCCTGGCAGTCATTGCAGATAGACAGCAAGACTGGGGCTCTGCTCTTTCCTAGCCTTGCAAACAGCCAATGCAGTTCGTCTCCCTCGTGAGCGCCAAAAAGCTAAAATGAAACGTTGCACTCTCTCTGCTCCAAGGAAGCTCCTAGGCAGGAATTGTCTTGCTGGTCCTCACTTGCCCTGGCAGTCATTGCAGATAAACAGCAAGACTGGGGCTCTGCTCTTTCCTAGCCTTGCAAACAGCAAATGCAGTTCGTCTCCCTCGTGAGCGCCAAAATGCTAAAATGAAACGTTGTACTCTCTCTCCTCCAAGGAAGGTCCTAGGCAGGAATTGTCTTGCTGGTCCTCACTTGTCCTGGCAGTCATTGCAGATAAACAGCAAGACTGGGGCTCTGCTCTTTCCTAGCCTTGCAAACAGCCAATGCAGTTCGTCTCCCTCGTGAGCGCCAAAAAGCTAAAATGAAACGTTGCACTCTCTCTGCTCCAAGGAAGCTCCTAGGCAGGAATTGTCTTGCTGGTCCTCACTTGCCCTGGCAGTCATTGCAGATAAACAGCAAGACTGGGGCTCTGCTCTTTCCTAGCCTTGCAAACAGCCAATGCAGTTCGTCTCCCTCGTGAGCGCCAAAATGCTAAAATGAAACGTTGCACTCTCTCTCCTCCAAGGAAGCTCCTAGGCAGGATTTGTCTTGCTGGTCCTCATTTGCCCTGGCAGTCATTGCAGATTATCAGCAAGACTGCGGCTCTGCTCTTTCCTAGCCTTGCAAACAGCCAATGCAGTTCGTCTCCCTCGTGAGCGCCAAAATGCTAAAATGAAGCGTTGTACTCCCTCTCCTCCAAGGAAGGTCCTAGGCAGGAATTGTATTTCTGGTCCTCAATTGCCCTGGCAGTCATTGCAGATAAACAGCAAGACTGGGGCTCTGCTCTTTCCTAGCCTTGCAAACAGCCAATGCAGTTCGTCTCCCTCGTGAGCGCCAAAATGCTAAAATGAAACGTTGTACTCTCTCTCCTCCAAGGAAGGTCCTAGGCAGGAATTGTCTTGCTGGTCCTCACTTGTCCTGGCAGTCATTGCAGATAAACAGCAAGACTGGGGCTCTGCTCTTTCCTAGCCTTGCAAACAGCCAATGCAGTTCGTCTCCCTCGTGAGCGCCAAAAAGCTAAAATGAAACGTTGCACTCTCTCTGCTCCAAGGAAGCTACTAGGCAGGAATTTTCTTGCTGGTCCTCACTTGCCCTGGCAGTCATTGCAGATAAACAGCAAGACTGGGGCTCTGCTCTTTCCTAGCCTTGCAAACAGCAAATGCAGTTCGTCTCCCTCGTGAGCGCCAAAATGCTAAAATGAAACGTTGTACTCTCTCTCCTCCAAGGAAGGTCCTAGGCAGGAATTGTCTTGCTGGTCCTCACTTGTCCTGGCAGTCATTGCAGATAAACAGCAAGACTGGGGCTCTGCTCTTTCCTAGCCTTGCAAACAGCCAATGCAGTTCGTCTCCCTCGTGAGCGCCAAAAAGCTAAAATGAAACGTTGCACTCTCTCTGCTCCAAGGAAGCTCCTAGGCAGGAATTGTCTTGCTGGTCCTCACTTGCCCTGGCAGTCATTGCAGATAAACAGCAAGACTGGGGCTCTGCTCTTTCCTAGCCTTGCAAACAGCAAATGCAGTTCGTCTCCCTCGTGAGCGCCAAAATGCTAAAATGAAACGTTGCACTCCCTCTCCTCTAAGGAAGGTCCTAGGCAGGAATTGTCTTGCTGGTCCTCACTTGCCCTGGCAGTCATTGCAGATAAACAGCGAGACTGGGGCTCTGCTCTTTCCTAGCCTTGCAAACAGCCAATGCAGTTCGTCTCCCTCGTGAGCGCCAACATGCTAAAATGAAACGTTGCACTCTCTCTCCTCCAAGGAAGGCCCTAGGCAGGAATTGTCTTGCTGGCCCTCACTTGCCCTGGCAGTGATTGCAGATTATCAGCGAGTCTGGGGCTCTGCTCTTTCCTAGCCTTGCAAACAGCCAATGCAGTTCGTCTCCCTCGTGAGCGCCAAAATGCTAAAATGAAACGTTGCACTCCCTCTCCTCTAAGGAAGGTCCTAGGCAGGAATTGTCTTGCTGGTCCTCACTTGCCGTGGCAGTCATTGCAGATAAAGAGCACGACCTGGGCTCTGCTCTTTCCTAGCCTTGCAAAGAGCCAATGCAGTTCGTCTCCCTCGTGAGCGCCAAAATGCTAAAATGAAACGTTGCACTCTCTCTCCTCCAAGGAAGGTGCTATGCAGGAATTGTCTTGCTGGTCCTCACTTGCCCTGGCAGTCATTGCAGATAAACAGCAAGACTGGGGCTCTGCTCTTTCCTAGCCTTCCAAACAGCCAATGCAGTTCGTCTCCCTCGTGAGCGCCAAAATGCTAAAATGAAACGTTGCACTCTCTCTCCTCCAAGGAAGCTCCTAGGCAGGAATTGTCTTGCTGGTCCTCACTTGCCCTGGCAGTCATTGCAGATAAACAGCAAGACTGGGGCTCTGCTCTTTCCTAGCCTTGCAAACAGCCAATGCAGTTCGTCTCCCTCGTGAGCGCCAAAATGCTAAAATGAAACATTGCACTCTCTCTCCTCCAATTAAGGCCCTAGACAGGAATTGTCTCGCTGGCCCTCACGTGCCCTGGCAGTCATTGCAGATAAACAGGAAGACTGGGGCTCTGCTCTTTCCTAGCCTTGCAAATAGCCAATGCAGTTCGTCTCCCTCGTGAGCGCCAAAAAGCTAAAATGAAACGTTGCACTCTCTCTGCTCCAAGGAAGCTCCTAGGCAGGAATTGTCTTGCTGGTCCTCACTTGCCCTGGCAGTCATTGCAGATAAACAGCAAGACTGGGGCTCTGGTCTTTCCTAGCCTTGCAAACAGCAAATGCAGTTCGTCTCCCTCGTGAGCGCCAAAATGCTAAAATGAAGCGTTGTACTCCCTCTCCTGCAAGGAAGGTCCTAGGCAGGAATTGTATTTCTGGTCCTCAATTGCCCTGGCAGTCATTGCAGATTATCAGCAAGACTGCGGCTCTGCTCTTTCCTAGCCTTGCAAACAGCCAATGCAGTTCGTCTCCCTCGTGAGCGCCAAAATGCTAAAATGAAACGTTGTACTCTCTCTCCTCCAAGGAAGGTCCTAGGCAGGAATTGTCTTGCTGGTCCTCACTTGCCCTGGCAGTCATTGCAGATAAACAGCAAGACTGGGGCTCTGCTCTTTCCTAGCCTTGCAAACAGCCAATGCAGTTCGTCTCCCTCGTGAGCGGCAAAATGCTAAAATGAAACGTTGCACTCCCTCTCCTCTATAGGAAGGTCCTAGGCAGGAATTGTCTTGCTGGTCCTCACTTGCCCTGGCAGTGATTGCAGATTATCAGCAAGTCTGGGGCTCTGCTCTTTCCTAGCCTTGCAAACAGCCAATGCAGTTCGTCTCCCTCGTGAGCGCGAAAATGCTAAAATGAAACTTTGCACTCTCTCTCCTCCAAGGAAGCTCCTATGCAGGAATTGTCTTGCTGGTCCTCACTTGCCGTGGCAGTCATTGCAGATAAACAGCAAGACTGGGGCTCTGCTCTTTCCTAGCCTTGCAAACAGCCAATGCAGTTCGTCTCCCTCGTGAGCGCCAAAATGCTAAAATGAAACGTTGCACTCTCTCTCCTCCAAGGAAGGTGCTATGCAGGAATTGTCATGCTGGTCCTCACTTGCCCTGGCAGTCATTGCAGATAAACAGCAAGACTGGGGCTCTGCTCTTTCCTAGCCTTGCAAACAGCCAATGCAGTTCGTCTCCCTCGTGAGCGCCAAAATGCTAAAATGAAACGTTGCACTCTCTCTCCTCCAATTAAGGCCCTAGACAGGAATTGTCTCGCTGGCCCTCACGTGCCCTGGCAGTCATTGCAGATAAACAGGAAGACTGGGGCTCTGCTCTTTCCTAGCCTTGCAAATAGCCAATGCAGTTCGTCTCCCTCGTGAGCGCCAAAAAGCTAAAATGAAACGTTGCACTCTCTCTGCTCCAAGGAAGCTCCTAGGCAGGAATTGTCTTGCTGGTCCTCACTTGCCCTGGCAGTCATTGCAGATAAACAGCAAGACTGGGGCTCTGGTCTTTCCTAGCCTTGTAAACAGCAAATGCAGTTCGTCTCCCTCGTGAGCGCCAAAATGCTAAAATGAAACGTTGCACTCCCTCTCCTCTAAGGAAGGTCCTAGGCAGGAATTGTCTTGCTGGTCCTCACTTGCCCTGGCAGTGATTGCAGATTATCAGCAAGTCTGGGGCTCTGCTCTTTCCTAGCCTTGCAAACAGCCAATGCAGTTCGTCTCCCTCGTGAGCGCCAAAATGCTAAAATGAAACGTTGCACTCTCTCTCCTCCAAGGAAGGTGCTATGCAGGAATTGTCTTGCTGGTCCTCACTTGCCCTGGCAGTCATTGCAGATAAACAGCAAGACTGGGGCTCTGCTCTTTCCTAGCCTTCCAAACAGCCAATGCAGTTCGTCTCCCTCGTGAGCGCCAAAATGCTAAAATGAAACGTTGCACTCTCTCTCCTCCAAGGAAGCTCCTAGGCAGGAATTGTCTTGCTGGTCCTCACTTGCCCTGGCAGTCATTGCAGATAAACAGCAAGACTGGGGCTCTGCTCTTTCCTAGCCTTGCAAACAGCCAATGCAGTTCGTCTCCCTCGTGAGCGCCAAAATGCTAAAATGAAACGTTGCACTCTCTCTCCTCCAATTAAGGCCCTAGACAGGAATTGTCTCGCTGGCCCTCACGTGCCCTGGCAGTCATTGCAGATAAACAGGAAGACTGGGGCTCTGCTCTTTCCTAGCCTTGCAAACAGCAAATGCAGTTCGTCTCCCTCGTGAGCGCCAAAAAGCTAAAATGAAACGTTGCACTCTCTCTGCTCCAAGGAAGCTCCTAGGCAGGAATTGTCTTGCTGGTCCTCACTTGCCCTGGCAGTCATTGCAGATAAACAGCAAGACTGGGGCTCTGGTCTTTCCTAGCCTTGCAAACAGCAAATGCAGTTCGTCTCCCTCGTGAGCGCCAAAATGCTAAAATGAAACGTTGCACTCCCTCTCCTCTAAGGAAGGTCCTAGGCAGGAATTGTCTTGCTGGTCCTCACTTGCCCTGGCAGTGATTGCAGATTATCAGCAAGTCTGGGGCTCTGCTCTTTCCTAGCCTTGCAAACAGCCAATGCAGTTCGTCTCCCTCGTGAGCGCCAAAATGCTAAAATGAAACGTTGCACTCTCTCTCCTCCAAGGAAGGTGCTATGCAGGAATTGTCTTGCTGGTCCTCACTTTCCCTGGCAGTCATTGCAGATAAACAGCAAGACTGGGGCTCTGCTCTTTCCTAGCCTTCCAAACAGCCAATGCAGTTCGTCTCCCTCGTGAGCGCCAAAATGCTAAAATGAAACGTTGCACTGTCTCTCCTCCAAGGAAGGTGCTAGGCAGGAATTGTCTTGCTGGTCCTCACTTGCCCTGGCAGTCATTGCAGATAAACAGCAAGACTGGGGCTCTGCTCTTTCCTAGCCTTGCAAACAGCCAATGCAGTTCGTCTCCCTCGTGAGCGCCAAAATGCTAAAATGAAACGTTGTACTCTCTCTCCTCCAAGGAAGCTCCTAGGCAGGAATTGTCTTGCTAGTCCTCACTTGCCCTGGCAGTCATTGCAGATAAACACCAAGACTGGGGCTCTGCTCTTTCCTAGCCTTGCAAACAGCCAATGTAGTTCGTCTCCCTCGTGAGCGCCAAAATGCTAAAATGAAACGTTGCACTCTCTCTCCTCCAAGAAAGGTGCTATGCAGGAATTGTCTTGCTGGTCCTCACTTGCCCTGGCAGTGATTGCAGATTATCAGCAAGTCTGGGGCTCGGCTCTTTCCTAGCCTTGCAAACAGCCAAAGCAGTTCGTCTCCCTCGTGAGCGCCAACATGCTAAAATGAAACATTGCACTCTCTCTCCTCCAAGGAAGCTCCTAGGCAGGAATTGTCTTGCTGGTCCTCACTTGCCCTGGCAGTCATTGCAGATAAACAGCAAGACTGGGGCTCTGCTCTTTCCTAGCCTTGCAAACAGCCAATGCAGTTCTTCTCCCTCGTGAGCGCCAAAATGCTAAAATGAAACGTTGCACTCTCTCTGCTCCAAGGAAGGTCCTAGGCAGGAATTGTCTTGCTGGTCCTCACTTGCCGTGGCAGTCATTGCAGATAAAGAGCAAGACTGGGGTTTTGCTCTTTCCTAGCCTTGCAAACAGCCAATGCAGTTCGTCTCCTTCGAGAGCGCCAAAATGCTAAAATGAAACGTTGCACTCTCTCTCCTCCAAGGAAGGTCCTAGGCAGGAATTGTCTTGCTGGTCCTCACTTGCCCTGGCAGTCATTGCAGATAAACAGCAAGACTGGGGCTCTGCTCTTTCCTAGCCTTGCAAACAGCCAATGCAGTTCGTCTCCCTCGTGAGCGCCAAAATGCTAAAATGAAACGTTGTACTCTCTCTCCTCCAAGGAAGGTCCTAGGCAGGAATTGTCTTGCTGGTCCTCACTTGTCCTGGCAGTCATTGCAGATAAACAGCAAGACTGGGGCTCTGCTCTTTCCTAGCCTTGCAAACAGCCAATGCAGTTCGTCTCCCTCGTGAGCGCCAAATAGCTAAAATGAAACGTTGCACTCTCTCTCCTCCAAGGAAGGTCCTAGGCAGGAATTGTCTTGCTGGTCCTCACTTGCCCTGGCAGTGATTGCAGATTATCAGCAAGTCTGCGGCTCGGCTCTTTCCTAGCCTTGCAAACAGCCAAAGCAGTTCGTCTCCCTCGTGAGCGCCAACATGCTAAAATGAAACATTGCACTCTCTCTCCTCCAAGGAAGCTCCTAGGCAGGAATTGTCTTGCTGGTCCTCACTTGCCCTGGCAGTCATTGCAGATAAACAGCAAGACTGGGGCTCTGCTCTTTCCTAGCCTTGCAAACAGCAAATGCAGTTCGTCTCCCTCGTGAGCGCCAAAATGCTAAAATGAAACGTTGCACTCTCTCTCCTCCAAGGAAGCTCCTAGGCAGGAATTGTCTTGCGGGTCCTCACTTGCCGTGACAGTCATTGCAGATAAACAGCAAGACTGGGGCTCTGCTCTTTCCTAGCCTTGCAAACAGCCAATGCAGTTCGTCTCCCTCGTGAGCGCCAAAATGCTAAAATGAAACGTTGCACTCTCTCTCCTCCAAGGAAGGTGCTATGCAGGAATTGTCTTGCTGGTCCTCACTTGCCCTGGCAGTCATTGCAGATTATCAGCAAGACTGGGGCTCTGCTCTTTCCTAGCCTTGTAAACAGCCAATGAAGTTCGTCACCCTCGTGAGCGCCAAAATGCTAAAATGAAACGTTGCACTCTCTCTGCTCCAAGGAAGGTCCTAGGCAGGAATTGTCTTGCTGGTCCTCACTTGCCCTGGCAGTCATTGCAGATAAAGAGCAAGACTGGGGTTTTGCTCTTTCCTAGCCCTGCAAACAGCCAATGCAGTTCGTCTCCTTCGAGAGCGCCAAAATGCTAAAATGAAACGTTGCACTCTCTCTCCTCCAAGGAAGGTCCTAGGCAGGAATTGTCTTGCTGGTCCTCACTTGCCCTGGTAGTCATTGCAGATAAACAGCAAGACTGGGGCTCTGCTCTTTCCTAGCCTTGCAAACAGCAAATGCAGTTCGTCTCCCTCGTGAGCGCCAAAATGCTAAAATGAAACGTTGCACTCTCTCTCCTTCAAGGAAGGTCCTAAGCAGGAATTGTCTTGCTGGTCCTCACTTGCCGTGGCAGTCATTGCAGATAAACAGCAAGACTGGGGCTCTGCTCTTTCCTAGCCTTGCAAACAGCCAAAGCAGTTCGTCTCCCTCGTGAGCGCCGAAATGCTAAAATGAAACGTTGCACTCTCTCTCCTCCAAGTAAGGTCCTCGGCAGGAATTGTCTTGCTGGTCCTCACTTGCCCTGGCAGTCATAGCAGATAAACAGCAAGACTGGGGCTCTGCTCTTTCCTAGCCTTGCAAACAGCCAATGCAGTTCGTCTCCCTCGTGAGCGCCAAAATGCTAAAATGAAACGTTGCACTCTCTCTCCTCCAAGGAAGCTCCTAGGCAGGATTTGTCTTGCTGGTCCTCATTTGCCCTGGCAGTCATTGCAGATTATCAGCAAGACTGCGGCTCTGCTCTTTCCTAGCCTTGCAAACAGCCAATGCAGTTCGTCTCCCTCGTGAGCGCCAAAAAGCTAAAATGAAGCGTTGTACTCTCTTTCCTCCAAGGACGGTCCTAGGCAGGAATTGTCTTGCTGGTCCTCACTTGCCCTGGCAGTCATTGCAGATAAAGAGCAAGACTGGGGCTCTGCTCTTTCCTAGCCTTGCAAACAGCCAATGCAGTTCGTCTCCCTCGTGAGCGCCAAAATGCTAAAATGAAACGTTGCACTCTCTCTCCTCCAAGGAAGGTGCTATGCAGGAATTGTCTTGCTGGTCCTCACTTGCCCTGGCAGTCATTGCAGATAAACAGCAAGACTGGGGCTATGCTCTTTCCTAGCCTTGCAAACAGCCAAAGCAGTTCGTCTCCCTCGTGAGCGCCGAAATGCTAAAATGAAACGTTGCACTCTCTCTCCTCCAAGGAAGGTCCTCGGCAGGAATTGTCTTGCTGGTCCTCACTTGCCCTGGCAGTCATTGCAGATAAACAGCAAGACTGGGGCTCTGCTCTTTCCTAGCCTTGCAAACAGCCAATGCAGTTCGTCTCCCTCGTGAGCGCCAAAATGCTAAAATGAAATGTTGTACTCTCTCTCCTCCAAGGAAGGTCCTAGGCAGGAATTGTCTTGCTGGTCCTCACTTGTCCTGGCAGTCATTGCAGATAAACAGCAAGACTGGGGCTCTGCTCTTTCCTAGCCTTGCAAACAGCCAATGCAGTTCGTCTCCCTCGTGAGCGCCAAATAGCTAAAATGAAACGTTGCACTCTCTCTCCTCTAAGGAAGGTCCTAGGCAGGAATTGTCTTGCTGGTCCTCACTTGCCCTGGCAGTCATTGCAGATTATCAGCAAGTCTGCGGCTCGGCTCTTTCCTAGCCTTGCAAACAGCCAAAGCAGTTCGTCTCCCTCGTGAGCGCCAACATGCTAAAATGAAACATTGCACTCTCTCTCCTCCAAGGAAGCTCCTAGGCAGGAATTGTCTTGCTGGTCCTCACTTGCCCTGGCAGTCATTGCAGATAAACAGCAAGACTGGGGCTCTGCTCTTTCCTAGCCTTGCAAACAGCCAATGCAGTTCTTCTCCCTCGTGAGCGCCAAAATGCTAAAATGAAACGTTGCACTCTCTCTCCTCCAAGGAAGCTCCTAGGCAGGAATTGTCTTGCGGGTCCTCACTTGCCGTGACAGTCATTGCAGATAAACAGCAAGACTGGGGCTCTGCTCTTTCCTAGCGTTGCAAACAGCCAATGCAGTTCGTCTCCCTCGTGAGCGCTTAAATCCTAAAATGAAACGTTGCACTATCTCTGCTCCAAGGAAGGTGCTAGGCAGGAATTGTCTTGCTGGTCCTCACTTGCCCTGGCAGTCATTGCAGATAAACAGAAAGACTGGGGCTCTGCTCTTTCCTAGCCTTGTAAACAGCCAATGAAGTTCGTCACCCTCGTGAGCGCCGAAATGCTAAAATGAAACGTTGCACTCTCTCTGCTCCAAGGAAGGTCCTAGGCAGGAATTGTCTTGCTGGTCCTCACTTGCCCTGGCAGTCATTGCAGATAAAGAGCAAGACTGGGGTTTTGCTCTTTCCTAGCCTTGCAAACAGCCAATGCAGTTCGTCTCCTTCGAGAGCGCCAAAATTATAAATGAAACGTTGCACTCTCTCTCCTCCAAGGAAGGTCCTAGGCAGGAATTGTCTTGCTGGTCCTCACTTGCCCTGGTAGTCATTGCAGATAAACAGCAAGACTGGGGCTCTGCTCTTTCCTAGCCTTGCAAACAGCAAATGCAGTTCGTCTCCCTCGTGAGCGCCAAAATGCTAAAATGAAACGTTGCACTCTCTCTCCTTCAAGGAAGGTCCTAAGCAGGAATTGTCTTGCTGGTCCTCACTTGCCCTGGAAGTCATTGCAGATAAACAGCAAGACTGGGGCTCTGCTCTTTCCTAGCCTTGCAAACAGCCAATGCAGTTCGTCTCCCTCGTGAGCGCCAAAATGCTAAAATGAAACGTTGCACTCTCTCTCCTCCAAGGAAGCTCCTAGGCAGGAATTGTCTTGCTGGTCCTCACTTGTCCTGGCAGTCATTGCAGATAAACAGCAAGACTGGGGCTCTGCTCTTTCCTAGCCTTGCAAACACCCAATGCAGTTCGTCTCCCTCGTGAGCGCCAAATAGCTAAAATGAAACGTTGCACTCTCTCTCCTCCAAGGAAGGGCCTAGGCAGGAATTGTCTTGCTGGCCCTCACTTGCCCTGGCAGTGATTGCAGATTATCAGCAAGTCTGGGGCTCGGCTCTTTCTAGGCTTGCAAACAGCCAATGTAGTTCGTCTCCCTCGTGAGCGCCAAAATGCTAAAATGAAACGTTGCACTCTCTCTCCTCCGAGTAAGCTCCTAGGCAGGAATTGTCTTGCTGGTCCTCACTTGCCCTGGCAGTCATTGCAGATAAACAGCAAGACTGGGGCTCTGCTCTTTCCTAGCCTTGCAAACAGCCAATGTAGTTCGTCTCCCTCGTGAGCGCCAAAATGCTAAAATGAAACGTTGCACTCTCTGTGCTCCAAGGAAGCTCCTAGGCAGGAATTGTCTTGCTGGCCCTCACTTGCCCTGGCAGTGATTGCAGATTATCAGCAAGTCTGGGGCTCGGCTCTTTCCTAGCCTTGCAAACAGCCAATGTAGTTCGTCTCCCTCGTGAGCGCCAAAATGCTAAAATGAAACGTTGCACTCTCTCTCCTCCGAGGAAGCTCCTAGGCAGGAATTGTCTTGCTGGTCCTCACTTGTCCTGGCAGTGATTGCAGATTATCAGCAAGACTGGGGCTCTGCTCTTTCCTAGCCTTGCAAACGGCCAATGCAGTTCGTCTCCCTCGTGAGCGCCAAAATGCTAAAATGAAACGTTGCACTCTCTCTCCTCCAAGGAAGGTGCTATGCAGGAATTGTCTTGCTGGTCCTCACTTGCCCTGGCAGTCACTGCAGATAAACAGCAAGACTGGGGCTCTGCTCTTTCCTAGCCTTGCAAACAGCCAATGCAGTTCGTCTCCCTCGTGAGCGCCAAAATGCTAAAATGAAACGTTGTACTCTCTCTGCTCCAAGGAAACTCCTAGGCAGGAATTGTCTTGCTGGTCCTCACTTGTCCTGGCAGTCATTGCAGATAAACAGCAAGACTGGGGCTCTGCTCTTTCCTAGCCTTGCAAACAGCCAATGCATTTCGTCTCCCTCGTGAGCGCCAAAAAGCTAAAATGAAACGTTGCACTCTCTCTGCTCCAAGGAAGGTGCTAGGCAGGAATTGTCTTGCTGGTCCTCACTTGCCCTGGTAGTCATTGCAGATAAACAGCAAGACTGGGGCTCTGCTCTTTCCTAGCCTTGCAAACAGCCAATGCAGTTCTTCTCCCTCGTGAGCGCCAAAATGCTAAAATGAAACGTTGCACTCTCTCTCCTTCAAGGAAGGTCCCAAGCAGGAATTGTCTTGCTGGTCCTCACTTGCCCTGGCAGTCATTGCAGATAAACAGCAAGACTGGGGCTCTGCTCTTTCCTAGCCTTGCAAACAGCCAAAGCAGTTCGTCTCCCTCGTGAGCGCCGAAATGCTAAAATGAAACGTTGCACTCTCTCTCCTCCAAGGAAGGTCCTAAGCAGGAATTGTCTTGCTGGTCCTCACTTGCCCTGGCAGTCATTGCAGATAAACAGCAAGACTGGGGCTCTGCTCTTTCCTAGCCTTGCAAACAGCCAATGCAGTTCGTCTCCCTCGTGAGCGCCAAAATGCTAAAATGAAACGTTGCACTCTCTCTCCTCCAAGGAAGCTCCTAGGCAGGAATTGTCTTGCTGGTCCTCACTTGTCCTGGCAGTCATTGCAGATAAACAGCAAGACTGGGGCTCTGCTCTTTCCTAGCCTTGCAAACAGCCAATGCAGTTCGTCTCCCTCGTGAGCGCCAAATAGCTAAAATGAAACGTTGCACTCTCTCTCCTCCAAGGAAGGGCCTAGGCAGGAATTGTCTTGCTGGCCCTCACTTGCCCTGGCAGTGATTGCAGATTATCAGCAAGTCTGGGGCTCGGCTCTTTCTAGGCTTGCAAACAGCCAATGTAGTTCGTCTCCCTCGTGAGCGCCAAAATGCTAAAATGAAACGTTGCACTCTCTCTCCTCCGAGTAAGCTCCTAGGCAGGAATTGTCTTGCTGGTCCTCACTTGCCCTGGCAGTCATTGCAGATAAACAGCAAGACTGGGGCTCTGCTCTTTCCTAGCCTTGCAAACAGCCAATGTAGTTCGTCTCCCTCGTGAGCGCCAAAATGCTAAAATGAAACGTTGCACTCTCTCTGCTCCAAGGAAGCTCCTAGGCAGGAATTGTCTTGCTGGTCCTCACTTGCCCTGGCAGTCATTGCAGATTATCAGCAAGTCTGGGGCTCGGCTCTTTCCTAGCCTTGCAAACAGCCAATGTAGTTCGTCTCCCTCGTGAGCGCCAAAATGCTAAAATGAAACGTTGCACTCTCTCTCCTCCGAGGAAGCTCCTAGGCAGGAAGTGTCTTGCTGGTCCTCACTTGTCCTGGCAGTGATTGCAGATTATCAGCAAGACTGGGGCTGTGCTCTTTCCTAGCCTTGCAAACGGCCAATGCAGTTCGTCTCCCTCGTGAGCGCCAAAATGCTAAAATGAAACGTTGCACTCTCTCTCCTCCAAGGAAGGTGCTATGCAGGAATTGTCTTGCTGGTCCTCACTTGCCCTGGCAGTCACTGCAGATAAACAGCAAGACTGGGGCTCTGCTCTTTCCTAGCCTTGCAAACAGCCAATGCAGTTCGTCTCCCTCGTGAGCGCCAAAATGCTAAAATGAAACGTTGTACTCTCTCTGCTCCAAGGAAACTCCTAGGCAGGAATTGTCTTGCTGGTCCTCACTTGTCCTGGCAGTCATTGCAGATAAACAGCAAGACTGGGGCTCTGCTCTTTCCTAGCCTTGCAAACAGCCAATGCATTTCGTCTCCCTCGTGAGCGCCAAAAAGCTAAAATGAAACGTTGCACTCTCTCTGCTCCAAGGAAGGTGCTAGGCAGGAATTGTCTTGCTGGTCCTCACTTGCCCTGGCAGTCATTGCAGATAAACAGCAAGACTGGGGCTCTGCTCTTTCGTAGCCTTGCAAACAGCCAATGCAGTTCGTCTCCCTCGTGAGCGCCAACATGCTAAAATGAAACGTTGCACTCTCTCTGCTCCAAGGAAGCTCCTAGGCAGGAATTGTCTTGCTGGTCCTCACTTGCCCTGGCAGTCATTGCAGATAAACAGCAAGACTGGGGCTCTGCTCTTTCCTAGCCTTGCAAACAGCCAAAGCAGTTCGTCTCCCTCGTGAGCGCCAAAATGCTAAAATGAAACGTTGCACTCTCTCTCCTCCAAGGAAGGTCCTCGGCAGGAATTGTCTTGCTGGTCCTCACTTGCCCTGGCAGTCATAGCAGATAAACAGCAAGACTGGGGCTCTGCTCTTTCCTAGCCTTGCAAACAGCCAATGCAGTTCGTCTCCCTCGTGAGCGCCAAAATGCTAAAAGGAAACGTTGCAGTCTCTCTCCTTCAAGGAAGCTCCTAGGCAGGATTTGTCTTGCTGGTCCTCATTTGCCCTGGCAGTCATTGCAGATTATCAGCAAGACTGCGGCTCTGCTCTTTCCTAGCCTTGCAAACAGCCAATGCAGTTCGTCTCCCTCGTGAGCGTCAAAATGCTAAAATGAAGCGTTGTACTCTCTTTCCTCCAAGGAAGGTCCTAGGCAGGAATTGTCTTGCTGGTCCTCACTTGCCCTGGCAGTCATTGCAGATAAAGAGCAAGACTGGGGTTTTGCTCTTTCCTAGCCTTGCAAACAGCCAATGCAGTTCGTCTCCTTCGAGAGCGCCAAAATGCTAAAATGAAACGTTGCACTCTCTCTCCTCCAAGGAAGGTCCTAGGCAGGAATTGTCTTGCTGGTCCTCACTTGCCCTGGTAGTCATTGCAGATAAACAGCAAGACTGGGGCTCTGCTCTTTCCTAGCCTTGCAAACAGCAAATGCAGTTCGTCTCCCTCGTGAAGCGCCAAAATGCTAAAATGAAACGTTGCACTCTCTCTCCTTCAAGGAAGGTCCTAAGCAGGAATTGTCTTGCTGGTCCTCACTTGCCCTGGCAGTCATTGCAGATAAACAGCAAGACTGGGGGTCTGCTCTTTCCTAGCCTTGCAAACAGCCAAAGCAGTTCGTCTCCCTCGTGAGCGCCAAAATGCTAAAATGAAACGTTGCACTCTCTCTCCTCCAAGGAAGGTCCTCGGCAGGAATTGTCTTGCTGGTCCTCACTTGCCCTGGCAGTCATTGCAGATAAACAGCAAGACTGGGGCTCTGCTCTTTCCTAGCTTTGCAAACAGCCAATGCAGTTCGTCTCCCTCGTGAGCGCCAAAATGCTAAAATGAAACGTTGCACTCTCTCTCCTCCAAGGAAGCTCCTAGGCAGGAATTGTCTTGCTGGTCCTCACATGTCCTGGCAGTCATTGCAGATAAACAGCAAGACTGGGGCTCTGCTCTTTCCTAGCCTTGCAAACAGCCAATGCAGTTCGTCTCCCTCGTGAGCGCCAAATAGCTAAAATGAAACGTTGCACTCTCTCTCCTCCAAGGAAGGTCCTAGGCAGGAATTGTCTTGCTGGCCCTCACTTGCCCTGGCAGTGATTCCAGATTATCAGCAAGTCTGGGGCTCGGCTCTTTCCTAGCCTTGCAAACAGCCAATGTAGTTCGTCTCCCTCGTGAGCGCCAAAATGCTAAAATGGAACGTTGCACTCTCTCTCCTCCAAGGAAGCTCCTAGGCAGGAATTGTCTTGCTGGTCCTCACTTGTCCTGGCAGTGATTGCAGATTATCAGCAAGACTGGGGCTCTGCTCTTTCCTAGCCTTGCAAACGGCCAATGCAGTTCGTCTCCCTCGTGAGCGCCAAAATGCTAAAATGAAACGTTGCACTCTCTCTCCTCCAAGGAAGGTGCTATGCAGGAATTGTCTTGCTGGTCCTCACTTGCCCTGGCAGTCACTGCAGATAAACAGCAAGACTGGGGCTCTGCTCTTTCCTAGCCTTGCAAACAGCCAATGCAGTTCGTCTCCCTCGTGAGCGCCAAAATGCTAAAATGAAACGTTGTACTCTCTCTGCTCCAAGGAAACTCCTAGGCTGGAATTGTCTTGCTGGTCCTCACTTGTCCTGGCAGTCATTGCAGATAAACAGCAAGACTGGGGCTCTGCTCTTTCCTAGCCTTGCAAACAGCCAATGCATTTCGTCTCCCTCGTGAGCGCCAAAAAGCTAAAATGAAACGTTGCACTCTCTCTGCTCCAAGGAAGGTGCTAGGCAGGAATTGTCTTGCTGGTCCTCACTTGCCCTGGCAGTCATTGCAGATAAACAGCAAGACTGGGGCTCTGCTCTTTCCTAGCCTTGCAAACAGCCAATGCAGTTCGTCTCCCTCGTGAGCGCCAACATGCTAAAATGAAACGTTGCACTCTCTCTGCTCCAAGGAAGCTCCTAGGCAGGAATTGTCTTGCTGGTCCTCACTTGCCCTGGCAGTCATTGCAGATAAACAGCAAGACTGGGGCTCTGCTCTTTCCTAGCCTTGCAAACAGCCAAAGCAGTTCGTCTCCCTCGTGAGCGCCAAAATGCTAAAATGAAACGTTGCACTCTCTCTCCTCCAAGGAAGGTCCTCGGCAGGAATTGTCTTGCTGGTCCTCACTTGCCCTGGCAGTCATAGCAGATAAACAGCAAGACTGGGGCTCTGCTCTTTCCTAGCCTTGCAAACAGCCAATGCAGTTCGTCTCCCTCGTGAGCGCCAAAATGCTAAAATGAAACGTTGCACTCTCTCTCCTTCAAGGAAGCTCCTAGGCAGGATTTGTCTTGCTGGTCCTCATTTGCCCTGGCAGTCATTGCAGATTATCAGCAAGACTGCGGCTCTGCTCTTTCCTAGCCTTGCAAACAGCCAATGCAGTTCGTCTCCCTCGTGAGCGCCAAAATGCTAAAATGAAGCGTTGTACTCTCTTTCCTCCAAGGAAGGTCCTAGGCAGGAATTGTCTTGCTGGTCCTCACTTGCCCTGGCAGTCATTGCAGATAAAGAGCAAGACTGGGGTTTTGCTCTTTCCTAGCCTTGCAAACAGCCAATGCAGTTCGTCTCCTTCGAGAGCGCCAAAATGCTAAAATGAAACGTTGCACTCTCTCTCCTCCAAGGAAGGTCCTAGGCAGGAATTGTCTTGCTGGTCCTCACTTGCCCTGGTAGTCATTGCAGATAAACAGCAAGACTGGGGCTCTGCTCTTTCCTAGCCTTGCAAACAGCAAATGCAGTTCGTCTCCCTCGTGAAGCGCCAAAATGCTAAAATGAAACGTTGCACTCTCTCTCCTTCAAGGAAGGTCCTAAGCCGGAATTGTCTTGCTGGTCCTCACTTGCCCTGGCAGTCATTGCAGATAAACAGCAAGACTGGGGCTCTGCTCTTTCCTAGCCTTGCAAACAGCCAAAGCAGTTCGTCTCCCTCGTGAGCGCCAACATGCTAAAACGAAACGTTGCACTCTCTCTCCTCCAAGGAAGGTCCTCGGCAGGAATTGTCTTGCTGGTCCTCACTTGCCCTGGCAGTCATTGCAGATAAACAGCAAGACTGGGGCTCTGCTCTTTCCTAGCCTTGCAAACAGCCAATGCAGTTCGTCTCCCTCGTGAGCGCCAAAATGCTAAAATGAAACGTTGCACTCTCTCTCCTCCAAGGAAGCTCCTAGGCAGGAATTGTCTTGCTGGTCCTCACTTGTCCTGGCAGTCATTGCAGATAAACAGCAAGACTGGGGCTCTGCTCTTTCCTAGCCTTGCAAACAGCCAATGCAGTTCGTCTCCCTCGTGAGCGCCAAATAGCTAAAATGAAACGTTGCACTCTCTCTCCTCCAAGGAAGGTCCTAGGCAGGAATTGTCTTGCTGGCCCTCACTTGCCCTGGCAGTGATTGCAGATTATCAGCAAGTCTGGGGCTCGGCTCTTTCTAGGCTTGCAAACAGCCAATGTAGTTCGTCTCCCTCGTGAGCGCCAAAATGCTAAAATGAAACGTTGCACTCTCTCTCCTCCGAGTAAGCTCCTAGGCAGGAATTGTCTTGCTGGTCCTCACTTGCCCTGGCAGTCATTGCAGATAAACAGCAAGTCTGGGGCTCTGCTCTTTCCTAGCCTTGCAAACAGCCAATGTAGTTCGTCTCCCTCGTGAGCGCCAAAATGCTAAAATGAAACGTTGCACTCTCTCTGCTCCAAGGAAGCTCCTAGGCAGGAATTGTCTTGCTGGCCCTCACTTGCCCTGGCAGTGATTGCAGATTATCAGCAAGTCTGGGGCTCGGCTCTTTCCTAGCCTTGCAAACAGCCAATGTAGTTCGTCTCCCTCGTGAGCGCCAAAATGCTAAAATGAAACGTTGCACTCTCTCTCCTCCGAGGAAGCTCCTAGGCAGGAATTGTCTTGCTGGTCCTCACTTGTCCTGGCAGTGATTGCAGATTATCAGCAAGACTGGGGCTCTGCTCTTTCCTAGCCTTGCAAACGGCCAATGCAGTTCGTCTCCCTCGTGAGCGCCAAAATGCTAAAATGAAACGTTGCACTCTCTCTCCTCCAAGGAAGGTGCTATGCAGGAATTGTCTTGCTGGTCCTCACTTGCCCTGGCAGTCACTGCAGATAAACAGCAAGACTGGGGCTCTGCTCTTTCCTAGCCTTGCAAACAGCCAATGCAGTTCGTCTCCCTCGTGAGCGCCAAAATGCTAAAATGAAACGTTGTACTCTCTCTGCTCCAAGGAAACTCCTAGGCAGGAATTGTCTTGCTGGTCCTCACTTGTCCTGGCAGTCATTGCAGATAAACAGCAAGACTGGGGCTCTGCTCTTTCCTAGCCTTGCAAACGGCCAATGCAGTTCGTCTCCCTCGTGAGCGCCAAAAAGCTAAAATGAAACGTTGCACTCTCTCTGCTCCAAGGAAGGTGCTAGGCAGGAATTGTCTTGCTGGTCCTCACTTGCCCTGGCAGTCATTGCAGATAAACAGCAAGACTGGGGCTCTGCTCTTTCGTAGCCTTGCAAACAGCCAATGCAGTTCGTCTCCCTCGTGAGCGCCAACATGCTAAAATGAAACGTTGCACTCTCTCTGCTCCAAGGAAGCTCCTAGGCAGGAATTGTCTTGCTGGTCCTCACTTGCCCTGGCAGTCATTGCAGATAAACAGCAAGACTGGGGCTCTGCTCTTTCGTAGCCTTGCAAACAGCCAATGCAGTTCGTCTCCCTCGTGAGCGCCAAAATGCTAAAATGAAACGTTGCACTCTCTCTCCTCCAAGGAAGCTCCTAGGCAGGAATTGTCTTGCGGGTCCTCACTTGCCGTGACAGTCATTGCAGATAAACAGCAAGACTGGGGCTCTGCTCTTTCCTAGCCTTGCAAACAGCCAATGCAGTTCGTCTCCCTCGTGAGCGCCAAAATGCTAAAATGAAACGTTGCACTCTCTCTCCTCCAAGGAAGGTGCTATGCAGGAATTGTCTTGCTGGTCCTCACTTGCCCTGGCAGTCATTGCGGATAAACAGCAAGACTGGGGCTCTGCTCTTTCCTAGCCTTGTAAACAGCCAATGAAGTTCGTCACCCTCCTGAGCGCCAAAATGCTAAAATGAAACGTTGCACTCTCTCTGCTCCAAGGAAGGTCCTAGGCAGGAATTGTCTTGCTGGTCCTCACTTGCCCTGGCAGTCATTGCAGATAAAGAGCAAGACTGGGGTTTTGCTCTTTCCTAGCCCTGCAAACAGCCAATGCAGTTCGTCTCCTTCGAGAGCGCCAAAATGCTAAAATGAAACGTTGCACTCTCTCTCCTCCAAGGAAGGTCCTAGGCAGGAATTGTCTTGCTGGTCCTCACTTGCCCTGGTAGTCATTGCAGATAAACAGCAAGACTGGGGCTCTGCTCTTTCCTAGCCTTGCAAACAGCAAATGCAGTTCGTCTCCCTCGTGAGCGCCAAAATGCTAAAATGAAACGTTGCACTCTCTCTCCTTCAAGGAAGGTCCTAAGCAGGAATTGTCTTGCTGGTCCTCACTTGCCGTGGCAGTCATTGCACATAAACAGCAAGACTGGGGCTCTGCTCTTTCCTAGCCTTGCAAACAGCCAAAGCAGTTCGTCTCCCTCGTGAGCGCCGAAATGCTAAAATGAAACGTTGCACTCTCTCTGCTCCAAGGAAGGTCCTAGGCAGGAATTGTCTTGCTGGTCCTCACTTGCCCTGGCAGTCATTGCAGATAAACAGCAAGACTGGGGCTCTGCTCTTTCCTAGCCTTGCAAACAGCCAATGCAGTTCTTCTCCCTCGTGAGCGCCAAAATGCTAAAATGAAACGTTGCACTCTCTCTCCTCCAAGGAAGGCCCTAGGCAGGAATTGTCTTGCGGGTCCTCACTTGCCGTGACAGTCATTGCAGATAAACAGCAAGACTGGGGCTCTGCTCTTTCCTAGCCTTGCAAACAGCCAATGCAGTTCGTCTCCCTCGTGAGCGCCAAAATGCTAAAATGAAACGTTGCACTCTCTCTCCTCCGAGGAAGGTGCTATGCAGGAATTGTCTTGCTGGTCCTCACTTGCCCTGGCAGTCATTGCAGATAAACAGAAAGACTGGGGCTCTGCTCTTTCCTAGCCTTGTAAACAGCCAATGAAGTTCGTCACCCTCGTGAGCGCCGAAATGCTAAAATGAAACGTTGCACTCTCTCTGCTCCAAGGAAGGTCCTAGGCAGGAATTGTCTTGCTGGTCCTCACTTGCCCTGGCAGTCATTGCAGATAAAGAGCAAGACTGGGGTTTTGCTCTTTCCTAGCCCTGCAAACAGCCAATGCAGTTCGTCTCCTTCGAGAGCGCCAAAATGCTAAAATGAAACGTTGCACTCTCTCTCCTCCAAGGAAGGTCCTAGGCAGGAATTGCCTTGCTGGTCCTCACTTGCCCTGGTAGTCATTGCAGATAAACAGCAAGACTGGGGCTCTGCTCTTTCCTAGCCTTGCAAACAGCCAATGCATTTCGTCTCCCTCGTGAGCGCCAAAATGCTAAAATGAAACGTTGCACTCTCTCTCCTTCAAGGAAGGTCCTAAGCAGGAATTGTCTTGCTGGTCCTCACTTGCCGTGGCAGTCATTGCAGATAAACAGCAAGACTGGGGCTCTGCTCTTTCCTAGCCTTGCAAACAGCCAAAGCAGTTCGTCTCCCTCGTGAGCGCCGAAATGCTAAAATGAAACGTTGCACTCTCTCTCCTCCAAGGAAGGTCCTCGGCAGGAATTGTCTTGCTGGTCCTCACTTGCCCTGGCAGTCATAGCAGATAAACAGCAAGACTGGGGCTCTGCTCTTTCCTAGCCTTGCAAACAGCCAATGAAGTTCGTCTCCCTCGTGAGCGCCAAAATGCTAAAATGAAACGTTGCACTCTCTCTCCTCCAAGGAAGCTCCTAGGCAGGATTTGTCTTGCTGGTCCTCATTTGCCCTGGCAGTCATTGCAGATTATCAGCAAGACTGTGGCTCTGCTCTTTCCTAGCCTTGCAAACAGCCAATGCAGTTCGTCTCCCTCGTGAGCGCCAAAATGCTAAAATGAAGCGTTGTACTCTCTTTCCTCCAAGGAAGGTCCTAGGCAGGAATTGTCTTGCTGGTCCTCACTTGCCCTGGCAGTCATTGCAGATAAAGAGCAAGACTGGGGCTCTGCTCTTTCCTAGCCTTGCAAACAGCCAATGCAGTTCGTCTCCTTCGAGAGCGCCAAAATGCTAAAATGAAACGTTGCACTCTCTCTCCTCCAAGGAAGGTCCTAGGCAGGAATTGTCTTGCTGGTCCTCACTTGCCCTGGCAGTCATTGCAGATAAACAGCAAGACTGGGGCTCTGCTCTTTCCTAGCCTTGCAAACAGCAAATGCAGTTCGTCTCCCTCGTGAGCGCCAAAATGCTAAAATGAAACGTTGCACTCTCTCTCCTTCAAGGAAGGTCCTAAGCAGGAATTGTCTTGCTGGTCCTCACTTGCCCTGGCAGTCATTGCAGATAAACAGCAAGACTGGGGCTATGCTCTTTCCTAGCCTTGCAAACAGCCAAAGCAGTTCGTCTCCCTCGTGAGCGCCAAAATGCTAAAATGAAACGTTGCACTCTCTCTCCTCCAAGGAAGGTCCTCGGCAGGAATTGTCTTGCTGGTCCTCACTTGCCCTGGCAGTCATAGCAGATAAACAGCAAGACTGGGGCTCTGCTCTTTCCTAGCCTTGCAAACAGCCAATGCAGTTCGTCTCCCTCGTGAGCGCCAAAATGCTAAAATGAAACGTTGCACTCTCTCTCCTCCAAGGAAGCTCCTAGGCAGGATTTGTCTTGCTGGTCCTCATTTGCCCTGGCAGTCATTGCAGATTATCAGCAAGACTGTGGCTCTGCTCTTTCCTAGCCTTGCAAACAGCCAATGCAGTTCGTCTCCCTCGTGAGCGCCAAAATGCTAAAATGAAGCGTTGTACTCTCTTTCCTCCAAGGAAGGTCCTAGGCAGGAATTGTCTTGCTGGTCCTCACTTGCCCTGGCAGTCATTGCAGATAAAGAGCAAGACTGGGGTTTTGCTCTTTCCTAGCCTTGCAAACAGCCAATGCAGTTCGTCTCCTTCGAGAGCGCCAAAATGCTAAAATGAAACGTTGCACTCTCTCTCCTCCAAGGAAGGTCCTAGGCAGGAATTGTCTTGCTGGTCCTCACTTGCCCTGGTAGTCATTGCAGATAAACAGCAAGACTGGGGCTCTGCTCTTTCCTAGCCTTGCAAACAGCAAATGCAGTTCGTCTCCCTCGTGAGCGCCAAAATGCTAAAATGAAACGTTGCACTCTCTCTCCTTCAAGGAAGGTCCTAAGCAGGAATTGTCTTGCTGGTCCTCACTTGCCCTGGCAGTCATTGCAGATAAACAGCAAGACTGGGGCTATGCTCTTTCCTAGCCTTGCAAACAGCCAAAGCAGTTCGTCTCCCTCGTGAGCGCCAAAATGCTAAAATGAAACGTTGCACTCTCTCTCCTCCAAGGAAGGTCCTCGGCAGGAATTGTCTTGCTGGTCCTCACTTGCCCTGGCAGTCATAGCAGATAAACAGCAAGACTGGGGCTCTGCTCTTTCCTAGCCTTGCAAACAGCCAATGCAGTTCGTCTCCCTCGTGAGCGCCAAAATGCTAAAATGAAACGTTGCACTCTCTCTCCTCCAAGGAAGCTCCTAGGCAGGATTTGTCTTGCTGGTCCTCATTTGCCCTGGCAGTCATTGCAGATTATCAGCAAGACTGTGGCTCTGCTCTTTCCTAGCCTTGCAAACAGCCAATGCAGTTCGTCTCCCTCGTGAGCGCCAAAATGCTAAAATGAAGCGTTGTACTCTCTTTCCTCCAAGGAAGGTCCTAGGCAGGAATTGTCTTGCTGGTCCTCACTTGCCCTGGCAGTCATTGCAGATAAAGAGCAAGACTGGGGTTTTGCTCTTTCCTAGCCTTGCAAACAGCCAATGCAGTTCGTCTCCTTCGAGAGCGCCAAAATGCTAAAATGAAACGTTGCACTCTCTCTCCTCCAAGGAAGGTCCTAGGCAGGAATTGTCTTGCTGGTCCTCACTTGCCCTGGTAGTCATTGCAGATAAACAGCAAGACTGGGGCTCTGCTCTTTCCTAGCCTTGCAAACAGCAAATGCAGTTCGTCTCCCTCGTGAGCGCCAAAATGCTAAAATGAAACGTTGCACTCTCTCTCCTTCAAGGAAGGTCCTAAGCAGGAATTGTCTTGCTGGTCCTCACTTGCCCTGGCAGTCATTGCAGATAAACAGCAAGACTGGGGCTATGCTCTTTCCTAGCCTTGCAAACAGCCAAAGCAGTTCGTCTCCCTCGTGAGCGCCGAAATGCTAAAATGAAACGTTGCACTCTCTCTCCTCCAAGGAAGGTCCTAAGCAGGAATTGTCTTGCTGGTCCTCACTTGCCCTGGCAGTCATTGCAGATAAACAGCAAGACTGGGGCTCTGCTCTTTCCTAGCCTTGCAAACAGCCAATGCAGTTCGTCTCCCTCGTGAGCGCCAAAATGCTAAAATGAAACGTTGCACTCTCTCTCCTCCAAGGAAGCTCCTAGGCAGGAATTGTCTTGCTGGTCCTCACTTGTCCTGGCAGTCATTGCAGATAAACAGCAAGACTGGGGCTCTGCTCTTTCCTAGCCTTGCAAACGGCCAATGCAGTTCGTCTCCCTCGTGAGCGCCAAATAGCTAAAATGAAACGTTGCACTCTCTCTCCTCCAAGGAAGGTCCTAGGCAGGAATTGTCTTGCTGGCCCTCACTTGCCCTGGCAGTGATTGCAGATTATCAGCAAGTCTGGGGCTCGGCTCTTTCTAGGCTTGCAAACAGCCAATGTAGTTCGTCTCCCTCTTGAGCGCCAAAATGCTAAAATGAAACGTTGCACTCTCTCTCCTCCGAGTAAGCTCCTAGGCAGGAATTGTCTTGCTGGTCCTCACTTGCCCTGGCAGTCATTGCAGATAAACAGCAAGACTGGGGCTCTGCTCTTTCCTAGCCTTGCAAACAGCCAATGCAGTTCGTCTCCCTCGTGAGCGCCAAAATGCTAAAATGAAACGTTGCACTCTCTCTGCTCCAAGGAAGCTCCTAGGCAGGAATTGTCTTGCTGGCCCTCACTTGCCCTGGCAGTGATTGCAGATTATCAGCAAGTCTGGGGCTCGGCTCTTTCCTAGCCTTGCAAACAGCCAATGTAGTTCGTCTCCCTCGTGAGCGCCAAAATGCTAAAATGAAACGTTGCACTCTCTCTCCTCCGAGGAAGCTCCTAGGCAGGAATTGTCTTGCTGGTCCTCACTTGTCCTGGCAGTGATTGTAGATTATCAGCAAGACTGGGGCTCTGGTCTTTCCTAGCCTTGCAAACGGCCAATGCAGTTCGTCTCCCTCGTGAGCGCCAAAATGCTAAAATGAAACGTTGCACTCTCTCTCCTCCAAGGAAGGTGCTATGCAGGAATTGTCTTGCTGGTCCTCACTTGCCCTGGCAGTCACTGCAGATAAACAGCAAGACTGGGGCTCTGCTCTTTCCTAGCCTTGCAAACAGCCAATGCAGTTCGTCTCCCTCGTGAGCGCCAAAATGCTAAAATGAAACGTTGTACTCTCTCTGCTCCAAGGAAACTCCTAGGCAGGAATTGTCTTGCTGGTCCTCACTTGTCCTGGCAGTCATTGCAGATAAACAGCAAGACTGGGGCTCTGCTCTTTCCTAGCCTTGCAAACAGCCAATGCATTTCGTCTCCCTCGTGAGCGCCAAAAAGCTAAAATGAAACGTTGCACTCTCTCTGCTCCAAGGAAGGTGCTAGGCAGGAATTGTCTTGCTGGTCCTCACTTGCCCTGGCAGTCATTGCAGATAAACAGCAAGACTGGGGCTCTGCTCTTTCCTAGCCTTGCAAACAGCCAATGCAGTTCGTCTCCCTCGTGAGCGCCAACATGCTAAAATGAAACGTTGCACTCTCTCTGCTCCAAGGAAGCTCCTAGGCAGGAATTGTCTTGCTGGTCCTCACTTGCCCTGGCAGTCATTGCAGATAAACAGCAAGACTGGGTCTCTGCTCTTTCCTAGCCTTGCAAACAGCCAAAGCAGTTCGTCTCCCTCGTGAGCGCCAAAATGCTAAAATGAAACGTTGCACTCTCTCTCCTCCGAGGAAGCTCCTAGGCAGGAATTGTCTTGCTGGTCCTCACTTGTCCTGGCAGTGATTGCAGATTATCAGCAAGACTGGGGCTCTGCTCTTTCCTAGCCTTGCAAACGGCCAATGCAGTTCGTCTCCCTCGTGAGCGCCAAAATGCTAAAATGAAACGTTGCACTCTCTCTCCTACAAGGAAGCTCCTAGGCAGGATTTGTCTTCCTGGTCCTCATTTGCCCTGGCAGTCATTGCAGATTATCAGCAAGACTGCGGCTCTGCTCTTTCCTAGCCTTGCAAACAGCCAATGCAGTTCGTCTCCCTCGTGAGCGCCAAAAAGCTAAAATGAAGCGTTGTACTCTCTTTCCTCCAAGGACGGTCCTAGGCAGGAATTGTCTTGCTGGTCCTCACTTGCCCTGGCAGTCATTGCAGATAAAGAGCAAGACTGGGGCTCTGCTCTTTCCTAGCCTTGCAAACAGCCAATGCAGTTCGTCTCCCTCGTGAGCGCCAAAATGCTAAAATGAAACGTTGCACTCTCTCTCCTCCAAGGAAGGTGCTATGCAGGAATTGTCTTGCTGGTCCTCACTTGCCCTGGCAGTCATTGCAGATAAACAGCAAGACTGGGGCTATGCTCTTTCCTAGCCTTGCAAACAGCCAAAGCAGTTCGTCTCCCTCGTGAGCGCCGAAATGCTAAAATGAAACGTTGCACTCTCTCTCCTCCAAGGAAGCTCCTCGGCAGGAATTGTCTTGCTGGTCCTCACTTGCCCTGGCAGTCATTGCAGATAAACAGCAAGACTGGGGCTCTGCTCTTTCCTAGCCTTGCAAACAGCCAATGCAGTTCGTCTCCCTCGTGAGCGCCAAAATGCTAAAATGAAACGTTGTACTCTCTCTCCTCCAAGGAAGGTCCTAGGCAGGAATTGTCTTGCTGGTCCTCACTTGTCCTGGCAGTCATTGCAGATAAACAGCAAGACTGGGGCTCTGCTCTTTCCTAGCCTTGCAAACAGCCAATGCAGTTCGTCTCCCTCGTGAGCGCCAAATAGCTAAAATGAAACGTTGCACTCTCTCTCCTCTAAGGAAGGTCCTAGGCAGGAATTGTCTTGCTGGTCCTCACTTGCCCTGGCAGTGATTGCAGATTATCAGCAAGTCTGCGGCTCGGCTCTTTCCTAGCCTTGCAAACAGCCAAAGCAGTTCGTCTCCCTCGTGAGCGCCAACATGCTAAAATGAAACATTGCACTCTCTCTCCTCCAAGGAAGCTCCTAGGCAGGAATTGTCTTGCTGGTCCTCACTTGCCCTGGCAGTCATTGCAGATAAACAGCAAGACTGGGGCTCTGCTCTTTCCTAGCCTTGCAAACAGCCAATGCAGTTCTTCTCCCTCGTGAGCGCCAAAATGCTAAAATGAAACGTTGCACTCTCTCTCCTCCAAGGAAGGTCCTCGGCAGGAATTGTCTTGCGGGTCCTCACTTGCCGTGACAGTCATTGCAGATAAACAGCAAGACTGGGGCTCTGCTCTTTCCTAGCGTTGCAAACAGCCAATGCAGTTCGTCTCCCTCGTGAGCGCCAAAATGCTAAAATGAAACGTTGCACTCTCTCTCCTCCAAGGAAGGTGCTATGCAGGAATTGTCTTGCTGGTCCTCACTTGCCCTGGCAGTCATTGCAGATAAACAGAAAGACTGGGGCTCTGCTCTTTCCTAGCCTTGTAAACAGCCAATGAAGTTCGTCACCCTCGTGAGCGCCGAAATGCTAAAATGAAACGTTGCACTCTCTCTGCTCCAAGGAAGGTCCTAGGCAGGAATTGTCTTGCTGGTCCTCACTTGCCCTGGCAGTCATTGCAGATAAAGAGCAAGACTGGGGCTCTGCTCTTTCCTAGCCTTGCAAACAGCCAATGCAGTTCGTCTCCCTCGTGAGCGCCAAAATGCTAAAATGAAACGTTGCACTCTCTCTCCTCCAAGGAAGCTCCTAGGCAGGAATTGTCTTGCTGGTCCTCACTTGTCCTGGCAGTCATTGCAGATTATCAGCAAGTCTGGGGCTCGGCTCTTTCCTAGCCTTGCAAACAGCCAATGCAGTTCGTCTCCCTCGTGAGCGCCAAATAGCTAAAATGAAACGTTGCACTCTCTCTCCTCCAAGGAAGCTCCTAGGCAGGATTTGTCTTGCTGGTCCTCATTTGCCCTGGCAGTCATTGCAGATAAACAGCAAGACTGGGGCTCTGCTCTTTCCTAGCCTTGCAAACAGCAAATGCAGTTCGTCTCCCTCGTGAGCGCCAAAATGCTAAAATGAAACGTTGCACTCTCTCTCCTTCAAGGAAGGTCCTAAGCAGGAATTGTCTTGCTGGTCCTCACTTGCCCTGGCAGTCATTGCAGATAAACAGCAAGACTGGGGCTATGCTCTTTCCTAGCCTTGGAAACAGCCAAAGCAGTTCGTCTCCCTCGTGAGCGCCGAAATGCTAAAATGAAACGTTGCACTCTCTCTCCTCCAAGGAAGGTCCTAAGCAGGAATTGTCTTGCTGGTCCTCACTTGCCCTGGCAGTCATTGCAGATAAACAGCAAGACTGGGGCTCTGCTCTTTCCTAGCCTTGCAAACAGCCAATGCAGTTCGTCTCCCTCGTGAGCGCCAAAATGCTAAAATGAAACGTTGCACTCTCTCTCCTCCAAGGAAGCTCCTAGGCAGGAATTGTCTTGCTGGTCCTCACTTGTCCTGGCAGTCATTGCAGATAAACAGCAAGACTGGGGCTCTGCTCTTTCCTAGCCTTGCAAACGGCCAATGCAGTTCGTCCCCTCGTGAGCGCCAAATAGCTAAAATGAAACGTTGCACTCTCTCTCCTCCAAGGAAGGTCCTAGGCAGGAATTGTCTTGCTGGCCCTCACTTGCCCTGGCAGTGATTGCAGATTATCAGCAAGTCTGGGGCTCGGCTCTTTCTAGGCTTGCAAACAGCCAATGTAGTTCGTCTCCCTCTTGAGCGCCAAAATGCTAAAATGAAACGTTGCACTCTCTCTCCTCCGAGTAAGCTCCTAGGCAGGAATTGTCTTGCTGGTCCTCACTTGCCCTGGCAGTCATTGCAGATAAACAGCAAGACTGGGGCTCTGCTCTTTCCTAGCCTTGCAAACAGCCAATGTAGTTCGTCTCCCTCGTGAGCGCCAAAATGCTAAAATGAAACGTTGCACTCTCTCTGCTCCAAGGAAGCTCCTAGGCAGGAATTGTCTTGCTGGCCCTCACTTGCCCTGGCAGTGATTGCAGATTATCAGCAAGTCTGGGGCTCGGCTCTTTCCTAGCCTTGCAAACAGCCAATGTAGTTCGTCTCCCTCGTGAGCGCCAAAATGCTAAAATGAAACGTTGCACTCTCTCTCCTCCGAGGAAGCTCCTAGGCAGGAATTGTCTTGCTGGTCCTCACTTGTCCTGGCAGTCATTGCAGATAAACAGCAAGACTGGGGCTCTGCTCTTTCCTAGCCTTGCAAACAGCCAATGCATTTCGTCTCCCTCGTGAGCGCCAAAAAGCTAAAATGAAACGTTGCACTCTCTCTGCTCCAAGGAAGGTGCTAGGCAGGAATTGTCTTGCTGGTCCTCACTTGCCCTTGCAGTCATTGCAGATAAACAGCAAGACTGGGGCTCTGCTCTTTCGTAGCCTTGCAAACAGCCAATGCAGTTCGTCTCCCTCGTGAGCGCCAACATGCTAAAATGAAACGTTGCACTCTCTCTGCTCCAAGGAAGCTCCTAGGCAGGAATTGTCTTGCTGGTCCTCACTTGCCCTGGCAGTCATTGCAGATAAACAGCAAGACTGGGGCTCTGCTCTTTCCTAGCCTTGCAAACAGCCAAAGCAGTTCGTCTCCCTCGTGAGCGCCAAAATGCTAAAATGAAACGTTGCACTCTCTCTCCTCCGAGGAAGCTCCTAGGCAGGAATTGTCTTGCTGGTCCTCACTTGTCCTGGCAGTGATTGCAGATTATCAGCAAGACTGGGGCTCTGCTCTTTCCTAGCCTTGCAAACGGCCAATGCAGTTCGTCTCCGTCGTGAGCGCCAAAATGCTAAAATGAAACGTTGCACTCTCTCTCCTACAAGGAAGCTCCTAGGCAGGATTTGTCTTGCTGGTCCTCATTTGCCCTGGCAGTCATTGCAGATTATCAGCAAGACTGCGGCTCTGCTCTTTCCTAGCCTTGCAAACAGCCAATGCAGTTCGTCTCCCTCGTGAGCGCCAAAATGCTAAAATGAAGCGTTGTACTCTCTTTCCTCCAAGGACGGTCCTAGGCAGGAATTGTCTTGCTGGTCCTCACTTGCCCTGGCAGTCATTGCAGATAAAGAGCAAGACTGGGGCTCTGCTCTTTCCTAGCCTTGCAAACAGCCAATGCAGTTCGTCTCCCTCGTGAGCGCCAAAATGCTAAAATGAAACGTTGCACTCTCTCTCCTCCAAGGAAGGTGCTATGCAGGAATTGTCTTGCTGGTCCTCACTTGCCCTGGCAGTCATTGCAGATAAACAGCAAGACTGGGGCTATGCTCTTTCCTAGCCTTGCAAACAGCCAAAGCAGTTCGTCTCCCTCGTGAGCGCCGAAATGCTAAAATGAAACGTTGCACTCTCTCTCCTCCAAGGAAGGTCCTCGGCAGGAATTGTCTTGCTGGTCCTCACTGGCCCTGGCAGTCATTGCAGATAAACAGCAAGACTGGGGCTCTGCTCTTTCCTAGCCTTGCAAACAGCCAATGCAGTTCGTCTCCCTCGTGAGCGCCAAAATGCTAAAATGAAACGTTGTACTCTCTCTCCTCCAAGGAAGGTCCTAGGCAGGAATTGTCTTGCTGGTCCTCACTTGTCCTGGCAGACATTGCAGATAAACAGCAAGACTGGGGCTCTGCTCTTTCCTAGCCTTGCAAACAGCCAATGCAGTTCGTCTCCCTCGTGAGCGCCAAATAGCTAAAATGAAACGTTGCACTCTCTCTCCTCTAAGGAAGGTCCTAGGCAGGAATTGTCTTGCTGGTCCTCACTTGCCCTGGCAGTGATTGCAGATTATCAGCAAGTCTGCGGCTCGGCTCTTTCCTAGCCTTGCAAACAGCCAAAGCAGTTCGTCTCCCTCGTGAGCGCCAACATGCTAAAATGAAACATTGCACTCTCTCTCCTCCAAGGAAGCTCCTAGGCAGGAATTGTCTTGCTGGTCCTCACTTGCCCTGGCAGTCATTGCAGATAAACAGCAAGACTGGGGCTCTGCTCTTTCCTAGCCTTGCAAACAGCCAATGCAGTTCTTCTCCCTCGTGAGCGCCAAAATGCTAAAATGAAACGTTGCACTCTCTCTCCTCCAAGGAAGCTCCTAGGCAGGAATTGTCTTGCGGGTCCTCACTTGCCGTGACAGTCATTGCAGATAAACAGCAAGACTGGGGCTCTGCTCTTTCCTAGCGTTGCAAACAGCCAATGCAGTTCGTCTCCCTCGTGAGCGCCAAAATGCTAAAATGAAACGTTGCACTCTCTCTCCTCCAAGGAAGGTGCTATGCAGGAATTGTCTTGCTGGTCCTCACTTGCCCTGGCAGTCATTGCAGATAAACAGAAAGACTGGGGCTCTGCTCTTTCCTAGCCTTGCAAACAGCCAATGAAGTTCGTCACCCTCGTGAGCGCCGAAATGCTAAAATGAAACGTTGCACTCTCTCTGCTCCAAGGAAGGTCCTAGGCAGGAATTGTCTTGCTGGTCCTCACTTGCCCTGGCAGTCATTGCAGATAAAGAGCAAGACTGGGGTTTTGCTCTTTCCTAGCCCTGCAAACAGCCAATGCAGTTCGTCTCCTTCGAGAGCGCCAAAATGCTAAAATGAAACGTTGCACTCTCTCTCCTCCAAGGAAGGTCCTAGGCAGGAATTGTCTTGCTGGTCCTCACTTGCCCTGGTAGTCATTGCAGATAAACAGCAAGACTGGGGCTCTGCTCTTTCCTAGCCTTGTAAACAGCAAATGCAGTTCGTGTCCCTCGTGAGCGCCAAAATGCTAAAATGAAACGTTGCACTCTCTCTCCTTCAAGGAAGGTCCTAAGCAGGAATTGTCTTGCTGGTCCTCACTTGCCGTGGCAGTCATTGCAGATAAACAGCAAGACTGGGGCTCTGCTCTTTCCTAGCCTTGCAAACAGCCAAAGCAGTTCGTCTCCCTCGTGAGCGCCGAAATGCTAAAATGAAACGTTGCACTCTCTCTCCTCCAAGGAAGGTCCTCGGCAGGAATTGTCTTGCTGGTCCTCACTTGCCCTGGCAGTCATAGCAGATAAACAGCAAGACTGGGGCTCTGCTCTTTCCTAGCCTTGCAAACAGCCAATGCAGTTCGTCTCCCTCGTGAGCGCCAAAATGCTAAAATGAAACGTTGCACTCTCTCTCCTCCAAGGAAGCTCCTAGGCAGGATTTGTCTTGCTGGTCCTCATTTGCCCTGGCAGTCATTGCAGATTATCAGCAAGACTGCGGCTCTGCTCTTTCCTAGCCTTGCAAACAGCCAATGCAGTTCGTCTCCCTCGTGAGCGCCAAAATGCTAAAATGAAGCGTTGTACTCTCTTTCCTCCAAGGAAGGTCCTAGGCAGGAATTGTCTTGCTGGTCCTCACTTGCCCTGGCAGTCATTGCAGATAAAGAGCAAGACTGGGGTTTTGCTCTTTCCTAGCCTTGCAAACAGCCAATGCAGTTCGTCTCCTTCGAGAGCGCCAAAATGATAAATGAAACGTTGCACTCTCTCTCCTCCAAGGAAGGTGCTATGCAGGAATTGTCTTGCTGGTCCTCACTTGCCCTGGCAGTCACTGCAGATAAACAGCAAGACTGGGGCTCTGCTCTTTCCTAGCCTTGCAAACAGCCAATGCAGTTCGTCTCCCTCGTGAGCGCCAAAATGCTAAAATGAAACGTTGTACTCTCTCTGCTCCAAGGAAACTCCTAGGCAGGAATTGTCTTGCTGGTCCTCACTTGTCCTGGCAGTCATTGCAGATAAACAGCAAGACTGGGGCTCTGCTCTTTCCTAGCCTTGCAAACAGCCAATGCATTTCGTCTCCCTCGTGAGCGCCAAAAAGCTAAAATGAAACGTTGCACTCTCTCTGCTCCAAGGAAGGTGCTAGGCAGGAATTGTCTTGCTGGTCCTCACTTGCCCTGGCAGTCATTGCAGATAAACAGCAAGACTGGGGCTCTGCTCTTTCCTAGCCTTGCAAACAGCCAATGCAGTTCGTCTCCCTCGTGAGCGCCAACATGCTAAAATGAAACGTTGCACTCTCTCTGCTCCAAGGAAGCTCCTAGGCAGGAATTGTCTTGCTGGTCCTCACTTGCCCTGGCAGTCATTGCAGATAAACAGCAAGACTGGGTCTCTGCTCTTTCCTAGCCTTGCAAACAGCCAAAGCAGTTCGTCTCCCTCGTGAGCGCCAAAATGCTAAAATGAAACGTTGCACTCTCTCTCCTCCGAGGAAGCTCCTAGGCAGGAATTGTCTTGCTGGTCCTCACTTGTCCTGGCAGTGATTGCAGATTATCAGCAAGACTGGGGCTCTGCTCTTTCCTAGCCTTGCAAACGGCCAATGCAGTTCGTCTCCCTCGTGAGCGCCAAAATGCTAAAATGAAACGTTGCACTCTCTCTCCTACAAGGAAGCTCCTAGGCAGGATTTGTCTTCCTGGTCCTCATTTGCCCTGGCAGTCATTGCAGATTATCAGCAAGACTGCGGCTCTGCTCTTTCCTAGCCTTGCAAACAGCCAATGCAGTTCGTCTCCCTCGTGAGCGCCAAAAAGCTAAAATGAAGCGTTGTACTCTCTTTCCTCCAAGGACGGTCCTAGGCAGGAATTGTCTTGCTGGTCCTCACTTGCCCTGGCAGTCATTGCAGATAAAGAGCAAGACTGGGGCTCTGCTCTTTCCTAGCCTTGCAAACAGCCAATGCAGTTCGTCTCCCTCGTGAGCGCCAAAATGCTAAAATGAAACGTTGCACTCTCTCTCCTCCAAGGAAGGTGCTATGCAGGAATTGTCTTGCTGGTCCTCACTTGCCCTGGCAGTCATTGCAGATAAACAGCAAGACTGGGGCTATGCTCTTTCCTAGCCTTGCAAACAGCCAAAGCAGTTCGTCTCCCTCGTGAGCGCCGAAATGCTAAAATGAAACGTTGCACTCTCTCTCCTCCAAGGAAGCTCCTCGGCAGGAATTGTCTTGCTGGTCCTCACTTGCCCTGGCAGTCATTGCAGATAAACAGCAAGACTGGGGCTCTGCTCTTTCCTAGCCTTGCAAACAGCCAATGCAGTTCGTCTCCCTCGTGAGCGCCAAAATGCTAAAATGAAACGTTGTACTCTCTCTCCTCCAAGGAAGGTCCTAGGCAGGAATTGTCTTGCTGGTCCTCACTTGTCCTGGCAGTCATTGCAGATAAACAGCAAGACTGGGGCTCTGCTCTTTCCTAGCCTTGCAAACAGCCAATGCAGTTCGTCTCCCTCGTGAGCGCCAAATAGCTAAAATGAAACGTTGCACTCTCTCTCCTCTAAGGAAGGTCCTAGGCAGGAATTGTCTTGCTGGTCCTCACTTGCCCTGGCAGTGATTGCAGATTATCAGCAAGTCTGCGGCTCGGCTCTTTCCTAGCCTTGCAAACAGCCAAAGCAGTTCGTCTCCCTCGTGAGCGCCAACATGCTAAAATGAAACATTGCACTCTCTCTCCTCCAAGGAAGCTCCTAGGCAGGAATTGTCTTGCTGGTCCTCACTTGCCCTGGCAGTCATTGCAGATAAACAGCAAGACTGGGGCTCTGCTCTTTCCTAGCCTTGCAAACAGCCAATGCAGTTCTTCTCCCTCGTGAGCGCCAAAATGCTAAAATGAAACGTTGCACTCTCTCTCCTCCAAGGAAGGTCCTCGGCAGGAATTGTCTTGCGGGTCCTCACTTGCCGTGACAGTCATTGCAGATAAACAGCAAGACTGGGGCTCTGCTCTTTCCTAGCGTTGCAAACAGCCAATGCAGTTCGTCTCCCTCGTGAGCGCCAAAATGCTAAAATGAAACGTTGCACTCTCTCTCCTCCAAGGAAGGTGCTATGCAGGAATTGTCTTGCTGGTCCTCACTTGCCCTGGCAGTCATTGCAGATAAACAGAAAGACTGGGGCTCTGCTCTTTCCTAGCCTTGTAAACAGCCAATGAAGTTCGTCACCCTCGTGAGCGCCGAAATGCTAAAATGAAACGTTGCACTCTCTCTGCTCCAAGGAAGGTCCTAGGCAGGAATTGTCTTGCTGGTCCTCACTTGCCCTGGCAGTCATTGCAGATAAAGAGCAAGACTGGGGCTCTGCTCTTTCCTAGCCTTGCAAACAGCCAATGCAGTTCGTCTCCCTCGTGAGCGCCAAAATGCTAAAATGAAACGTTGCACTCTCTCTCCTCCAAGGAAGCTCCTAGGCAGGAATTGTCTTGCTGGTCCTCACTTGTCCTGGCAGTCATTGCAGATTATCAGCAAGTCTGGGGCTCGGCTCTTTCCTAGCCTTGCAAACAGCCAATGCAGTTCGTCTCCCTCGTGAGCGCCAAATAGCTAAAATGAAACGTTGCACTCTCTCTCCTCCAAGGAAGCTCCTAGGCAGGATTTGTCTTGCTGGTCCTCATTTGCCCTGGCAGTCATTGCAGATAAACAGCAAGACTGGGGCTCTGCTCTTTCCTAGCCTTGCAAACAGCAAATGCAGTTCGTCTCCCTCGTGAGCGCCAAAATGCTAAAATGAAACGTTGCACTCTCTCTCCTTCAAGGAAGGTCCTAAGCAGGAATTGTCTTGCTGGTCCTCACTTGCCCTGGCAGTCATTGCAGATAAACAGCAAGACTGGGGCTATGCTCTTTCCTAGCCTTGGAAACAGCCAAAGCAGTTCGTCTCCCTCGTGAGCGCCGAAATGCTAAAATGAAACGTTGCACTCTCTCTCCTCCAAGGAAGGTCCTAAGCAGGAATTGTCTTGCTGGTCCTCACTTGCCCTGGCAGTCATTGCAGATAAACAGCAAGACTGGGGCTCTGCTCTTTCCTAGCCTTGCAAACAGCCAATGCAGTTCGTCTCCCTCGTGAGCGCCAAAATGCTAAAATGAAACGTTGCACTCTCTCTCCTCCAAGGAAGCTCCTAGGCAGGAATTGTCTTGCTGGTCCTCACTTGTCCTGGCAGTCATTGCAGATAAACAGCAAGACTGGGGCTCTGCTCTTTCCTAGCCTTGCAAACGGCCAATGCAGTTCGTCCCCTCGTGAGCGCCAAATAGCTAAAATGAAACGTTGCACTCTCTCTCCTCCAAGGAAGGTCCTAGGCAGGAATTGTCTTGCTGGCCCTCACTTGCCCTGGCAGTGATTGCAGATTATCAGCAAGTCTGGGGCTCGGCTCTTTCTAGGCTTGCAAACAGCCAATGTAGTTCGTCTCCCTCTTGAGCGCCAAAATGCTAAAATGAAACGTTGCACTCTCTCTCCTCCGAGTAAGCTCCTAGGCAGGAATTGTCTTGCTGGTCCTCACTTGCCCTGGCAGTCATTGCAGATAAACAGCAAGACTGGGGCTCTGCTCTTTCCTAGCCTTGCAAACAGCCAATGTAGTTCGTCTCCCTCGTGAGCGCCAAAATGCTAAAATGAAACGTTGCACTCTCTCTGCTCCAAGGAAGCTCCTAGGCAGGAATTGTCTTGCTGGCCCTCACTTGCCCTGGCAGTGATTGCAGATTATCAGCAAGTCTGGGGCTCGGCTCTTTCCTAGCCTTGCAAACAGCCAATGTAGTTCGTCTCCCTCGTGAGCGCCAAAATGCTAAAATGAAACGTTGCACTCTCTCTCCTCCGAGGAAGCTCCTAGGCAGGAATTGTCTTGCTGGTCCTCACTTGTCCTGGCAGTCATTGCAGATAAACAGCAAGACTGGGGCTCTGCTCTTTCCTAGCCTTGCAAACAGCCAATGCATTTCGTCTCCCTCGTGAGCGCCAAAAAGCTAAAATGAAACGTTGCACTCTCTCTGCTCCAAGGAAGGTGCTAGGCAGGAATTGTCTTGCTGGTCCTCACTTGCCCTTGCAGTCATTGCAGATAAACAGCAAGACTGGGGCTCTGCTCTTTCGTAGCCTTGCAAACAGCCAATGCAGTTCGTCTCCCTCGTGAGCGCCAACATGCTAAAATGAAACGTTGCACTCTCTCTGCTCCAAGGAAGCTCCTAGGCAGGAATTGTCTTGCTGGTCCTCACTTGCCCTGGCAGTCATTGCAGATAAACAGCAAGACTGGGGCTCTGCTCTTTCCTAGCCTTGCAAACAGCCAAAGCAGTTCGTCTCCCTCGTGAGCGCCAAAATGCTAAAATGAAACGTTGCACTCTCTCTCCTCCGAGGAAGCTCCTAGGCAGGAATTGTCTTGCTGGTCCTCACTTGTCCTGGCAGTGATTGCAGATTATCAGCAAGACTGGGGCTCTGCTCTTTCCTAGCCTTGCAAACGGCCAATGCAGTTCGTCTCCGTCGTGAGCGCCAAAATGCTAAAATGAAACGTTGCACTCTCTCTCCTACAAGGAAGCTCCTAGGCAGGATTTGTCTTGCTGGTCCTCATTTGCCCTGGCAGTCATTGCAGATTATCAGCAAGACTGCGGCTCTGCTCTTTCCTAGCCTTGCAAACAGCCAATGCAGTTCGTCTCCCTCGTGAGCGCCAAAATGCTAAAATGAAGCGTTGTACTCTCTTTCCTCCAAGGACGGTCCTAGGCAGGAATTGTCTTGCTGGTCCTCACTTGCCCTGGCAGTCATTGCAGATAAAGAGCAAGACTGGGGCTCTGCTCTTTCCTAGCCTTGCAAACAGCCAATGCAGTTCGTCTCCCTCGTGAGCGCCAAAATGCTAAAATGAAACGTTGCACTCTCTCTCCTCCAAGGAAGGTGCTATGCAGGAATTGTCTTGCTGGTCCTCACTTGCCCTGGCAGTCATTGCAGATAAACAGCAAGACTGGGGCTATGCTCTTTCCTAGCCTTGCAAACAGCCAAAGCAGTTCGTCTCCCTCGTGAGCGCCGAAATGCTAAAATGAAACGTTGCACTCTCTCTCCTCCAAGGAAGGTCCTCGGCAGGAATTGTCTTGCTGGTCCTCACTGGCCCTGGCAGTCATTGCAGATAAACAGCAAGACTGGGGCTCTGCTCTTTCCTAGCCTTGCAAACAGCCAATGCAGTTCGTCTCCCTCGTGAGCGCCAAAATGCTAAAATGAAACGTTGTACTCTCTCTCCTCCAAGGAAGGTCCTAGGCAGGAATTGTCTTGCTGGTCCTCACTTGTCCTGGCAGACATTGCAGATAAACAGCAAGACTGGGGCTCTGCTCTTTCCTAGCCTTGCAAACAGCCAATGCAGTTCGTCTCCCTCGTGAGCGCCAAATAGCTAAAATGAAACGTTGCACTCTCTCTCCTCTAAGGAAGGTCCTAGGCAGGAATTGTCTTGCTGGTCCTCACTTGCCCTGGCAGTGATTGCAGATTATCAGCAAGTCTGCGGCTCGGCTCTTTCCTAGCCTTGCAAACAGCCAAAGCAGTTCGTCTCCCTCGTGAGCGCCAACATGCTAAAATGAAACATTGCACTCTCTCTCCTCCAAGGAAGCTCCTAGGCAGGAATTGTCTTGCTGGTCCTCACTTGCCCTGGCAGTCATTGCAGATAAACAGCAAGACTGGGGCTCTGCTCTTTCCTAGCCTTGCAAACAGCCAATGCAGTTCTTCTCCCTCGTGAGCGCCAAAATGCTAAAATGAAACGTTGCACTCTCTCTCCTCCAAGGAAGCTCCTAGGCAGGAATTGTCTTGCGGGTCCTCACTTGCCGTGACAGTCATTGCAGATAAACAGCAAGACTGGGGCTCTGCTCTTTCCTAGCGTTGCAAACAGCCAATGCAGTTCGTCTCCCTCGTGAGCGCCAAAATGCTAAAATGAAACGTTGCACTCTCTCTCCTCCAAGGAAGGTGCTATGCAGGAATTGTCTTGCTGGTCCTCACTTGCCCTGGCAGTCATTGCAGATAAACAGAAAGACTGGGGCTCTGCTCTTTCCTAGCCTTGCAAACAGCCAATGAAGTTCGTCACCCTCGTGAGCGCCGAAATGCTAAAATGAAACGTTGCACTCTCTCTGCTCCAAGGAAGGTCCTAGGCAGGAATTGTCTTGCTGGTCCTCACTTGCCCTGGCAGTCATTGCAGATAAAGAGCAAGACTGGGGTTTTGCTCTTTCCTAGCCCTGCAAACAGCCAATGCAGTTCGTCTCCTTCGAGAGCGCCAAAATGCTAAAATGAAACGTTGCACTCTCTCTCCTCCAAGGAAGGTCCTAGGCAGGAATTGTCTTGCTGGTCCTCACTTGCCCTGGTAGTCATTGCAGATAAACAGCAAGACTGGGGCTCTGCTCTTTCCTAGCCTTGTAAACAGCAAATGCAGTTCGTGTCCCTCGTGAGCGCCAAAATGCTAAAATGAAACGTTGCACTCTCTCTCCTTCAAGGAAGGTCCTAAGCAGGAATTGTCTTGCTGGTCCTCACTTGCCGTGGCAGTCATTGCAGATAAACAGCAAGACTGGGGCTCTGCTCTTTCCTAGCCTTGCAAACAGCCAAAGCAGTTCGTCTCCCTCGTGAGCGCCGAAATGCTAAAATGAAACGTTGCACTCTCTCTCCTCCAAGGAAGGTCCTCGGCAGGAATTGTCTTGCTGGTCCTCACTTGCCCTGGCAGTCATAGCAGATAAACAGCAAGACTGGGGCTCTGCTCTTTCCTAGCCTTGCAAACAGCCAATGCAGTTCGTCTCCCTCGTGAGCGCCAAAATGCTAAAATGAAACGTTGCACTCTCTCTCCTCCAAGGAAGCTCCTAGGCAGGATTTGTCTTGCTGGTCCTCATTTGCCCTGGCAGTCATTGCAGATTATCAGCAAGACTGCGGCTCTGCTCTTTCCTAGCCTTGCAAACAGCCAATGCAGTTCGTCTCCCTCGTGAGCGCCAAAATGCTAAAATGAAGCGTTGTACTCTCTTTCCTCCAAGGAAGGTCCTAGGCAGGAATTGTCTTGCTGGTCCTCACTTGCCCTGGCAGTCATTGCAGATAAAGAGCAAGACTGGGGTTTTGCTCTTTCCTAGCCTTGCAAACAGCCAATGCAGTTCGTCTCCTTCGAGAGCGCCAAAATGATAAATGAAACGTTGCACTCTCTCTCCTCCAAGGAAGGTCCTAGGCAGGAATTGTCTTGCTGGTCCTCACTTGCCCTGGTAGTCATTGCAGATAAACAGCAAGACTGGGGCTCTGCTCTTTCCTAGCCTTGCAAACAGCAAATGCAGTTCGTCTCCCTCGTGAGCGCCAAAATGCTAAAATGAAACGTTGCACTCTCTCTCCTTCAAGGAAGGTCCTAAGCAGGAATTGTCTTGCTGGTCCTCACTTGCCCTGGCAGTCATTGCAGATAAACAGCAAGACTGGGGCTCTGCTCTTTCCTAGCCTTGCAAACAGCCAATGCAGTTCGTCTCCCTCGTGAGCGCCAAAATGCTAAAATGAAACGTTGCACTCTCTCTCCTCCAAGGAAGCTCCTAGGCAGGAATTGTCTTGCTGGTCCTCACTTGTCCTGGCAGTCATTGCAGATTATCAGCAAGTCTGGGGCTCGGCTCTTTCCTAGCCTTGCAAACAGCCAATGCAGTTCGTCTCCCTCGTGAGCGCCAAAATGCTAAAATGAAACGTTGCACTCTCTCTCCTCCAAGGAAGGGCCTAGGCAGGAATTGTCTTGCTGGCCCTCACTTGCCCTGGCAGTGATTGCAGATTATCAGCAAGTCTGGGGCTCGGCTCTTTCTAGGCTTGCAAACAGCCAATGTAGTTCGTCTCCCTCGTGAGCGCCAAAATGCTAAAATGAAACGTTGCACTCTCTCTCCTCCGAGTAAGCTCCTAGGCAGGAATTGTCTTGCTGGTCCTCACTTGCCCTGGCAGTCATTGCAGATAAACAGCAAGACTGGGGCTCTGCTCTTTCCTAGCCTTGCAAACAGCCAATGTAGTTCGTCTCCCTCGTGAGCGCCAAAATGCTAAAATGAAACGTTGCACTCTCTCTGCTCCAAGGAAGCTCCTAGGCAGGAATTGTCTTGCTGGCCCTCACTTGCCCTGGCAGTGATTGCAGATTATCAGCAAGTCTGGGGCTCGGCTCTTTCCTAGCCTTGCAAACAGCCAATGTAGTTCGTCTCCCTCGTGAGCGCCAAAATGCTAAAATGAAACGTTGCACTCTCTCTCCTCCGAGGAAGCTCCTAGGCAGGAATTGTCTTGCTGGTCCTCACTTGTCCTGGCAGTGATTGCAGATTATCAGCAAGACTGGGGCTCTGCTCTTTCCTAGCCTTGCAAACGGCCAATGCAGTTCGTCTCCCTCGTGAGCGCCAAAATGCTAAAATGAAACGTTGCACTCTCTCTCCTCCAAGGAAGGTGCTATGCAGGAATTGTCTTGCTGGTCCTCACTTGCCCTGGCAGTCACTGCAGATAAACAGCAAGACTGGGGCTCTGCTCTTTCCTAGCCTTGCAAACAGCCAATGCAGTTCGTCTCCCTCGTGAGCGCCAAAATGCTAAAATGAAACGTTGTACTCTCTCTGCTCCAAGGAAACTCCTAGGCAGGAATTGTCTTGCTGGTCCTCACTTGTCCTGGCAGTCATTGCAGATAAACAGCAAGACTGGGGCTCTGCTCTTTCCTAGCCTTGCAAACAGCCAATGCATTTCGTCTCCCTCGTGAGCGCCAAAAAGCTAAAATGAAACGTTGCACTCTCTCTGCTCCAAGGAAGGTGCTAGGCAGGAATTGTCTTGCTGGTCCTCACTTGCCCTGGTAGTCATTGCAGATAAACAGCAAGACTGGGGCTCTGCTCTTTCCTAGCCTTGCAAACAGCCAATGCAGTTCTTCTCCCTCGTGAGCGCCAAAATGCTAAAATGAAACGTTGCACTCTCTCTCCTTCAAGGAAGGTCCTAAGCAGGAATTGTCTTGCTGGTCCTCACTTGCCCTGGCAGTCATTGCAGATAAACAGCAAGACTGGGGCTCTGCTCTTTCCTAGCCTTGCAAACAGCCAAAGCAGTTCGTCTCCCTCGTGAGCGCCGAAATGCTAAAATGAAACGTTGCACTCTCTCTCCTCCAAGGAAGGTCCTAAGCAGGAATTGTCTTGCTGGTCCTCACTTGCCCTGGCAGTCATTGCAGATAAACAGCAAGACTGGGGCTCTGCTCTTTCCTAGCCTTGCAAACAGCCAATGCAGTTCGTCTCCCTCGTGAGCGCCAAAATGCTAAAATGAAACGTTGCACTCTCTCTCCTCCAAGGAAGCTCCTAGGCAGGAATTGTCTTGCTGGTCCTCACTTGTCCTGGCAGTCATTGCAGATAAACAGCAAGACTGGGGCTCTGCTCTTTCCTAGCCTTGCAAACAGCCAATGCAGTTCGTCTCCCTCGTGAGCGCCAAATAGCTAAAATGAAACGTTGCACTCTCTCTCCTCCAAGGAAGGGCCTAGGCAGGAATTGTCTTGCTGGCCCTCACTTGCCCTGGCAGTGATTGCAGATTATCAGCAAGTCTGGGGCTCGGCTCTTTCTAGGCTTGCAAACAGCCAATGTAGTTCGTCTCCCTCGTGAGCGCCAAAATGCTAAAATGAAACGTTGCACTCTCTCTCCTCCGAGTAAGCTCCTAGGCAGGAATTGTCTTGCTGGTCCTCACTTGCCCTGGCAGTCATTGCAGATAAACAGCAAGACTGGGGCTCTGCTCTTTCCTAGCCTTGCAAACAGCCAATGTAGTTCGTCTCCCTCGTGAGCGCCAAAATGCTAAAATGAAACGTTGCACTCTCTCTGCTCCAAGGAAGCTCCTAGGCAGGAATTGTCTTGCTGGCCCTCACTTGCCCTGGCAGTGATTGCAGATTATCAGCAAGACTGGGGCTCGGCTCTTTCCTAGCCTTGCAAACAGCCAATGTAGTTCGTCTCCCTCGTGAGCGCCAAAATGCTAAAATGAAACGTTGCACTCTCTCTCCTCCGAGGAAGCTCCTAGGCAGGAAGTGTCTTGCTGGTCCTCACTTGTCCTGGCAGTGATTGCAGATTATCAGCAAGACTGGGGCTCTGCTCTTTCCTAGCCTTGCAAACGGCCAATGCAGTTCGTCTCCCTCGTGAGCGCCAAAATGCTAAAATGAAACGTTGCACTCTCTCTCCTCCAAGGAAGGTGCTATGCAGGAATTGTCTTGCTGGTCCTCACTTGCCCTGGCAGTCACTGCAGATAAACAGCAAGACTGGGGCTCTGCTCTTTCCTAGCCTTGCAAACAGCCAATGCAGTTCGTCTCCCTCGTGAGCGCCAAAATGCTAAAATGAAACGTTGTACTCTCTCTGCTCCAAGGAAACTCCTAGGCAGGAATTGTCTTGCTGGTCCTCACTTGTCCTGGCAGTCATTGCAGATAAACAGCAAGACTGGGGCTCTGCTCTTTCCTAGCCTTGCAAACAGCCAATGCATTTCGTCTCCCTCGTGAGCGCCAAAAAGCTAAAATGAAACGTTGCACTCTCTCTGCTCCAAGGAAGGTGCTAGGCAGGAATTGTCTTGCTGGTCCTCACTTGCCCTGGCAGTCATTGCAGATAAACAGCAAGACTGGGGCTCTGCTCTTTCGTAGCCTTGCAAACAGCCAATGCAGTTCGTCTCCCTCGTGAGCGCCAACATGCTAAAATGAAACGTTGCACTCTCTCTGCTCCAAGGAAGCTCCTAGGCAGGAATTGTCTTGCTGGTCCTCACTTGCCCTGGCAGTCATTGCAGATAAACAGCAAGACTGGGGCTCTGCTCTTTCCTAGCCTTGCAAACAGCCAAAGCAGTTCGTCTCCCTCGTGAGCGCCAAAATGCTAAAATGAAACGTTGCACTCTCTCTCCTCCAAGGAAGGTCCTCGGCAGGAATTGTCTTGCTGGTCCTCACTTGCCCTGGCAGTCATAGCAGATAAACAGCAAGACTGGGGCTCTGCTCTTTCCTAGCCTTGCAAACAGCCAATGCAGTTCGTCTCCCTCGTGAGCGCCAAAATGCTAAAAGGAAACGTTGCAGTCTCTCTCCTTCAAGGAAGCTCCTAGGCAGGATTTGTCTTGCTGGTCCTCATTTGCCCTGGCAGTCATTGCAGATTATCAGCAAGACTGCGGCTCTGCTCTTTCCTAGCCTTGCAAACAGCCAATGCAGTTCGTCTCCCTCGTGAGCGTCAAAATGCTAAAATGAAACGTTGCACTCTCTCTCCTCCAAGGAAGGTCCTAGGCAGGAATTGTCTTGCTGGTCCTCACTTGCCCTGGTAGTCATTGCAGATAAACAGCAAGACTGGGGCTCTGCTCTTTCCTAGCCTTGCAAACAGCAAATGCAGTTCGTCTCCCTCGTGAAGCGCCAAAATGCTAAAATGAAACGTTGCACTCTCTCTCCTTCAAGGAAGGTCCTAAGCAGGAATTGTCTTGCTGGTCCTCACTTGCCCTGGCAGTCATTGCAGATAAACAGCAAGACTGGGGCTCTGCTCTTTCCTAGCCTTGCAAACAGCCAAAGCAGTTCGTCTCCCTCGTGAGCGCCAACATGCTAAAATGAAACGTTGCACTCTCTCTCCTCCAAGGAAGGTCCTCGGCAGGAATTGTCTTGCTGGTCCTCACTTGCCCTGGCAGTCATTGCAGATAAACAGCAAGACTGGGGCTCTGCTCTTTCCTAGCTTTGCAAACAGCCAATGCAGTTCGTCTCCCTCGTGAGCGCCAAAATGCTAAAATGAAACGTTGCACTCTCTCTCCTCCAAGGAAGCTCCTAGGCAGGAATTGTCTTGCTGGTCCTCACATGTCCTGGCAGTCATTGCAGATAAACAGCAAGACTGGGGCTCTGCTCTTTCCTAGCCTTGCAAACAGCCAATGCAGTTCGTCTCCCTCGTGAGCGCCAAATAGCTAAAATGAAACGTTGCACTCTCTCTCCTCCAAGGAAGGTCCTAGGCAGGAATTGTCTTGCTGGCCCTCACTTGCCCTGGCAGTGATTGCAGATTATCAGCAAGTCTGGGGCTCGGCTCTTTCCTAGCCTTGCAAACAGCCAATGTAGTTCGTCTCCCTCGTGAGCGCCAAAATGCTAAAATGAAACGTTGCACTCTCTCTCCTCCGAGGAAGCTCCTAGGCAGGAATTGTCTTGCTGGTCCTCACTTGTCCTGGCAGTGATTGCAGATTATCAGCAAGACTGGGGCTCTGCTCTTTCCTAGCCTTGCAAACGGCCAATGCAGTTCGTCTCCCTCGTGATCGCCAAAATGCTAAAATGAAACGTTGTACTCTCTCTGCTCCAAGGAAACTCCTAGGCAGGAATTGTCTTGCTGGTCCTCACTTGTCCTGGCAGTCATTGCAGATAAACAGCAAGACTGGGGCTCTGCTCTTTCCTAGCCTTGCAAACAGCCAATGCATTTCGTCTCCCTCGTGAGCGCCAAAAAGCTAAAATGAAACGTTGCACTCTCTCTGCTCCAAGGAAGGTGCTAGGCAGGAATTGTCTTGCTGGTCCTCACTTGCCCTGGCAGTCATTGCAGATAAACAGCAAGACTGGGGCTCTGCTCTTTCCTAGCCTTGCAAACAGCCAATGCAGTTCGTCTCCCTCGTGAGCGCCAACATGCTAAAATGAAACGTTGCACTCTCTCTGCTCCAAGGAAGCTCCTAGGCAGGAATTGTCTTGCTGGTCCTCACTTGCCCTGGCAGTCATTGCAGATAAACAGCAAGACTGGGGCTCTGCTCTTTCCTAGCCTTGCAAACAGCCAAAGCAGTTCGTCTCCCTCGTGAGCGCCAAAATGCTAAAATGAAACGTTGCACTCTCTCTCCTCCAAGGAAGGTCCTCGGCAGGAATTGTCTTGCTGGTCCTCACTTGCCCTGGCAGTCATTGCAGATTATCAGCAAGACTGCGGCTCTGCTCTTTCCTAGCCTTGCAAACAGCCAATGCAGTTCGTCTCCCTCGTGAGCGCCAAAATGCTAAAATGAAGCGTTGTACTCTCTTTCCTCCAAGGAAGGTCCTAGGCAGGAATTGTCTTGCTGGTCCTCACTTGCCCTGGCAGTCATTGCAGATAAAGAGCAAGACTGGGGTTTTGCTCTTTCCTAGCCTTGCAAACAGCCAATGCAGTTCGTCTCCTTCGAGAGCGCCAAAATGCTAAAATGAAACGTTGCACTCTCTCTCCTCCAAGGAAGGTCCTAGGCAGGAATTGTCTTGCTGGTCCTCACTTGCCCTGGTAGTCATTGCAGATAAACAGCAAGACTGGGGCTCTGCTCTTTCCTAGCCTTGCAAACAGCAAATGCAGTTCGTCTCCCTCGTGAAGCGCCAAAATGCTAAAATGAAACGTTGCACTCTCTCTCCTTCAAGGAAGGTCCTAAGCAGGAATTGTCTTGCTGGTCCTCACTTGCCCTGGCAGTCATTGCAGATAAACAGCAAGACTGGGGCTCTGCTCTTTCCTAGCCTTGCAAACAGCCAAAGCAGTTCGTCTCCCTCGTGAGCGCCAACATGCTAAAACGAAACGTTGCACTCTCTCTCCTCCAAGGAAGGTCCTCGGCAGGAATTGTCTTGCTGGTCCTCACTTGCCCTGGCAGTCATTGCAGATAAACAGCAAGACTGGGGCTCTGCTCTTTCCTAGCCTTGCAAACAGCCAATGCAGTTCGTCTCCCTCGTGAGCGCCAAAATGCTAAAATGAAACGTTGCACTCTCTCTCCTCCAAGGAAGCTCCTAGGCAGGAATTGTCTTGCTGGTCCTCACTTGTCCTGGCAGTCATTGCAGATAAACAGCAAGACTGGGGCTCTGCTCTTTCCTAGCCTTGCAAACAGCCAATGCAGTTCGTCTCCCTCGTGAGCGCCAAATAGCTAAAATGAAACGTTGCACTCTCTCTCCTCCAAGGAAGGTCCTAGGCAGGAATTGTCTTGCTGGCCCTCACTTGCCCTGGCAGTGATTGCAGATTATCAGCAAGTCTGGGGCTCGGCTCTTTCTAGGCTTGCAAACAGCCAATGTAGTTCGTCTCCCTCGTGAGCGTCAAAATGCTAAAATGAAACGTTGCACTCTCTCTCCTCCGAGTAAGCTCCTAGGCAGGAATTGTCTTGCTGGTCCTCACTTGCCCTGGCAGTCATTGCAGATAAACAGCAAGTCTGGGGCTCTGCTCTTTCCTAGCCTTGCAAACAGCCAATGTAGTTCGTCTCCCTCGTGAGCGCCAAAATGCTAAAATGAAACGTTGCACTCTCTCTGCTCCAAGGAAGCTCCTAGGCAGGAATTGTCTTGCTGGCCCTCACTTGCCCTGGCAGTGATTGCAGATTATCAGCAAGTCTGGGGCTCGGCTCTTTCCTAGCCTTGCAAACAGCCAATGTAGTTCGTCTCCCTCGTGAGCGCCAAAATGCTAAAATGAAACGTTGCACTCTCTCTCCTCCGAGGAAGCTCCTAGGCAGGAATTGTCTTGCTGGTCCTCACTTGTCCTGGCAGTGATTGCAGATTATCAGCAAGACTGGGGCTCTGCTCTTTCCTAGCCTTGCAAACGGCCAATGCAGTTCGTCTCCCTCGTGAGCGCCAAAATGCTAAAATGAAACGTTGCACTCTCTCTCCTCCAAGGAAGGTGCTATGCAGGAATTGTCTTGCTGGTCCTCACTTGCCCTGGCAGTCACTGCAGATAAACAGCAAGACTGGGGCTCTGCTCTTTCCTAGCCTTGCAAACAGCCAATGCAGTTCGTCTCCCTCGTGAGCGCCAAAATGCTAAAATGAAACGTTGTACTCTCTCTGCTCCAAGGAAACTCCTAGGCAGGAATTGTCTTGCTGGTCCTCACTTGTCCTGGCAGTCATTGCAGATAAACAGCAAGACTGGGGCTCTGCTCTTTCCTAGCCTTGCAAACAGCCAATGCAGTTCGTCTCCCTCGTGAGCGCCAAAAAGCTAAAATGAAACGTTGCACTCTCTCTGCTCCAAGGAAGGTGCTAGGCAGGAATTGTCTTGCTGGTCCTCACTTGCCCTGGCAGTCATTGCAGATAAACAGCAAGACTGGGGCTCTGCTCTTTCGTAGCCTTGCAAACAGCCAATGCAGTTCGTCTCCCTCGTGAGCGCCAACATGCTAAAATGAAACGTTGCACTCTCTCTGCTCCAAGGAAGCTCCTAGGCAGGAATTGTCTTGCTGGTCCTCACTTGCCCTGGCAGTCATTGCAGATAAACAGCAAGACTGGGGCTCTGCTCTTTCGTAGCCTTGCAAACAGCCAATGCAGTTCGTCTCCCTCGTGAGCGCCAAAATGCTAAAATGAAACGTTGCACTCTCTCTCCTCCAAGGAAGCTCCTAGGCAGGAATTGTCTTGCGGGTCCTCACTTGCCGTGACAGTCATTGCAGATAAACAGCAAGACTGGGGCTCTGCTCTTTCCTAGCCTTGCAAACAGCCAATGCAGTTCGTCTCCCTCGTGAGCGCCAAAATGCTAAAATGAAACGTTGCACTCTCTCTCCTCCAAGGAAGGTGCTATGCAGGAATTGTCCTGCTGGTCCCCACTTGCCCTGGCAGTCATTGCAGATAAACAGCAAGACTGGGGCTCTGCTCTTTCCTAGCCTTGTAAACAGCCAATGAAGTTCGTCACCCTCCTGAGCGCCAAAATGCTAAAATGAAACGTTGCACTCTCTCTGCTCCAAGGAAGGTCCTAGGCAGGAATTGTCTTGCTGGTCCTCACTTGCCCTGGCAGTCATTGCAGATAAAGAGCAAGACTGGGGTTTTGCTCTTTCCTAGCCCTGCAAACAGCCAATGCAGTTCGTCTCCTTCGAGAGCGCCAAAATGCTAAAATGAAACGTTGCACTCTCTCTCCTCCAAGGAAGGTCCTAGGCAGGAATTGTCTTGCTGGTCCTCACTTGCCCTGGTAGTCATTGCAGATAAACAGCAAGGCTGGGGCTCTGCTCTTTCCTAGCCTTGCAAACAGCAAATGCAGTTCGTCTCCCTCGTGAGCGCCAAAATGCTAAAATGAAACGTTGCACTCTCTCTCCTTCAAGGAAGGTCCTAAGCAGGAATTGTCTTGCTGGTCCTCACTTGCCGTGGCAGTCATTGCACATAAACAGCAAGACTGGGGCTCTGCTCTTTCCTAGCCTTGCAAACAGCCAAAGCAGTTCGTCTCCCTCGTGAGCGCCGAAATGCTAAAATGAAACGTTGCACTCTCTCTGCTCCAAGGAAGGTCCTAGGCAGGAATTGTCTTGCTGGTCCTCACTTGCCGTGGCAGTCATTGCAGATAAACAGCAAGACTGGGGCTCTGCTCTTTCCTAGCCTTGCAAACAGCCAAAGCAGTTCGTCTCCCTCGTGAGCGCCAAAATGCTAAAATGAAACGTTGCACTCTCTCTCCTCCAAGGAAGGTCCTCGGCAGGAATTGTCTTGCTGGTCCTCACTTGCCCTGGCAGTCATAGCAGATAAACAGCAAGACTGGGGCTCTGCTCTTTCCTAGCCTTGCAAACAGCCAATGCAGTTCGTCTCCCTCGTGAGCGCCAAAATGCTAAAATGAAACGTTGCACTCTCTCTCCTCCAAGGAAGCTCCTAGGCAGGATTTGTCTTGCTGGTCCTCATTTGCCCTGGCAGTCATTGCAGATTATCAGCAAGACTGTGGCTCTGCTCTTTCCTAGCCTTGCAAACAGCCAATGCAGTTCGTCTCCCTCGTGAGCGCCAAAATGCTAAAATGAAGCGTTGTACTCTCTTTCCTCCAAGGAAGGTCCTAGGCAGGAATTGTCTTGCTGGTCCTCACTTGCCCTGGCAGTCATTGCAGATAAAGAGCAAGACTGGGGTTTTGCTCTTTCCTAGCCTTGCAAACAGCCAATGCAGTTCGTCTCCTTCGAGAGCGCCAAAATGCTAAAATGAAACGTTGCACTCTCTCTCCTCCAAGGAAGGTCCTAGGCAGGAATTGTCTTGCTGGTCCTCACTTGCCCTGGTAGTCATTGCAGATAAACAGCAAGACTGGGGCTCTGCTCTTTCCTAGCCTTGCAAACAGCAAATGCAGTTCGTCTCCCTCGTGAGCGCCAAAATGCTAAAATGAAACGTTGCACTCTCTCTCCTTCAAGGAAGGTCCTAAGCAGGAATTGTCTTGCTGGTCCTCACTTGCCCTGGCAGTCATTGCAGATAAACAGCAAGACTGGGGCTATGCTCTTTCCTAGCCTTGCAAACAGCCAAAGCAGTTCGTCTCCCTCGTGAGCGCCGAAATGCTAAAATGAAACGTTGCACTCTCTCTCCTCCAAGGAAGGTCCTAAGCAGGAATTGTCTTGCTGGTCCTCACTTGCCCTGGCAGTCATTGCAGATAAACAGCAAGACTGGGGCTCTGCTCTTTCCTAGCCTTGCAAACAGCCAATGCAGTTCGTCTCCCTCGTGAGCGCCAACATGCTAAAATGAAACGTTGCACTCTCTCTCCTCCAAGGAAGCTCCTAGGCAGGAATTGTCTTGCTGGTCCTCACTTGTCCTGGCAGTCATTGCAGATAAACAGCAAGACTGGGGCTCTGCTCTTTCCTAGCCTTGCAAATGGCCAATGCAGTTCGTCTCCCTCGTGAGCGCCAAATAGCTAAAATGAAACGTTGCACTCTCTCTCCTCCAAGGAAGGTCCTAGGCAGGAATTGTCTTGCTGGCCCTCACTTGCCCTGGCAGTGATTGCAGATTATCAGCAAGTCTGGGGCTCGGCTCTTTCTAGGCTTGCAAACAGCCAATGTAGTTCGTCTCCCTCGTGAGCGCCAAAAAGCTAAAATGAAACGTTGCACTCTCTCTCCTCCGAGGAAGCTCCTAGGCAGGAATTGTCTTGCTGGTCCTCACTTGTCCTGGCAGTGATTGCAGATTATCAGCAAGACTGGGGCTCTGCTCTTTCCTAGCCTTGCAAACGGCCAATGTAGTTCGTCTCCCTCGTGAGCGCCAAAATGCTAAAATGAAACGTTGCACTCTCTCTCCTCCAAGGAAGGTGCTATGCAGGAATTGTCTTGCTGGTCCTCACTTGCCCTGGCAGTCACTGCAGATAAACAGCAAGACTGGGGCTCTGCTCTTTCCTAGCCTTGCAAACAGCCAATGCAGTTCGTCTCCCTCGTGAGCGCCAAAATGCTAAAATGAAACGTTGCACTCTCTCTCCTCCGAGGAAGCTCCTAGGCAGGAATTGTCTTGCTGGTCCTCACTTGTCCTGGCAGTGATTGCAGATTATCAGCAAGACTGGGGCTCTGCTCTTTCCTAGCCTTGCAAACAGCCAATGCATTTCGTCTCCCTCGTGAGCGCCAAAAAGCTAAAATGAAACGTTGCACTCTCTCTCCTTCAAGGAAGGTCCTAAGCAGGAATTGTCTTGCTGGTCCTCACTTGCCCTGGCAGTCATTGCAGATAAACAGCAAGACTGGGGCTCTGCTCTTTCCTAGCCTTGCAAACAGCCAAAGCAGTTCGTCTCCCTCGTGAGCGCCGAAATGCTAAAATGAAACGTTGCACTCTCTCTCCTCCAAGGAAGGTCCTAAGCAGGAATTGTCTTGCTGGTCCTCACTTGCCCTGGCAGTCATTGCAGATAAACAGCAAGACTGGGGCTCTGCTCTTTCCTAGCCTTGCAAACAGCCAAAGCAGTTCGTCTCCCTCGTGAGCGCCAAAATGCTAAAATGAAACGTTGCACTCTCTCTCCTCCAAGGAAGCTCCTAGGCAGGAATTGTCTTGCTGGTCCTCACTTGTCCTGGCAGTCATTGCAGATAAACAGCAAGACTGGGGCTCTGCTCTTTCCTAGCCTTGCAAACAGCCAATGCAGTTCGTCTCCCTCGTGAGCGCCAAATAGCTAAAATGAAACGTTGCACTCTCTCTCCTCCAAGGAAGGGCCTAGGCAGGAATTGTCTTGCTGGCCCTCACTTGCCCTGGCAGTGATTGCAGATTATCAGCAAGTCTGGGGCTCGGCTCTTTCTAGGCTTGCAAACAGCCAATGTAGTTCGTCTCCCTCGTGAGCGCCAAAATGCTAAAATGAAACGTTGCACTCTCTCTCCTCCGAGTAAGCTCCTAGGCAGGAATTGTCTTGCTGGTCCTCACTTGCCCTGGCAGTCATTGCAGATAAACAGCAAGACTGGGGCTCTGCTCTTTCCTAGCCTTGCAAACAGCCAATGTAGTTCGTCTCCCTCGTGAGCGCCAAAATGCTAAAATGAAACGTTGCACTCTCTCTGCTCCAAGGAAGCTCCTAGGCAGGAATTGTCTTGCTGGCCCTCACTTGCCCTGGCAGTGATTGCAGATTATCACCAAGTCTGGGGCTCGGCTCTTTCCTAGCCTTGCAAACAGCCAATGTAGTTCGTCTCCCTCGTGAGCGCCAAAATGCTAAAATGAAACGTTGCACTCTCTCTCCTCCGAGGAAGCTCCTAGGCAGGAAGTGTCTTGCTGGTCCTCACTTGTCCTGGCAGTGATTGCAGATTATCAGCAAGACTGGGGCTCTGCTCTTTCCTAGCCTTGCAAACGGCCAATGCAGTTCGTCTCCCTCGTGAGCGCCAAAATGCTAAAATGAAACGTTGCACTCTCTCTCCTCCAAGGAAGGTGCTATGCAGGAATTGTCTTGCTGGTCCTCACTTGCCCTGGCAGTCACTGCAGATAAACAGCAAGACTGGGGCTCTGCTCTTTCCTAGCCTTGCAAACAGCCAATGCAGTTCGTCTCCCTCGTGAGCGCCAAAATGCTAAAATGAAACGTTGTACTCTCTCTGCTCCAAGGAAACTCCTAGGCAGGAATTGTCTTGCTGGTCCTCACTTGTCCTGGCAGTCATTGCAGATAAACAGCAAGACTGGGGCTCTGCTCTTTCCTAGCCTTGCAAACAGCCAATGCATTTCGTCTCCCTCGTGAGCGCCAAAAAGCTAAAATGAAACGTTGCACTCTCTCTGCTCCAAGGAAGGTGCTAGGCAGGAATTGTCTTGCTGGTCCTCACTTGCCCTGGCAGTCATTGCAGATAAACAGCAAGACTGGGGCTCTGCTCTTTCGTAGCCTTGCAAACAGCCAATGCAGTTCGTCTCCCTCGTGAGCGCCAACATGCTAAAATGAAACGTTGCACTCTCTCTGCTCCAAGGAAGCTCCTAGGCAGGAATTGTCTTGCTGGTCCTCACTTGCCCTGGCAGTCATTGCAGATAAACAGCAAGACTGGGGCTCTGCTCTTTCCTAGCCTTGCAAACAGCCAAAGCAGTTCGTCTCCCTCGTGAGCGCCAAAATGCTAAAATGAAACGTTGCACTCTCTCTCCTCCAAGGAAGGTCCTCGGCAGGAATTGTCTTGCTGGTCCTCACTTGCCCTGGCAGTCATAGCAGATAAACAGCAAGACTGGGGCTCTGCTCTTTCCTAGCCTTGCAAACAGCCAATGCAGTTCGTCTCCCTCGTGAGCGCCAAAATGCTAAAAGGAAACGTTGCAGTCTCTCTCCTTCAAGGAAGGTCCTAAGCAGGAATTGTCTTGCTGGTCCTCACTTGCCCTGGCAGTCATTGCAGATAAACAGCAAGACTGGGGCTCTGCTCTTTCCTAGCCTTGCAAACAGCCAAAGCAGTTCGTCTCCCTCGTGAGCGCCAACATGCTAAAATGAAACGTTGCACTCTCTCTCCTCCAAGGAAGGTCCTCGGCAGGAATTGTCTTGCTGGTCCTCACTTGCCCTGGCAGTCATTGCAGATAAACAGCAAGACTGGGGCTCTGCTCTTTCCTAGCTTTGCAAACAGCCAATGCAGTTCGTCTCCCTCGTGAGCGCCAAAATGCTAAAATGAAACGTTGCACTCTCTCTCCTCCAAGGAAGCTCCTAGGCAGGAATTGTCTTGCTGGTCCTCACATGTCCTGGCAGTCATTGCAGATAAACAGCAAGACTGGGGCTCTGCTCTTTCCTAGCCTTGCAAACAGCCAATGCAGTTCGTCTCCCTCGTGAGCGCCAAATAGCTAAAATGAAACGTTGCACTCTCTCTCCTCCGAGGAAGCTCCTAGGCAGGAATTGTCTTGCTGGCCCTCACTTGCCCTGGCAGTGATTGCAGATTATCAGCAAGTCTGGGGCTCGGCTCTTTCCTAGCCTTGCAAACAGCCAATGTAGTTCGTCTCCCTCGTGAGCGCCAAAATGCTAAAATGAAACGTTGCACACTCTCTCCTCCGAGGAAGCTCCTAGGCAGGAATTGTCTTGCTGGTCCTCACTTGTCCTGGCAGTGATTGCAGATTATCAGCAAGACTGGGGCTCTGCTCTTTCCTAGCCTTGCAAACGGCCAATGCAGTTCGTCTCCCTCGTGATCGCCAAAATGCTAAAATGAAACGTTGCACTCTCTCTCCTCCAAGGAAGGTGCTATGCAGGAATTGTCTTGCTGGTCCTCACTTGCCCTGGCAGTCACTGCAGATAAACAGCAAGACTGGGGCTCTGCTCTTTCCTAGCCTTGCAAACAGCCAATGCAGTTCGTCTCCCTCGTGAGCGCCAAAATGCTAAAATGAAACGTTGTACTCTCTCTGCTCCAAGGAAACTCCTAGGCAGGAATTGTCTTGCTGGTCCTCACTTGTCCTGGCAGTCATTGCAGATTATCAGCAAGACTGGGGCTCTGCTCTTTCCTAGCCTTGCAAACAGCCAATGCATTTCGTCTCCCTCGTGAGCACCAAAAAGCTAAAATGAAACGTTGCACTCTCTCTGCTCCAAGGAAGGTGCTAGGCAGGAATTGTCTTGCTGGTCCTCACTTGCCCTGGCAGTCATTGCAGATAAACAGCAAGACTGGGGCTCTGCTCTTTCCTAGCCTTGCAAACAGCCAATGCAGTTCGTCTCCCTCGTGAGCGCCAACATGCTAAAATGAAACGTTGCACTCTCTCTGCTCCAAGGAAGCTCCTAGGCAGGAATTGTCTTGCTGGTCCTCACTTGCCCTGGCAGTCATTGCAGATAAACAGCAAGACTGGGGCTCTGCTCTTTCCTAGCCTTGCAAACAGCCAAAGCAGTTCGTCTCCCTCGTGAGCGCCAAAATGCTAAAATGAAACGTTGCACTCTCTCTCCTCCAAGGAAGGTCCTCGGCAGGAATTGTCTTGCTGGTCCTCACTTGCCCTGGCAGTCATAGCAGATAAACAGCAAGACTGGGGCTCTGCTCTTTCCTAGCCTTGCAAACAGCCAATGCAGTTCGTCTCCCTCGTGAGCGCCAAAATGCTAAAATGAAACGTTGCACTCTCTCTCCTTCAAGGAAGCTCCTAGGCAGGATTTGTCTTGCTGGTCCTCATTTGCCCTGGCAGTCATTGCAGATTATCAGCAAGACTGCGGCTCTGCTCTTTCCTAGCCTTGCAAACAGCCAATGCAGTTCGTCTCCCTCGTGAGCGCCAAAATGCTAAAATGAAGCGTTGTACTCTCTTTCCTCCAAGGAAGGTCCTAGGCAGGAATTGTCTTGCTGGTCCTCACTTGCCCTGGCAGTCATTGCAGATAAAGAGCAAGACTGGGGTTTTGCTCTTTCCTAGCCTTGCAAACAGCCAATGCAGTTCGTCTCCTTCGAGAGCGCCAAAATGCTAAAATGAAACGTTGCACTCTCTCTCCTCCAAGGAAGGTCCTAGGCAGGAATTGTCTTGCTGGTCCTCACTTGCCCTGGTAGTCATTGCAGATAAACAGCAAGACTGGGGCTCTGCTCTTTCCTAGCCTTGCAAACAGCAAATGCAGTTCGTCTCCCTCGTGAAGCGCCAAAATGCTAAAATGAAACGTTGCACTCTCTCTCCTCCAAGGAAGGTCCTCGGCAGGAATTGTCTTGCTGGTCCTCACTTGCCCTGGCAGTCATTGCAGATAAACAGCAAGACAGGGGCTCTGCTCTTTCCTAGCCTTGCAAACAGCCAATGCAGTTCGTCTCCCTCGTGAGCGCCAAAATGCTAAAATGAAACGTTGCACTCTCTCTCCTCCAAGGAAGGTGCTATGCAGGAATTGTCTTGCTGGTCCTCACTTGCCCTGGCAGTCACTGCAGATAAACAGCAAGACTGGGGCTCTGCTCTTTCGTAGCCTTGCAAACAGCCAATGCAGTTCGTCTCCCTCGTGAGCGCCAAATAGCTAAAATGAAACGTTGCACTCTCTCTCCTCCAAGGAAGGTCGTAGGCAGGAATTGTCTTGCTGGTCCTCACTTGCCCTGGCAGTCATTGCAGATAAACAGCAAGACTGGGGCTCTGGTCTTTCCTAGCCTTGCAAACAGCCAATGTAGTTCGTCTCCCTCGTGAGCGCCAAAATGCTAAAATGAAACGTTGCACTCTCTCTGCTCCAAGGAAGCTCCTAGGCAGGAATTGTCTTGCTGGTCCTCACTTGCCCTGCAGTCATTGCAGATTATCAGCAAGACTGGGGCTCTGTTCTTTCCTAGCCTTGCAAACAGCCAATGCAGTTCGTCTCCCTCGTGAGCGCCAAAATTCTAAAAAAAGTTGCACTCTCTCTGCTCCAAGGAAGCTCCTAGGCAGGAATTGTCTTGCTGGTCCTCACTTGCCCTGGCAGTCATTGCAGATAAACAGCAAGACTGGGGCTCTGCTCTTTCCTAGCCTTGCAAACAGCCAATGCAGTTCGTCTCCCTCGTGAGCGCCAAAATGCTAAAATGAAACGTTGCACTCTCTCTGCTCCAAGGAAGCTCCTAGGCAGGAATTGTCTTGCTGGTCCTCACTTGCCCTGGCAATCATTGCAGATAAACAGCAAGACTGGGGCTCTGCTCTTTCCTAGCCTTGCAAACGGCCAATGCAGTTCGTCTCCCTCGTGAGCGCCAAAATGCTAAAATGAAACGTTGTACTCTCTCTGCTCCAAGGAAGCTCCTAGGCAGGAATTGTCTTGCTGGTCCTCACTTGCCCTGGCAGTCATTGCAGATAAACAGCAAGACTGGGGCTCTGCTCTTTCCTAGCCTTACAAACAGCCAATGCAGTTCGTCTCCCTCGTGAGCGCCAAAATGCTAAAATGAAACGTTGCACTCTCTCCCCTGCAAGGAAGGTGCTATGCAGGAATTGTCTTGCTGGTCCTCACTTGCCCTGGCAGTCATTGCAGATAAACAGCAAGACTGGGGCTCTGCTCTTTCCTAGCCTTACAAACAGCCAATGCAGTTCGTCTCCCTCGTGAGCGCCAAAATGCTAAAATGAAACGTTGCACTCTCTCTCCTCCAAGGAAGCTCCTAGGCAGGAATTGTCTTGCTGGTCCTCACTTGCCCTGGCAGTCATTGCAGATAAACAGCAAGACTGGGGCTCTGCTCTTTCCTAGCCTTGCAAACAGCCAATGCAGTTCGTCTCCCTCGTGAGCGCCAAAATGCTAAAATGAAACGTTGCACTCTCTCTGCTCCAAGGAAGCTCCTAGGCAGGAATTGTCTTGCTGGTCCTCACTTGCCCTGGCAGTCATTGCAGATAAACAGCAAGACTGGGGCTCTGCTCTTTCCTAGCCTTGCAAACGGCCAATGCAGTTCGTCTCCCTCGTGAGCGCCAAAATGCTAAAATGAAACGTTGTGCTCTCTCTGCTCCAAGGAAGCTCCTAGGCAGGAATTGTCTTGCTGGTCCTCACTTGCCCTGGCAGTCATTGCAGATAAACAGCAAGACTGGGGCTCTGCTCTTTCCTAGCCTTACAAACAGCCAATGCAGTTCGTCTCCCTCGTGAGCGCCAAAATGCTAAAATGAAACGTTGCACTCTCTCTCCTCCAAGGAAGCTCCTAGGCAGGAATTGTCTTGCTGGTCCTCACTTGCCCTGGCAGTCATTGCAGATAAACAGCAAGACTGGGGCTCTGCTCTTTCCTAGCCTTGCAAACAGCCAATGCAGTTCGTCTCCCTCGTGAGCGCCAAAATGCTAAAATGAAACGTTGCACTCTCTCTGCTCCAAGGAAGCTCCTAGGCAGGAATTGTCTTGCTGGTCCTCACTTGCCCTGGCAGTCATTGCAGATAAACAGCAAGACTGGGGCTCTGCTCTTTCCTAGCCTTGCAAACGGCCAATGCAGTTCGTCTCCCTCGTGAGCGCCAAAATGCTAAAATGAAACGTTGTGCTCTCTCTGCTCCAAGGAAGCTCCTAGGCAGGAATTGTCTTGCTGGTCCTCACTTGCCCTGGCAGTCATTGCAGATAAACAGCAAGACTGGGGCTCTGCTCTTTCCTAGCCTTACAAACAGCAAATGCAGTTCGTCTCCCTCGTGAGCGCCAAAATGCTAAAATGAAACGTTGCAATCTCTCCCCTGCAAGGAAGGTGCTATGCAGGAATTGTCTTGCTGGTCCTCACTTGCCCTGGCAGTCATTGCAGATAAACAGCAAGACTGGGGCTCTGCTCTTTCCTAGCCTTGCAAACAGCCAATGCAGTTCGTCTCCCTCGTGAGCGCCAAAATGCTAAAATGAAACGTTGCACTCTCTCTCCTCCAAGGAAGGTGCTAGGCAGGAATTGTCTTGCTGGTCCTCACTTGCCCTGGCAGTCATTGCAGATAAACAGCAAGACTGGGGCTCTGCTCTTTCCTAGACTTGCAAACAGCCAATGCAGTTCGTCTCCCTCGTGAGCGCCAAAAAGCTAAAATGAAACGTTGCACTCTCTCTGCTCCAAGGAAGGTGCTAGGCAGGAATTGTCTTGCTGGTCCTCACTTGCCCTGGCAGTCATTGCAGATAAACAGCAAGACTGGGGCTCTGCTCTTTCCTAGCCTTGCAAACAGCCAATGCAGTTCGTGTCCCTCGTGAGCGCCAAAAAGCTAAAATGAAACGTTGCTCTCTCTCTCCTCCAAGGAAGCTCCTAGGCAGGAATTGTCTTGCTGGTCCTCACTTGCCCTGGCAGTCATTGCAGATAAACAGCAAGACTGGGGCTCTGCTCTTTCCTAGCCTTGCAAACAGCCAATGCAGTTCGTCTCCCTCGTGAGCGCCAAAATGCTAAAATGAAACGTTGCACTCTCTCTGCTATAAGTAAGGTGCTAGGCAGGAATTGCCTTGCTGGTCCTCACTTGCCCTGGCAGTCATTGCAGATAAACAGCAAGACTGGGGCTCTGCTCTTTCCTAGCCTTACAAACAGCCAATGCAGTTCTTCTCCCTCGTGAGCGCCAAAATGCTAAAATGAAACGTTGCACTCTCTCCCCTGCAAGGAAGGTGCTAGGCAGGAATTGTCTTGCTGGTCCTCACTTGCCCTGGCAGTCATTGCAGATAAACAGCAAGACTGGGGCTCTGCTCTTTCCTAGCCTTGCAAACAGCCAATGCAGTTTGTCTCCCTCGTGAGCGCCAAAATGCTAAAATGAAACATTGCACTCCCTCTCCTGCAAGGAAGGTGCTAGGCAGGAATTGTCTTGCTGGTCCTCACTTGCCCTGGCAGTCATTGCAGATAAAGAGCAAGACTGGGGCTCTGCTCTTTCCTAGCCTTGCAAAGAGCCAATGCAGTTCGTCTCCCTCGTGAGCGCCAAAATGCTAAAATGAAACGTTGCACTCCCTCTCCTCTAAGGAAGGTGCTCGGCAGGAATTGTCTTGCTGCTCCTCACTTGCCCTGGCAGTCATTGCAGATAAACAGAAAGACTGGGGCTATGCTCTTTCCTAGCCTTGTAAACAGCCAATGCAGTTCGTCACCCTCGTGAGAGCCAAAACGCTAAAATGAAACGTTGCACTCTCTCTGCTCCAAGGAAGGTGCTAGGCAGGAATTGTCTTGCTGGTCCTCACTTGCCCTGGCAGTCATTGCAGATAAACAGCAAGACTGGGGCTCTGCTCTTTCCTAGCCTTGCAAACAGCCAATGCAGTTCGTCTCCCTCGTGAGCGCCAAAATGCTAAAATGAAACTTTGCACTCTCTCTCCTCGAAGGAAGGTGCTAGGCAGGAATTGTCTTGCTGGTCCTCACTTGCCCTGGCAGTCATTGCAGATTATCAGCAAGACTGGGGCTCTGCTCTTTCCTAGCCTTGCAAACACCCAATGCAGTTCGTCTCCCTCGTGAGAGCCAAAATGCAAAAATGAAACGTTGTAATCTCTCTGCTCCAAGGAAGGTGCTAGGCAGGAATTGTCTTGCTGGTCCTCACTTGCCCTGGCAGTCATTATAGATAAACAGCAAGTCTGGGGCTCTGCTCTTTCCTAGCCTTGCAAACAGCCAATGCAGTTCGTCTCCCTCGTGAGCGCCAAAATGCTAAAATGAAACGTTGCTCTCTCTCTGCTCCAAGGAAGCTCCTAGGCAGGAATTGTCCTGCTGGTCCTCACTTGCCCTGGCAGTGATTGCAGATAAAGAGCAAGACTGGGGCTCTGCTCTTTCCTAGCCTTGCAAACAGCCAATGCAGTTCGTCTCCCTCGTGAGCGCCAAAATGCTAAAATGCAACGTTGCACTCTCTCTCCTCCAAGGAAGGTGCTAGGCAGGAATTGTCTTGCTGGTCCTCACTTGCCCTGGCAGTCATTGCAGATAAACAGCAAGACTGGGGCTCTGCTCTTTCCTAGCCTTGCAAACAGCCAATGCAGTTCGTCTCCGTCGTGAGCGCCAAAATGCTAAAATGAAACGTTGCACTCTCTCTCCTCTAAGGAAGGTGCTAGGCAGGAATTGTCTTGCTGGTCCTCACTTGCCCTGGCAGTCATTGCAGATAAACAGCAAGTCTGGGGCTCTGCTCTTTCCTAGCCTTGCAAACAGCCAATGCAGTTCGTCTCCCTCGTGATCGCCAAAATGCAAAAATGAAACGTTGCACTCTCTCTGCTCCAAGGAAGCTCCTAGGCAGGAATTGTCTTGCTGGTCCTCACTTGCCCTGGCAGTCATTGCAGATAAAGAGCAAGACTGGGGCTCTGCTCTTTCCTAGCCTTGCAAACAGCCAATGCAGTTCGTCTCCCTCGTGAGCGCCAAAATGCTAAAATGAAACTTTGCACTCTCTCTCCTCTAAGGAAGGTGCTAGGCAGGAATTGTCTTGCTGGTCCTCACTTGCCCTGGCAGTCATTGCGGATTATCAGAAAGACTGGGGCTCTGCTCTTTCCTAGCCTTGCAAACAGCCAATGCAGTTCGTCTCCCTCGTGAGAGCCAAAATGCAAAAATGAAACGTTGTACTCTCTCTGCTCCAAGGAAGGTGCTAGGCAGGAATTGTCTTGCTGGTCCTCACTTGCCCTGGCAGTCATTGCAGATAAACAGCAAGTCTGGGGCTCTGCTCTTTCCTAGCCTTGCAAACAGCCAATGCAGTTCGTCTCCCTCGTGAGCGCCAAAATGCTAAAATGAAACGTTGCACTCCCTGTCCTCTAAGGAAGGTGCTAGGCAGGAATTGTCTTGCTGGTCCTCACTTGCCCTGGCAGTCATTGCGGATTATCAGCAAGACTGGGGCTCTGCTCTTTCCTAGCCTTTCAAACAGCCAATGCAGTTCGTCTCCCTCGTGAGAGCCAAAATGCAAAAATGAAACGTTGTACTCTCTCTGCTCCAAGGAAGGTGCTAGGCAGGAATTTTCTTGCTGGTCCTCACTTGCCCTGGCAGTCATTGCAGATAAACAGCAAGTCTGGGGCTCTGCTCTTTCCTAGCCTTGCAAACAGCCAATGCAGTTCGTCTCCCTCGTGAGCGCCAAAATGCTAAAATGAAACGTTGCACTCTCTCTCCTCCAAGGAAGGTGCTAGGCAGGAATTGTCTTGCTGGTCCTCACTTGCCCTGGCAGTCATTGCAGATAAACAGAAAGACTGGGGCTCTGCTCTTTCCTAGCCTTGCAAACAGCCAATGCAGTTCGTCTCCCTCGTGAGCGCCAAAATGCTAAAATGAAACGTTGCACTCCCTCTCCTCTAAGGAAGGTGCTAGGCAGGAATTGTCTTGCTGGTCCTCACTTGCCCTGGCAGTCATTGCAGATAAACAGCAAGACTGGGGCTCTGCTCTTTCCTAGCCTTGCAAACAGCCAATGCAGTTCGCCTCCCTCGTGAGCGCTTAAATGCTAAAATGAAACGTTGCACTCTCTCTGCTCCAAGGAAGCTCCTAGGCAGGAATTTTCTTGCTGGTCCTCACTTGCGCTGGCAGTCATTGCAGATAAACAGAAAGACTGTGGCTATGCTCTTTCCTAGCCTTGTAAACAGCCAATGCAGTTCATCTCCCTCGTGAGCGCCAAAATGCTAAAATGAAACGTTGCACTCTCTCTGCTCCAAGGAAGATCTTAGGCAGGAATTGTCTTCCTGGTCCTCACTTGCCCTGGCAGTCATTGCAGATAAACAGCAAGACAGGGGCTCTGCTCTTTCCTAGCCTTGTAAACAGCCAATGCAGTTCGTCACCCTCGTGAGCGCCAAAATGCTAAAATGAAACGTTGCACTCTCTCTCCTCCAAGGAAGGTGCTAGGCAGGAATGGTCTTGCTGGTCCTCACTTGCCCTGGCAGTCATTGCAGTTAAACAACAAGACTGGGGCTCTGCTCTTTCCTAGCCTTGCAAAGAGCCAATGCAGTTCGTCTCCCTCGTGAGCGCCAAAATGCTAAAATGAAACTTTGCACTCTCTCTCCTCTAAGGAAGGTGCTAGGCAGGAATTGTCTTGCTGGTCCTCACTTGCCCTGGCAGTCATTGCAGATTATCAGCAAGACTGGAGCTCTGCTCTTTCCTAGCCTTGCAAGCAGCCAATGCAGTTCGTCTCCCTCGTGAGCGCCAAAATGCTAAAATGAAACGTTGCACTCTCTCTGCTCCAAGGAAGCTCCTAGGCAGGAATTGTCTTGCTGGTCCTCACTTGCCCTGGCAGTCATTGCAGTTAAACAGCAAGACTGGGGCTCTGCTCTTTCCTAGCCTTGCAAACGGCCAATGCAGTTCGTCTCCCTCGTGAGCGCCAAAATGCTAAAATGAAACGTTGCACTCTCTCTCCTCTAAGGAAGGTGCTAGGCAGGAATTGACTTGCTGGTCCTCACTTGCCCTGGCAGTCATTGCAGAAAAACAGCAAGACTGGGGCTCTGCTCTTTCCTAGCCTTGCAAACAGCCAATGCAGTTCGTCTCCCTCGTGAGCGCCAAAATGCAAAAATGAAACGTTGCACTCTCTCTGCTCCAAGGAAGCCCTAGGCAGAAATTGTCTTGCTGGTCCTCACTTGCCCTGGCAGTCATTGCAGATAAACAGAAAGACTGGGGCTATTCTCTTTCCTAGCCTTGTAAACAGCCAAAGCAGTTCGTCTCCATCGTGAGCGCCAAAATGCTAAAATGAAACGTTGCACTCTCTCTCCTCCAAGGAAGGCCCTAGGCAGGAATTGTCTTGCTGGTCCTCACTTGCCCTGGCAGTCATTGCAGATAAACAGAAAGACTGGGGCTATGCTCTTTCCTAGCCTTGTAAACAGCCAATGGAGTACGTCACCCTCGTGAGCGCCAAAATGCTAAAATGAAACGTTGCACTCTCTCTCCTCCAAGGGAGCTCCTAGGCAGGAATTGTCTTGCTGGTCCTCACTTGCCCTGGCAGTCATTGCAGATAAAGAGCAAGACCTGGGCTCTGCTCTTTCCTAGCCTTGCAAAGAGCCAATGCAGTTCGTCTCCCTCGTGAAGCGCCAAAATGCTAAAATGAAACGTTGCACTCCCTCTCCTCTAAGGAAGGTGGTAGGCAGGAATTGTCTTGCTGGTCCTCACTTGCCCTGGCAGTCATTGCAGATAAACAGAAAGACTGGGGCTCTGCTCTTTCCTAGCCTTGCAAACAGCCAATGCAGTTCGTCTCCCTCGTGAGCGCCAAAATGCTAAAATAAAACGTTGCACTCTCTCTGCTCCAAGGAAGCCCTAGGCAGAAATTGTCTTGCTGGTCCTCACTTGCCCTGGCAGTCATTGCAGATAAACAGAAAGACTGGGGCTATTCTCTTTCCTAGCCTTGTAAACAGCCAATGCAGTTCGTCTCCGTCGTGAGCGCCAAAATGCTAAAATGAAACGTTGCACTCTCTCTCCTCCAAGGAAGGCCCTAGGCAGGAATTGTCTTGCTGGTCCTCACTTGCCCTGGCAGTCATTGCAGATAAACAGAAAGACTGGGGCTATGCTCTTTCCTAGCCTTGTACACAGCCAATGCAGTTCGTCTCCCTCGTGAGCGCCAAAATGCTAAAATGAAACGTTGCACTCTCTCTCCTCCAAGGAAGCTCCTAGGCAGGAATTGTCTTGCTGGTCCTCACTTGCCCTGGCAGTCATTGCAGATAAAGAGCAAGACCTGGGCTCTGCTCTTTCCTAGCCTTGCAAAGAGCCAATGCAGTTCGTCTCCCTCGTGAAGCGCCAAAATGCTAAAATGAAACGTTGCACTCCCTCTCCTCTAAGGAAGGTGGTAGGCAGGAATTGTCTTGCTGGTCCTCACTTGCCCTGGCAGTCATTGCAGATAAAGAGAAAGACTGGGGCTCTGCTCTTTCCTAGCCTTGCAAACAGCCAATGCAGTTCGTCTCCCTCGTGAGCGCCGAAATGCTAAAATGAAACGTTGCACTCTCTCTGCTCCAAGGAAGCTCCTAGGCAGGAATTGTCCTGCTGGTCCTCACTTGCCCTGGCAGTCATTGCAGATAAAGAGCAAGACTGGGGCTCTGCTCTTTCCTAGCCTTGCAAACAGCCAATGCAGTTCCTCTCCCTCGTGAGCGCCAAAATGCTAAAATGCAACGTTGCACTCTCTCTCCTCCAAGGAAGGTGCTAGGCAGGAATTGTCTTGCTGGTCCTCACTTGCCCTGGCAGTCATTGCAGATAAACAGCAAGACTGGGGCTCTGCTCTTTCCTAGCCTTGCAAACAGCCAATGCAGTTCGTCTCCGTCGTGAGCGCCAAAATGCTAAAATGAAACGTTGCACTCTCTCTCCTCCAAGGAAGGCCCTAGGCAGGAATTGTCTTGCTGGTCCTCACTTGCCCTGGCAGTCATTGCAGATAAACAGCAAGTCTGGGGCTCTGCTCTTTCCTAGCCTTGCAAACAGCCAATGCAGTTCGTCTCCCTCGTGATCGCCAAAATGCAAAAATGAAACGTTGCACTCTCTCTGCTCCAAGGAAGCTCCTAGGCAGGAATTGTCTTGCTGGTCCTCACTTGCCCTGGCAGTCATTGCAGATAAACAGCAAGACTGGGGCTCTGCTCTTTCCTAGCATTGCAAACAGCCAATGCAGTTCGTCTCCCTCGTGAGCGCCAAAATGCTAAAATGAAACTTTGCACTCTCTCTCCTCTAAGGAAGGTGCTAGGCAGGAATTGTCTTGCTGGTCCTCACTTGCCCTGGCAGTCATTGCGGATTATCAGAAAGACTGGGGCTCTGCTCTTTCCTAGCCTTGCAAACAGCCAATGCAGTTCGTCTCCCTCGTGAGAGCCAAAATGCAAAAATGAAACGTTGTACTCTCTCTGCTCCAAGGAAGGTGCTAGGCAGGAATTGTCTTGCTGGTCCTCACTTGCCCTGGCAGTCATTGCGGATTATCAGCAAGACTGGGGCTCTGCTCTTTCCTAGCCTTGCAAACAGCCAATGCAGTTCGTCTCCCTCGTGATCGCCAAAATGCAAAAATGAAACGTTGCACTCTCTCTGCTCCAAGGAAGCTCCTAGGCAGGAATTGTCTTGCTGGTCCTCACTTGCCCTGGCAGTCATTGCAGATAAACAGCAAGACTGGGGCTCTGCTCTTTCCTAGCCTTTCAAACAGCCAATGCAGTTCGTCTCCCTCGTGAGCGCCAAAATGCTAAAATGAAACGTTGCACTCTCTCTCCTCCAAGGAAGGTGCTAGGCAGGAATTGTCTTGCTGGTCCTCACTTGCCCTGGCAGTCATTGCAGATAAACAGCAAGACTGGGGCTCTGCTCTTTCCTAGCCTTGCAAACAGCCAATGCAGTTCGTCTCCGTCGTGAGCGCCAAAATGCTAAAATGAAACGTTGCACTCTCTCTCCTCCAAGGAAGGCCCTAGGCAGGAATTGTCTTGCTGGTCCTCACTTGCCCTGGCAGTCATTGCAGATAAACAGCAAGTCTGGGGCTCTGCTCTTTCCTAGCCTTGCAAACAGCCAATGCAGTTCGTCTCCCTCGTGATCGCCAAAATGCAAAAATGAAACTTTGCACTCTCTCTGCTCCAAGGAAGCTCCTAGGCAGGAATTGTCTTGCTGGTCCTCACTTGCCCTGGCAGTCATTGCAGATAAACAGCAAGACTGGGGCTCTGCTCTTTCCTAGCCTTGCAAAGAGCCAATGCAGTTCGTCTCCCTCGTGAGCGCCAAAATGCTAAAATGAAACTTTGCACTCTCTCTCCTCTAAGGAAGGTGCTAGGCAGGAATTGTCTTGCTGGTCCTCACTTGCCCTGGCAGTCATTGCAGATTATCAGCAAGACTGGAGCTCTGCTCTTTCCTAGCCTTGCAAACAGCCAATGCAGTTCGTCTCCCTCGTGAGCGCCAAAATGCTAAAATGAAACGTTGCACTCTCTCTGCTCCAAGGAAGCTCCTAGGCAGGAATTGTCTTGCTGGTCCTCACTTGCCCTGGCAGTCATTGCAGATAAACAGCAAGACAGGGGCTCTGCTCTTTCCTAGCCTTGCAAAGAGCCAATGCAGTTCGTCTCCCTCGTGAGCGCCAAAATGCTAAAATGAAACTTTGCACTCTCTCTCCTCTAAGGAAGGCCCTAGGCAGGAATTGTCTTGCTGGTCCTCACTTGCCCTGGCAGTCATTGCAGATAAACAGAAAGACTGGGGCTATGCTCTTTCCTAGCCTTGTAAACAGCCAATGCAGTTCATCTCCCTCGTGAGCGCCAAAATGCTAAAATGAAACGTTGCACTCTCTCTGCTCCAAGGAAGATCTTAGGCAGGAATTGTCTTCCTGGTCCTCACTTGCCCTGGCAGTCATTGCAGATAAACAGAAAGACTGGGGCTCTGCTCTTTCCTAGCCTTGTAAACAGCCAATGCAGTTCGTCACCCTCGTGAGCGCCAAAATGCTAAAATGAAACGTTGCACTCTCTCTCCTCCAAGGAAGCTGCTAGGCAGGAATTGTCTTGCTGGTCCTCACTTGCCCTGGCAGTCATTGCAGTTAAACAGCAAGACTGGGGCTCTGCTCTTTCCTAGCCTTGCAAAGAGCCAATGCAGTTCGTCTCCCTCGTGAGCGCCAAAATGCTAAAATGAAACTTTGCACTCTCTCTCCTCTAAGGAAGGTGCTAGGCAGGAATTGACTTGCTGGTCCTCACTTGCCCTGGCAGTCATTGCAGATTATCAGCAAGACTGGAGCTCTGCTCTTTCCTAGCCTTGCAAACAGCCAATGCAGTTCGTCTCCCTCGTGAGCGCCAAAATGCTAAAATGAAACGTTGCACTCTCTCTGCTCCAAGGAAGCTCCTAGGCAGGAATTGTCTTGCTGGTCCTCACTTGCCCTGGCAGTCATTGCAGATAAACAGCAAGACTGGGGCTCTGCTCTTTCCTAGCCTTGCAAAGAGCCAATGCAGTTCGTCTCCCTCGTGAGCGCCAAAATGCTAAAATGAAACTTTGCACTCTCTCTCCTCTAAGGAAGGCCCTAGGCAGGAATTGTCTTGCTGGTCCTCACTTGCCCTGGCAGTCATTGCAGATAAACAGAAAGACTGGGGCTATGCTCTTTCCTAGCCTTGTAAACAGCCAATGGAGTACGTCACCCTCGTGAGCGCCAAAATGCTAAAATGAAACGTTGCACTCTCTCTCCTCCAAGGAAGCTCCTAGGCAGGAATTGTCTTGCTGGTCCTCACTTGCCCTGGCAGTCATTGCAGATAAAGAGCAAGACCTGGGCTCTGCTCTTTCCTAGCCTTGCAAAGAGCCAATGCAATTCGTCTCCCTCGTGAAGCGCCAAAATGCTAAAATGAAACGTTGCACTCCCTCTCCTCTAAGGAAGGTGGTAGGCAGGAATTGTCTTGCTGGTCCTCACTTGCCCTGGCAGTCATTGCAGATAAACAGAAAGACTGGGGCTCTGCTCTTTCCTAGCCTTGCAAACAGCCAATGCAGTTCGTCTCCCTCGTGAGCGCCAAAATGCTAAAATGAAACGTTGCACTCCCTCTCCTCTAAGGAAGGTGCTAGGCAGGAATTGTCTTGCTGGTCCTCACTTGCCCTGGCAGTCATTGCAGATAAAGAGAAAGACTGGGGCTATGCTCTTTCCTAGCCTTGTAAACAGCCAATGCAGTTCATCACCCTCGTGAGCGCCAAAATGCTAAAATGAAACGTTGCACTCTCTCTCCTCAAAGGAAGGTGCTAGGCAGGAATTGTCTTCCTGGTCCTCACTTACCCTGGCAGTCATTGCAGATAAACAGCAAGACTGGGGCTCTGCTCTTTCCTAGCCTTGCAAACAGCCAATGCAGTTCGTCTCCCTCGTGAGCGCGAAAATGCTAAAATGAAACTTTGCACTCTCTCTGCTCCAAGGAAGCTCCTAGGCAGGAATTGTCCTGCTGGTCCTCACTTGCCCTGGCAGTCATTGCAGTTAAACAGCAAGACTGGGGCTCTGCTCTTTCCTAGCCTTGCAAACGGCCAATGCAGTTCGTCTCCCTCGTGAGCGCCAAAATGCTAAAATGAAACGTTGCACTCTCTCTCCTCTAAGGAAGGTGCTAGGCAGGAATTGTCTTGCTGGTCCTCACTTGCCCTGGCAGTCATTGCAGAAAAACAGCAAGACTGGGGCTCTGCTCTTTCCTAGCCTTGCAAACAGCCAATGCAGTTCGTCTCCCTCGTGAGCGCCAAAATGCAAAAATGAAACGTTGCACTCTCTCTGCTCCAAGGAAGCCCTAGGCAGAAATTGTCTTGCTGGTCCTCACTTGCCCTGGCAGTCATTGCAGATAAACAGAAAGACTGGGGCTATTCTCTTTCCTAGCCTTGTAAACAGCCAATGCATTTCGTCTCCGTCGTGAGCGCCAAAATGCTAAAATGAAACGTTGCACTCTCTCTCCTCCAAGGAAGGCCCTAGGCAGGAATTGTCTTGCTGGTCCTCACTTGCCCTGGCAGTCATTGCAGATAAACAGAAAGACTGGGGCTATGCTCTTTCCTAGCCTTGTAAACAGCCAATGGAGTACGTCACCCTCGTAAGCGCCAAAATGCTAAAATGAAACGTTGCACTCTCTCTCCTCCAAGGAAGCTCCTAGGCAGGAATTGTCATGCTGGTCCTCACTTGCCCTGGCAGTCATTGCAGATAAAGAGCAAGACCTGGGCTCTGCTCTTTCCTAGCCTTGCAAAGAGCCAATGCAGTTCGTCTCCCTCGTGAAGCGCCAAAATGCTAAAATGAAACGTTGCACTCCCTCTCCTCTAAGGAAGGTGGTAGGCAGGAATTGTCTTGCTGGTCCTCACTTGCCCTGGCAGTCATTGCAGATAAACAGAAAGACTGGGGCTCTGCTCTTTCCTAGCCTTGCAAACAGCCAATGCAGTTCGTCTCCCTCGTGAGCGCCAACATGCTAAAATGAAACGTTGCACTCTCTCTCCTCCAAGGAAGCCCTAGGCAGAAATTGTCTTGCTGGTCCTCACTTGCCCTGGCAGTCATTGCAGATAAACAGAAAGACTGGGGCTATTCTCTTTCCTAGCCTTGTAAACAGCCAATGCAGTTCGTCTCCGTCGTGAGCGCCAAAATGCTAAAATGAAACGTTGCACTCTCTCTCCTCCAAGGAAGGCCCTAGGCAGGAATTGTCTTGCTGGTCCTCACTTGCCCTGGCAGTCATTGCAGATAAACAGAAAGACTGGGGCTATGCTCTTTCCTAGCCTTGTACACAGCCAATGCAGTTCGTCTCCCTCGTGAGCGCCAAAATGCTAAAATGAAACGTTGCACTCTCTCTCCTCCAAGGAAGCTCCTAGGCAGGAATTGTCTTGCTGGTCCTCACTTGCCCTGGCAGTCATTGCAGATAAAGAGCACGACCTGGGCTCTGCTCTTTCCTAGCCTTGCAAAGAGCCAATGCAGTTCGTCTCCCTCGTGAAGCGCCAAAATGCTAAAATGAAACGTTGCACTCTCTCTCCTCTAAGGAAGGTGCTAGGCAGGAATTGTCTTGCTGGTCCTCACTTGCCCTGGCAGTCATTGCGGATTATCAGAAAGACTGGGGCTCTGCTCTTTCCTAGCCTTGCAAACAGCCAATGCAGTTCGTCTCCCTCGTGAGCGCCAAAATGCTAAAATGAAACGTTGCACTCTCTCTGCTCCAAGGAAGCTCCTAGGCAGGAATTGTCTTGCTGGTCCTCACTTGCCCTGGCAGTCATTGCAGATAAACAGCAAGACAGGGGCTCTGCTCTTTCCTAGCCTTGCAAAGAGCCAATGCAGTTCGTCTCCCTCGTGAGCGCCAAAATGCTAAAATGAAACTTTGCACTCTCTCTCCTCTAAGGAAGGCCCTAGGCAGGAATTGTCTTGCTGGTCCTCACTTGCCCTGGCAGTCATTGCAGATAAACAGAAAGACTGGGGCTATGCTCTTTCCTAGCCTTGTAAACAGCCAATGCAGTTCATCTCCCTCGTGAGCGCCAAAATGCTAAAATGAAACGTTGCACTCTCTCTGCTCCAAGGAAGATCTTAGGCAGGAATTGTCTTCCTGGTCCTCACTTGCCCTGGCAGTCATTGCAGATAAACAGCAAGACAGGGGCTCTGCTCTTTCCTAGCCTTGTAAACAGCCAATGCAGTTCGTCACCCTCGTGAGCGCCAAAATGCTAAAATGAAACGTTGCACTCTCTCTCCTCCAAGGAAGCTGCTAGGCAGGAATTGTCTTGCTGGTCCTCACTTGCCCTGGCAGTCATTGCAGTTAAACAGCAAGACTGGGGCTCTGCTCTTTCCTAGCCTTGCAAAGAGCCAATGCAGTTCGTCTCCCTCGTGAGCGCCAAAATGCTAAAATGAAACTTTGCACTCTCTCTCCTCTAAGGAAGGTGCTAGGCAGGAATTGTCTTGCTGGTCCTCACTTGCCCTGGCAGTCATTGCAGAAAAACAGCAAGACTGGGGCTCTGCTCTTTCCTAGCCTTGCAAACAGCCAATGCAGTTCGTCTCCCTCGTGAGCGCCAAAATGCTAAAATGAAACGTTGCACTCTCTCTGCTCCAAGGAAGCTCCTAGGCAGGAATTGTCTTGCTGGTCCTCACTTGCCCTGGCAGTCATTGCAGATAAACAGCAAGATTGGGGCTCTGCTCTTTCCTAGCCTTGCAAACAGCAAATGCAGTTCGTCTCCCTCGTGAGCGCCAAAATGCTAAAATGAAACGTTGCACTCTCTCTCCTCCAAGGAAGGTCCTAGGCAGGAATTGTCTTGCTGGTCCTCACTTGCCCTGGCAGTCATTGCAGATCAACAGTAAGACTGGGGCTCTGCTCTTTCCTAGCCTTGCAAACAGCCAATGCAGTTCGTCTCCCTCGTGAGCGCCAAAATGCTAAAATGAAACGTTGCACTCCCTCTCCTCTAAGGAAGGTGCTAGGCAGGAATTGTCTTGCTGGTCCTCACTTGCCCTGGCAGTCATTGCAGATAAACAGCAAGACTGGGGCTCTGCTCTTTCCTAGCCTTGCAAACAGCAAATGCAGTTCGTCTCCCTCGTGAGCGCGATAATGCTAAAATGAAACTTTGCACTCTCTCTCCTCTAAGGAAGGTGCTAGGCAGGAATTGTCTTGCTGGTCCTCACTTGCCCTGGCAGTCATTGCGGATTATCAGCAAGACTGGTGCTCTGCTCTTTCCTAGCCTTGCAAACAGCCAATGCAGTTCGTCTCCCTCGTGAGAGCCAAAATGCAAAAATGAAACGTTGTACTCTCTCTGCTCCAAGGAAGGTGCTAGGCAGGAATTGTCTTGCTGGTCCTCACTTGCCCTGGCAGTCATTGTAGATAAACAGCAAGTCTGGGGCTCTGCTCTTTCCTAGCCTTGCAAACAGGAAGTGCATTTCGTCTCCCTCGTGAGCGCCAGAATGCTAAAATGCAACGTTGCACTCTCTCTCCTCCAAGGGAGGTGCTAGGCAGGAATTGTCTTGCTGGTCCTCACTTGCCCTGGCAGTCATTGCAGATAAACAGCAAGACTGGGGCTCTGCTCTTTCCTAGCCTTGCAAACAGCCAATGCAGTTCGTCTCCGTCGTGAGCGCCAAAATGCTAAAATGAAACGTTGCACTCTCTCTCCTCCAAGGAAGGCCCTAGGCAGGAATTGTCTTCCTGGTCCTCACTTGCCCTGGCAGTCATTGCAGTTAAATAGCAAGACTGGGGCTCTGCTCTTTCCTAGCCTTGCAAACAGCCAATGCAGTTCGTCTCCCTCGTGAGCGCCAAAGTGTTAAAATGAAACTTTGCACTCTCTCTCCTCCAAGGAAGCTCCTAGGCAGGAATTGTCTTGCTGGTCCTCACTTGCCGTGGCAGTCATTGCAGATAAACAGCAAGACTGGGGCTCTGCTCTTTCCTAGCCTTGCAAAGAGCCAATGCAGTTCGTCTCCCTCGTGAGCGCCAAAATGCTAAAATGAAACGTTGCACTCTCTCTCCTCCAAGGAAGCTCCTAGGCAGGAATTGTCTTGCTGGTCCTCACTTGCCCTGGCCGTCATTGCAGATAAACAGAAAGACTGGGGCTATGCTCTTTCCTAGCCTTGTAAACAGCCAATGCAGTTCGTCTCCCTCGTGAGCGCCAAAATGCTAAAATGAAACGTTGCACTCTCTCTCCTCCAAGGAAGGTCCTAGGCAGGAATTGTCTTCCTGGTCCTCACTTGCCCTGGCAGTCATTGCAGATAAACAGCAAGACAGGGGCTCTGCTCTTTCCTAGCCTTGTAAACAGCCAATGCAGTTCGTCACCCTCGTGAGCGCCAAAATGCTAAAATGAAACGTTGCACTCTCTCTCCTCCAAGGAAGGTGCTAGGCAGGAATTGTCTTCCTAGTCCTCACTTGCCCTGGCAGTCATTGCAGGTAAAGAGCAAGACTGGGTCTCTGCTCTTTCCTAGCCTTGCAAACGGCCAATGCAGTTCGTCTCCCTCGTGAGCGCCAAAATGCTATAAATGAAACTTTGCACTCTCTCTCCTCTAAGGAAGGTGCTAGGCAGGAATTGTCTTGCTGGTCCTCACTTGCCCTGGCAGTCATTGCAGATTATCAGCAAGACTGGAGCTCTGCTCTTTTCTAGCCTTGCAAACAGCCAATGCAGTTCGTCTCCCTCGTCAGCGCCAAAATGCTAAAATGAAACGTTGCACTCTCTCTCCTCCAAGGAAGGCCCTAGGCAGGAATTGTCTCGCTGGTCCTCACTTGCCCTGGCAGTCATTGCGGATTATCAGCAAGACTGGGGCTCTGCTCTTTCCTAGACTTGCAAACAGCCAATGCAGTTCGTCTCCCTCGTGAGCGCCAAAATGCTAAAATGAAACGTTGCACTCACTCTCTTCTAAGGAAGGTGCTAGGCAGGAATTGTCTTGCTGGTCCTCACTTGCCCTGGCAGTCATTGCAGATAAACAGCAAGACTGGGGCTCTGCTCTTTCCTAGCCTTGCAAAGAGCCAATGCAGTTCGTCTCCCTCGTGAGCGCCAAAATGCAAAAATGAAACGTTGCACTCTCTCTGCTCCAAGGAAGCTCCTAGGCAGGAATTGTCTTGCTGGTCCTCACTTGCCCTGGCAGTCATTGCAGTTAAAGAGCAAGACTGCGGCTCTGCTCTTTCCTAGCCTTGCAAACAGCCAATGCAGTTCGTCTCCCTCGTGAGCGCCAAAATGCAAAAATGAAACGTTGCACTCTCTCTCCTCTAAGGAAGGTGCTAGGCAGGAATTGTCTTGCTGGTCCTCACTTGCCCTGGCAGTCATTGCAGATAAACAGAAAGACTGGGGCTCTGCTCTTTCCTAGCCTTGCAAACAGCCAATGAAGTTCGTCTCCCTCGTGAGCGGCAAAATGCTAAAATGAAACGTTGCACTCTCTCTGCTCCAAGGAAGCTCCTAGGCAGGAATTGTCTTGCTGGTCCTCACTTGCCCTGGCAGTCATTGCAGTTAAACAGCAAGACTGGGGCTCTGCTCTTTCCTAGCCTTGCGAACAGCCAATGCAGTTCGTCTCCCTCGTGAGCGCGAAAATGCTAAAATGAAACTTTGCACTCACTCTCTTCTAAGGAAGGTGCTAGGCAGGAATTGTCTTGCTGGTCCTCACTTGCCCTGGCAGTCATTGCAGATAAACAGCAAGACTGGGGCTCTGCTCTTTCCTAGCCTTGCAAAGAGCCAATGCAGTTCGTCTCCCTCGTGAGCGCCAAAATGCTAAAATGAAACGTTGCACTCTCTCTGCTCCAAGGAAGCTCCTAGGCAGGAATTGTCTTGCTGGTCCTCACTTGCCCTGGCAGTCATTGCAGTTAAACAGCAAGACTGGGGCTCTGCTCTTTCCTAGCCTTGCAAACAGCCAATGCAGTTCGTCTCCCTCGTGAGCGCGAAATTGCTAAAATGAAACTTTGCACTCACTCTCTTCTAAGGAAGGTGCTAGGCAGGAATTGTCTTGCTGGTCCTCACTTGCCCTGGCAGTCATTGCAGATAAACAGCAAGACTGGGGCTCTGCTCTTTCCTAGCCTTGCAAAGAGCCAATGCAGTTCGTCTCCCTCGTGAGCGCCAAAATGCTAAAATGAAATGTTGCACTCTCTCTCCTCCAAGGAAGCTCCTAGGCAGGAATTGTCTTGCTGGTCCTCACTTGCCCTGGCAGTCATTGCAGATAAACAGCAAGACTGGGGCTCTGCTCTTTCCTAGCCTTGCAAACAGCCAATGCAGTTCGTCTCCCTCGTGAGCACGAAAATGCTAAAATGAAACGTTGCACTCCCTCTCCTCTAAGGAAGGTGCTAGGCAGGAATTGTCTTGCTGGTCCTCACTTGCCCTGGCAGTCATTGCAGATAAACAGCAAGACTGGGGCTCTGCTCTTTCCTAGCCTTACAAACAGCCAATGCAGTTCGTCTCCGTCGTGAGCGCCAAAATGCTAAAATGAAACGTTGCACTCTCTCTCCTCCAAGGAAGGTGCTATGCAGGAATTGTCTTGCTGGTCCTCACTTGCCCTGGCAGTCATTGCAGATAAACAGCAAGACTGGGGCTCTGCTCTTTCCTAGGCTTGCAAACAGCAAATGCATTTCGTCTCCCTCGTGAGCGCCAAAATGCTAAAATGAAACGTTGCACTCTCTCTGCTCCAAGGAAGGTGCTAGGCAGGAATTGTCTTGCTGGTCCTCACTTGCCCTTGCAGTCATTGCAGATAAACAGCAAGACTGGGGCTCTGCTCTTTCCTAGCCTTACAAACAGCCAATGCAGTTCGTCTCCGTCGTGAGCGCTAAAATGCTAATATGAAACGTTGCACTCTCTCTGCTCCAAGGAAGCTCCTAGGCAGGAATTGTCTTGCTGGTCCTCACTTGCCCTGGCAGTCATTGCAGATAAACAGAAAGACTGGGGCTCTGCTCTTTCCTAGCCTTGCAAACAGCCAATGCAGTTCGTCTCCCTCGTGAGCGCCAAAATGCTAAAATGAAACGTTGCACTCTCTCTCCTCCAAGGAAGGCCCTAGGCAGGAATTGTCTTGCTGGTCCTCACTTGCCCTGGCAGTCATTGAAGATAAACAGCAAGACTGGGGCTCTGCTCTTTCCTAGCCTTGCAAAGAGCCAAAGCAGTTCGTGTCCCTCGTGAGCGCCAAAATGTTAAAATAAAACGTTGCACTCTCTCTCCTCCAAGGAAGCTCCTAGGCAGGAATTGTCTTGCTGGTCCTCACTTGCCCTGGCAGTCATTGCAGATTATCGGCGAGTCTGGGGCTCTGCTCTTTCCTAGCCTTGCAAACAGCCAATGCAGTTCGTCTCCCTCGTGAGCGCCAAAAATGCTAAAATCAAACGTTGCACTCTCTCTGCTCCAAGGAAGCTCCTAGGCAGGAATTGTCTTGCTGGTCCTCACTTGGCCTGGCAGTCATTGCAGATAAACAGCAAGACTGGGGCTCTGCTCTTTCCTAGCCTTGCAAACAGCCAATGCAGTTCGTCTCCCTCGTGAGCGCCAAAATGCTAAAATGAAACGTTGCACTCTCTCTCCTCCAAGGAAGCTCCTAGGCAGGAATTGTCTTGCTGGTCCTCACTTGCCCTGGCAGTCATTGCAGATTATCAGCAAGACTGGGGCTCTCCTCTCTCCTAGCCTTGCAAACAGTTAATGCAGTTCGTCTCACTCGTGAGCGCCAAAATGCTAAAATGAAACGTTGCACTCCCTCTCTTCTAAGGAAGGTGCTAGGCAGGAATTGTCTTGCTGGTCCTCACTTGCCCTGGCAGTCATTGCACATAAACAGCAAGACTGGGGCTCTGCTCTTTCCTAGCCTTGCAAACAGACAATGCAGTTCGTCTCCCTCGTGAGCGCTTAAATGCTAAAATGAAACTTTGCACTCTCTCTCCTCTAAGGAAGGTGCTAGGGAGGAATTGTCTTGCTGGTACTCACTTGCCCTGGCAGTCATTGCAGATAAACAGAAAGACTGGGGCTACGCTCTTTCCTAGCCTTGCAAAGAGCCAATGCAGTTCGTCTCCCTCGTGCGTGCCAAAATGCTAAAATGAAACGTTGCACTCTCTCTCCTCCAAGGAAGCTCCTAGGCAGGAATTGTCTTGCTGGTCCTCACTTGCCCTGGCAGTCATTGCAGATAAACAGCAAGACTGGGGCTCTGCTCTTTCCTAGCCTTGCAAACAGCCAATGCAGTTCGTCTCCCTCGTGAGCGCGAAATTGCTAAAATGAAACTTTGCACTCACTCTCTTCTAAGGAAGGTGCTAGGCAGGAATTGTCTTGCTGGTCCTCACTTGCCCTGGCAGTCATTGCAGATAAACAGCAAGACTGGGGCTCTGCTCTTTCCTAGCCTTGCAAAGAGCCAATGCAGTTCGTCTCCCTCGTGAGCGCCAAAATGCTAAAATGAAATGTTGCACTCTCTCTCCTCCAAGGAAGCTCCTAGGCAGGAATTGTCTTGCTGGTCCTCACTTGCCCTGGCAGTCATTGCAGATAAACAGCAAGACTGGGGCTCTGCTCTTTCCTAGCCTTGCAAACAGCCAATGCAGTTCGTCTCCCTCGTGAGCACGAAAATGCTAAAATGAAACGTTGCACTCCCTCTCCTCTAAGGAAGGTGCTAGGCAGGAATTGTCTTGCTGGTCCTCACTTGCCCTGGCAGTCATTGCAGATAAACAGCAAGACTGGGGCTCTGCTCTTTCCTAGCCTTACAAACAGCCAATGCAGTTCGTCTCCGTCGTGAGCGCCAAAATGCTAAAATGAAACGTTGCACTCTCTCTCCTCCAAGGAAGGTGCTATGCAGGAATTGTCTTGCTGGTCCTCACTTGCCCTGGCAGTCATTGCAGATAAACAGCAAGACTGGGGCTCTGCTCTTTCCTAGGCTTGCAAACAGCAAATGCATTTCGTCTCCCTCGTGAGCGCCAAAATGCTAAAATGAAACGTTGCACTCTCTCTGCTCCAAGGAAGGTGCTAGGCAGGAATTGTCTTGCTGGTCCTCACTTGCCCTTGCAGTCATTGCAGATAAACAGCAAGACTGGGGCTCTGCTCTTTCCTAGCCTTACAAACAGCCAATGCAGTTCGTCTCCGTCGTGAGCGCTAAAATGCTAATATGAAACGTTGCACTCTCTCTGCTCCAAGGAAGCTCCTAGGCAGGAATTGTCTTGCTGGTCCTCACTTGCCCTGGCAGTCATTGCAGATAAACAGAAAGACTGGGGCTCTGCTCTTTCCTAGCCTTGCAAACAGCCAATGCAGTTCGTCTCCCTCGTGAGCGCCAAAATGCTAAAATGAAACGTTGCACTCTCTCTCCTCCAAGGAAGGCCCTAGGCAGGAATTGTCTTGCTGGTCCTCACTTGCCCTGGCAGTCATTGAAGATAAACAGCAAGACTGGGGCTCTGCTCTTTCCTAGCCTTGCAAAGAGCCAAAGCAGTTCGTGTCCCTCGTGAGCGCCAAAATGTTAAAATAAAACGTTGCACTCTCTCTCCTCCAAGGAAGCTCCTAGGCAGGAATTGTCTTGCTGGTCCTCACTTGCCCTGGCAGTCATTGCAGATTATCGGCGAGTCTGGGGCTCTGCTCTTTCCTAGCCTTGCAAACAGCCAATGCAGTTCGTCTCCCTCGTGAGCGCCAAAAATGCTAAAATCAAACGTTGCACTCTCTCTGCTCCAAGGAAGCTCCTAGGCAGGAATTGTCTTGCTGGTCCTCACTTGGCCTGGCAGTCATTGCAGATAAACAGCAAGACTGGGGCTCTGCTCTTTCCTAGCCTTGCAAACAGCCAATGCAGTTCGTCTCCCTCGTGAGCGCCAAAATGCTAAAATGAAACGTTGCACTCTCTCTCCTCCAAGGAAGCTCCTAGGCAGGAATTGTCTTGCTGGTCCTCACTTGCCCTGGCAGTCATTGCAGATAAACAGCAAGACTGGGGCTCTCCTCTCTCCTAGCCTTGCAAACAGTTAATGCAGTTCGTCTCACTCGTGAGCGCCAAAATGCTAAAATGAAACGTTGCACTCCCTCTCTTCTAAGGAAGGTGCTAGGCAGGAATTGTCTTGCTGGTCCTCACTTGCCCTGGCAGTCATTGCACATAAACAGCAAGACTGGGGCTCTGCTCTTTCCTAGCCTTGCAAACAGACAATGCAGTTCGTCTCCCTCGTGAGCGCTTAAATGCTAAAATGAAACTTTGCACTCTCTCTCCTCTAAGGAAGGTGCTAGGGAGGAATTGTCTTGCTGGTACTCACTTGCCCTGGCAGTCATTGCAGATAAACAGAAAGACTGGGGCTACGCTCTTTCCTAGCCTTGCAAAGAGCCAATGCAGTTCGTCTCCCTCGTGCGTGCCAAAATGCTAAAATGAAACGTTGCACTCTCTCTCCTCCAAGGAAGCTCCTAGGCAGGAATTGTCTTGCTGGTCCTCACTTGCCCTGGCAGTCATTGCAGATAAACAGCAAGACTGGGGCTCTCCTCTCTCCTAGCCTTGCAAACAGCCAATGCAGTTCGTCTCCCTCGTGAGCGCCAAAATGCTAAAATGAAACGTTGCACTCCCTCTCTTCTAAGGAAGGTGCTAGGCAGGAATTGTCTTGCTGGTCCTCACTTGCCCTGGCAGTCATTGCAGATAAACAGCAAGACTGGGGCTCTGCTCTTTCCTAGCCTTGCAAACAGCAAATGCAGTTCGTCTCCCTCGTGAGCGCCAAAATGCAAAAATGAAACGTTGCACTCTCTCTGCTCCAAGGAAGCTCCTAGGCAGGAATTGTCTTGCTGGTCCTCACTTGCCCTGGCAGTCATTGCAGATAAACAGCAAGACTGGGGCTCTGCTCTTTCCTAGCCTTGCAAAGAGCCAATGCAATTCGTCTCCCTCGTGAGCGCCAAAATGCTAAAATGAAACGTTGCACTCTCTCTGCTCCAAGGAAGCTCCTAGGCAGGAATTGTCTTGCTGGTCCTCACTTGCCCTGGCAGTCATTGCAGTTAAAGAGCAAGACTGCGGCTCTGCTCTTTCCTAGCCTTGCAAACAGCCAATGCAGTTCGTCTCCCTCGTGAGCGCCAAAATGCAAAAATGAAACGTTGCACTCTCTCTCCTCTAAGGAAGGTGCTAGGCAGGAATTGTCTTGCTGGTCCTCACTTGCCCTGGCAGTCATTGCAGATAAACAGAAAGACTGGGGCTCTGCTCTTTCCTAGCCTTGCAAACAGCCAATGAAGTTCGTCTCCCTCGTGAGCGGCAAAATGCTAAAATGAAACGTTGCACTCTCTCTGCTCCAAGGAAGCTCCTAGGCAGGAATTGTCTTGCTGGTCCTCACTTGCCCTGGCAGTCATTGCAGTTAAACAGCAAGACTGGGGCTCTGCTCTTTCCTAGCCTTGCAAACAGCCAATGCAGTTCGTCTCCCTCGTGAGCGCGAAAATGCTAAAATGAAACTTTGCACTCACTCTCTTCTAAGGAAGGTGCTAGGCAGGAATTGTCTTGCTGGTCCTCACTTGCCCTGGCAGTCATTGCAGATAAACAGCAAGACTGGGGCTCTGCTCTTTCCTAGCCTTGCAAAGAGCCAATGCAGTTCGTCTCCCTCGTGAGCGCCAAAATGCTAAAATGAAACGTTGCACTCTCTCTGCTCCAAGGAAGCTCCTAGGCAGGAATTGTCTTGCTGGTCCTCACTTGCCCTGGCAGTCATTGCAGTTAAACAGCAAGACTGGGGCTCTGCTCTTTCCTAGCCTTGCAAACAGCCAATGCAGTTCGTCTCCCTCGTGAGCGCGAAATTGCTAAAATGAAACTTTGCACTCACTCTCTTCTAAGGAAGGTGCTAGGCAGGAATTGTCTTGCTGGTCCTCACTTGCCCTGGCAGTCATTGCAGATAAACAGCAAGACTGGGGCTCTGCTCTTTCCTAGCCTTGCAAAGAGCCAATGCAGTTCGTCTCCCTCGTGAGCGCCAAAATGCTAAAATGAAATGTTGCACTCTCTCTCCTCCAAGGAAGCTCCTAGGCAGGAATTGTCTTGCTGGTCCTCACTTGCCCTGGCAGTCATTGCAGATAAACAGCAAGACTGGGGCTCTGCTCTTTCCTAGCCTTGCAAACAGCCAATGCAGTTCGTCTCCCTCGTGAGCACGAAAATGCTAAAATGAAACGTTGCACTCCCTCTCCTCTAAGGAAGGTGCTAGGCAGGAATTGTCTTGCTGGTCCTCACTTGCCCTGGCAGTCATTGCAGATAAACAGCAAGACTGGGGCTCTGCTCTTTCCTAGCCTTACAAACAGCCAATGCAGTTCGTCTCCGTCGTGAGCGCCAAAATGCTAAAATGAAACGTTGCACTCTCTCTCCTCCAAGGAAGGTGCTATGCAGGAATTGTCTTGCTGGTCCTCACTTGCCCTGGCAGTCATTGCAGATAAACAGCAAGACTGGGGCTCTGCTCTTTCCTAGGCTTGCAAACAGCAAATGCATTTCGTCTCCCTCGTGAGCGCCAAAATGCTAAAATGAAACGTTGCACTCTCTCTGCTCCAAGGAAGGTGCTAGGCAGGAATTGTCTTGCTGGTCCTCACTTGCCCTTGCAGTCATTGCAGATAAACAGCAAGACTGGGGCTCTGCTCTTTCCTAGCCTTACAAACAGCCAATGCAGTTCGTCTCCGTCGTGAGCGCTAAAATGCTAATATGAAACGTTGCACTCTCTCTGCTCCAAGGAAGCTCCTAGGCAGGAATTGTCTTGCTGGTCCTCACTTGCCCTGGCAGTCATTGCAGATAAACAGAAAGACTGGGGCTCTGCTCTTTCCTAGCCTTGCAAACAGCCAATGCAGTTCGTCTCCCTCGTGAGCGCCAAAATGCTAAAATGAAACGTTGCACTCTCTCTCCTCCAAGGAAGGTCCTAGGCAGGAATTGTCTTGCTGGTCCTCACTTGCCCTGGCAGTCATTGAAGATAAACAGCAAGACTGGGGCTCTGCTCTTTCCTAGCCTTGCAAAGAGCCAAAGCAGTTCGTGTCCCTCGTGAGCGCCAAAATGTTAAAATAAAACGTTGCACTCTCTCTCCTCCAAGGAAGCTCCTAGGCAGGAATTGTCTTGCTGGTCCTCACTTGCCCTGGCAGTCATTGCAGATTGTCGGCGAGTCTGGGGCTCTGCTCTTTCCTAGCCTTGCAAACAGCCAATGCAGTTCGTCTCCCTCGTGAGCGCCAAAAATGCTAAAATCAAACGTTGCACTCTCTCTGCTCCAAGGAAGCTCCTAGGCAGGAATTGTCTTGCTGGTCCTCACTTGGCCTGGCAGTCATTGCAGATAAACAGCAAGACTGGGGCTCTGCTCTTTCCTAGCCTTGCAAACAGCCAATGCAGTTCGTCTCCCTCGTGAGCGCCAAAATGCTAAAATGAAACGTTGCACTCTCTCTCCTCCAAGGAAGCTCCTAGGCAGGAATTGTCTTGCTGGTCCTCACTTGCCCTGGCAGTCATTGCAGATAAACAGCAAGACTGGGGCTCTCCTCTCTCCTAGCCTTGCAAACAGTTAATGCAGTTCGTCTCACTCGTGAGCGCCAAAATGCTAAAATGAAACGTTGCACTCCCTCTCTTCTAAGGAAGGTGCTAGGCAGGAATTGTCTTGCTGGTCCTCACTTGCCCTGGCAGTCATTGCACATAAACAGCAAGACTGGGGCTCTGCTCTTTCCTAGCCTTGCAAACAGACAATGCAGTTCGTCTCCCTCGTGAGCGCTTAAATGCTAAAATGAAACTTTGCACTCTCTCTCCTCTAAGGAAGGTGCTAGGGAGGAATTGTCTTGCTGGTACTCACTTGCCCTGGCAGTCATTGCAGATAAACAGAAAGACTGGGGCTACGCTCTTTCCTAGCCTTGCAAAGAGCCAATGCAGTTCGTCTCCCTCGTGCGTGCCAAAATGCTAAAATGAAACGTTGCACTCTCTCTCCTCCAAGGAAGCTCCTAGGCAGGAATTGTCTTGCTGGTCCTCACTTGCCCTGGCAGTCATTGCAGATAAACAGCAAGACTGGGGCTCTCCTCTCTCCTAGCCTTGCAAACAGCCAATGCAGTTCGTCTCCCTCGTGAGCGCCAAAATGCTAAAATGAAACGTTGCACTCCCTCTCTTCTAAGGAAGGTGCTAGGCAGGAATTGTCTTGCTGGTCCTCACTTGCCCTGGCAGTCATTGCAGATAAACAGCAAGACTGGGGCTCTGCTCTTTCCTAGCCTTGCAAACAGCAAATGCAGTTCGTCTCCCTCGTGAGCGCCAAAATGCTAAAATGAAACGTTGCACTCTCTCTCCTCCAAGGAAGCTCCTAGGCAGGAATTGTCTTGCTGGTCCTCACTTGCCCTGGCAGTCATTGCAGATAAACAGCAAGACTGGGGCTCTCCTCTCTCCTAGCCTTGCAAACAGCCAATGCAGTTCGTCTCCCTCGTGAGCGCCAAAATGCTAAAATGAAACGTTGCACTCCCTCTCTTCTAAGGAAGGTGCTAGGCAGGAATTGTCTTGCTGGTCCTCACTTGCCCTGGCAGTCATTGCAGATAAACAGCAAGACTGGGGCTCTGCTCTTTCCTAGCCTTGCAAACAGCAAATGCAGTTCGTCTCCTTCGTGAGCGCCAAAATGCTAAAATGAAACGTTGCACTCTCTCTCCTCCAAGGAAGCTCCTAGGCAGGAATTGTCTTGCTGGTCCTCACTTGCCCTGGCAGTCATTGCAGATAAACAGCAAGACTGGGGCTCTGCTCTTTCCTAGCCTTGCAAACAGCCAATGCAGTTCGTCTCCCTCGTGAGCGCTTAAATGCTAAAATGAAACTTTGCACTCTCTCTCCTCTAAGGAAGCTCCTAGGCAGGAATTGTCTCGCTGGTCGTCACTTGCCCTGGCAGTCATTGCAGATAAACAGCAAGACTAGGGCTCTGCTCTTTCCTAGCCTTGCAAAGAGCCAATGCAGTTCGTCTCCCTCGTGCGTGCCAAAATGCTAAAATGAAACGTTGCACTCTCTCTCCTCCAAGGAAGCTCCTAGGCAGGAATTGTCTTGCTGGTCCTCACTTGCCCTGGCAGTCATTGCAGATAAACAGCAAGACTGGGGCTCTCCTCTCTCCTAGCCTTGCAAACAGTTAATGCAGTTCGTCTCCCTCGTGAGCGCCAAAATGCTAAAATGAAACGTTGCACTCTCTCTCCTCCAAGGAAGCTCCTAGGCAGGAATTGTCTTGCTGGTCCTCACTTGCCCTGGCAGTCATTGCAGATAAACAGCAAGACTGGGGCTCTCCTCTCTCCTAGCCTTGCAAACAGTTAATGCAGTTCGTCTCACTCGTGAGCGCCAAAATGCTAAAATGAAACGTTGCACTCCCTCTCTTCTAAGGAAGGTGCTAGGCAGGAATTGTCTTGCTGGTCCTCACTTGCCCTGGCAGTCATTGCACATAAACAGCAAGACTGGGGCTCTGCTCTTTCCTAGCCTTGCAAACAGACAATGCAGTTCGTCTCCCTCGTGAGCGCTTAAATGCTAAAATGAAACTTTGCACTCTCTCTCCTCTAAGGAAGGTGCTAGGGAGGAATTGTCTTGCTGGTACTCACTTGCCCTGGCAGTCATTGCAGATAAACAGAAAGACTGGGGCTACGCTCTTTCCTAGCCTTGCAAAGAGCCAATGCAGTTCGTCTCCCTCGTGCGTGCCAAAATGCTAAAATGAAACGTTGCACTCTCTCTCCTCCAAGGAAGCTCCTAGGCAGGAATTGTCTTGCTGGTCCTCACTTGCCCTGGCAGTCATTGCAGATAAACAGCAAGACTGGGGCTCTCCTCTCTCCTAGCCTTGCAAACAGCCAATGCAGTTCGTCTCCCTCGTGAGCGCCAAAATGCTAAAATGAAACGTTGCACTCCCTCTCTTCTAAGGAAGGTGCTAGGCAGGAATTGTCTTGCTGGTCCTCACTTGCCCTGGCAGTCATTGCAGATAAACAGCAAGACTGGGGCTCTGCTCTTTCCTAGCCTTGCAAACAGCAAATGCAGTTCGTCTCCCTCGTGAGCGCCAAAATGCTAAAATGAAACGTTGCACTCTCTCTCCTCCAAGGAAGCTCCTAGGCAGGAATTGTCTTGCTGGTCCTCACTTGCCCTGGCAGTCATTGCAGATAAACAGCAAGACTGGGGCTCTCCTCTCTCCTAGCCTTGCAAACAGCCAATGCAGTTCGTCTCCCTCGTGAGCGCCAAAATGCTAAAATGAAACGTTGCACTCCCTCTCTTCTAAGGAAGGTGCTAGGCAGGAATTGTCTTGCTGGTCCTCACTTGCCCTGGCAGTCATTGCAGATAAACAGCAAGACTGGGGCTCTGCTCTTTCCTAGCCTTGCAAACAGCAAATGCAGTTCGTCTCCTTCGTGAGCGCCAAAATGCTAAAATGAAACGTTGCACTCTCTCTCCTCCAAGGAAGCTCCTAGGCAGGAATTGTCTTGCTGGTCCTCACTTGCCCTGGCAGTCATTGCAGATAAACAGCAAGACTGGGGCTCTCCTCTCTCCTAGCCTTGCAAACAGTTAATGCAGTTCGTCTCACTCGTGAGCGCCAAAATGCTAAAATGAAACGTTGCACTCCCTCTCTTCTAAGGAAGGTGCTAGGCAGGAATTGTCTTGCTGGTCCTCACTTGCCCTGGCAGTCATTGCACATAAACAGCAAGACTGGGGCTCTGCTCTTTCCTAGCCTTGCAAACAGACAATGCAGTTCGTCTCCCTCGTGAGCGCTTAAATGCTAAAATGAAACTTTGCACTCTCTCTCCTCTAAGGAAGGTGCTAGGGAGGAATTGTCTTGCTGGTACTCACTTGCCCTGGCAGTCATTGCAGATAAACAGAAAGACTGGGGCTACGCTCTTTCCTAGCCTTGCAAACAGCCAATGCAGTTCGTCTCCCTCGTGAGCGCCAAAATGCTAAAATGAAACGTTGCACTCCCTCTCTTCTAAGGAAGGTGCTAGGCAGGAATTGTCTTGCTGGTCCTCACTTGCCCTGGCAGTCATTGCAGATAAACAGCAAGACTGGGGCTCTGCTCTTTCCTAGCCTTGCAAACAGCAAATGCAGTTCGTCTCCCTCGTGAGCGCCAAAATGCTAAAATGAAACGTTGCACTCTCTCTCCTCCAAGGAAGCTCCTAGGCAGGAATTGTCTTGCTGGTCCTCACTTGCCCTGGCAGTCATTGCAGATAAACAGCAAGACTGGGGCTCTCCTCTCTCCTAGCCTTGCAAACAGCCAATGCAGTTCGTCTCCCTCGTGAGCGCCAAAATGCTAAAATGAAACGTTGCACTCCCTCTCTTCTAAGGAAGGTGCTAGGCAGGAATTGTCTTGCTGGTCCTCACTTGCCCTGGCAGTCATTGCAGATAAACAGCAAGACTGGGGCTCTGCTCTTTCCTAGCCTTGCAAACAGCAAATGCAGTTCGTCTCCTTCGTGAGCGCCAAAATGCTAAAATGAAACGTTGCACTCTCTCTCCTCCAAGGAAGCTCCTAGGCAGGAATTGTCTTGCTGGTCCTCACTTGCCCTGGCAGTCATTGCAGATAAACAGCAAGACTGGGGCTCTGCTCTTTCCTAGCCTTGCAAACAGCCAATGCAGTTCGTCTCCCTCGTGAGCGCTTAAATGCTAAAATGAAACTTTGCACTCTCTCTCCTCTAAGGAAGCTCCTAGGCAGGAATTGTCTCGCTGGTCGTCACTTGCCCTGGCAGTCATTGCAGATAAACAGCAAGACTAGGGCTCTGCTCTTTCCTAGCCTTGCAAACAGCAAATGAGGTTCGTCTCCCTCGTGAGCGCCAAAATGGAAAAATGAAACGTTGCACTCTCTCTGCTCCAAGGAAGGTGCTAGGCAGGAATTGTCTTGCTGGTCCTCACTTGCCCTGGCAGTCATTGCAGATAAACAGCAAGACTGGGGCTCTGCTCTTTCCTAGCCTTGAAAACAGCCAATGCAGTTCGTCTCCCTCGTGAGCGCCAAAATGCTAAAATGAAACGTTGCACTCTCTCTCCTCCAAGGAAGCTCCTAGGCAGGAATTGTCTCGCTGGTCCTCACTTGCCCTGGCAGTCATTGCAGATAAACAGCAAGACTAGGGCTCTGCTCTTTCCTAGCCTTGCAAACAGCAAATGAGGTTCGTCTCCCTCGTGAGCGCCAAAATGCAAAAATGAAACGTTGCACTCTCTCTGCTCCAAGGAAGGTGCTAGGCAGGAATTGTCTTGCTGGTCCTCACTTGCCCTGGCAGTCATTACAGATAAAGAGCAAGACTGGGGCTCTGCTCTTTCCTAGCCTTGCAAACAGCCAATGCAGTTCGTCTCCCTCGTGAGCGCCAAAATGCTAAAATGAAACGTTGCACTCCCTCTCTTCTAAGGAAGGTGCTAGGCAGGAATTGTCTTGCTGGTCCTCACTTGCCCTGGCAGTCATTACAGATAAAGAGCAAGACTGGGGCTCTGCTCTTTCCTAGCCTTGCAAACAGCCAATGCAGTTCGTCTCCCTCGTGAGCGCCAAAATGCTAAAATGAAACGTTGCACTCTCTCTCCTCCAAGGAAGGTGCTAGGCAGGAATTGTCTTGCTGGTCCTCACTTGCCCTGGCAGTCATTGCAGATAAAGAGCAAGACTGGGGCTCTGCTCTTTCCTAGCCTTGCAAACAGCCAATGCAGTTCGTCTCCCTCGTGAGCGCCAAAATGCTGAAATGAAACGTTGCACTCCCTCCCTTCTAAGGAAGGTGCTAGGCAGGAATTGTCTTGCTGGTCCTCACTTGCCCTGGCAGTCATTGCAGTTGAACCGCAAGACTGGGGCTCTGCTCTTTCCTAGCCTTGCAAACAGCCAATGCAGTTCGTCTCCCTCGTGAGTGCCAAAATGCTAAAATGAAACGTTGCACTCTCTCTCCTCCAAGGAAGCTCCTAGGCAGGAATTGTCTTGCTGGTCCTCACTTGCCCTGGCAGTCATTGCAGTTGAACCGCAAGACTGGGGCTCTGCTCTTTCCTAGCCTTGCAAACAGCCAATGCAGTTCGTCTCCCTCGTGAGCGCCAAAATACTAAAATGAAACGTTGCACTCTCTCTCCTCCAAGGAAGGTCCTAGGCAGGAATTGTCTTGCTGGTCCTCACTTGCCCTGGCAGTCATTGCAGATAAAGAGCAAGACTGGGGCTCTGCTCTTTCCTAGCCTTGCAAACAGCCAATGCAGTTCGTCTCCCTCGTGAGCGCTTAAATGCTAAAATGAAACTTTGCACTCTCTCTCCTCTAAGGAAGGTGCTAGGCAGGAATTGTCTTGCTGGTCCTCACTTGCCCTGGCAGTCATTGCAGATAAACAGAAAGACTGGGGCTACGCTCTTTCCTAGCCTTGCAAATAGCGAATGCAGTTCGTCTCCCTCGTGAGCGCCAAAATGCTAAAATGAAACGTTGCACTCTCTCTCCTCCAAGGAAGCTCCTAGGAAGGAATTGTCTTGCTGGTCCTCACTTGTCTGGCAGTCATTGCGGATAAACAGCAAGACTGGGGCTCTGCTCTTTCCTAGCCTTGCAAACAGCAAATGCAGTTCGTCTCCTTCGTGAGCGCCAAAATGCTAAAATGAAACGTTGCACTCTCTCTCCTCCAAGGAAGCTCCTAGGCAGGAATTGTCTTGCTGGTCCTCACTTGCCCTGGCAGTCATTGCAGATAAACAGCAAGACTGGGGCTCTGCTCTTTCCTAGCCTTGCAAACAGCCAATGCAGTTCGTCTCCCTCGTGAGCGCTTAAATGCTAAAATGAAACTTTGCACTCTCTCTCCTCTAAGGAAGGTGCTAAGCAGGAATTGTCTTGCTGGTCCTCACTTGCCCTGGCAGTCATTGCAGATAAACAGAAAGACTGGGGCTACGCTCTTTCCTAGCCTTGCAAATAGCGAATGCAGTTCGTCTCCCTCGTGAGCGCCAAAATGCTAAAATGAAACGTTGCACTCTCTCTCCTCCAAGGAAGCTCCTAGGAAGGAATAGTCTTGCTGGTCCTCACTTGTCTGGCAGTCATTGCAGATAAACAGGAAGACTGGGGCTCTGCTCTTTCCTAGCCTTGCAAACAGCAAATGCAGTTCGTCTCCTTCGTGAGCGCCAAAATGCTAAAATGAAACGTTGCACTCTCTCTCCTCCAAGGAAGCTCCTAGGCAGGAATTGTCTTGCTGGTCCTCACTTGCCCTGGCAGTCATTGCAGATAAACAGAAAGACTGGGGCTCTCCTCTCTCCTAGCCTTGCAAACAGCCAATGCAGTTCATCTCCCTCGTGAGCGCCAAAATGCTAAAATGAAACGTTGCACTCCCTCTCTTCTAAGGAAGGTGCTAGGCAGGAATTGTCTTGCTGGTCCTCACTTGCCCTGGCAGTCATTGCAGATAAACAGCAAGACTGGGGCTCTGCTCTTTCCTAGCCTTGCAAACAGCAAATGCAGTTCGTCTCCTTCGTGAGCGCCAAAATGCTAAAATGAAACGTTGCACTCTCTCTCCTCCAAGGAAGCTCCTAGGCAGGAATTGTCTTGCTGGTCCTCACTTGCCCTGGCAGTCATTGCAGATAAACAGCAAGACTGGGGCTCTGCTCTTTCCTAGCCTTGCAAACAGCCAATGCAGTTCGTCTCCCTCGTGAGCGCTTAAATGCTAAAATGAAACTTTGCACTCTCTCTCCTCTAAGGAAGGTGCTAGGCAGGAATTGTCTTGCTGGTCCTCACTTGCCCTGGCAGTCATTGCAGATAAACAGAAAGACTGGGGCTACGCTCTTTCCTAGCCTTGCAAATAGCGAATGCAGTTCGTCTCCCTCGTGAGCGCCAAAATGCAAAAATGAAACGTTGCACTCTCTCTCCTCCAAGGAAGCTCCTAGGCAGGAATTGTCTTGCTGGTCCTCACTTGCCCTGGCAGTCATTGCAGTTGAACCGCAAGACTGGGGCTCTGCTCTTTCCTAGCCTTGCAAACAGCCAATGCAGTTCGTCTCCCTCGTGAGCGCTTAAATGCTAAAATGAAACTTTGCACTCTCTCTCCTCTAAGGAAGGTGCTAGGCAGGAATTGTCTTGCTGGTCCTCACTTGCCCTGGCAGTCATTGCAGATAAACAGAAAGACTGGGGCTACGCTCTTTCCTAGCCTTGCAAATAGCGAATGCAGTTCGTCTCCCTCGTGAGTGCCAAAATGCTAAAATGAAACGTTGCACTCTCTCTCCTCCAAGGAAGCTCCTAGGCAGGAATTGTCTTGCTGGTCCTCACTTGCCCTGGCAGTCATTGCAGTTGAACCGCAAGACTGGGGCTCTGCTCTTTCCTAGCCTTGCAAACAGCCAATGCAGTTCGTCTCCCTTGTGAGTGCCAAAATGCTAAAATGAAACGTTGCACTCTCTCTCCTCCAAGGAAGCTCCTAGGCAGGAATTGTCTTGCTGGTCCTCACTTGCCCTGGCAGTCATTGCAGATAAAGAGCAAGACTGGGGCTCTGCTCTTTCCTAGCCTTGCAAACAGCAAATGCAGTTCGTCTCCCTCGTGAGCGCCAAAATACTAAAATGAAACGTTGCACTCTCTCTCCTCCAAGGAAGCTCCTAGGCAGGAATTGTCTTGCTGGTCCTCACTTGCCCTGGCAGTCATTGCAGATAAAGAGCAAGACTGGGGCTCTGCTCTTTCCTAGCCTTGCAAACAGCCAATGCAGTTCATCTCCCTCGTGAAGCGCCAAAATGCTAAAATGAAACGTTGCACTCCCTCTCTTTTAAGGAAGGTGCTAGGCAGGAATTGTCTTGCTGGTCCTCACTTGCCCTGGCAGTCATTGCAGATAAAGAGCAAGACTGGGGCTCTCCTCTCTCCTAGCCTTGCAAACAGCCAATGCAGTTCGTCTCCCTCGTGAGCGCCAAAATGCTAAAATGAAACGTTGCACTCCCTCTCTTCTAAGGAAGGTGCTAGGCAGGAATTGTCTTGCTGGTCCTCACTTCCCCTGGCAGTCATTGCAGATAAACAGCAAGACTGGGGCTCTGCTCTTTCCTAGCCTTGCAAACAGCCAATGCAGTTCGTCTCCCTCGTGAGCGCCAAAATGCTAAAATGAAACGTTGCACTCTCTCTCCTCCAAGGAAGGTGCTAGGCAGGAATTGTCTCGCTGGTCGTCACTTGCCCTGGCAGTCATTGCAGATAAACAGCAAGACTAGGGCTCTGCTCTTTCCTAGCCTTGCAAACAGCAAATGAGGTTCGTCTCCCTCGTGAGCGCCAAAATGGAAAAATGAAACGTTGCACTCTCTCTGCTCCAAGGAAGGTGCTAGGCAGGAATTGTCTTGCTGGTCCTCACTTGCCCTGGCAGTCATTGCAGATAAACAGCAAGACTGGGGCTCTGCTCTTTCCTAGCCTTGAAAACAGCCAATGCAGTTCGTCTCCCTCGTGAGCGCCAAAATGCTAAAATGAAACGTTGCACTCTCTCTCCTCCAAGGAAGCTCCTAGGCAGGAATTGTCTCGCTGGTCCTCACTTGCCCTGGCAGTCATTGCAGATAAACAGCAAGACTAGGGCTCTGCTCTTTCCTAGCCTTGCAAACAGCAAATGAGGTTCGTCTCCCTCGTGAGCGCCAAAATGCAAAAATGAAACGTTGCACTCTCTCTGCTCCAAGGAAGGTGCTAGGCAGGAATTGTCTTGCTGGTCCTCACTTGCCCTGGCAGTCATTACAGATAAAGAGCAAGACTGGGGCTCTGCTCTTTCCTAGCCTTGCAAACAGCCAATGCAGTTCGTCTCCCTCGTGAGCGCCAAAATGCTAAAATGAAACGTTGCACTCCCTCTCTTCTAAGGAAGGTGCTAGGCAGGAATTGTCTTGCTGGTCCTCACTTGCCCTGGCAGTCATTACAGATAAAGAGCAAGACTGGGGCTCTGCTCTTTCCTAGCCTTGCAAACAGCCAATGCAGTTCGTCTCCCTCGTGAGCGCCAAAATGCTAAAATGAAACGTTGCACTCTCTCTCCTCCAAGGAAGGTGCTAGGCAGGAATTGTCTTGCTGGTCCTCACTTGCCCTGGCAGTCATTGCAGATAAAGAGCAAGACTGGGGCTCTGCTCTTTCCTAGCCTTGCAAACAGCCAATGCAGTTCGTCTCCCTCGTGAGCGCCAAAATGCTGAAATGAAACGTTGCACTCCCTCCCTTCTAAGGAAGGTGCTAGGCAGGAATTGTCTTGCTGGTCCTCACTTGCCCTGGCAGTCATTGCAGTTGAACCGCAAGACTGGGGCTCTGCTCTTTCCTAGCCTTGCAAACAGCCAATGCAGTTCGTCTCCCTCGTGAGTGCCAAAATGCTAAAATGAAACGTTGCACTCTCTCTCCTCCAAGGAAGCTCCTAGGCAGGAATTGTCTTGCTGGTCCTCACTTGCCCTGGCAGTCATTGCAGTTGAACCGCAAGACTGGGGCTCTGCTCTTTCCTAGCCTTGCAAACAGCCAATGCAGTTCGTCTCCCTCGTGAGCGCCAAAATACTAAAATGAAACGTTGCACTCTCTCTCCTCCAAGGAAGGTCCTAGGCAGGAATTGTCTTGCTGGTCCTCACTTGCCCTGGCAGTCATTGCAGATAAAGAGCAAGACTGGGGCTCTGCTCTTTCCTAGCCTTGCAAACAGCCAATGCAGTTCGTCTCCCTCGTGAGCGCTTAAATGCTAAAATGAAACTTTGCACTCTCTCTCCTCTAAGGAAGGTGCTAGGCAGGAATTGTCTTGCTGGTCCTCACTTGCCCTGGCAGTCATTGCAGATAAACAGAAAGACTGGGGCTACGCTCTTTCCTAGCCTTGCAAATAGCGAATGCAGTTCGTCTCCCTCGTGAGCGCCAAAATGCTAAAATGAAACGTTGCACTCTCTCTCCTCCAAGGAAGCTCCTAGGAAGGAATTGTCTTGCTGGTCCTCACTTGTCTGGCAGTCATTGCGGATAAACAGCAAGACTGGGGCTCTGCTCTTTCCTAGCCTTGCAAACAGCAAATGCAGTTCGTCTCCTTCGTGAGCGCCAAAATGCTAAAATGAAACGTTGCACTCTCTCTCCTCCAAGGAAGCTCCTAGGCAGGAATTGTCTTGCTGGTCCTCACTTGCCCTGGCAGTCATTGCAGATAAACAGCAAGACTGGGGCTCTGCTCTTTCCTAGCCTTGCAAACAGCCAATGCAGTTCGTCTCCCTCGTGAGCGCTTAAATGCTAAAATGAAACTTTGCACTCTCTCTCCTCTAAGGAAGGTGCTAAGCAGGAATTGTCTTGCTGGTCCTCACTTGCCCTGGCAGTCATTGCAGATAAACAGAAAGACTGGGGCTACGCTCTTTCCTAGCCTTGCAAATAGCGAATGCAGTTCGTCTCCCTCGTGAGCGCCAAAATGCTAAAATGAAACGTTGCACTCTCTCTCCTCCAAGGAAGCTCCTAGGAAGGAATAGTCTTGCTGGTCCTCACTTGTCTGGCAGTCATTGCAGATAAACAGGAAGACTGGGGCTCTGCTCTTTCCTAGCCTTGCAAACAGCAAATGCAGTTCGTCTCCTTCGTGAGCGCCAAAATGCTAAAATGAAACGTTGCACTCTCTCTCCTCCAAGGAAGCTCCTAGGCAGGAATTGTCTTGCTGGTCCTCACTTGCCCTGGCAGTCATTGCAGATAAACAGAAAGACTGGGGCTCTCCTCTCTCCTAGCCTTGCAAACAGCCAATGCAGTTCATCTCCCTCGTGAGCGCCAAAATGCTAAAATGAAACGTTGCACTCCCTCTCTTCTAAGGAAGGTGCTAGGCAGGAATTGTCTTGCTGGTCCTCACTTGCCCTGGCAGTCATTGCAGATAAACAGCAAGACTGGGGCTCTGCTCTTTCCTAGCCTTGCAAACAGCAAATGCAGTTCGTCTCCTTCGTGAGCGCCAAAATGCTAAAATGAAACGTTGCACTCTCTCTCCTCCAAGGAAGCTCCTAGGCAGGAATTGTCTTGCTGGTCCTCACTTGCCCTGGCAGTCATTGCAGATAAACAGCAAGACTGGGGCTCTGCTCTTTCCTAGCCTTGCAAACAGCCAATGCAGTTCGTCTCCCTCGTGAGCGCTTAAATGCTAAAATGAAACTTTGCACTCTCTCTCCTCTAAGGAAGGTGCTAGGCAGGAATTGTCTTGCTGGTCCTCACTTGCCCTGGCAGTCATTGCAGATAAACAGAAAGACTGGGGCTACGCTCTTTCCTAGCCTTGCAAATAGCGAATGCAGTTCGTCTCCCTCGTGAGCGCCAAAATGCAAAAATGAAACGTTGCACTCTCTCTCCTCCAAGGAAGCTCCTAGGCAGGAATTGTCTTGCTGGTCCTCACTTGCCCTGGCAGTCATTGCAGTTGAACCGCAAGACTGGGGCTCTGCTCTTTCCTAGCCTTGCAAACAGCCAATGCAGTTCGTCTCCCTCGTGAGCGCTTAAATGCTAAAATGAAACTTTGCACTCTCTCTCCTCTAAGGAAGGTGCTAGGCAGGAATTGTCTTGCTGGTCCTCACTTGCCCTGGCAGTCATTGCAGATAAACAGAAAGACTGGGGCTACGCTCTTTCCTAGCCTTGCAAATAGCGAATGCAGTTCGTCTCCCTCGTGAGTGCCAAAATGCTAAAATGAAACGTTGCACTCTCTCTCCTCCAAGGAAGCTCCTAGGCAGGAATTGTCTTGCTGGTCCTCACTTGCCCTGGCAGTCATTGCAGTTGAACCGCAAGACTGGGGCTCTGCTCTTTCCTAGCCTTGCAAACAGCCAATGCAGTTCGTCTCCCTTGTGAGTGCCAAAATGCTAAAATGAAACGTTGCACTCTCTCTCCTCCAAGGAAGCTCCTAGGCAGGAATTGTCTTGCTGGTCCTCACTTGCCCTGGCAGTCATTGCAGATAAAGAGCAAGACTGGGGCTCTGCTCTTTCCTAGCCTTGCAAACAGCAAATGCAGTTCGTCTCCCTCGTGAGCGCCAAAATACTAAAATGAAACGTTGCACTCTCTCTCCTCCAAGGAAGCTCCTAGGCAGGAATTGTCTTGCTGGTCCTCACTTGCCCTGGCAGTCATTGCAGATAAAGAGCAAGACTGGGGCTCTGCTCTTTCCTAGCCTTGCAAACAGCCAATGCAGTTCATCTCCCTCGTGAAGCGCCAAAATGCTAAAATGAAACGTTGCACTCCCTCTCTTTTAAGGAAGGTGCTAGGCAGGAATTGTCTTGCTGGTCCTCACTTGCCCTGGCAGTCATTGCAGATAAAGAGCAAGACTGGGGCTCTCCTCTCTCCTAGCCTTGCAAACAGCCAATGCAGTTCGTCTCCCTCGTGAGCGCCAAAATGCTAAAATGAAACGTTGCACTCCCTCTCTTCTAAGGAAGGTGCTAGGCAGGAATTGTCTTGCTGGTCCTCACTTCCCCTGGCAGTCATTGCAGATAAACAGCAAGACTGGGGCTCTGCTCTTTCCTAGCCTTGCAAACAGCCAATGCAGTTCGTCTCCCTCGTGAGCGCCAAAATGCTAAAATGAAACGTTGCACTCTCTCTCCTCCAAGGAAGGTGCTAGGCAGGAATTGTCTCGCTGGTCGTCACTTGCCCTGGCAGTCATTGCAGATAAACAGCAAGACTAGGGCTCTGCTCTTTCCTAGCCTTGCAAACAGCAAATGAGGTTCGTCTCCCTCGTGAGCGCCAAAATGGAAAAATGAAACGTTGCACTCTCTCTGCTCCAAGGAAGGTGCTAGGCAGGAATTGTCTTGCTGGTCCTCACTTGCCCTGGCAGTCATTGCAGATAAACAGCAAGACTGGGGCTCTGCTCTTTCCTAGCCTTGAAAACAGCCAATGCAGTTCGTCTCCCTCGTGAGCGCCAAAATGCTAAAATGAAACGTTGCACTCTCTCTCCTCCAAGGAAGCTCCTAGGCAGGAATTGTCTCGCTGGTCCTCACTTGCCCTGGCAGTCATTGCAGATAAACAGCAAGACTAGGGCTCTGCTCTTTCCTAGCCTTGCAAACAGCAAATGAGGTTCGTCTCCCTCGTGAGCGCCAAAATGCAAAAATGAAACGTTGCACTCTCTCTGCTCCAAGGAAGGTGCTAGGCAGGAATTGTCTTGCTGGTCCTCACTTGCCCTGGCAGTCATTACAGATAAAGAGCAAGACTGGGGCTCTGCTCTTTCCTAGCCTTGCAAACAGCCAATGCAGTTCGTCTCCCTCGTGAGCGCCAAAATGCTAAAATGAAACGTTGCACTCCCTCTCTTCTAAGGAAGGTGCTAGGCAGGAATTGTCTTGCTGGTCCTCACTTGCCCTGGCAGTCATTACAGATAAAGAGCAAGACTGGGGCTCTGCTCTTTCCTAGCCTTGCAAACAGCCAATGCAGTTCGTCTCCCTCGTGAGCGCCAAAATGCTAAAATGAAACGTTGCACTCTCTCTCCTCCAAGGAAGGTCCTAGGCAGGAATTGTCTTGCTGGTCCTCACTTGCCCTGGCAGTCATTGCAGATAAAGAGCAAGACTGGGGCTCTGCTCTTTCCTAGCCTTGCAAACAGCCAATGCAGTTCGTCTCCCTCGTGAGCGCCAAAATGCTAAAATGAAACGTTGCACTCCCTCCCTTCTAAGGAAGGTGCTAGGCAGGAATTGTCTTGCTGGTCCTCACTTGCCCTGGCAGTCATTGCAGTTGAACCGCAAGACTGGGGCTCTGCTCTTTCCTAGCCTTGCAAACAGCCAATGCAGTTCGTCTCCCTCGTGAGTGCCAAAATGCTAAAATGAAACGTTGCACTCTCTCTCCTCCAAGGAAGCTCCTAGGCAGGAATTGTCTTGCTGGTCCTCACTTGCCCTGGCAGTCATTGCAGTTGAACCGCAAGACTGGGGCTCTGCTCTTTCCTAGCCTTGCAAACAGCAAATGCAGTTCGTCTCCCTCGTGAGCGCCAAAATACTAAAATGAAACGTTGCACTCTCTCTCCTCCAAGGAAGCTCCTAGGCAGGAATTGTCTTGCTGGTCCTCACTTGCCCTGGCAGTCATTGCAGATAAAGAGCAAGACTGGGGCTCTGCTCTTTCCTAGCCTTGCAAACAGCCAATGCAGTTCATCTCCCTCGTGAAGCGCCAAAATGCTAAAATGAAACGTTGCACTCCCTCTCTTCTAAGGAAGGTGCTAGGCAGGAATTGTCTTGCTGGTCCTCACTTGCCCTGGCAGTCATTGCAGATAAAGAGCAAGACTGGGGCTCTCCTCTCTCCTAGCCTTGCAAACAGCCAATGCAGTTCGTCTCCCTCGTGAGCGCCAAAATGCTAAAATGAAACGTTGCACTCCCTCTCTTCTAAGGAAGGTGCTAGGCAGGAATTGTCTTGCTGGTCCTCACTTGCCCTGGCAGTCATTGCAGATAAACAGCAAGACTGGGGCTCTGCTCTTTCCTAGCCTTGCAAACAGCCAATGCAGTTCGTCTCCCTCGTGAGCGCCAAAATGCTAAAATGAAACGTTGCACTCCCTCCCTTCTAAGGAAGGTGCTAGGCAGGAATTGTCTTGCTGGTCCTCACTTGCCCTGGCAGTCATTGCAGTTGAACCGCAAGACTGGGGCTCTGCTCTTTCCTAGCCTTGCAAACAGCCAATGCAGTTCGTCTCCCTCGTGAGTGCCAAAATGCTAAAATGAAACGTTGCACTCTCTCTCCTCCAAGGAAGCTCCTAGGCAGGAATTGTCTTGCTGGTCCTCACTTGCCCTGGCAGTCATTGCAGTTGAACCGCAAGACTGGGGCTCTGCTCTTTCCTAGCCTTGCAAACAGCAAATGCAGTTCGTCTCCCTCGTGAGCGCCAAAATACTAAAATGAAACGTTGCACTCTCTCTCCTCCAAGGAAGCTCCTAGGCAGGAATTGTCTTGCTGGTCCTCACTTGCCCTGGCAGTCATTGCAGATAAAGAGCAAGACTGGGGCTCTGCTCTTTCCTAGCCTTGCAAACAGCCAATGCAGTTCATCTCCCTCGTGAAGCGCCAAAATGCTAAAATGAAACGTTGCACTCCCTCTCTTCTAAGGAAGGTGCTAGGCAGGAATTGTCTTGCTGGTCCTCACTTGCCCTGGCAGTCATTGCAGATAAAGAGCAAGACTGGGGCTCTCCTCTCTCCTAGCCTTGCAAACAGCCAATGCAGTTCGTCTCCCTCGTGAGCGCCAAAATGCTAAAATGAAACGTTGCACTCCCTCTCTTCTAAGGAAGGTGCTAGGCAGGAATTGTCTTGCTGGTCCTCACTTGCCCTGGCAGTCATTGCAGATAAACAGCAAGACTGGGGCTCTGCTCTTTCCTAGCCTTGCAAACAGCCAATGCAGTTCGTCTCCCTCGTGAGCGCCAAAATGCTAAAATGAAACGTTGCACTCTCTCTCCTCCAAGGAAGGTGCTAGGCAGGAATTGTCTCGCTGGTCGTCACTTGCCCTGGCAGTCATTGCAGATAAACAGCAAGACTAGGGCTCTGCTCTTTCCTAGCCTTGCAAACAGCAAATGAGGTTCGTCTCCCTCGTGAGCGCCAAAATGGAAAAATGAAACGTTGCACTCTCTCTGCTCCAAGGAAGGTGCTAGGCAGGAATTGTCTTGCTGGTCCTCACTTGCCCTGGCAGTCATTGCAGATAAACAGCAAGACTGGGGCTCTGCTCTTTCCTAGCCTTGAAAACAGCCAATGCAGTTCGTCTCCCTCGTGAGCGCCAAAATGCTAAAATGAAACGTTGCACTCTCTCTCCTCCAAGGAAGCTCCTAGGCAGGAATTGTCTCGCTGGTCCTCACTTGCCCTGGCAGTCATTGCAGATAAACAGCAAGACTAGGGCTCTGCTCTTTCCTAGCCTTGCAAACAGCAAATGAGGTTCGTCTCCCTCGTGAGCGCCAAATTGAAAAATGAAACGTTGCACTCTCTCTGCTCCAAGGAAGGTGCTAGGCAGGAACTGTCTTGCTGGTCCTCACTTGCCCTGGCAGTCATTGCAGATAAACAGCAAGACTGGGGCTCTGCTCTTTCCTAGCCTTGCAAACAGCCAATGCAGTTCGTCTCCCTCGTGAGTGCCAAAATGCTAAAATGAAACGTTGCACTCTCTCTCCTCCAAGGAAGCTCCTAGGCAGGAATTGTCTTGCTGGTCCTCACTTGCCCTGGCAGTCATTGCAGTTGAACCGCAAGACTGGGGCTCTGCTCTTTCCTAGCCTTGCAAACAGCAAATGCAGTTCGTCTCCCTCGTGAGCGCCAAAATACTAAAATGAAACGTTGCACTCTCTCTCCTCCAAGGAAGCTCCTAGGCAGGAATTGTCTTGCTGGTCCTCACTTGCCCTGGCAGTCATTGCAGATAAAGAGCAAGACTGGGGCTCTGCTCTTTCCTAGCCTTGCAAACAGCCAATGCAGTTCATCTCCCTCGTGAAGCGCCAAAATGCTAAAATGAAACGTTGCACTCCCTCTCTTCTAAGGAAGGTGCTAGGCAGGAATTGTCTTGCTGGTCCTCACTTGCCCTGGCAGTCATTGCAGATAAAGAGCAAGACTGGGGCTCTCCTCTCTCCTAGCCTTGCAAACAGCCAATGCAGTTCGTCTCCCTCGTGAGCGCCAAAATGCTAAAATGAAACGTTGCACTCCCTCTCTTCTAAGGAAGGTGCTAGGCAGGAATTGTCTTGCTGGTCCTCACTTGCCCTGGCAGTCATTGCAGATAAACAGCAAGACTGGGGCTCTGCTCTTTCCTAGCCTTGCAAACAGCCAATGCAGTTCGTCTCCCTCGTGAGCGCCAAAATGCTAAAATGAAACGTTGCACTCTCTCTCCTCCAAGGAAGGTGCTAGGCAGGAATTGTCTCGCTGGTCGTCACTTGCCCTGGCAGTCATTGCAGATAAACAGCAAGACTAGGGCTCTGCTCTTTCCTAGCCTTGCAAACAGCAAATGAGGTTCGTCTCCCTCGTGAGCGCCAAAATGGAAAAATGAAACGTTGCACTCTCTCTGCTCCAAGGAAGGTGCTAGGCAGGAATTGTCTTGCTGGTCCTCACTTGCCCTGGCAGTCATTGCAGATAAACAGCAAGACTGGGGCTCTGCTCTTTCCTAGCCTTGAAAACAGCCAATGCAGTTCGTCTCCCTCGTGAGCGCCAAAATGCTAAAATGAAACGTTGCACTCTCTCTCCTCCAAGGAAGCTCCTAGGCAGGAATTGTCTCGCTGGTCCTCACTTGCCCTGGCAGTCATTGCAGATAAACAGCAAGACTAGGGCTCTGCTCTTTCCTAGCCTTGCAAACAGCAAATGAGGTTCGTCTCCCTCGTGAGCGCCAAATTGAAAAATGAAACGTTGCACTCTCTCTGCTCCAAGGAAGGTGCTAGGCAGGAACTGTCTTGCTGGTCCTCACTTGCCCTGGCAGTCATTGCAGATAAACAGCAAGACTGGGGCTCTGCTCTTTCCTAGCCTTGCAAACAGCCAATGCAGTTCGTCTCCCTCGTGAGTGCCAAAATGCTAAAATGAAACGTTGCACTCTCTCTCCTCCAAGGAAGCTCCTAGGCAGGAATTGTCTTGCTGGTCCTCACTTGCCCTGGCAGTCATTGCAGTTGAACCGCAAGACTGGGGCTCTGCTCTTTCCTAGCCTTGCAAACAGCAAATGCAGTTCGTCTCCCTCGTGAGCGCCAAAATACTAAAATGAAACGTTGCACTCTCTCTCCTCCAAGGAAGCTCCTAGGCAGGAATTGTCTTGCTGGTCCTCACTTGCCCTGGCAGTCATTGCAGATAAAGAGCAAGACTGGGGCTCTGCTCTTTCCTAGCCTTGCAAACAGCCAATGCAGTTCATCTCCCTCGTGAAGCGCCAAAATGCTAAAATGAAACGTTGCACTCCCTCTCTTCTAAGGAAGGTGCTAGGCAGGAATTGTCTTGCTGGTCCTCACTTGCCCTGGCAGTCATTGCAGATAAAGAGCAAGACTGGGGCTCTCCTCTCTCCTAGCCTTGCAAACAGCCAATGCAGTTCGTCTCCCTCGTGAGCGCCAAAATGCTAAAATGAAACGTTGCACTCCCTCTCTTCTAAGGAAGGTGCTAGGCAGGAATTGTCTTGCTGGTCCTCACTTGCCCTGGCAGTCATTGCAGATAAACAGCAAGACTGGGGCTCTGCTCTTTCCTAGCCTTGCAAACAGCCAATGCAGTTCGTCTCCCTCGTGAGCGCCAAAATGCTAAAATGAAACGTTGCACTCTCTCTCCTCCAAGGAAGGTGCTAGGCAGGAATTGTCTCGCTGGTCGTCACTTGCCCTGGCAGTCATTGCAGATAAACAGCAAGACTAGGGCTCTGCTCTTTCCTAGCCTTGCAAACAGCAAATGAGGTTCGTCTCCCTCGTGAGCGCCAAAATGGAAAAATGAAACGTTGCACTCTCTCTGCTCCAAGGAAGGTGCTAGGCAGGAATTGTCTTGCTGGTCCTCACTTGCCCTGGCAGTCATTGCAGATAAACAGCAAGACTGGGGCTCTGCTCTTTCCTAGCCTTGAAAACAGCCAATGCAGTTCGTCTCCCTCGTGAGCGCCAAAATGCTAAAATGAAACGTTGCACTCTCTCTCCTCCAAGGAAGCTCCTAGGCAGGAATTGTCTCGCTGGTCCTCACTTGCCCTGGCAGTCATTGCAGATAAACAGCAAGACTAGGGCTCTGCTCTTTCCTAGCCTTGCAAACAGCAAATGAGGTTCGTCTCCCTCGTGAGCGCCAAAATGGAAAAATGAAACGTTGCACTCTCTCTGCTCCAAGGAAGGTGCTAGGCAGGAACTGTCTTGCTGGTCCTCACTTGCCCTGGCAGTCATTACAGATAAAGAGCAAGACTGGGGCTCTGCTCTTTCCTAGCCTTGCAAACAGCCAATGCAGTTCGTCTCCCTCGTGAGCGCCAAAATGCTAAAATGAAACGTTGCACTCCCTCTCTTCTAAGGAAGGTGCTAGGCAGGAATTGTCTTGCTGGTCCTCACTTGCCCTGGCAGTCATTACAGATAAAGAGCAAGACTGGGGCTCTGCTCTTTCCTAGCCTTGCAAACAGCCAATGCAGTTCGTCTCCCTCGTGAGCGCCAAAATGCTAAAATGAAACGTTGCACTCTCTCTCCTCCAAGGAAGGTCCTAGGCAGGAATTGTCTTGCTGGTCCTCACTTGCCCTGGCAGTCATTGCAGATAAAGAGCAAGACTGGGGCTCTGCTCTTTCCTAGCCTTGCAAACAGCCAATGCAGTTCGTCTCCCTCGTGAGCGCCAAAATGCTAAAATGAAACGTTGCACTCCCTCCCTTCTAAGGAAGGTGCTAGGCAGGAATTGTCTTGCTGGTCCTCACTTGCCCTGGCAGTCATTGCAGTTGAACCGCAAGACTGGGGCTCTGCTCTTTCCTAGCCTTGCAAACAGCCAATGCAGTTCGTCTCCCTCGTGAGTGCCAAAATGCTAAAATGAAACGTTGCACTCTCTCTCCTCCAAGGAAGCTCCTAGGCAGGAATTGTCTTGCTGGTCCTCACTTGCCCTGGCAGTCATTGCAGTTGAACCGCAAGACTGGGGCTCTGCTCTTTCCTAGCCTTGCAAACAGCAAATGCAGTTCGTCTCCCTCGTGAGCGCCAAAATACTAAAATGAAACGTTGCACTCTCTCTCCTCCAAGGAAGCTCCTAGGCAGGAATTGTCTTGCTGGTCCTCACTTGCCCTGGCAGTCATTGCAGATAAAGAGCAAGACTGGGGCTCTGCTCTTTCCTAGCCTTGCAAACAGCCAATGCAGTTCATCTCCCTCGTGAAGCGCCAAAATGCTAAAATGAAACATTGCACTCCCTCTCTTCTAAGGAAGGTGCTAGGCAGGAATTGTCTTGCTGGTCCTCACTTGCCCTGGCAGTCATTGCAGATAAAGAGCAAGACTGGGGCTCTCCTCTCTCCTAGCCTTGCAAACAGCCAATGCAGTTCGTCTCCCTCGTGAGCGCCAAAATGCTAAAATGAAACGTTGCACTCCCTCTCTTCTAAGGAAGGTGCTAGGCAGGAATTGTCTTGCTGGTCCTCACTTGCCCTGGCAGTCATTGCAGATAAACAGCAAGACTGGGGCTCTGCTCTTTCCTAGCCTTGCAAACAGCCAATGCAGTTCGTCTCCCTCGTGAGCGCCAAAATGCTAAAATGAAACGTTGCACTCTCTCTCCTCCAAGGAAGGTGCTAGGCAGGAATTGTCTCGCTGGTCGTCACTTGCCCTGGCAGTCATTGCAGATAAACAGCAAGACTAGGGCTCTGCTCTTTCCTAGCCTTGCAAACAGCAAATGAGGTTCGTCTCCCTCGTGAGCGCCAAAATGGAAAAATGAAACGTTGCACTCTCTCTGCTCCAAGGAAGGTGCTAGGCAGGAATTGTCTTGCTGGTCCTCACTTGCCCTGGCAGTCATTGCAGATAAACAGCAAGACTGGGGCTCTGCTCTTTCCTAGCCTTGAAAACAGCCAATGCAGTTCGTCTCCCTCGTGAGCGCCAAAATGCTAAAATGAAACGTTGCACTCTCTCTCCTCCAAGGAAGCTCCTAGGCAGGAATTGTCTCGCTGGTCCTCACTTGCCCTGGCAGTCATTGCAGATAAACAGCAAGACTAGGGCTCTGCTCTTTCCTAGCCTTGCAAACAGCAAATGAGGTTCGTCTCCCTCGTGAGCGCCAAAATGCAAAAATGAAACGTTGCACTCTCTCTGCTCCAAGGAAGGTGCTAGGCAGGAATTGTCTTGCTGGTCCTCACTTGCCCTGGCAGTCATTGCAGATAAACAGCAAGACTGGGGCTCTGCTCTTTCCTAGCCTTGCAAACAGCCAATGCAGTTCGTCTCCCTCGTGAGCGCCAAAAAGCTAAAATGAAACGTTGCACTCCCTCTTTTCCAAGGAAGCTCCTAGGCAGGAATTGTCTTGCTGGTCCTCACTTGCCCTGGCAGTCATTGCAGATAAACAGCAAGACTGGGGCTCTGCTCTTTCCTAGCCTTGCAAACAGCCAATGCAGTTCCTCTCCCTCGTGAGCGCCAAAATGCTAAAATGAAACGTTGCACTCCCTCTCCTCCAAGGAAGGTGCTAGGCAGGAATTGTCTTGCTGGTCCTCACTTGCCCTGGCAGTCATTGCAGATAAAGAGCAAGACTGGGGCTCTGCTCTTTCCTAGCCTTGCAAACAGCCAATGAAGTTCGTCTCCCTCGTGAGCGCCAAAAAGATAAAATGGAACGTTGCACTACCTCTCCTCTAAGGAAGGTGCTAGGCAGGAATTGTCTTGCTGGTCCTCACTTGCCCTGGCAGTCATTGCAGATAAACAGCAAGACTGGGGCTCTGCTCTTTCCTAGCCTTGCAAACAGCCAATGCAGTTCGTCTCCCTCGTGAGCGCCAAAATGCTAAAATGAAACGTTGCACTCCCTCTCCTCTAAGGAAGGTGCTAGGCAGGAATTGTCTTGCTGGTCCTCACTTGCCCTGGCAGTCATTGCAGATAAACAGCAAGACTGGGGCTCTACTCTTTCCTAGCCTTGCAAACAGCCAGTGCAGTTCATCTCCCTCGTGAGCGCCAAAATGCTAAAATGAAACGTTGCACTCTCTCTCCTCTAAGGAAGGTGCTAGGCAGGAATTGTCTTGCTGGTCCTCACTTGCCCTGGCAGTCATTGCAGATAAAGAGCAAGACTGGGGCTCTGCTCTTTCCTAGCCTTGTAAACAGCCAATGAAGTTCGTCTCCCTCGTGAGCGCCAAAAAGATAAAATGGAACGTTGCACTACCTCTCCTCTAAGGAAGGTGCTAGGCAGGAATTGTCTTGCTGGTCCTCACTTGCCCTGGCAGTCATTGCAGATAAACAGCAAGACTGGGGCTCTGCTCTTTCCTAGCCTTGCAAACAGCCAATGCAGTTCATCTCACTCGTGAGCGCTTAAATGCTAAAATGAAACGTTGCACTCTCTCTCCTCTAAGGAAGGTGCTAGGCAGGAATTGTCTTGCTGGTCCTCACTTGCCCTGGCAGTCATTGCAGATAAACAGCAAGACTGGGGCTCTGCTCTTTCCTAGCCTTGCAAAGAGCCAATGCAGTTCGTCTCCCTGGTGAGCGCCACATTGCTAAAATGAAACGTTGCAATCTCTCTCCTCCAAGGAAGGTCCTAGGCAGGAATTGTCTTGCTGGTCCTCACTTGCCCTGGCAGTCATTGCAGATAAACAGCAAGACTGGGGCTCTGCTCTTTCCTAGCCTTGCAAACAGCCAATGCAGTTCGTCTCCCTCGTGAGCGCCAACATGCTAATATGAAACGTTGCACTCTCTCTCCTCCAAGGAAGGTGCTAGGCAGGAATTGTCTTGCTGGTCCTCACTTGCCCTGGCAGTCATTGCAGATAAACAGCAAGACTGGGGCTCTGCTCTTTCCGAGCCTTGCAAACAGCCAATGCAGTTCGTTAGCTCGTGAGCGCCAAAAAGCTAAAATGAAACGTTGCACTCTCTCTCCTCTAAGGAAGGTCCTAGGCAGGAATTATCCTGCTGATCCTCACTTGCCCTGGCAGTCATTGCAGATAAACAGCAAGACTGGGTCTCTGCTCTTTCCTAGCCTTGCAAACAGCCAATGCAGTTCGTCTCCCTCGTGAGTGCCAAAATGCTAAAATGAAACGTTGCACTCTCTCTGCTCTAAGGAAGGTGCTAGGCAGGAATTGTCTTGCTGGTCCTCACTTGCCCTGGCAGTCATTGCAGATAAACAGCAAGACAGGGGCTCTGCTCTTTCCTAGCCTTGGAAACAGCAAATGTAGTTCGTCTCCCTCGTGAGTGCCAAAACGCTAAAATGAAACGTTGCACTCCTTCTCCTCTAAGGAAGGTGCTAGGCAGGAATTGTCTTGCTGGTCCTCACTTGCCCTGGCAGTCATTGCAGATAAACAGCAAGACTGGGGCTCTGCTCTTTCCTAGCCTTGCAAAGAGCCAATGCAGTTCGTCTCCCTCGTGAGCGCCAAAATGCTAAAATGAAACGTTGCACTCCCTCTCCTCTAAGGAAGGTGCTAGGCAGGAATTGTCTTGCTGGTCCTCCCTTGCCCTGGCAGTCATTGCAGATAAACAGCAAGACTGGGGCTCTGCTCTTTCCTAGCCTTGCAAACAGCCAATGCAGTTCGTCTCCCTCGTGAGCGCCAAAATGCTAAAATGAAACGTTGCACTCTCTCTCCTCCAAGGAAGGTGCTAGGCAGGAATTGTCTTGCTGGTCCTCACTTGCCCTGGCAGTCATTGCAGATAAACAGCAAGACTGGGGCTCTGCTCTTTCCTAGCCTTGCAAACAGCCAATGAAGTTCGTCTCCCTCGTGAGCGCCAAAATATAAAATGGAACGTTGCACTACCTCTCCTCTAAGGAAGGTGCTAGGCAGGAATTGTCTTGCTGGTCCTCACTTGCCCTGGCAGTCATTGCAGATAAACAGCAAGACTGGGGCTCTGCTCTTTCCTAGCCTTGCAAACAGCCAATGCAGTTCGTCTCCCTCGTGAGCACCAAAATGCTAAAATGAAACGTTGCACTCCCTCTCCTCTAAGGAAGGTGCTAGGCAGGAATTGTCTTGCTGGTCCTCACTTGCCCTGGCAATCATTGCAGATAAACAGCAAGACTGGGGCTCTGCTCTTTCCTAGCCTTGCAAAGAGCCAAAGCAGTTCGTCTCCCTCGTGAGCGCCACAATGCTAAAATGAAACGTTGCACTCCCTCTCCTCTAAGGAAGGTGCTAGGCAGGAATTGTCTTGCTGGTCCTCACTTGCCCTGGCAGTCATTGCAGATAAACAGCAAGACTCGGTCTCTGCTCTTTCCTAGCCTTGCAAACAGCCACTGCAGTTCATCTCCCTCGTGAGCACCAACATGCTAAAATGAAACGTTGCAATCTCTCTCCTCCAAGGAAGGTGCTAGGCAGGAATTGTCTTGCTGGTCCTCACTTGCCCTGGCAGTCATTGCAGATAAACAGCAAGACTGGGGCTCTGCTCTCTCCTAGCCTTGCAAACAGCCAATGCAGTTCGTCTCCCTCGTGAGCGCCAAAAAGATAAAATGGAACGTTGCACTCCCTCTCCTCTAAGGAAGGTGCTAGGCAGGAATTGTCTTGCTGGTCCTCACTTGCCCTCGCAGTCATTGCAGATAAACAGCAAGACTGGGGCTCTGCTCTTTCCTAGCCTTGCAAACAGCCAATGCAGTTCGTCTCCCTCTTGAGCGCCAACATGCTAAAATGAAACGTTGCACTCTCTCTCCTCCAAGGAAGGTGCTAGGCAGGAATTGTCTTGCTGGTCCTCACTTGCCCTGGCAGTCATTGCAGATAAACAGAAAGACTGGGGCTACGCTCTTTCCTAGCTTTGCAAACAGCCAATGAAGTTCGTCTCCCTCGTGAGCGCCAAAAAGATAAAATGGAACGTTGCACTCCCTCTCCTCTAAGGAAGGTGCTAGGCAGGAATTGTCTTGCTGGTCCTCACTTGCCCTGGCAGTCATTGCAGATAAACAGCAAGACTGGGGCTCTGCTCTTTCCTAGCCTTGCAAACAGCCAATGAAGTTCGTCTCCCTCGTGAGCGCCAAAAAGATAAAATGGAACGTTGCACTACCTCTCCTCTAAGGAAGGTGCTAGGCAGGAATTGTCTTGCTGGTCCTCACTTGCCCTGGCAGTCATTGCAGATAAACAGCAAGACTGGGGCTCTGCTCTTTCCTAGCCTTGCAAACAGCCAATGCAGTTCGTCTCCCTCGTGAGCGCCAAAATGCTAAAATGAAACGTTGCACTCCCTCTCCTCTAAGGAAGGTGCTAGGCAGGAATTGTCTTGCTGGTCCTCACTTGCCCTGGCAATCATTGCAGATAAACAGCAAGACTGGGGCTCTGCTCTTTCCTAGCCTTGCAAAGAGCCAATGCAGTTCGTCTCCCTCGTGAGCGCCACAATGCTAAAATGAAACGTTGCACTCCCTCTCCTCTAAGGAAGGTGCTAGGCAGGAATTGTCTTGCTGGTCCTCACTTGCCCTGGCAGTCATTGCAGATAAACAGCAAGACTCGGTCTCTGCTCTTTCCTAGCCTTGCAAACAGCCAATGCAGTTCATCTCACTCGTGAGCGCTTAAATGCTAAAATGAAATGTTGCACTCTCTCTCCTCTAAGGAAGGTGCTAGGCAGGAATTGTCTTGCTGGTCCTCACTTGCCCTGGCAGTCATTGCAGATAAAGAGCAAGACTGGGGCTCTGCTCTTTCCTAGCCTTGTAAACAGCCAATGAAGTTCGTCTCCCTCGTGAGCGCCAAAATGCTAAAATGAAACGTTGCACTCCCTCTCCTCTAAGGAAGGTGCTAGGCAGGAATTGTCTTGCTGGTCCTCACTTGCCCTGGCAGTCATTGCAGATAAACAGCAAGACTGGGGCTCTACTCTTTCCTAGCCTTGCAAACAGCCAATGCAGTTCGTCTCACTCGTGAGCGCTTAAATGCTAAAATGAAATGTTGCACTCTCTCTCCTCTAAGGAAGGTGCTAGGCAGGAATTGTCTTGCTGGTCCTCACTTGCCCTGGCAGTCATTGCAGATAAACAGCAAGACTGGGGCTCTGCTCTTTCCTAGCCTTGCAAAGAGCCAATGCAGTTCGTCTCCCTGGTGAGCGCCACATTGCTAAAATGAAACGTTGCACTCCCTCTCCTCTAAGGAAGGTGCTAGGCAGGAATTGTCTTGCTGGTCCTCACTTGCCCTGGCAGTCATTGCAGATAAACAGCAAGACTGGGGCTCTGCTCTTTCCTAGCCTTGCAAACAGCCACTGCAGTTCATCTCCCTCGTGAGAACCAACATGCTAAAATGAAACGTTGCACTCTCTCTCCTCCAGGGAAGGTGCTAGGCAGGAATTGTCTTGCTGGTCCTCACTTGCCCTGGCAGTCATTGCAGATAAACAGCAGGACTGGGGCTCTGCTCTTTCCTAGCCTTGCAAACAGCCAATGCAGTTCGTCTCCCTCGTGAGCGCCGACATGCTAAAATGAAACGTTGCAATCTCTCTCCTCCAAGGAAGGTGCTAGGCAGGAATTGTCTTGCTGGTCCTCACTTGCCCTGGCAGTCATTGCAGATAAACAGCAAGACTGGGGCTCTGCTCTTTCCTAGCCTTGCAAACAGCCAATGCAGTTCGTCTCCCTCGTGAGCGCCAACATGCTAATATGAAACGTTGCACTCCCTCTCCTCTAAGGAAGGTGCTAGGCAGGAATTGTCTTGCTGGTCCTCACTTGCCCTGGCAGTCATTGCAGATAAACAGCAAGACTGGGGCTCTGCTCTTTCCTAGCCTTGCAAACAGCCAATGCAGTTCGTCTCCCTCGTGAGCGCCAAAAAGATAAAATGGAACGTTGCACTCCCTCTCCTCTAAGGAAGGTGCTAGGCAGGAATTGTCTTGCTGGTCCTCACTTGCCCTCGCAGTCATTGCAGATAAACAGCAGGACTGGGGCTCTGCTCTCTCCTAGCCTTGCAAACAGCCAATGCAGTTCGTCTCCCTCGTGAGCGCCAACATGCTAAAATGAAACGTTGCACTCTCTCTCCTCCAAGGAAGGTGCTAGGCAGGAATTGTCTTGCTGGTCCTCACTTGCCCTGGCAGTCATTGCAGATAAACAGAAAGACTGGGGCTACGCTCTTTCCTAGCTTTGCAAACAGCCAATGAAGTTCGTCTCCCTCATGAGCGCCAAAAAGATAAAATGGAACGTTGCACTCCCTCTCCTCCAAGGAAGGTGCTAGGCAGGAATTGTCTTGCTGGTCCTCACTTGCCCTGGCAGTCATTGCAGATAAACAGCAAGACTGGGGCTCTGCTCTTTCCTAGCCTTGCAAAGAGCCAATGCAGTTCGTCTCCCTCGTGAGCGCCAAAATGCTAAAATGAAACGTTGCACTCCCTCTCCTCTAAGGAAGGTGCTAGGCAGGAATTGTCTTGCTGGTCCTCACTTGCCCTGGCAGTCATTGCAGATAAACAGCAAGACTGGGGCTCTGCTCTTTCCTAGCCTTGCAAACAGCCAATGCAGTTCGTCTCCCTCGTGAGCGCCAAAATGCTAAAATGAAACGTTGCACTCTCTCTCCTCCAAGGAAGGTGCTAGGCAGGAATTGTCTTGCTGGTCCTCACTTGCCCTGGCAGTCATTGCAGATAAACAGCAAGACTGGGGCTCTACTCTTTCCTAGCCTTGCAAACAGCCAATGCAGTTCATCTCACTCGTGAGCGCTTAAATGCTAAAATGAAATGTTGCACTCTCTCTCCTCTAAGGAAGGTGCTAGGCAGGAATTGTCTTGCTGGTCCTCACTTGCCCTGGCAGTCATTGCAGATAAACAGCAAGACTGGGGCTCTGCTCTTCCCTAGCCTTGCAAAGAGCCAATGCAGTTCGTCTCCCTCGTGAGCGCCACAATGCTAAAATGAAACGTTGCACTCCCTCTCCTCTAAGGAAGGTGCTAGGCAGGAATTGTCTTCCTGGTCCTCACTTGCCATGGCAGTCATTGCAGATAAACAGCAAGACTGGGGCTCTGCTCTTTCCTAGCCTTGCAAACAGCCACTGCAGTTCATCTCCCTCGTGAGATCCAACATGCTAAAATGAAACGTTGCAATCTCTCTCCTCCAAGGAAGGTGCTAGGCAGGAATTGTCTTGCTGGTCCTCACTTGCCCTGGCAGTCATTGCAGATAAACAGCAAGACTGGGGCTCTGCTCTTTCCTAGCCTTGCAAACAGCCAATGCAGTTCGTCTCCCTCGTGAGCGCCAACATGCTAAAATGAAACGTTGCACTCTCTCTCCTCCAAGGAAGGTGCTAGGCAGGAATTGTCTTGCTGGTCCTCACTTGCCCTGGCAGTCATTGCAGATAAACAGCAAGACTGGGGTTCTGCTCTTTCCTAGCCTTGCAAACAGCCAATGCAGTTCGTCTCCCTCGTGAGCGCCAAAAAGATAAAATGGAACGTTGCACTCCCTCTCCTCTAAGGAAGGTGCTAGGCAGGAATTGTCTTGCTGGTCCTCACTTGCCCTCGCAGTCATTGCAGATAAACAGCAGGACTGGGGCTCTGCTCTTTCCTAGCCTTGCAAACAGCCAATGCAGTTCGTCTCCCTCGTGAGCGCCAACATGCTAAAATGAAACGTTGCAATCTCTCTCCTCCAAGGAAGGTCCTAGGCAGGAATTGTCTTGCTGGTCCTCACTTGCCCTGGCAGTCATTGCAGATAAACAGCAAGACTGGGGCTCTGCTCTTTCCTAGCCTTGCAAACAGCCAATGCAGTTCGTCTCCCTCGTGAGCGCCAACATGCTAATATGAAACGTTGCACTCTCTCTCCTCCAAGGAAGGTGCTAGGCAGGAATTGTCTTGCTGGTCCTCACTTGCCCTGGCAGTCATTGCAGATAAACAGCAAGACTGGGGCTCTGCTCTTTCCGAGCCTTGCAAACAGCCAATGCAGTTCGTTAGCTCGTGAGCGCCAAAAAGCTAAAATGAAACGTTGCACTCTCTCTCCTCTAAGGAAGGTCCTAGGCAGGAATTATCCTGCTGATCCTCACTTGCCCTGGCAGTCATTGCAGATAAACAGCAAGACTGGGTCTCTGCTCTTTCCTAGCCTTGCAAACAGCCAATGCAGTTCGTCTCCCTCGTGAGTGCCAAAATGCTAAAATGAAACGTTGCACTCTCTCTGCTCTAAGGAAGGTGCTAGGCAGGAATTGTCTTGCTGGTCCTCACTTGCCCTGGCAGTCATTGCAGATAAACAGCAAGACTGGGGCTCTGCTCTTTCCTAGCCTTGCAAACAGCCAATGCAGTTCGTCTCCCTCGTGAGCGCCAAAAAGCTAAAATGAAACGTTGCACTCCCTCTTTTCCAAGGAAGCTCCTAGGCAGGAATTGTCTTGCTGGTCCTCACTTGCCCTGGCAGTCATTGCAGATAAACAGCAAGACTGGGGCTCTGCTCTTTCCTAGCCTTGCAAACAGCCAATGCAGTTCGTCTCCCTCGTGAGCGCCAAAATGCTAAAATGAAACGTTGCACTCCCTCTCCTCCAAGGAAGGTGCTAGGCAGGAATTGTCTTGCTGGTCCTCACTTGCCCTGGCAGTCATTGCAGATAAAGAGCAAGACTGGGGCTCTGCTCTTTCCTAGCCTTGCAAACAGCCAATGAAGTTCGTCTCCCTCGTGAGCGCCAAAAAGATAAAATGGAACGTTGCACTACCTCTCCTCTAAGGAAGGTGCTAGGCAGGAATTGTCTTGCTGGTCCTCACTTGCCCTGGCAGTCATTGCAGATAAACAGCAAGACTGGGGCTCTGCTCTTTCCTAGCCTTGCAAACAGCCAATGCAGTTCGTCTCCCTCGTGAGCGCCAAAATGCTAAAATGAAACGTTGCACTCCCTCTCCTCTAAGGAAGGTGCTAGGCAGGAATTGTCTTGCTGGTCCTCACTTGCCCTGGCAGTCATTGCAGATAAACAGCAAGACTGGGGCTCTACTCTTTCCTAGCCTTGCAAACAGCCAGTGCAGTTCATCTCCCTCGTGATCGCCAAAATGCTAAAATGAAACGTTGCACTCTCTCTCCTCTAAGGAAGGTGCTAGGCAGGAATTGTCTTGCTGGTCCTCACTTGCCCTGGCAGTCATTGCAGATAAAGAGCAAGACTGGGGCTCTGCTCTTTCCTAGCCTTGTAAACAGCCAATGAAGTTCGTCTCCCTCGTGAGCGCCAAAAAGATAAAATGGAACGTTGCACTACCTCTCCTCTAAGGAAGGTGCTAGGCAGGAATTGTCTTGCTGGTCCTCACTTGCCCTGGCAGTCATTGCAGATAAACAGCAAGACTGGGGCTCTGCTCTTTCCTAGACTTGCAAACAGCCAATGCAGTTCATCTCACTCGTGAGCGCTTAAATGCTAAAATGAAACGTTGCACTCTCTCTCCTCCAAGGAAGGTCCTAGGCAGGAATTGTCTTGCTGGTCCTCACTTGCCCTGGCAGTCATTGCAGATAAACAGCAAGACTGGGGCTCTGCTCTTTCCTAGCCTTGCAAACAGCCAATGCAGTTCGTCTCCCTCGTGAGCGCCAACATGCTAATATGAAACGTTGCACTCTCTCTCCTCCAAGGAAGGTGCTAGGCAGGAATTGTCTTGCTGGTCCTCACTTGCCCTGGCAGTCATTGCAGATAAACAGCAAGACTGGGGCTCTGCTCTTTCCGAGCCTTGCAAACAGCCAATGCAGTTCGTTAGCTCGTGAGCGCCAAAAAGCTAAAATGAAACGTTGCACTCTCTCTCCTCTAAGGAAGGTCCTAGGCAGGAATTATCCTGCTGATCCTCACTTGCCCTGGCAGTCATTGCAGATAAACAGCAAGACTGGGTCTCTGCTCTTTCCTAGCCTTGCAAACAGCCAATGCAGTTCGTCTCCCTCGTGAGTGCCAAAATGCTAAAATGAAACGTTGCACTCTCTCTGCTCTAAGGAAGGTGCTAGGCAGGAATTGTCTTGCTGGTCCTCACTTGCCCTGGCAGTCATTGCAGATAAACAGCAAGACTGGGGCTCTGCTCTTTCCTAGCCTTGCAAACAGCCAATGCAGTTCGTCTCCCTCGTGAGCGCCAAAAAGCTAAAATGAAACGTTGCACTCCCTCTTTTCCAAGGAAGCTCCTAGGCAGGAATTGTCTTGCTGGTCCTCACTTGCCCTGGCAGTCATTGCAGATAAACAGCAAGACTGGGGCTCTGCTCTTTCCTAGCCTTGCAAACAGCCAATGCAGTTCGTCTCCCTCGTGAGCGCCAAAATGCTAAAATGAAACGTTGCACTCCCTCTCCTCCAAGGAAGGTGCTAGGCAGGAATTGTCTTGCTGGTCCTCACTTGCCCTGGCAGTCATTGCAGATAAAGAGCAAGACTGGGGCTCTGCTCTTTCCTAGCCTTGCAAACAGCCAATGAAGTTCGTCTCCCTCGTGAGCGCCAAAAAGATAAAATGGAACGTTGCACTACCTCTCCTCTAAGGAAGGTGCTAGGCAGGAATTGTCTTGCTGGTCCTCACTTGCCCTGGCAGTCATTGCAGATAAACAGCAAGACTGGGGCTCTGCTCTTTCCTAGCCTTGCAAACAGCCAATGCAGTTCGTCTCCCTCGTGAGCGCCAAAATGCTAAAATGAAACGTTGCACTCCCTCTCCTCTAAGGAAGGTGCTAGGCAGGAATTGTCTTGCTGGTCCTCACTTGCCCTGGCAGTCATTGCAGATAAACAGCAAGACTGGGGCTCTACTCTTTCCTAGCCTTGCAAACAGCCAGTGCAGTTCATCTCCCTCGTGATCGCCAAAATGCTAAAATGAAACGTTGCACTCTCTCTCCTCTAAGGAAGGTGCTAGGCAGGAATTGTCTTGCTGGTCCTCACTTGCCCTGGCAGTCATTGCAGATAAAGAGCAAGACTGGGGCTCTGCTCTTTCCTAGCCTTGTAAACAGCCAATGAAGTTCGTCTCCCTCGTGAGCGCCAAAAAGATAAAATGGAACGTTGCACTACCTCTCCTCTAAGGAAGGTGCTAGGCAGGAATTGTCTTGCTGGTCCTCACTTGCCCTGGCAGTCATTGCAGATAAACAGCAAGACTGGGGCTCTGCTCTTTCCTAGACTTGCAAACAGCCAATGCAGTTCATCTCACTCGTGAGCGCTTAAATGCTAAAATGAAACGTTGCACTCTCTCTCCTCTAAGGAAGGTGCTAGGCAGGAATTGTCTTGCTGGTCCTCACTTGCCCTGGCAGTCATTGCAGATAAACAGCAAGACTGGGGCTCTGCTCTTTCCTAGCCTTGCAAAGAGCCAATGCAGTTCGTCTCCCTGGTGAGCGCCACATTGCTAAAATGAAACGTTGCAATCTCTCTCCTCCAAGGAAGGTCCTAGGCAGGAATTGTCTTGCTGGTCCTCACTTGCCCTGGCAGTCATTGCAGATAAACAGCAAGACTGGGGCTCTGCTCTTTCCTAGCCTTGCAAACAGCCAATGCAGTTCGTCTCCCTCGTGAGCGCCAACATGCTAATATGAAACGTTGCACTCTCTCTCCTCCAAGGAAGGTGCTAGGCAGGAATTGTCTTGCTGGTCCTCACTTGCCCTGGCAGTCATTGCAGATAAACAGCAAGACTGGGGCTCTGCTCTTTCCGAGCCTTGCAAACAGCCAATGCAGTTCGTTAGCTCGTGAGCGCCAAAAAGCTAAAATGAAACGTTGCACTCTCTCTCCTCTAAGGAAGGTCCTAGGCAGGAATTATCCTGCTGATCCTCACTTGCCCTGGCAGTCATTGCAGATAAACAGCAAGACTGGGTCTCTGCTCTTTCCTAGCCTTGCAAACAGCCAATGCAGTTCGTCTCCCTCGTGAGTGCCAAAATGCTAAAATGAAACGTTGCACTCTCTCTGCTCTAAGTAAGGCGCTAGGCAGGAATTGTCTTGCTGGTCCTCACTTGCCCTGGCAGTCATTGCAGATAAACAGCAAGACTGGGGCTCTGCTCTTTCCTAGCCTTGCAAAGAGCCAATGCAGTTCGTCTCCGTCGTGAGCGCCAAAATGCTAAAATGAAACGTTGCACTCCCTCTCATCTAAGGAAGGTGCTAGGCAGGAATTGTCTTGCTGGTCCTCACTTGCCCTGGCAGTCATTGCAGATAAACAGCAAGACTGGGGCTCTGCTCTTTCCTAGCCTTGCAAACAGCCAATGCAGTTCGTCTCCCTCGTGAGCGCCAAAATGCTAAAATGAAACGTTGCACTCCCTCTTTTCCAAGGAAGCTCCTAGGCAGGAATTGTCTTGCTGGCCCTCACTTGCCCTGTCAGTCATTGCAGATAAACAGCAAGACTGGGGCTCTGCTCTTTCCTAGCCTTGCAAACAGCCAATGCAGTTCGTCTCCCTCGTGAGCGCCAAAATGCTAAAATGAAACGTTGCACTCCCTCTCCTCCAAGGAAGGTGCTAGGCAGGAATTGTCTTGCTGGTCCTCACTTGCCCTGGCAGTCATTGCAGATAAAGAGCAAGACTGGGGCTCTGCTCTTTCCTAGCCTTGCAAACAGCCAATGAAGTTCGTCTCCCTCGTGAGCGCCAACATGCTAATATGAAACGTTGCACTCCCTCTCCTCTAAGGAAGGTGCTAGGCAGGAATTGTCTTGCTGGTCCTCACTTGCCCTGGCAGTCATTGCAGATAAACAGCAAGACTGGGGCTCTGCTATTTCCTAGCCTTGCAAACAGCCAATGCAGTTCGTCTCCCTCGTGAGCGCCAAAATGCTAAAATGAAACGTTGCACTCCCTCTCCTCTAAGGAAGGTGCTAGGCAGGAATTGTCTTGCTGGTCCTCACTTGCCCTGGCAGTCATTGCAGATAAACAGCAAGACTGGGGCTCTACTCTTTCCTAGCCTTGCAAACAGCCAATGCAGTTCATCTCACTCGTGAGCGCTTAAAAGCTAGAATGAAATGTTGCACTCTCTCTCCTCTAAGGAAGGTGCTAGGCAGGAATTGTCTTGCTGGTCCTCACTTGCCCTGGCAGTCATTGCAGATAAACAGCAAGACTGGGGCTCTGCTCTTTCCTAGCCTTGCAAACAGCCAATGCAGTTCGTCTCCCTCGTGAGCGCCAACATGCTAATATGAAACGTTTCACTCTCTCTCCTCCAAGGAAGGTGCTAGGCAGGAATTGTCTTGCTGGTCCTCAATTGCCCTGGCAGTCATTGCAGATAAACAGCAAGACTGGGGCTCTGCTCTTTCCTAGCCTTGCAAAGAGCCAATGCAGTTCGTCTCCCTCGTGAGCGCCAAAATGCTAAAATGAAACGTTGCACTCCCTCTCCTCTAAGGAAGGTGCTAGGCAGGAATTGTCTTGCTGGTCCTCACTTGCCCTGGCAGTCATTGCAGATAAACAGCAAGACTGGGGCTCTGCTCTTTCCTAGCCTTGCAAACAGCCAATGCAGTTCGTCTCCCTCGTGAGCGCCAAAAAGATAAAATGGAACGTTGCACTCCCTCTCCTCTAAGGAAGGTCCTAGGCAGGAATTGTCTTGCTGGTCCTCACTTGCCCTGGCAGTCATTGCAGATAAACAGCAAGACTGGGGCTCTGCTATTTCCTAGCCTTGCAAACAGCCAATGCAGTTCGTCTCCCTCGTGAGCGCCAAAATGCTAAAATGAAACGTTGCACTCCCTCTCCTCTAAGGAAGGTGCTAGGCAGGAATTGTCTTGCTGGTCCTCACTTGCCCTGGCAGTCATTGCAGATAAACAGCAAGACTGGGGCTCTACTCTTTCCTAGCCTTGCAAACAGCCAATGCAGTTCATCTCACTCGTGAGCGCTTAAATGCTAGAATGAAATGTTGCACTCTCTCTCCTCTAAGGAAGGTGCTAGGCAGGAATTGTCTTGCTGGTCCTCACTTGCCCTGGCAGTCATTGCAGATAAACAGCAAGACTGGGGCTCTGCTCTTTCCTAGCCTTGCAAAGAGCCAATGCAGTTCGTCTCCCTCGTGAGCGCCACAATGCTAAAATGAAACGTTGCACTCCCTCTCCTCTAAGGAAGGTGCTAGGCAGGAATTGTCTTGCTGGTCCTCACTTGCCCTGGCAGTCATTGCAGATAAACAGCAAGACTGGGGCTCTGCTCTTTCCTAGCCTTGCAAACAGCCACTGCAGTTCATCTCCCTCGTGAGCACCAACATGCTAAAATGAAACGTTGCAATCTCTCTCCTCCAAGGAAGGTGCTAGGCAGGAATTGTCTTGCTGGTCCTCACTTGCCCTGGCAGTCATTGCAGATAAACAGCAAGACTGGGGCTCTGCTCTTTCCTAGCCTTGCAAACAGCCAATGCAGTTCGTCTCCCTCGTGAGCGCCAACATGCTAATATGAAACGTTGCACTCTCTCTCCTCCAAGGAAGGTGCTAGGCAGGAATTGTCTTGCTGGTCCTCACTTGCCCTGGCAGTCATTGCAGATAAACAGCAAGACTGGGGCTCTGCTCTTTCCTAGCCTTGCAAAGAGCCAATGCAGTTCGTCTCCCTCGTGAGCGCCAAAATGCTAAAATGAAACGTTGCACTCCCTCTCCTCTAAGGAAGGTGCTAGGCAGGAATTGTCTTGCTGGTCCTCACTTGCCCTGGCAGTCATTGCAGATAAACAGCAAGACTGGGGCTCTGCTCTTTCCTAGCCTTGCAAACAGCCAATGCAGTTCGTCTCCCTCGTGAGCGCCACAATGCTAAAATGAAACGTTGCACTCCCTCTCCTCTAAGGAAGGTGCTAGGCAGGAATTGTCTTGCTGGTCCTCACTTGCCCTGGCAGTCATTGCAGATAAACAGCAAGACTGGGGCTCTGCTCTTTCCTAGCCTTGCAAACAGCCACTGCAGTTCATCTCCCTCGTGAGCACCAACATGCTAAAATGAAACGTTGCAATCTCTCTCCTCCAAGGAAGGTGCTAGGCAGGAATTGTCTTGCTGGTCCTCACTTGCCCTGGCAGTCATTGCAGATAAACAGCAAGACTGGGGCTCTGCTCTTTCCTAGCCTTGCAAACAGCCAATGCAGTTCGTCTCCCTCGTGAACGCCAACATGCTAATATGAAACGTTGCACTCTCTCTCCTCCAAGGAAGGTGCTAGGCAGGAATTGTCTTGCTGGTCCTCAATTGCCCTGGCAGTCATTGCAGATAAACAGCAAGACTGGGGCTCTGCTCTTTCCTAGCCTTGCAAACAGCCAATGCAGTTCGTCTCCCTCGTGAGCGCCAAAATGCTAAAATGAAACGTTGCACTCCCTCTCCTCTAAGGAAGGTGCTAGGCAGGAATTGTCTTGCTGGTCCTCACTTGCCCTGGCAGTCATTGCAGATAAACAGCAAGACTGGGGCTCTGCTCTTTCCTAGCCTTGCAAACAGCCAATGCAGTTCGTCTCCCTCGTGAGCGCCAAAATGCTAAAATGGAACGTTGCACTCCCTCTCCTCTAAGGAAGGTGCTAGGCAGGAATTGTCTTGCTGGTCCTCACTTGCCCTGGCAGTCATTGCAGATAAACAGCAGGACTGGGGCTCTGCTCTTTCCTAGCCTTGCAAACAGCCAATGCAGTTCGTCTCCCTCGTGAGCGCCAACATGCTAAAATGAAACGTTGCAATCTCTCTCCTCCAAGGAAGGTGCTAGGCAGGAATTGTCTTGCTGGTCCTCACTTGCCCTGGCAGTCATTGCAGATAAACAGCAAGACTGGGGCTCTGCTCTTTCCTAGCCTTGCAAACAGCCAATGCAGTTCGTCTCCCTCGTGAGCGCCAACATGCTAATATGAAACGTTGCACTCTCTCTCCTCCAAGGAAGGTGCTAGGCAGGAATTGTCTTGCTGGTCCTCACTTGCCCTGGCAGTCATTGCAGATAAACAGCAAGACTGGGGCTCTGCTCTTTCCGAGCCTTGCAAACAGCCAATGCAGTTCGTTAGCTCGTGAGCGCCAAAAAGCTAAAATGAAACGTTGCACTCTCTCTCCTCTAAGGAAGGTCCTAGGCAGGAATTATCCTGCTGATCCTCACTTGCCCTGGCAGTCATTGCAGATAAACAGCAAGTCTGGGGCTCTGCTCTTTCCTAGCCTTGCAAACAGCCACTGCAGTTCATCTCCCTCGTGAGCGCCAAAATGCTAAAATGAAACGTTGCACTCTCTCTCCTCCAAGGAAGGTCCTAGGCAGGAATTGTCTTGCTGGTCCTCACTTGCCCTGGCAGTGATTGCAGATAAACAGCAAGACTGGGGCTCTGCTCTTTCCGAGCCTTGCAAACAGCCAATGCAGTTCGTTAGCTCGTGAGCGCCAAAAAGCTAAAATGAAATGTTGCACTCTCTCTCCTCCAATTAAGTCCCTAGACAGGAATTGTCTCGATGGTCCTCACTTCCCCTGGCAGTCATTGCAGATAAACAGCAAGACTGGTGCTCTGCTCTTTCGTAGCCTTGCAAACACCAAATGCAGTTCGTCTCCCTCGTGAGCGCCAAAATGCTATAAATGCAACGTTGCACTCCCTCTCCTCTAAGGAAGGTCCTAGGCAGGAATTGCCTTGCTGGTCCTCACTTGCCCTTGCAGTCATTGCAGATAAACAGCAAGACTGGAGCTCTGCTCTTTCCTAGCCTTGCAAACAGCCAATGCAGTTCGTCCCTCGTGAGCGCCAAAATGCTAAAATGAAACGTTGCACTCCCTCTCCTCCAAGGAAGGTGCTAGGCAGGAATTGTCTTGCTGGTCCTCACTTGCCCTGGCAGTCATTGCAGATAAACAGCAAGACTGGGGCTCTGCTCTTTCCTAGCCTTGCAAAGAGCCAATGCAGTTCGTCTCCCTGGTGAGCGCCACATTGCTAAAATGAAACGTTGCACTCCCTCTCCTCTAAGGAAGGTGCTAGGCAGGAATTGTCTTGCTGGTCCTCACTTGCCCTGGCAGTCATTGCAGATAAACAGCAAGACTGGGGCTCTGCTCTTTCCTAGCCTTGCAAACAGCCACTGCAGTTCATCTCCCTCGTGAGAACCAACATGCTAAAATGAAACGTTGCACTCTCTCTCCTCCAGGGAAGGTGCTAGGCAGGAATTGTCTTGCTGGTCCTCACTTGCCCTGGCAGTCATTGCAGATAAACAGCAGGACTGGGGCTCTGCTCTTTCCTAGCCTTGCAAACAGCCAATGCAGTTCGTCTCCCTCGTGAGCGCCGACATGCTAAAATGAAACGTTGCAATCTCTCTCCTCCAAGGAAGGTCCTAGGCAGGAATTGTCTTGCTGGTCCTCACTTGCCCTGGCAGTCATTGCAGATAAACAGCAAGACTGGGGCTCTGCTCTTTCCTAGCCTTGCAAACAGCCAATGCAGTTCGTCTCCCTCGTGAGCGCCAACATGCTAATATGAAACGTTGCACTCTCTCTCCTCCAAGGAAGGTGCTAGGCAGGAATTGTCTTGCTGGTCCTCACTTGCCCTGGCAGTCATTGCAGATAAACAGCAAGACTGGGGCTCTGCTCTTTCTGAGCCTTGCAAACAGCCAATGCAGTTCCTTAGCTCGTGAGCGCCAAAAAGCTAAAATGAAACGTTGCACTCTCTCTCCTCTAAGGAAGGTCCTAGGCAGGAATTATCCTGCTGATCCTCACTTGCCCTGGCAGTCATTGCAGATAAACAGCAAGACTGGGGCTCTGCTCTTTCCTAGCCTTGCAAACAGCCAATGCAGTTCGTCTCCCTCGTGAGTGCCAAAATGCTAAAATGAAACGTTGCACTCTCTCTCCTCCAGGGAAGGCGCTAGGCAGGAATTGTCTTGCTGGTCCTCACTTGCCCTGGCAGTCATTGCAGATAAACAGCAAGACTGGGGCTCTGCTCTTTCCTAGCCTTGCAAAGAGCCAATGCAGTTCGTCTCCGTCGTGAGCGCCAAAATGCTAAAATGAAACGTTGCACTCCCTCTCATCTAAGGAAGGTGCTAGGCAGGAATTGTCTTGCTGGTCCTCACTTGCCCTGGCAGTCATTGCAGATAAACAGCAAGACTGGGGCTCTGCTCTTTCCTAGCCTTGCAAACAGCCAATGCAGTTCGTCTCCCTCGTGAGCGCCAAAATGCTAAAATGAAACGTTGCACTCCCTCTTTTCCAAGGAAGCTCCTAGGCAGGAATTGTCTTGCTGGTCCTCACTTGCCCTGGCAGTCATTGCAGATAAAGAGCAAGACTGGGGCTCTGCTCTTTCCTAGCCTTGCAAACAGCCAATGAAGTTCGTCTCCCTCGTGAGCGCCAAAAAGATAAAATGGAACGTTGCACTACCTCTCCTCTAAGGAAGGTGCTAGGCAGGAATTGTCTTGCTGGTCCTCACTTGCCCTGGCAGTCATTGCAGATAAACAGAAAGACTGGGGCTACGCTCTTTCCTAGCCTTGCAAACAGCCAATGCAGTTCGTCTCCCTCGTGAGCGCCAAAATGCTAAAATGAAACGTTGCACTCCCTCTCCTCTAAGGAAGGTGCTAGGCAGGAATAGTCTTGCTGGTCCTCACTTGCCCTGGCAGTCATTGCAGATAAACAGCAAGACTGGGGCTCTACTCTTTCCTAGCCTTGCAAACAGCCAATGCAGTTCATCTCACTCGTGAGCGCTTAAATGCTAGAATGAAATGTTGCACTCTCTCTCCTCTAAGGAAGGTGCTAGGCAGGAATTGTCTTGCTGGTCCTCACTTGCCCTGGCAGTCATTGCAGATAAACAGCAAGACTGGGGCTCTGCTCTTTCCTAGCCTTGCAAAGAGCCAATGCAGTTCGTCTCCCTCGTGAGCGCCACAATGCTAAAATGAAACGTTGCACTCCCTCTCCTCTAAGGAAGGTGCTAGGCAGGAATTGTCTTGCTGGTCCTCACTTGCCCTGGCAGTCATTGCAGATAAACAGCAAGACTGGGGCTCTGCTCTTTCCTAGCCTTGCAAACAGCCACTGCAGTTCATCTCCCTCGTGAGCACCAACATGCTAAAATGAAACGTTGCAATCTCTCTCCTCCAAGGAAGGTGCTAGGCAGGAATTGTCTTGCTGGTCCTCACTTGCCCTGGCAGTCATTGCAGATAAACAGCAAGACTGGGGCTCTGCTCTTTCCTAGCCTTGCAAACAGCCAATGCAGTTCGTCTCCCTCGTGAGCGCCAACATGCTAATATGAAACGTTGCACTCTCTCTCCTCCAAGGAAGGTGCTAGGCAGGAATTGTCTTGCTGGTCCTCACTTGCCCTGGCAGTCATTGCAGATAAACAGCAAGACTGGGGCTCTGCTCTTTCCTAGCCTTGCAAAGAGCCAATGCAGTTCGTCTCCCTCGTGAGCGCCAAAATGCTAAAATGAAACGTTGCACTCCCTCTCCTCTAAGGAAGGTGCTAGGCAGGAATTGTCTTGCTGGTCCTCACTTGCCCTGGCAGTCATTGCAGATAAACAGCAAGACTGGGGCTCTGCTCTTTCCTAGCCTTGCAAACAGCCACTGCAGTTCATCTCCCTCGTGAGCACCAACATGCTAAAATGAAACGTTGCAATCTCTCTCCTCCAAGGAAGGTGCTAGGCAGGAATTGTCTTGCTGGTCCTCACTTGCCCTGGCAGTCATTGCAGATAAACAGCAAGACTGGTGCTCTGCTCTTTCCTAGCCTTGCAAACAGCCAATGCAGTTCGTCTCCCTCGTGAGCGCCAACATGCTAATATGAAACGTTGCACTCTCTCTCCTCCAAGGAAGGTGCTAGGCAGGAATTGTCTTGCTGGTCCTCACTTGCCCTGGCAGTCATTGCAGATAAACAGCAAGACTGGGGCTCTGCTCTTTCCTAGCCTTGCAAAGAGCCAATGCAGTTCGTCTCCCTCGTGAGCGCCAAAATGCTAAAATGAAACGTTGCACTCCCTCTCCTCTAAGGAAGGTGCTAGGCAGGAATTGTCTTGCTGGTCCTCACTTGCCCTGGCAGTCATTGCAGATAAACAGCAAGACTGGGGCTCTGCTCTTTCCTAGCCTTGCAAACAGCCAATGCAGTTCGTCTCCCTCGTGAGCGCCAAAAAGATAAAATGGAACGTTGCACTCCCTCTCCTCTAAGGAAGGTGCTAGGCAGGAATTGTCTTGCTGGTCCTCACTTGCCCTCGCAGTCATTGCAGATAAACAGCAGGACTGGGGCTCTGCTCTTTCCTAGCCTTGCAAACAGCCAATGCAGTTCGTCTCCCTCGTGAGCGCCAACATGCTAAAATGAAACGTTGCAATCTCTCTCCTCCAAGGAAGGTCCTAGGCAGGAATTGTCTTGCTGGTCCTCACTTGCCCTGGCAGTCATTGCAGATAAACAGCAAGACTGGGGCTCTGCTCTTTCCTAGCCTTGCAAACAGCCAATGCAGTTCGTCTCCCTCGTGAGCGCCAAAATGCTAAAATGAAACGTTGCACTCTCTCTCCTCCAAGGAAGGTGCTAGGCAGGAATTGTCTTGCTGGTCCTCACTTGCCCTGGCAGTCATTGCAGATAAACAGCAAGACTGGGGCTCTGCTCTTTCCTAGCCTTGTAAACAGCCAATGAAGTTCGTCTCCCTCGTGAGCGCCAAAAAGATAAAATGGAACGTTGCACTACCTCTCCTCTAAGGAAGGTGCTAGGCAGGAATTGTCTTGCTGGTCCTCACTTGCCCTGGCAGACATTGCAGATAAACAGCAAGACTGGGGCTCTGCTCTTTCCTAGCCTTGCAAACAGCCAATGCAGTTCGTCTCCCTCGTGAGCGCCAAAATGCTAAAATGAAACGTTGCACTCCCTCTCCTCTAAGGAAGGTGCTAGGCAGGAATTGTCTTGCTGGTCCTCACTTGCCCTGGCAGTCATTGCAGATAAACAGCAAGACTGGGGCTCTACTCTTTCCTAGCCTTGCAAACAGCCAATGCAGTTCATCTAACTCGTGAGCGCTTAAATGCTAAAATGAAATGTTGCACTCTCTCTCCTCTAAGGAAGGTGCTAGGCAGGAATTGTCTTGCTGGTCCTCACTTGCCCTGGCAGTCATTGCAGATAAACAGCAAGACTGGGGCTCTGCTCTTTCCTAGCCTTGTAAACAGCCAATGAAGTTCGTCTCCCTCGTGAGCGCCAAAAAGATAAAATGGAACGTTGCACTACCTCTCCTCTAAGGAAGGTGCTAGGCAGGAATTGTCTTGCTGGTCCTCACTTGCCCTGGCAGTCATTGCAGATAAACAGCAAGACTGGGGCTCTGCTCTTTCCGAGCCTTGCAAACAGCCAATGCAGTTCGTTAGCTCGTGAGCGCCAAAAAGCTAAAATGAAACGTTGCACTCTCTCTCCTCTAAGGAAGGTCCTAGGCAGGAATTATCCTGCTGATCCTCACTTGCCCTGGCAGTCATTGCAGATAAACAGCAAGACTGGGTCTCTGCTCTTTCCTAGCCTTGCAAACAGCCAATGCAGTTCGTCTCCCTCGTGAGTGCCAAAATGCTAAAATGAAACGTTGCACTGTCTCTGCTCTAAGTAAGGCGCTAGGCAGGAATTGTCTTGCTGGTCCTCACTTGCCCTGGCAGTCATTGCAGATAAACAGCAAGACTGGGGCTCTGCTCTTTCCTAGCCTTGCAAAGAGCCAATGCAGTTCGTCTCCGTCGTGAGCGCCAAAATGCTAAAATGAAACGTTGCACTCCCTCTCATCTAAGGAAGGTGCTAGGCAGGAATTGTCTTGCTGGTCCTCACTTGCCCTGGCAGTCATTGCAGATAAACAGCAAGACTGGGGCTCTGCTCTTTCCTAGCCTTGCAAACAGCCAATGCAGTTCGTCTCCCTCGTGAGCGCCAAAATGCTAAAATGAAACGTTGCACTATCTCTCCTCCAAGGAAGGTCCTAGGCAGGAATTGTCTTGCTGGTCCTCACTTGCCCTGGCAGTCATTGCAGATAAACAGCAAGACTGGGGCTCTGCTCTTTCCTAGCCTTGCAAACAGCCAATGCAGTTCGTCTCCCTCGTGAGCGCCAAAATGCTAAAATGAAACGTTGCACTCTCTCTCCTCCAAGGAAGGCGCTAGGCAGGAATTGTCTTGCTGGTCCTCACTTGCCCTGGCAGTCATTGCAGATAAACAGCAAGACTGGGGCTCTGCTCTTTCCTAGCCTTGCAAACAGCCAATGCAGTTCGTCTCCCTCGTGAGCGCCAAAATGCTAAAATGAAACGTTGCACTCTCTCTCCTCCAAGGAAGGTGCTAGGCAGGAATTGTCTTGCTGGTCCTCACTTGCCCTGGCAGTCATTGCAGATAAACAGCAAGACTGGGGCTCTGCTCTTTCCTAGCCTTGGAAACAGCCAATGCAGTTCGTCTCCGTCGTGAGCGCCAAAATGCTAAAATGAAATGTTGCACTCTCTCTCCTCCAATTAAGTCCCTAGACAGGAATTGTCTCGAAGATCCTCACTTGCCCTGGCAGTCATTGCAGATAAACAGCAAGACTGGTGCTCTGCTCTTTCGTAGCCTTGCAAACACCAAATGCAGTTCGTCTCCCTCGTGAGCGCCAAAATGCTATAAATGCAACGTTGCACTCCCTCTCCTCTAAGGAAGGTCCTAGGCAGGAATTGCCTTGCTTGTCCTCACTTGCCCTTGCAGTCATTGGAGATAAACAGCAAGACTGGAGCTCTGCTCTTTCCTAGCCTTGCAAACAGCCAATGCAGTTCGTTCCTCGTGAGTGCCAAAATGCTAAAATGAAATGTTGCACTCCCTCTCCTCCAAGGAAGCTCCTAGGCAGGAATTGCCTTGCTGGTCCTCACTTGCCCTGGCAGTCATTGCAGATAAACAGCAAGACTGGGGCTCTGCTCTTTCCTAGCCTTGCAAACAGCCAATGCAGTTCGTCTCCCTCGTGAGCGCCAACATGCTAAAATGAAACGTTGTACTCTCTCTCCTCCAAGGAAGGTCCTAGGCAGGAATTGTCTTGCTGGTCCTCACTTGCCCTGGCAGTGATTGCAGATTATCAGCAAGTCTGGGGCTCTGCTCTTTCCTAGCCTTGCAAACAGCCAGTGCAGTTCATCTCCCTCGTGAGCGCCAAAATGCTAAAATGAAACGTTGCACTATCTCTCCTCCAAGGAAGGTCCTAGGCAGGAATTGTCTTGCTGGTCCTCACTTGCCCTGGCAGTGATTGCAGATTATCAGCAAGTCTGGGGCTCTGCTCTTTCCTAGCCTTGCAAACAGCCAGTGCAGTTCATCTCCCTCGTGAGCGCCAAAATGCTAAAATGAAACGTTGCACTATCTCTCCTCCAAGGAAGGTCCTAGGCAGGAATTGTCTTGCTGGTCCTCACTTGCCCTGGCAGTGATTGCAGATTATCAGCAAGTCTGGGGCTCTGCTCTTTCCTAGCCTTGCAAACAGCCAATGCAGTTCGTCTCCCTCGTGAGCGCCAACATGCTAAAATGAAACGTTGCAATCTCTCTCCTCCAAGGAAGGTCCTAGGCAGGAATTGTCTTGCTGGTCCTCACTTGCCCTGGCAGTCATTGCAGATAAACAGCAAGACTGGGGCTCTGCTCTTTCCTAGCCTTGCAAACAGCCAATGCAGTTCGTCTCCCTCGTGAGCGCCAACATGCTAATATGAAACGTTGCACTCTCTCTCCTCCAAGGAAGGCGCTAGGCAGGAATTGTCTTGCTGGTCCTCACTTGCCCTGGCAGTCACTGCAGATAAACAGCAAGACTGGGGCTCTGCTCTTTCCTAGCCTTGCAAACAGCCAATGCAGTTCGTCTCCCTCGTGAGCGCCAAAATGCTAAAATGAAACGTTGCACTCTCTCTCCTCCAAGGAAGGTGCTAGGCAGGAATTGTCTTGCTGGTCCTCACTTGCCCTGGCAGTCATTGCAGATAAACAGCAAGACTGGGGCTCTGCTCTTTCCTAGCCTTGCAAACAGCCAATGCAGTTCGTCTCCCTCGTGAGCGCCAAAAAGATAAAATGGAACGTTGCACTCCCTCTCCTCTAAGGAAGGTGCTAGGCAGGAATTGTCTTGCTGGTCCTCACTTGCCCTCGCAGTCATTGCAGATAAACAGCAGGACTGGGGCTCTGCTCTTTCCTAGCCTTGCAAACAGCCAATGCAGTTCGTCTCCCTCGTGAGCGCCAACATTCTAAAATGAAACGTTGCAATCTCTCTCCTCCAAGGAAGGTGCTAGGCAGGAATTGTCTTGCTGGTCCTCACTTGCCCTGGCAGTCATTGCAGATAAACAGCAAGACTGGGGCGCTGCTCTTTCCTAGCCTTGCAAACAGCAAATGCAGTTCGTCTCCCTCGTGAGCGCCAACATGCTAAAATGAAACGTTGCACTCTCTCTCCTCCAAGGAAGGTGCTAGGCAGGAATTGTCTTGCTGGTCCTCACTTGCCCTGGCAGTCATTGCACATGAACAGCAAGACTGGGGCTCTGCTCTTTCCTAGCCTTGCAAACAGCCAATGCAGTTCGTCTCCCTCGTGAGCGCCAAAAAGATAAAATGGAACGTTGCACTCCCTCTCCTCTAAGGAAGGTGCTAGGCAGGAATTGTCGTGCTGATCCTCACTTGCCCTGGCAGTCATTGCAGATAAACAGCAGGACTGGGGCTCTGCTCTTTCCTAGCCTTGCAAACAGCCAATGCAGTTCGTCTCCCTCGTGAGCGCCAACATGCTAAAATGAAACGTTGCACTCTCTCTCCTCCAAGGAAGGTGCTAGGCAGGAATTGTCTTGCTGGTCCTCACTTGCCCTGGCAGTCATTGCAGATAAACAGCAAGACTGGGGCTCTGCTCTTTCCTAGCCTTGCAAACAGCCAATGAAGTTCGTCTCCCTCGTGAGCGCCAAAATGCTAAAATGAAACGTTGCACTCCCTCTCCTCTAAGGAAGGTGCTAGGCAGGAATTGTCTTGCTGGTCCTCACTTGCCCTGGCAGTCATTGCAGATAAACAGCAAGACTGGGGCTCTACTCTTTCCTAGCCTTGCAAACAGCCAATGCAGTTCATCTCACTCGTGAGCGCTTAAATGCTAAAATGAAATGTTGCACTCCCTCTCCTCTAAGGAAGGTGCTAGGCAGGAATTGTCTTGCTGGTCCTCACTTGCCCTGGCAGTCATTGCAGATAAACAGCAAGACTGGGGCTCTGCTCTTTCCTAGCCTTGCAAAGAGCCAATGCAGTTCGTCTCCCTCGTGAGCGCCACAATGCTAAAATGAAACGTTGCACTCCCTCTCCTCTAAGGAAGGTGCTAGGCAGGAATTGTCTTGCTGGTCCTCACTTTCCCTGGCAGTCATTGCAGATAAACAGCAAGACTGGGGCTCTGCTCTTTCCTAGCCTTGCAAACAGCCACTGCAGTTCATCTCCCTCGTGAGCACCAACATGCTAAAATGAAACGTTGCAATCTCTCTCCTCCAAGGAAGGTGCTAGGCAGGAATTGTCTTGCTGGTCCTCACTTGCCCTGGCAGTCATTGCAGATAAACAGCAAGACTGGGGCTCTGCTCTTTCCTAGCCTTGCAAACAGCCAATGCAGTTCGTCTCCCTCGTGAGCGCCAAAATGCTAAAATGAAACGTTGCACTCTCTCTCCTCCAAGGAAGGTGCTAGGCAGGAATTGTCTTGCTGGTCCTCACTTGCCCTGGCAGTCATTGCAGATAAACAGCAAGACTGGGGCTCTGCTCTTTCCTAGCCTTGCAAACAGCCAATGCAGTTCGTCTCCCTCGTGAGCGCCAAAAAGATAAAATGGAACGTTGCACTCCCTCTCCTCTAAGGAAGGTGCTAGGCAGGAATTGTCTTGCTGGTCCTCACTTGCCCTCGCAGTCATTGCAGATAAACAGCAGGACTGGGGCTCTGCTCTTTCCTAGCCTTGCAAACAGCCAATGCAGTTCGTCTCCCTCGTGAGCGCCAACATTCTAAAATGAAACGTTGCAATCTCTCTCCTCCAAGGAAGGTGCTAGGCAGGAATTGTCTTGCTGGTCCTCACTTGCCCTGGCAGTCATTGCAGATAAACAGCAAGACTGGGGCGCTGCTCTTTCCTAGCCTTGCAAACAGCAAATGCAGTTCGTCTCCCTCGTGAGCGCCAACATGCTAAAATGAAACGTTGCACTCTCTCTCCTCCAAGGAAGGTGCTAGGCAGGAATTGTCTTGCTGGTCCTCACTTGCCCTGGCAGTCATTGCACATGAACAGCAAGACTGGGGCTCTGCTCTTTCCTAGCCTTGCAAACAGCCAATGCAGTTCGTCTCCCTCGTGAGCGCCAAAAAGATAAAATGGAACGTTGCACTCCCTCTCCTCTAAGGAAGGTGCTAGGCAGGAATTGTCTTGCTGGTCCTCACTTGCCCTCGCAGTCATTGCAGATAAACAGCAGGACTGGGGCTCTGCTCTTTCCTAGCCTTGCAAACAGCCAATGCAGTTCGTCTCCCTCGTGAGCGCCAACATGCTAAAATGAAACGTTGCACTCTCTCTCCTCCAAGGAAGGTGCTAGGCAGGAATTGTCTTGCTGGTCCTCACTTGCCCTGGCAGTCATTGCAGATAAACAGCAAGACTGGGGCTCTGCTCTTTCCTAGCCTTGCAAACAGCCAATGAAGTTCGTCTCCCTCGTGAGCGCCAAAATGCTAAAATGAAACGTTGCACTCCCTCTCCTCTAAGGAAGGTGCTAGGCAGGAATTGTCTTGCTGGTCCTCACTTGCCCTGGCAGTCATTGCAGATAAACAGCAAGACTGGGGCTCTACTCTTTCCTAGCCTTGCAAACAGCCAATGCAGTTCATCCCACTCGTGAGCGCTTAAATGCTAAAATGAAATGTTGCACTCCCTCTCCTCTAAGGAAGGTGCTAGGCAGGAATTGTCTTGCTGGTCCTCACTTGCCCTGGCAGTCATTGCAGATAAACAGCAAGACTGGGGCTCTGCTCTTTCCTAGCCTTGCAAACAGCCAATGCAGTTCGTCTCCCTCGTGAGCGCCAAAAAGATAAAATGGAACGTTGCACTCCCTCTCCTCTAAGGAAGGTGCTAGGCAGGAATTGTCTTGCTGGTCCTCACTTGCCCTCGCAGTCATTGCATATAAACAGCAGGACTGGGGCTCTGCTCTTTCCTAGCCTTGCAAACAGCCAATGCAGTTCGTCTCCCTCGTGAGCGCCAACATTCTAAAATGAAACGTTGCAATCTCTCTCCTCCAAGGAAGGTGCTAGGCAGGAATTGTCTTGCTGGTCCTCACTTGCCCTGGCAGTCATTGCAGATAAACAGCAAGACTGGGGCTCTGCTCTTTCCTAGCCTTGCAAACAGCAAATGCAGTTCGTCTCCCTCGTGAGCGCCAACATGCTAAAATGAAACGTTGCACTCTCTCTCCTCCAAGGAAGGTGCTAGGCAGGAATTGTCTTGCTGGTCCTCACTTGCCCTGGCAGTCATTGCACATGAACAGCAAGACTGGGGCTCTGCTCTTTCCTAGCCTTGCAAACAGCCAATGCAGTTCGTCTCCCTCGTGAGCGCCAAAAAGATAAAATGGAACGTTGCACTCCCTCTCCTCTAAGGAAGGTGCTAGGCAGGAATTGTCTTGCTGGTCCTCACTTGCCCTCGCAGTCATTGCAGATAAACAGCAGGACTGGGGCTCTGCTCTTTCCTAGCCTTGCAAACAGCCAATGCAGTTCGTCTCCCTCGTGAGCGCCAACATGCTAAAATGAAACGTTGCACTCTCTCTCCTCCAAGGAAGGTGCTAGGCAGGAATTGTCTTGCTGGTCCTCACTTGCCCTGGCAGTCATTGCAGATAAACAGCAAGACTGGGGCTCTGCTCTTTCCTAGCCTTGCAAACAGCCAATGAAGTTCGTCTCCCTCGTGAGCGCCAAAATGCTAAAATGAAACGTTGCACTCCCTCTCCTCTAAGGAAGGTGCTAGGCAGGAATTGTCTTGCTGGTCCTCACTTGCCCTGGCAGTCATTGCAGATAAACAGCAAGACTGGGGCTCTACTCTTTCCTAGCCTTGCAAACAGCCAATGCAGTTCATCTCACTCGTGAGCGCTTAAATGCTAAAATGAAATGTTGCACTCCCTCTCCTCTAAGGAAGGTGCTAGGCAGGAATTGTCTTGCTGGTCCTCACTTGCCCTGGCAGTCATTGCAGATAAACAGCAAGACTGGGGCTCTGCTCTTTCCTAGCCTTGCAAAGAGCCAATGCAGTTCGTCTCCCTCGTGAGCGCCACAATGCTAAAATGAAACGTTGCACTCCCTCTCCTCTAAGGAAGGTGCTAGGCAGGAATTGTCTTGCTGGTCCTCACTTTCCCTGGCAGTCATTGCAGATAAACAGCAAGACTGGGGCTCTGCTCTTTCCTAGCCTTGCAAACAGCCACTGCAGTTCATCTCCCTCGTGAGCACCAACATGCTAAAATGAAACGTTGCAATCTCTCTCCTCCAAGGAAGGTGCTAGGCAGGAATTGTCTTGCTGGTCCTCACTTGCCCTGGCAGTCATTGCAGATAAACAGCAAGACTGGGGCTCTGCTCTTTCCTAGCCTTGCAAACAGCCAATGCAGTTCGTCTCCCTCCTGAGCGCCAACATGCTAATATGAAACGTTGCACTCTCTCTCCTCCAAGGAAGGTGCTAGGCAGGAATTGTCTTGGTGGTCCTCACTTGCCCTGGCAGTCATTGCAGATAAACAGCAAGACTGGGGCTCTGCTCTTTCCTAGCCTTGCAAAGAGCCAATGCAGTTCGTCTCCCTCGTGAGCGCCAAAATGCTAAAATGAAACGTTGCACTCCCTCTCCTCTAAGGAAGGTGCTAGGCAGGAATTGTCTTGCTGGTCCTCACTTGCCCTGGCAGTCATTGCAGATAAACAGCAAGACTGGGGCTCTGCTCTTTCCTAGCCTTGCAAACAGCCAATGAAGTTCGTCTCCCTCGTGAGCGCCAAAATGCTAAAATGAAACGTTGCACTCCCTCTCCTCTAAGGAAGGTGCTAGGCAGGAATTGTCTTGCTGGTCCTCACTTGCCCTGGCAGTCATTGCAGATAAACAGCAAGACTGGGGCTCTACTCTTTCCTAGCCTTGCAAACAGCCAATGCAGTTCATCTCACTCGTGAGCGCTTAAATGCTAAAATGAAATGTTGCACTCCCTCTCCTCTAAGGAAGGTGCTAGGCAGGAATTGTCTTGCTGGTCCTCACTTGCCCTGGCAGTCATTGCAGATAAACAGCAAGACTGGGGCTCTGCTCTTTCCTAGCCTTGCAAAGAGCCAATGCAGTTCGTCTCCCTCGTGAGCGCCAAAAAGATAAAATGAAACGTTGCACTCTCTCTCCTCCAAGGAAGGTGCTAGGCAGGAATTGTCTTGCTGGTCCTCACTTGCCCTGGCAGTCATTGCAGATAAACAGCAAGACTGGGGCTCTGCTCTTTCCTAGCCTTGCAAACAGCCAATGCAGTTCGTCTCCCTCGTGAGCGCCAAAATGCTAAAATGAAACGTTGCACTCCCTCTCCTCTAAGGAAGGTGCTAGGCAGGAATTGTCTTGCTGGTCCTCACTTGCCCTGGCAGTCATTGCAGATAAACAGCAAGACTGGGGCTCTACTCTTTCCTAGCCTTGCAAACAGCCAATGCAGTTCATCTCACTCGTGAGCGCTTAAATGCTAAAATGAAATGTTGCACTCCCTCTCCTCTAAGGAAGGTGCTAGGCAGGAATTGTCTTGCTGGTCCTCACTTGCCCTGGCAGTCATTGCAGATAAACAGCAAGACTGGGGCTCTGCTCTTTCCTAGCCTTGCAAAGAGCCAATGCAGTTCGTCTCCCTCGTGAGCGCCACAATGCTAAAATGAAACGTTGCACTCCCTCTCCTCTAAGGAAGGTGCTAGGCAGGAATTGTCTTGCTGGTCCTCACTTGCCCTGGCAGTCATTGCAGATAAACAGCAAGACTGGGGCTCTGCTCTTTCCTAGCCTTGCAAACAGCCAATGCAGTTCGTCTCCCTCCTGAGCGCCAACATGCTAATATGAAACGTTGCACTCTCTCTCCTCCAAGGAAGGTGCTAGGCAGGAATTGTCTTGCTGGTCCTCACTTGCCCTGGCAGTCATTGCAGATAAACAGCAAGACTGGGGCTCTGCTCTTTCCTAGCCTTGCAAAGAGCCAATGCAGTTCGTCTCCCTCGTGAGCGCCAAAATGCTAAAATGAAACGTTGCACTCCCTCTCCTCTAAGGAAGGTGCTAGGCAGGAATTGTCTTGCTGGTCCTCACTTGCCCTGGCAGTCATTGCAGATAAACAGCAAGACTGGGGCTCTGCTCTTTCCTAGCCTTGCAAACAGCCAATGCAGTTCGTCTCCCTCGTGAGCGCCAAAAAGATAAAATGGAACGTTGCACTCCCTCTCCTCTAAGGAAGGTGCTAGGCAGGAATTGTCTTGCTGGTCCTCACTTGCCCTCGCAGTCATTGCAGATAAACAGCAGGACTGGGGCTCTGCTCTTTCCTAGCCTTGCAAACAGCCAATGCAGTTCGTCTCCCTCGTGAGCGCCAACATGCTAAAATGAAACGTTGCAATCTCTCTCCTCCAAGGAAGGTCCTAGGCAGGAATTGTCTTGCTGGTCCTCACTTGCCCTGGCAGTCATTGCAGATAAACAGCAAGACTGGGGCTCTGCTCTTTCCTAGCCTTGCAAACAGCCAATGCAGTTCGTCTCCCTCGTGAGCGCCAACATGCTAATATGAAACGTTGCACTCTCTCTCCTCCAAGGAAGGTGCTAGGCAGGAATTGTCTTGCTGGTCCTCACTTGCCCTGGCAGTCATTGCAGATAAACAGAAAGACTGGGGCTCTGCTCTTTCCTAGCTTTGCAAACAGCCAATGAAGTTCGTCTCCCTCATGAGCGCCAAAAAGATAAAATGGAACGTTGCACTCCCTCTCCTCCAAGGAAGGTGCTAGGCAGGAATTGTCTTGCTGGTCCTCACTTGCCCTGGCAGTCATTGCAGATAAACAGCAAGACTGGGGCTCTGCTCTTTCCTAGCCTTGCAAAGAGCCAATGCAGTTCGTCTCCCTCGTGAGCGCCAAAATGCTAAAATGAAACGTTGCACTCCCTCTCCTCTAAGGAAGGTGCTAGGCAGGAATTGTCTTGCTGGTCCTCACTTGCCCTGGCAGTCATTGCAGATAAACAGCAAGACTGGGGCTCTGCTCTTTCCTAGCCTTGCAAACAGCCAATGCAGTTCGTCTCCCTCGTGAGCGCCAAAATGCTAAAATGAAACGTTGCACTCTCTCTCCTCCAAGGAAGGTGCTAGGCAGGAATTGTCTTGCTGGTCCTCACTTGCCCTGGCAGTCATTGCAGATAAACAGCAAGACTGGGGCTCTGCTCTTTCCTAGCCTTGTAAACAGCCAATGAAGTTCGTCTCCCTCGTGAGCGCCAAAAAGATAAAATGGAACGTTGCACTACCTCTCCTCTAAGGAAGGTGCTAGGCAGGAATTGTCTTGCTGGTCCTCACTTGCCCTGGCAGTCATTGCAGATAAACAGCAAGACTGGGGCTCTGCTCTTTCCTAGCCTTGCAAACAGCCAATGCAGTTCGTCTCCCTCGTGAGCGCCAAAATGCTAAAATGAAACGTTGCACTCCCTCTCCTCTAAGGAAGGTGCTAGGCAGGAATTGTCTTGCTGGTCCTCACTTGCCCTGGCAGTCATTGCAGATAAACAGCAAGACTGGGGCTCTACTCTTTCCTAGCCTTGCAAACAGCCAATGCAGTTCATCTCACTCGTGAGCGCTTAAATGCTAAAATGAAATGTTGCACTCTCTCTCCTCTAAGGAAGGTGCTAGGCAGGAATTGTCTTGCTGGTCCTCACTTGCCCTGGCAGTCATTGCAGATAAACAGCAAGACTGGGGCTCTGCTCTTTCCTAGCCTTGCAAAGAGCCAATGCAGTTCGTCTCCCTCGTGAGCGCCACAATGCTAAAATGAAACGTTGCACTCCCTCTCCTCTAAGGAAGGTGCTAGGCAGGAATTGTGTTGCTGGTCCTCACTTGCCATGGCAGTCATTGCAGATAAACAGCAAGACTGGGGCTCTGCTCTTTCCTAGCCTTGCAAACAGCCACTGCAGTTCATCTCCCTCGTGAGCACCAACATGCTAAAATGAAACGTTGCAATCTCTCTCCTCCAAGGAAGGTGCTAGGCAGGAATTGTCTTGCTGGTCCTCACTTGCCCTGGCAGTCATTGCAGATAAACAGCAAGACTGGGGCTCTGCTCTTTCCTAGCCTTGCAAACAGCCAATGCAGTTCGTCTCCCTCGTGAGCGCCAACATGCTAAAATGAAACGTTGCACTCTCTCTCCTCCAAGGAAGGTGCTAGGCAGGAATTGTCTTGCTGGTCCTCACTTGCCCTGGCAGTCATTGCAGATAAACAGCAAGACTGGGACTCTGCTCTTTCCTAGCCTTGCAAACAGCCAATGCAGTTCGTCTCCCTCGTGAGCGCCAAAAAGATAAAATGGAACGTTGCACTCCCTCTCCTCTAAGGAAGGTGCTAGGCAGGAATTGTCTTGCTGGTCCTCACTTGCCCTCGCAGTCATTGCAGATAAACAGCAGGACTGGGGCTCTGCTCTTTCCTAGCCTTGCAAACAGCCAATGCAGTTCGTCTCCCTCGTGAGCGCCAACATGCTAAAATGAAACGTTGCAATCTCTCTCCTCCAAGGAAGGTCCTAGGCAGGAATTGTCTTGCTGGTCCTCACTTGCCCTGGCAGTCATTGCAGATAAACAGCAAGACTGGGGCTCTGCTCTTTCCTAGCCTTGCAAACAGCCAATGCAGTTCGTCTCCCTCGTGAGCGCCAACATGCTAATATGAAACGTTGCACTCTCTCTCCTCCAAGGAAGGTGCTAGGCAGGAATTGTCTTGCTGGTCCTCACTTGCCCTGGCAGTCATTGCAGATAAACAGCAAGACTGGGGCTCTGCTCTTTCCGAGCCTTGCAAACAGCCAATGCAGTTCGTTAGCTCGTGAGCGCCAAAAAGCTAAAATGAAACGTTGCACTCTCTCTCCTCTAAGGAAGGTCCTAGGCAGGAATTATCCTGCTGATCCTCACTTGCCCTGGCAGTCATTGCAGATAAACAGCAAGACTGGGTCTCTGCTCTTTCCTAGCCTTGCAAACAGCCAATGCAGTTCGTCTCCCTCGTGAGCGCCAAAAAGATAAAATGGAACGTTGCACTCCCTCTCCTCTAAGGAAGGTGCTAGGCAGGAATTGTGTTGCTGGTCCTCACTTGCCCTGGCAGTCATTGCAGATAAACAGCAAGACTGGGTCTCTGCTCTTTCCTAGCCTTGCAAACAGCCAATGCAGTTCGTCTCCCTCGTGAGCGCCAAAATGCTAAAATGAAACGTTGCACTCCCTCTCCTCTAAGGAAGGTGCTAGGCAGGAATTGTCTTGCTGGTCCTCACTTGCCCTGGCAGTCATTGCAGATAAACAGCAAGACTGGGGCTCTGCTCTTTCCTAGCCTTGCAAACAGCCAATGCAGTTCGTCTCCCTCGTGAGCGCCAAAATGCTAAAATGAAACGTTGCACTCCCTCTCCTCTAAGGAAGGTGCTAGGCAGGAATTGTCTTGCTGGTCCTCACTTGCCCTGGCAGTCATTGCAGATAAACAGCAAGACTGGGGCTCTACTCTTTCCTAGCCTTGCAAACAGCCAATGCAGTTCATCTCACTCGTGAGCGCTTAAATGCTAAAATGAAATGTTGCACTCTCTCTCCTCTAAGGAAGGTGCTAGGCAGGAATTTTCTTGCTGGTCCTCACTTGCCCTGGCAGTCATTGCAGATAAACAGCAAGACTGGGGCTCTGCTCTTTCCTAGCCTTGCAAAGAGCCAATGCAGTTCGTCTCCCTCGTGAGCGCCACAATGCTAAAATGAAACGTTGCACTCCCTCTCCTCTAAGGAAGGTGCTAGGCAGGAATTGTCTTGCTGGTCCTCACTTGCCCTGGCAGTCATTGCAGATAAATAGCAAGACTGGGGCTCTGCTCTTTCCTAGCCTTGCAAACAGCCACTGCAGTTCATCTCCCTCGTGAGAACCAACATGCTAAAATGAAACGTTGCACTCTCTCTCCTCTAAGGAAGGTGCTAGGCAGGAATTGTCTTGCTGGTCCTCACTTGCCCTGGCAGTCATTGCAGATAAACAGCAAGACTGGGGCTCTGCTCTTTCCTAGCCTTGCAAACAGCCAATGCAGTTCGTCTCCCTCGTGAGCGCCAACATGCTAATATGAAACGTTGCACTCTCTCTCCTCCAAGGAAGGTGCTAGGCAGGAATTGTCTTGCTGGTCCTCACTTGCCCTGGCAGTCATTGCAGATAAACAGCAAGACTGGGGCTCTGCTCTTTCCGAGCCTTGCAAACAGCCAATGCAGTTCGTTAGCTCGTGAGCGCCAAAAAGCTAAAATGAAACGTTGCACTCTCTCTCCTCTAAGGAAGGTCCTAGGCAGAAATTATCCTGCTGATCCTCACTTGCCCTGGCAGTCATTGCAGATAAACAGCAAGACTGGGTCTCTGCTCTTTCCTAGCCTTGCAAACAGCCAATGCAGTTCGTCTCCCTCGTGAGTGCCAAAATGCTAAAATGAAACGTTGCACTCTCTCTGCTCTAAGTAAGGCGCTAGGCAGGAATTGTCTTGCTGGTCCTCACTTGCCCTGGCAGTCATTGCAGATAAACAGCAAGACTGGGGCTCTGCTCTTTCCTAGCCTTGCAAAGAGCCAATGCAGTTCGTCTCCGTCGTGAGCGCCAAAATGCTAAAATGAAACGTTGCACTCCCTCTCATCTAAGGAAGGTGCTAGGCAGGAATTGTCTTGCTGGTCCTCACTTGCCCTGGCAGTCATTGCAGATAAACAGCAAGACTGGGGCTCTGCTCTTTCCTAGCCTTGCAAACAGCCAATGCAGTTCGTCTCCCTCGTGAGCGCCAAAATGCTAAAATGAAACGTTGCACTCCCTCTTTTCCAAGGAAGCTCCTAGGCAGGAATTGTCTTGCTGGTCCTCACTTGCCCTGGCAGTCATTGCAGATAAACAGCAAGACTGGGGCTCTGCTCTTTCCTAGCCTTGCAAACAGCCAATGCAGTTCGTCTCCCTCGTGAGCGCCAACATGCTAAAATGAAACGTTGCACTCCCTCTCCTCCAAGGAATGTGCTAGGCAGGAATTGTCTTGCTGGTCCTCACTTGCCCTGGCAGTCATTGCAGATAAAGAGCAAGACTGGGGCTCTGCTCTTTCCTAGCCTTGCAAACAGCCAATGCAGTTCGTCTCCCTCGTGAGCGCCAACATGCTAAAAAGAAACGTTGCAATCTCTCTCCTCCAGGGAAGGTGCTGGGCAGGAATTGTCTTGCTGGTCCTCACTTGCCCTGGCAGTCATTGCAGATAAACAGCAAGTCTGGGGCTCTGCTCTTTCCTAGCCTTGCAAACAGCCACTGCAGTTCATCTCCCTCGTGAGCACCAAAATGCTAAAATGAAACGTTGCACTCTCTCTCCTCCAAGGAAGGTCCTAGGCAGGAATTGTCTTGCTGGTCCTCACTTGCCCTGGCAGTGATTGCAGATTATCAGCAAGTCTGGGGCTCTGCTCTTTCCTAGCCTTGGAAACAGCCAATGCAGTTCGTCTCCGTCGTGAGCGCCAAAATGCTAAAATGAAATGTTGCACTCTCTCTCCTCCAATTAAGTCCCTAGACAGGAATTGTCTCGAAGGTCCTCACTTCCCCTGGCAGTCATTGCAGATAAACAGCAAGACTGGTGCTCTGCTCTTTCGTAGCCTTGCAAAGACCAAATGCAGTTCGTCTCCCTCGTGAGCGCCAAAATGCTATAAATGCAACGTTGCACTCCCTCTCCTCTAAGGAAGGTCCTAGGCAGGAATTGCCTTGCTGGTCCTCACTTGCCCTGGCAGTCATTGCAGATAAACAGCAAGACTGGGGCTCTGCTCTTTCCTAGCCTTGCAAACAGCCAATGCAGTTCGTCTCCCTCGTGAGCGCCAACATGCTAAAATGAAACGTTGCACTCTCTCTCCTCCAAGGAAGGTCCTAGGCAGGAATTGTCTTGCTGGTCCTCACTTGCCCTGGCAGTCATTGCAGATAAACAGCAAGACTGGGGCTCTGCTCTTTCCTAGCCTTGCAAACAGCCAATGCATTTCGTCTCCCTCGTGAGCGCCAACATGCTAAAATGAAACGTTGCACTCCCTCTCCTCCAAGGAATGTGCTAGGCAGGAATTGTCTTGCTGGTCCTCACTTGCCCTGGCAGTCATTGCAGATAAAGAGCAAGACTGGGGCTCTGCTCTTTCCTAGCCTTGCAAACAGCCAATGCAGTTCGTCTCCCTCGTGAGCGCCAACATGCTAAAATGAAACGTTGCAATCTCTCTCCTCCAGGGAAGGTGCTGGGCAGGAATTGTCTTGCTGGTCCTCACTTGCCCTGGCAGTCATTGCAGATAAACAGCAAGTCTGGGGCTCTGCTCTTTCCTAGCCTTGCAAACAGCCACTGCAGTTCATCTCCCTCGTGAGCACCAAAATGCTAAAATGAAACGTTGCACTCTCTCTCCTCCAAGGAAGGTCCTAGGCAGGAATTGTCTTGCTGGTCCTCACTTGCCCTGGCAGTGATTGCAGATTATCAGCAAGTCTGGGGCTCTGCTCTTTCCTAGCCTTGGAAACAGCCAATGCAGTTCGTCTCCGTCGTGAGCGCCAAAATGCTAAAATGAAATGTTGCACTCTCTCTCCTCCAATTAAGTCCCTAGACAGGAATTGTCTCGAAGGTCCTCACTTCCCCTGGCAGTCATTGCAGATAAACAGCAAGACTGGTGCTCTGCTCTTTCGTAGCCTTGCAAACACCAAATGCAGTTCGTCTCCCTCGTGAGCGCCAAAATGCTATAAATGCAACGTTGCACTCCCTCTCCTCTAAGGAAGGTCCTAGGCAGGAATTGCCTTGCTGGTCCTCACTTGCCCTGGCAGTCATTGCAGATAAACAGCAAGACTGGGGCTCTGCTCTTTCCTAGCCTTGCAAACAGCCAATGAAGTTCGTCTCCCTCGTGAGCGCCAACATGCTAAAATGAAACGTTGCACTCTCTCTCCTCCAAGGAAGGTCCTAGGCAGGAATTGTCTTGCTGGTCCTCACTTGCCCTGGCAGTCATTGCAGATAAACAGCAAGACTGGGGCTCTGCTCTTTCCGAGCCTTGCAAACAGCCAATGCAGTTCGTTAGCTCGTGAGCGCCAAAAAGCTAAAATGAAACGTTGCACTCTCTCTCCTCTAAGGAAGGTCCTAGGCAGGAATTATCCTGCTGATCCTCACTTGCCCTGGCAGTCATTGCAGATAAACAGCAAGACTGGGTCTCTGCTCTTTCCTAGCCTTGCAAACAGCCAATGCAGTTCGTCTCCCTCGTGAGTGCCAAAATGCTAAAATGAAACGTTGCACTCTCTCTGCTCTAAGTAAGGCGCTAGGCAGGAATTGTCTTGCTGGTCCTCACTTGCCCTGGCAGTCATTGCAGATAAACAGCAAGACTGGGGCTCTGCTCTTTCCTAGCCTTGCAAAGAGCCAATGCAGTTCGTCTCCGTCGTGAGCGCCAAAATGCTAAAATGAAACGTTGCACTCCCTCTCATCTAAGGAAGGTGCTAGGCAGGAATTGTCTTGCTGGTCCTCACTTGCCCTGGCAGTCATTGCAGATAAACAGCAAGACTGGGGCTCTGCTCTTTCCTAGCCTTGCAAACAGCCAATGCAGTTCGTCTCCCTCGTGAGCGCCAAAATGCTAAAATGAAACGTTGCACTCCCTCTTTTCCAAGGAAGCTCCTAGGCAGGAATTGTCTTGCTGGTCCTCACTTGCCCTGGCAGTCATTGCAGATAAACAGCAAGACTGGGGCTCTGCTCTTTCCTAGCCTTGCAAACAGCCAATGCAGTTCGTCTCCCTCGTGAGCGCCAACATGCTAAAATGAAACGTTGCACTCCCTCTCCTCCAAGGAATGTGCTAGGCAGGAATTGTCTTGCTGGTCCTCACTTGCCCTGGCAGTCATTGCAGATAAAGAGCAAGACTGGGGCTCTGCTCTTTCCTAGCCTTGCAAACAGCCAATGCAGTTCGTCTCCCTCGTGAGCGCCAACATGCTAAAATGAAACGTTGCAATCTCTCTCCTCCAGGGAAGGTGCTGGGCAGGAATTGTCTTGCTGGTCCTCACTTGCCCTGGCAGTCATTGCAGATAAACAGCAAGTCTGGGGCTCTGCTCTTTCCTAGCCTTGCAAACAGCCACTGCAGTTCATCTCCCTCGTGAGCACCAAAATGCTAAAATGAAACGTTGCACTCTCTCTCCTCCAAGGAAGGTCCTAGGCAGGAATTGTCTTGCTGGTCCTCACTTGCCCTGGCAGTGATTGCAGATTATCAGCAAGTCTGGGGCTCTGCTCTTTCCTAGCCTTGGAAACAGCCAATGCAGTTCGTCTCCGTCGTGAGCGCCAAAATGCTAAAATGAAATGTTGCACTCTCTCTCCTCCAATTAAGTCCCTAGACAGGAATTGTCTCGAAGGTCCTCACTTCCCCTGGCAGTCATTGCAGATAAACAGCAAGACTGGTGCTCTGCTCTTTCGTAGCCTTGCAAACACCAAATGCAGTTCGTCTCCCTCGTGAGCGCCAAAATGCTATAAATGCAACGTTGCACTCCCTCTCCGCTAAGGAAGGTCCTAGGCAGGAATTGCCTTGCTGGTCCTCACTTGCCCTGGCAGTCATTGCAGATAAACAGCAAGACTGGGGCTCTGCTCTTTCCTAGCCTTGCAAACAGCCAATGAAGTTCGTCTCCCTCGTGAGCGCCAACATGCTAAAATGAAACGTTGCACTCTCTCTCCTCCAAGGAAGGTCCTAGGCAGGAATTGTCTTGCTGGTCCTCACTTGCCCTGGCAGTGATTGCAGATTATCAGCAAGTCTGGGGCTCTGCTCTTTCCTAGCCTTGCAAACAGCCAGTGCAGTTCATCTCCCTCGTGAGCGCCAAAATGCTAAAATGAAACGTTGCACTATCTCTCCTCCAAGGAAGCTCCTAGGCAGGAATTGTCTTGCTGGTCCTCACTTGCCCTGGCAGTGATTGCAGATTATCAGCAAGTCTGGGGCTCTGCTCTTTCCTAGCCTTGCAAACAGCCAGTGCAGTTCATCTCCCTCGTGAGCGCCAAAATGCTAAAATGAAACGTTGCACTATCTCTCCTCCAAGGAAGGTCCTAGGCAGGAATTGTCTTGCTGGTCCTCACTTGCCCTGGCAGTCATTGCAGATAAACAGCAAGACTGGGGCTCTGCTCTTTCCTAGCCTTGCAAACAGCCAATGCAGTTCGTCTCCCTCGTGAGCGCCAACATGCTAATATGAAACGTTGCACTCTCTCTCCTCCAAGGAAGGTGCTAGGCAGGAATTTTCTTGCTGGTCCTCACTTGCCCTGGCAGTCATTGCAGATAAACAGCAAGACTGGGGCTCTGCTCTTTCCTAGCCTTGCAAACAGCCAATGCAGTTCGTCTCCCTCGTGAGCGCCAAAATGCTAAAATGAAACGTTGCACTCTCTCTCCTCCAAGGAAGGTGCTAGGCAGGAATTGTCTTGCTGGTCCTCACTTGCCCTGGCAGTCATTGCAGATAAACAGCAAGACTGGGGCTCTGCTCTTTCCTAGCCTTGCAAACAGCCAATGCAGTTCGTCTCCCTCGTGAGCGCCAAAAAGATAAAATGGAACGTTGCACTCCCTCTCCTCTAAGGAAGGTGCTAGGCAGGAATTGTCTTGCTGGTCCTCACTTGCCCTGGCAGTCATTGCAGATAAACAGCAGGACTGGGGCTCTGCTCTTTCCTAGCCTTGCAAACAGCCAATGCAGTTCGTCTCCCTCGTGAGCGCCAACATTCTAAAATGAAACGTTGCAATCTCTCTCCTCCAAGGAAGGTGCTAGGCAGGAATTGTCTTGCTGGTCCTCACTTGCCCTGGCAGTCATTGCAGATAAACAGCAAGACTGGGGCTCTGCTCTTTCCTAGCCTTGCAAACAGCAAATGCAGTTCGTCTCCCTCGTGAGCGCCAACATGCTAAAATGAAACGTTGCACTCTCTCTCCTCCAAGGAAGGTGCTAGGCAGGAATTGTCTTCCTGGTCCTCACTTGCCCTGGCAGTCATTGCACATGAACAGCAAGACTGGGGCTCTGCTCTTTCCTAGCCTTGCAAACAGCCAATGCAGTTCGTCTCCCTCGTGAGCGCCAAAAAGATAAAATGGAACGTTGCACTCCCTCTCCTCTAAGGAAGGTGCTAGGCAGGAATTGTCTTGCTGGTCCTCACTTGCCCTGGCAGTCATTGCAGATAAACAGCAGGACTGGGGCTCTGCTCTTTCCTAGCCTTGCAAACAGCCAATGCAGTTCGTCTCCCTCGTGAGCGCCAACATGCTAAAATGAAACGTTGCACTCTCTCTCCTCCAAGGAAGGTGCTAGGCAGGAATTGTCTTGCTGGTCCTCACTTGCCCTGGCAGTCATTGCAGATAAACAGCAAGACTGGGGCTCTGCTCTTTCCTAGCCTTGCAAACAGCCAATGAAGTTCGTCTCCCTCGTGAGCGCCAAAATGCTAAAATGAAACGTTGCACTCCCCCTCCTCTAAGGAAGGTGCTAGGCAGGAATTGTCTTGCTGGTCCTCACTTGCCCTGGCAGTCATTGCAGATAAACAGCAAGACTGGGGCTCTGCTCTTTCCTAGCCTTGCAAACAGCCACTGCAGTTCATCTCCCTCGTGAGCACCAACATGCTAAAATGAAACGTTGCAATCTCTCTCCTCCAAGGAAGGTGCTAGGCAGGAATTGTCTTGCTGGTCCTCACTTGCCCTGGCAGTCATTGCAGATAAACAGCAAGACTGGGGCTCTGCTCTTTCCTAGCCTTGCAAACAGCCAATGCAGTTCGTCTCCCTCGTGAGCGCCAACATGCTAATATGAAACGTTGCACTCTCTCTCCTCCAAGGAAGGTGCTAGGCAGGAATTGTCTTGCTGGTCCTCACTTGCCCTGGCAGTCATTGCAGATAAACAGCAAGACTGGGGCTCTGCTCTTTCCGAGCCTTGCAAATAGCCAATGCAGTTCGTTAGCTCGTGAGCGCCAAAAAGCTAAAATGAAACGTTGCACTCTCTCTCCTCTAAGGAAGGTCCTAGGCAGGAATTATCCTGCTGATCCTCACTTGCCCTGGCAGTCATTGCAGATAAACAGCAAGACTGGGTCTCTGCTCTTTCCTAGCCTTGCAAACAGCCAATGCAGTTCGTCTCCCTCGTGAGTGCCAAAATGCTAAAATGAAACGTTGCACTCTCTCTGCTCTAAGTAAGGCGCTAGGCAGGAATTGTCTTGCTGGTCCTCACTTGCCCTGGCAGTCATTGCAGATAAACAGCAAGACTGGGGCTCTGCTCTTTCCTAGCCTTGCAAAGAGCCAATGCAGTTCGTCTCCGTCGTGAGCGCCAAAATGCTAAAATGAAACGTTGCACTCCCTCTCATCTAAGGAAGGTGCTAGGCAGGAATTGTCTTGCTGGTCCTCACTTGCCCTGGCAGTCATTGCAGATAAACAGCAAGACTGGGGCTCTGCTCTTTCCTAGCCTTGCAAACAGCCAATGCAGTTCGTCTCCCTCGTGAGCGCCAAAATGCTAAAATGAAACGTTGCACTCCCTCTTTTCCAAGGAAGCTCCTAGGCAGGAATTGTCTTGCTGGTCCTCACTTGCCCTGGCAGTCATTGCAGATAAACAGCAAGACTGGGGCTCTGCTCTTTCCTAGCCTTGCAAACAGCCAATGCAGTTCGTCTCCCTCGTGAGCGCCAACATGCTAAAATGAAACGTTGCACTCCCTCTCCTCCAAGGAATGTGCTAGGCAGGAATTGTCTTGCTGGTCCTCACTTGCCCTGGCAGTCATTGCAGATAAAGAGCAAGACTGGGGCTCTGCTCTTTCCTAGCCTTGCAAACAGCCAATGCAGTTCGTCTCCCTCGTGAGCGCCAACATGCTAAAATGAAACGTTGCAATCTCTCTCCTCCAGGGAAGGTGCTGGGCAGGAATTGTCTTGCTGGTCCTCACTTGCCCTGGCAGTCATTGCAGATAAACAGCAAGTCTGGGGCTCTGCTCTTTCCTAGCCTTGCAAACAGCCACTGCAGTTCATCTCCCTCGTGAGCACCAAAATGCTAAAATGAAACGTTGCACTCTCTCTCCTCCAAGGAAGGTCCTAGGCAGGAATTGTCTTGCTGGTCCTCACTTGCCCTGGCAGTGATTGCAGATTATCAGCAAGTCTGGGGCTCTGCTCTTTCCTAGCCTTGGAAACAGCCAATGCAGTTCGTCTCCGTCGTGAGCGCCAAAATGCTAAAATGAAATGTTGCACTCTCTCTCCTCCAATTAAGTCCCTAGACAGGAATTGTCTCGAAGGTCCTCACTTCCCCTGGCAGTCATTGCAGATAAACAGCAAGACTGGTGCTCTGCTCTTTCGTAGCCTTGCAAACACCAAATGCAGTTCGTCTCCCTCGTGAGCGCCAAAATGCTATAAATGCAACGTTGCACTCCCTCTCCTCTAAGGAAGGTCCTAGGCAGGAATTGCCTTGCTGGTCCTCACTTGCCCTGGCAGTCATTGCAGATAAACAGCAAGACTGGGGCTCTGCTCTTTCCTAGCCTTGCAAACAGCCAATGAAGTTCGTCTCCCTCGTGAGCGCCAACATGCTAAAATGAAACGTTGCACTCTCTCTCCTCCAAGGAAGGTCCTAGGCAGGAATTGTCTTGCTGGTCCTCACTTGCCCTGGCAGTGATTGCAGATTATCAGCAAGTCTGGGGCTCTGCTCTTTCCTAGCCTTGCAAACAGCCAGTGCAGTTCATCTCCCTCGTGAGCGCCAAAATGCTAAAATGAAACGTTGCACTATCTCTCCTCCAAGGAAGGTCCTAGGCAGGAATTGTCTTGCTGGTCCTCACTTGCCCTGGCAGTGATTGCAGATTATCAGCAAGTCTGGGGCTCTGCTCTTTCCTAGCCTTGCAAACAGCCAGTGCAGTTCATCTCCCTCGTGAGCGCCAAAATGCTAAAATGAAACGTTGCACTATCTCTCCTCCAAGGAAGGTCCTAGGCAGGAATTGTCTTGCTGGTCCTCACTTGCCCTGGCAGTCATTGCAGATAAACAGCAAGACTGGGGCTCTGCTCTTTCCTAGCCTTGCAAACAGCCAATGCAGTTCGTCTCCCTCGTGAGCGCCAACATGCTAATATGAAACGTTGCACTCTCTCTCCTCCAAGGAAGGTGCTAGGCAGGAATTGTCTTGCTGGTCCTCACTTGCCCTGGCAGTCATTGCAGATAAACAGCAAGACTGGGGCTCTGCTCTTTCCTAGCCTTGCAAACAGCCAATGCAGTTCGTCTCCCTCGTGAGCGCCAAAATGCTAAAATGAAACGTTGCACTCTCTCTCCTCCAAGGAAGGTGCTAGGCAGGAATTGTCTTGCTGGTCCTCACTTGCCCTGGCAGTCATTGCAGATAAACAGCAAGACTGGGGCTCTGCTCTTTCCTAGCCTTGCAAACAGCCAATGCAGTTCGTCTCCCTCGTGAGCGCCAAAAAGATAAAATGGAACGTTGCACTCCCTCTCCTCTAAGGAAGGTGCTAGGCAGGAATTGTCTTGCTGGTCCTCACTTGCCCTGGCAGTCATTGCAGATAAACAGCAGGACTGGGGCTCTGCTCTTTCCTAGCCTTGCAAACAGCCAATGCAGTTCGTCTCCCTCGTGAGCGCCAACATTCTAAAATGAAACGTTGCAATCTCTCTCCTCCAAGGAAGGTGCTAGGCAGGAATTGTCTTGCTGGTCCTCACTTGCCCTGGCAGTCATTGCAGATAAACAGCAAGACTGGGGCTCTGCTCTTTCCTAGCCTTGCAAACAGCAAATGCAGTTCGTCTCCCTCGTGAGCGCCAAAATGCTAAAATGAAACGTTGCACTCTCTCTCCTCCAAGGAAGGTGCTAGGCAGGAATTGTCTTGCTGGTCCTCACTTGCCCTGGCAGTCATTGCACATGAACAGAAAGACTGGGGCTCTGCTCTTTCCTAGCCTTGCAAACAGCCAATGCAGTTCGTCTCCCTCGTGAGCGCCAAAAAGATAAAATGGAACGTTGCACTCCCTCTCCTCTAAGGAAGGTGCTAGGCAGGAATTGTCTTGCTGGTCCTCACTTGCCCTCGCAGTCATTGCAGATAAACAGCAGGACTGGGGCTCTGCTCTTTCCTAGCCTTGCAAACAGCCAATGCAGTTCGTCTCCCTCGTGAGCGCCAACATGCTAAAATGAAACGTTGCACTCTCTCTCCTCCAAGGAAGGTGCTAGGCAGGAATTGTCTTGCTGGTCCTCACTTGCCCTGGCAGTCATTGCAGATAAACAGCAAGACTGGGGCTCTGCTCTTTCCTAGCCTTGCAAACAGCCAATGAAGTTCGTCTCCCTCGTGAGCGCCAAAATGCTAAAATGAAACGTTGCACTCCCTCTCCTCTAAGGAAGGTGCTAGGCAGGAATTGTCTTGCTGGTCCTCACTTGCCCTGGCAGTCATTGCAGATAAACAGCAAGACTGGGGCTCTGCTCTTTCCTAGCCTTGCAAACAGCCACTGCAGTTCATCTCCCTCGTGAGCACCAACATGCTAAAATGAAACGTTGCAATCTCTCTCCTCCAAGGAAGGTGCTAGGCAGGAATTGTCTTGCTGGTCCTCACTTGCCCTGGCAGTCATTGCAGATAAACAGCAAGACTGGGGCTCTGCTCTTTCCTAGCCTTGCAAACAGCCAATGCAGTTCGTCTCCCTCCTGAGCGCCAACATGCTAATATGAAACGTTGCACTCTCTCTCCTCCAAGGAAGGTGCTAGGCAGGAATTGTCTTGCTGGTCCTCACTTGCCCTGGCAGTCATTGCAGATAAACAGCAAGACTGGGGCTCTGCTCTTTCCTAGCCTTGCAAAGAGCCAATGCAGTTCGTCTCCCTCGTGAGCGCCAACATGCTAAAATGAAACGTTGCACTCCCTCTCCTCTAAGGAAGGTGCTAGGCAGGAATTGTCTTGCTGGTCCTCACTTGCCCTGGCAGTCATTGCAGATAAACAGCTAGACTGGGGCTCTGCTCTTTCCTAGCCTTGCAAAGAGCCAATGCAGTTCGTCTCCCTCGTGAGCGCCAAAATGCTAAAATGAAACGTTGCACTCCCTCTCCTCTAAGGAAGGTGCTAGGCAGGAATTGTCTTGCTGGTCCTCACTTGCCCTGGCAGTCATTGCAGATAAACAGCAAGACTGGGGCTCTGCTCTTTCCTAGCCTTGCAAACAGCCAATGCAGTTCGTCTCCCTCGTGAGCGCCAAAATGCTAAAATGAAACGTTGCACTCTCTCTCCTCCAAGGAAGGTGCTAGGCAGGAATTGTCTTGCTGGTCCTCACTTGCCCTGGCAGTCATTGCAGATAAACAGCAAGACTGGGGCTCTGCTCTTTCCTAGCCTTGTAAACAGCCAATGAAGTTCGTCTCCCTCGTGAGAGCCAAAAAGATAAAATGGAACGTTGCACTACCTCTCCTCTAAGGAAGGTGCTAGGCAGGAATTGTCTTGCTGGTCCTCACTTGCCCTGGCAGTCATTGCAGATAAACAGCAAGACTGGGGCTCTGCTCTTTCCTAGCCTTGCAAACAGCCAATGCAGTTCGTCTCCCTCGTGAGCGCCAAAATGCTAAAATGAAACGTTGCACTCCCTCTCCTCTAAGGAAGGTGCTAGGCAGGAATTGTCTTGCTGGTCCTCACTTGCCCTGGCAGTCATTGCAGATAAACAGCAAGACTGGGGCTCTACTCTTTCCTAGCCTTGCAAACAGCCAATGCAGTTCATCTCACTCGTGAGCGCTTAAATGCTAAAATGAAATGTTGCACTCTCTCTCCTCTAAGGAAGGTGCTAGGCAGGAATTGTCTTGCTGGTCCTCACTTGCCCTGGCAGTCATTGCAGATAAACAGCAAGACTGGGGCTCTGCTCTTTCCTAGCCTTGCAAAGAGCCAATGCAGTTCGTCTCCCTCGTGAGCGCCACAATGCTAAAATGAAACGTTGCACTCCCTCTCCTCTAAGGAAGGTGCTAGGCAGGAATTGTCTTGCTGGTCCTCACTTGCCATGGCAGTCATTGCAGATAAACAGCAAGACTGGGGCTCTGCTCTTTCCTAGCCTTGCAAACAGCCAATGCAGTTCGTCTCCCTCGTGAGCGCCAACATGCTAAAATGAAACGTTGCACTCTCTCTCCTCCAAGGAAGGTGCTAGGCAGGAATTGTCTTGCTGGTCCTCACTTGCCCTGGCAGTCATTGCAGATAAACAGCAAGACTGGGGCTCTGCTCTTTCCTAGCCTTGCAAACAGCCAATGCAGTTCGTCTCCCTCGTGAGCGCCAAAAAGATAAAATGGAACGTTGCACTCCCTCTCCTCTAAGGAAGGTGCTAGGCAGGAATTGTCTTGCTGGTCCTCACTTGCCCTCGCAGTCATTGCAGATAAACAGCAGGACTGGGGCTCTGCTCTTTCCTAGCCTTGCAAACAGCCAATGCAGTTCGTCTCCCTCGTGAGCGCCAACATGCTAAAATGAAACGTTGCAATCTCTCTCCTCCAAGGAAGGTGCTAGGCAGGAATTGTCTTGCTGGTCCTCACTTGCCCTGGCAGTCATTGCAGATAAACAGCAAGACTGGGGCTCTGCTCTTTCCTAGCCTTGCAAACAGCCAATGCAGTTCGTCTCCCTCGTGAGCGCCAAAATGCTAAAATGAAACGTTGCACTCCCTCTCCTCTAAGGAAGGTGCTAGGCAGGAATTGTCTTGCTGGTCCTCACTTGCCCTGGCAGTCATTGCAGATAAACAGCAAGACTGGGGCTCTGCTCTTTCCTAGCCTTGCAAACAGCCAATGCAGTTCGTCTCCCTCGTGAGCGCCAAAATGCTAAAATGAAACGTTGCACTCCCTCTCCTCTAAGGAAGGTGCTAGGCAGGAATTGTCTTGCTGGTCCTCACTTGCCCTGGCAGTCATTGCAGATAAACAGCAAGTCTGGGGCTCTGCTCTTTCCTAGCCTTGCAAACAGCCACTGCAGTTCATCTCCCTCGTGAGCACCAAAATGCTAAAATGAAACGTTGCACTCTCTCTCCTCCAAGGAAGGTCCTAGGCAGGAATTGTCTTGCTGGTCCTCACTTGCCCTGGCAGTGATTGCAGATTATCAGCAAGTCTGGGGCTCTGCTCTTTCCTAGCCTTGGAAATAGCCAATGCAGTTCGTCTCCGTCGTGAGCGCCAAAATGCTAAAATGAAATGTTGCACTCTCTCTCCTCCAAATAAGTCCCTAGACAGGAATTGTCTCGAAGGTCCTCACTTCCCCTGGCAGTCATTGCAGATAAACAGCAAGACTGGTGCTCTGCTCTTTCGTAGCCTTGCAAACACCAAATGCAGTTCGTCTCCCTCGTGAGCGCCAAAATGCTATAAATGCAACGTTGCACTCCCTCTCCTCTAAGGAAGGTCCTAGGCAGGAATTGCCTTGCTGGTCCTCACTTGCCCTGGCAGTCATTGCAGATAAACAGCAAGACTGGGGCTCTGCTCTTTCCTAGCCTTGCAAACAGCCAATGAAGTTCGTCTCCCTCGTGAGCGCCAACATGCTAAAATGAAACGTTGCACTCTCTCTCCTCCAAGGAAGGTCCTAGGCAGGAATTGTCTTGCTGGTCCTCACTTGCCCTGGCAGTGATTGCAGATTATCAGCAAGTCTGGGGCTCTGCTCTTTCCTAGCCTTGCAAACAGCCAGTGCAGTTCATCTCCCTCGTGAGCGCCAAAATGCTAAAATGAAACGTTGCACTATCTCTCCTCCAAGGAAGGTCCTAGGCAGGAATTGTCTTGCTGGTCCTCACTTGCCCTGGCAGTGATTGCAGATAAACAGCAAGACTGGGGCTCTGCTCTTTCCTAGCCTTGCAAACAGCCAATGCAGTTCGTCTCCCTCGTGAGCGCCAACATGCTAATATGAAACGTTGCACTCTCTCTCCTCCAAGGAAGGTGCTAGGCAGGAATTGTCTTGCTGGTCCTCACTTGCCCTGGCAGTCATTGCAGATAAACAGCAAGACTGGGGCTCTGCTCTTTCCTAGCCTTGCAAACAGCCAATGCAGTTCGTCTCCCTCGTGAGCGCCAAAATGCTAAAATGAAACGTTGCACTCTCTCTCCTCCAAGGAAGGTGCTAGGCAGGAATTGTCTTGCTGGTCCTCACTTGCCCTGGCAGTCATTGCAGATAAACAGCAAGACTGGGGCTCTGCTCTTTCCTAGCCTTGCAAACAGCCAATGCAGTTCGTCTCCCTCGTGAGCGCCAAAAAGATAAAATGGAACGTTGCACTCCCTCTCCTCTAAGGAAGGTCCTAGGCAGGAATTGCCTTGCTGGTCCTCACTTGCCCTGGCAGTCATTGCAGATAAACAGCAGGACTGGGGCTCTGCTCTTTCCTAGCCTTGCAAACAGCCAATGCAGTTCGTCTCCCTCGTGAGCGCCAACATTCTAAAATGAAACGTTGCAATCTCTCTCCTCCAAGGAAGGTGCTAGGCAGGAATTGTCTTGCTGGTCCTCACTTGCCCTGGCAGTCATTGCAGATAAACAGCAAGACTGGGGCTCTGCTCTTTCCTAGCCTTGCAAACAGCAAATGCAGTTCGTCTCCCTCGTGAGCGCCAACATGCTAAAATGAAACGTTGCACTCTCTCTCCTCCAAGGAAGGTGCTAGGCAGGAATTGTCTTCCTGGTCCTCACTTGCCCTGGCAGTCATTGCACATGAACAGCAAGACTGGGGCTCTGCTCTTTCCTAGCCTTGCAAACAGCCAATGCAGTTCGTCTCCCTCGTGAGCGCCAAAAAGATAAAATGGAACGTTGCACTCCCTCTCCTCTAAGGAAGGTGCTAGGCAGGAATTGTCTTGCTGGTCCTCACTTGCCCTCGCAGTCATTGCAGATAAACAGCAGGACTGGGGCTCTGCTCTTTCCTAGCCTTGCAAACAGCCAATGCAGTTCGTCTCCCTCGTGAGCGCCAACATGCTAAAATGAAACGTTGCACTCTCTCTCCTCCAAGGAAGGTGCTAGGCAGGAATTGTCTTGCTGGTCCTCACTTGCCCTGGCAGTCATTGCAGATAAACAGCAAGACTGGGGCTCTGCTCTTTCCTAGCCTTGCAAACAGCCAATGCAGTTCGTCTCCCTCGTGAGCGCCAAAATGCTAAAATGAAACGTTGCACTCCCTCTCCTCTAAGGAAGGTGCTAGGCAGGAATTGTCTTGCTGGTCCTCACTTGCCCTGGCAGTCATTGCAGATAAACAGCAAGACTGGGGCTCTGCTCTTTCCTAGCCTTGCAAACAGCCAATGCAGTTCGTCTCCCTCGTGAGCGCCAAAATGCTAAAATGAAACGTTGCACTCCCTCTCCTCTAAGGAAGGTGCTAGGCAGGAATTGTCTTGCTGGTCCTCACTTGCCCTGGCAGTCATTGCAGATAAACAGCAAGTCTGGGGCTCTGCTCTTTCCTAGCCTTGCAAACAGCCACTGCAGTTCATCTCCCTCGTGAGCACCAAAATGCTAAAATGAAACGTTGCACTCTCTCTCCTCCAAGGAAGGTCCTAGGCAGGAATTGTCTTGCTGGTCCTCACTTGCCCTGGCAGTGATTGCAGATTATCAGCAAGTCTGGGGCTCTGCTCTTTCCTAGCCTTGGAAACAGCCAATGCAGTTCGTCTCCGTCGTGAGCGCCAAAATGCTAAAATGAAATGTTGCACTCTCTCTCCTCCAAATAAGTCCCTAGACAGGAATTGTCTCGAAGGTCCTCACTTCCCCTGGCAGTCATTGCAGATAAACAGCAAGACTGGTGCTCTGCTCTTTCGTAGCCTTGCAAACACCAAATGCAGTTCGTCTCCCTCGTGAGCGCCAAAATGCTATAAATGCAACGTTGCACTCCCTCTCCTCTAAGGAAGGTCCTAGGCAGGAATTGCCTTGCTGGTCCTCACTTGCCCTGGCAGTCATTGCAGATAAACAGCAAGACTGGGGCTCTGCTCTTTCCTAGCCTTGCAAACAGCCAATGAAGTTCGTCTCCCTCGTGAGCGCCAACATGCTAAAATGAAACGTTGCACTCTCTCTCCTCCAAGGAAGGTCCTAGGCAGGAATTGTCTTGCTGGTCCTCACTTGCCCTGGCAGTGATTGCAGATTATCAGCAAGTCTGGGGCTCTGCTCTTTCCTAGCCTTGCAAACAGCCAGTGCAGTTCATCTCCCTCGTGAGCGCCAAAATGCTAAAATGAAACGTTGCACTATCTCTCCTCCAAGGAAGGTCCTAGGCAGGAATTGTCTTGCTGGTCCTCACTTGCCCTGGCAGTGATTGCAGATAAACAGCAAGACTGGGGCTCTGCTCTTTCCTAGCCTTGCAAACAGCCAATGCAGTTCGTCTCCCTCGTGAGCGCCAACATGCTAATATGAAACGTTGCACTCTCTCTCCTCCAAGGAAGGTGCTAGGCAGGAATTGTCTTGCTGGTCCTCACTTGCCCTGGCAGTCATTGCAGATAAACAGCAAGACTGGGGCTCTGCTCTTTCCTAGCCTTGCAAACAGCCAATGCAGTTCGTCTCCCTCGTGAGCGCCAAAATGCTAAAATGAAACGTTGCACTCTCTCTCCTCCAAGGAAGGTGCTAGGCAGGAATTGTCTTGCTGGTCCTCACTTGCCCTGGCAGTCATTGCAGATAAACAGCAAGACTGGGGCTCTGCTCTTTCCTAGCCTTGCAAACAGCCAATGCAGTTCGTCTCCCTCGTGAGCGCCAAAAAGATAAAATGGAACGTTGCACTCCCTCTCCTCTAAGGAAGGTGCTAGGCAGGAATTGTCTTGCTGGTCCTCACTTGCCCTGGCAGTCATTGCAGATAAACAGCAGGACTGGGGCTCTGCTCTTTCCTAGCCTTGCAAACAGCCAATGCAGTTCGTCTCCCTCGTGAGCGCCAACATTCTAAAATGAAACGTTGCAATCTCTCTCCTCCAAGGAAGGTGCTAGGCAGGAATTGTCTTGCTGGTCCTCACTTGCCCTGGCAGTCATTGCAGATAAACAGCAAGACTGGGGCTCTGCTCTTTCCTAGCCTTGCAAACAGCAAATGCAGTTCGTCTCCCTCGTGAGCGCCAACATGCTAAAATGAAACGTTGCACTCTCTCTCCTCCAAGGAAGGTGCTAGGCAGGAATTGTCTTCCTGGTCCTCACTTGCCCTGGCAGTCATTGCACATGAACAGCAAGACTGGGGCTCTGCTCTTTCCTAGCCTTGCAAACAGCCAATGCAGTTCGTCTCCCTCGTGAGCGCCAAAAAGATAAAATGGAACGTTGCACTCCCTCTCCTCTAAGGAAGGTGCTAGGCAGGAATTGTCTTGCTGGTCCTCACTTGCCCTCGCAGTCATTGCAGATAAACAGCAGGACTGGGGCTCTGCTCTTTCCTAGCCTTGCAAAGAGCCAATGCAGTTCGTCTCCCTCGTGAGCGCCAACATGCTAAAATGAAACGTTGCACTCTCTCTCCTCCAAGGAAGGTGCTAGGCAGGAATTGTCTTGCTGGTCCTCACTTGCCCTGGCAGTCATTGCAGATAAACAGCAAGACTGGGGCTCTGCTCTTTCCTAGCCTTGCAAACAGCCAATGCAGTTCGTCTCCCTCGTGAGCGCCAACATTCTAAAATGAAACGTTGCACTCCCTCTCCTCTAAGGAAGGTGCTAGGCAGGAATTGTCTTGCTGGTCCTCACTTGCCCTGGCAGTCATTGCAGATAAACAGCAAGACTGGGGCTCTGCTCTTTCCTAGCCTTGCAAACAGCCACTGCAGTTCATCTCCCTCGTGAGCACCAACATGCTAAAATGAAACGTTGCAATCTCTCTCCTCCAAGGAAGGTGCTAGGCAGGAATTGTCTTGCTGGTCCTCACTTGCCCTGGCAGTCATTGCAGATAAACAGCAAGACTGGGGCTCTGCTCTTTCCTAGCCTTGCAAACAGCCAATGCAGTTCGTCTCCCTCCTGAGCGCCAACATGCTAATATGAAACGTTGCACTCTCTCTCCTCCAAGGAAGGTGCTAGGCAGGAATTGTCTTGCTGGTCCTCACTTGCCCTGGCAGTCATTGCAGATAAACAGCAAGACTGGGGCTCTGCTCTTTCCTAGCCTTGCAAAGAGCCAATGCAGTTCGTCTCCCTCGTGAGCGCCAACATGCTAAAATGAAACGTTGCACTCCCTCTCCTCTAAGGAAGGTGCTAGGCAGGAATTGTCTTGCTGGTCCTCACTTGCCCTGGCAGTCATTGCAGATAAACAGCTAGACTGGGGCTCTGCTCTTTCCTAGCCTTGCAAAGAGCCAATGCAGTTCGTCTCCCTCGTGAGCGCCAAAATGCTAAAATGAAACGTTGCACTCCCTCTCCTCTAAGGAAGGTGCTAGGCAGGAATTGTCTTGCTGGTCCTCACTTGCCCTGGCAGTCATTGCAGATAAACAGCAAGACTGGGGCTCTGCTCTTTCCTAGCCTTGCAAACAGCCAATGCAGTTCGTCTCCCTCGTGAGCGCCAAAATGCTAAAATGAAACGTTGCACTCTCTCTCCTCCAAGGAAGGTGCTAGGCAGGAATTGTCTTGCTGGTCCTCACTTGCCCTGGCAGTCATTGCAGATAAACAGCAAGACTGGGGCTCTGCTCTTTCCTAGCCTTGTAAACAGCCAATGAAGTTCGTCTCCCTCGTGAGAGCCAAAAAGATAAAATGGAACGTTGCACTACCTCTCCTCTAAGGAAGGTGCTAGGCAGGAATTGTCTTGCTGGTCCTCACTTGCCCTGGCAGTGATTGCAGATAAAGAGCAAGACTGGGGCTCTGCTCTTTCCTAGCCTTGCAAACAGCCAATGCAGTTCGTCTCCCTCGTGAGCGCCAAAATGCTAAAATGAAACGTTGCACTCCCTCTCCTCTAAGGAAGGTGCTAGGCAGGAATTGTCTTGCTGGTCCTCACTTGCCCTGGCAGTCATTGCAGATAAACAGCAAGACTGGGGCTCTACTCTTTCCTAGCCTTGCAAACAGCCAATGCAGTTCATCTCACTCGTGAGCGCTTAAATGCTAAAATGAAATGTTGCACTCTCTCTCCTCTAAGGAAGGTGCTAGGCAGGAATTGTCTTGCTGGTCCTCACTTGCCCTGGCAGTCATTGCAGATAAACAGCAAGACTGGGGCTCTGCTCTTTCCTAGCCTTGCAAAGAGCCAATGCAGTTCGTCTCCCTCGTGAGCGCCACAATGCTAAAATGAAACGTTGCACTCCCTCTCCTCTAAGGAAGGTGCTAGGCAGGAATTGTCTTGCTGGTCCTCACTTGCCATGGCAGTCATTGCAGATAAACAGCAAGACTGGGGCTCTGCTCTTTCCTAGCCTTGCAAACAGCCAATGCAGTTCGTCTCCCTCGTGAGCGCCAACATGCTAAAATGAAACGTTGCACTCTCTCTCCTCCAAGGAAGGTGCTAGGCAGGAATTGTCTTGCTGGTCCTCACTTGCCCTGGCAGTCATTGCAGATAAACAGCAAGACTGGGGCTCTGCTCTTTCCTAGCCTTGCAAACAGCCAATGCAGTTCGTCTCCCTCGTGAGCGCCAACATGCTAATATGAAACGTTGCACTCTCTCTCCTCCAAGGAAGGTGCTAGGCAGGAATTGTCTTGCTGGTCCTCACTTGCCCTGGCAGTCATTGCAGATAAACAGCAAGACTGGGGCTCTGCTCTTTCCTAGCCTTGCAAAGAGCCAATGCAGTTCGTCTCCCTCGTGAGCGCCAACATGCTAAAATGAAACGTTGCACTCCCTCTCCTCTAAGGAAGGTGCTAGGCAGGAATTGTCTTGCTGGTCCTCACTTGCCCTGGCAGTCATTGCAGATAAACAGCTAGACTGGGGCTCTGCTCTTTCCTAGCCTTGCAAAGAGCCAATGCAGTTCGTCTCCCTCGTGAGCGCCAAAATGCTAAAATGAAACGTTGCACTCCCTCTCCTCTAAGGAAGGTGCTAGGCAGGAATTGTCTTGCTGGTCCTCACTTGCCCTGGCAGTCATTGCAGATAAACAGCAAGACTGGGGCTCTGCTCTTTCCTAGCCTTGCAAACAGCCAATGCAGTTCGTCTCCCTCGTGAGCGCCAACATGCTAAAATGAAACGTTGCACTCTCTCTCCTCCAAGGAAGGTGCTAGGCAGGAATTGTCTTGCTGGTCCTCACTTGCCCTGGCAGTCATTGCAGATAAACAGCAAGACTGGGGCTCTGCTCTTTCCTAGCCTTGTAAACAGCCAATGAAGTTCGTCTCCCTCGTGAGAGCCAAAAAGATAAAATGGAACGTTGCACTACCTCTCCTCTAAGGAAGGTGCTAGGCAGGAATTGTCTTGCTGGTCCTCACTTGCCCTGGCAGTCATTGCAGATAAACAGCAAGACTGGGGCTCTGCTCTTTCCTAGCCTTGCAAACAGCCAATGCAGTTCGTCTCCCTCGTGAGCGCCACAATGCTAAAATGAAACGTTGCACTCCCTCTCCTCTAAGGAAGGTGCTAGGCAGGAATTGTCTTGCTGGTCCTCACTTGCCCTGGCAGTCATTGCAGATAAACAGCAAGACTGGGGCTCTACTCTTTCCTAGCCTTGCAAACAGCCAATGCAGTTCATCTCACTCGTGAGCGCTTAAATGCTAAAATGAAATGTTGCACTCTCTCTCCTCTAAGGAAGGTGCTAGGCAGGAATTGTCTTGCTGGTCCTCACTTGCCCTGGCAGTCATTGCAGATAAACAGCAAGACTGGGGCTCTGCTCTTTCCTAGCCTTGCAAAGAGCCAATGCAGTTCGTCTCCCTCGTGAGCGCCACAATGCTAAAATGAAACGTTGCACTCCCTCTCCTCTAAGGAAGGTGCTAGGCAGGAATTGTCTTGCTGGTCCTCACTTGCCATGGCAGTCATTGCAGATAAACAGCAAGACTGGGGCTCTGCTCTTTCCTAGCCTTGCAAACAGCCAATGCAGTTCGTCTCCCTCGTGAGCGCCAACATGCTAAAATGAAACGTTGCACTCTCTCTCCTCCAAGGAAGGTGCTAGGCAGGAATTGTCTTGCTGGTCCTCACTTGCCCTGGCAGTCATTGCAGATAAACAGCAAGACTGGGGCTCTGCTCTTTCCTAGCCTTGCAAACAGCCAATGCAGTTCGTCTCCCTCGTGAGCGCCAACATGCTAATATGAAACGTTGCACTCTCTCTCCTCCAAGGAAGGTGCTAGGCAGGAATTGTCTTGCTGGTCCTCACTTGCCCTGGCAGTCATTGCAGATAAACAGCAAGACTGGGGCTCTGCTCTTTCCTAGCCTTGCAAAGAGCCAATGCAGTTCGTCTCCCTCGTGAGCGCCAACATGCTAAAATGAAACGTTGCACTCCCTCTCCTCTAAGGAAGGTGCTAGGCAGGAATTGTCTTGCTGGTCCTCACTTGCCCTGGCAGTCATTGCAGATAAACAGCTAGACTGGGGCTCTGCTCTTTCCTAGCCTTGCAAAGAGCCAATGCAGTTCGTCTCCCTCGTGAGCGCCAAAATGCTAAAATGAAACGTTGCACTCCCTCTCCTCTAAGGAAGGTGCTAGGCAGGAATTGTCTTGCTGGTCCTCACTTGCCCTGGCAGTCATTGCAGATAAACAGCAAGACTGGGGCTCTGCTCTTTCCTAGCCTTGCAAACAGCCAATGCAGTTCGTCTCCCTCGTGAGCGCCAACATGCTAAAATGAAACGTTGCACTCTCTCTCCTCCAAGGAAGGTGCTAGGCAGGAATTGTCTTGCTGGTCCTCACTTGCCCTGGCAGTCATTGCAGATAAACAGCAAGACTGGGGCTCTGCTCTTTCCTAGCCTTGTAAACAGCCAATGAAGTTCGTCTCCCTCGTGAGAGCCAAAAAGATAAAATGGAACGTTGCACTACCTCTCCTCTAAGGAAGGTGCTAGGCAGGAATTGTCTTGCTGGTCCTCACTTGCCCTGGCAGTCATTGCAGATAAACAGCAAGACTGGGGCTCTGCTCTTTCCTAGCCTTGCAAACAGCCAATGCAGTTCGTCTCCCTCGTGAGCGCCACAATGCTAAAATGAAACGTTGCACTCCCTCTCCTCTAAGGAAGGTGCTAGGCAGGAATTGTCTTGCTGGTCCTCACTTGCCCTGGCAGTCATTGCAGATAAACAGCAAGACTGGGGCTCTACTCTTTCCTAGCCTTGCAAACAGCCAATGCAGTTCATCTCACTCGTGAGCGCTTAAATGCTAAAATGAAATGTTGCACTCTCTCTCCTCTAAGGAAGGTGCTAGGCAGGAATTGTCTTGCTGGTCCTCACTTGCCCTGGCAGTCATTGCAGATAAACAGCAAGACTGGGGCTCTGCTCTTTCCTAGCCTTGCAAAGAGCCAATGCAGTTCGTCTCCCTCGTGAGCGCCACAATGCTAAAATGAAACGTTGCACTCCCTCTCCTCTAAGGAAGGTGCTAGGCAGGAATTGTCTTGCTGGTCCTCACTTGCCATGGCAGTCATTGCAGATAAACAGCAAGACTGGGGCTCTGCTCTTTCCTAGCCTTGCAAACAGCCAATGCAGTTCGTCTCCCTCGTGAGCGCCAACATGCTAAAATGAAACGTTGCACTCTCTCTCCTCCAAGGAAGGTGCTAGGCAGGAATTGTCTTGCTGGTCCTCACTTGCCCTGGCAGTCATTGCAGATAAACAGCAAGACTGGGGCTCTGCTCTTTCCTAGCCTTGCAAACAGCCAATGCAGTTCGTCTCCCTCGTGAGCGCCAAAAAGATAAAATGGAACGTTGCACTCCCTCTCCTCTAAGGAAGGTGCTAGGCAGGAATTGTCTTGCTGGTCCTCACTTGCCCTCGCAGTCATTGCAGATAAACAGCAGGACTGGGGCTCTGCTCTTTCCTAGCCTTGCAAACAGCCAATGCAGTTCGTTAGCTCGTGAGCGCCAAAAAGCTAAAATGAAACGTTGCACTCTCTCTCCTCTAAGGAAGGTACTAGGCAGGAATTATCCTGCTGATCCTCACTTGCCCTGGCAGTCATTGCAGATAAACAGCAAGACTGGGTCTCTGCTCTTTCCTAGCCTTGCAAACAGCCAATGCTGTTCGTCTCCCTCGTGAGTGCCAAAATGCTAAAATGAAACGTTGCACTCTCTCTGCTCTAAGTAAGGCGCTAGGCAGGAATTGTCTTGCTGGTCCTCACTTGCCCTGGCAGTCATTGCAGATAAACAGCAAGACTGGGGCTCTGCTCTTTCCTAGCCTTGCAAAGAGCCAATGCAGTTCGTCTCCGTCGTGAGCGCCAAAATGCTAAAATGAAACGTTGCACTCCCTCTCATCTAAGGAAGGTGCTAGGCAGGAATTGTCTTGCTGGTCCTCACTTGCCCTGGCAGTCATTGCAGATAAACAGCAAGACTGGGGCTCTGCTCTTTCCTAGCCTTGCAAACAGCCAATGCAGTTCGTCTCCCTCGTGAGCACTAAAATGCTAAAATGAAACGTTGCACTCCCTCTTTTCCAAGGAAGCTCCTAGGCAGGAATTGTCTTGCTGGTCCTCACTTGCCCTGGCAGTCATTGCAGATAAACAGCAAGACTGGGGCTCTGCTCTTTCCTAGCCTTGCAAACAGCCAATGCAGTTCGTCTCCCTCGTGAGCGCCAAAATGCTAAAATGAAACGTTGCACTCCCTCTCCTCCAAGGAAGGTGCTAGGCAGGAATTGTCTTGCTGGTCCTCACTTGCCCTGGCAGTCATTGCAGATAAAGAGCAAGACTGGGGCTCTGCTCTTTCCTAGCCTTGCAAACAGCCAATGAAGTTCGTCTCCCTCGTGAGCGCCAAAAAGATAAAATGGAACGTTGCACTACCTCTCCTCTAAGGAAGGTGCTAGGCAGGAATTGTCTTGCTGGTCCTCACTTGCCCTGGCAGTCATTGCAGATAAACAGCAAGACTGGGGCTCTGCTCTTTCCTAGCCTTGCAAACAGCCAATGCAGTTCGTCTCCCTCGTGAGCGCCAAAATGCTAAAATGAAACGTTGCACTCCCTCTCCTCTAAGGAAGGTGCTAGGCAGGAATTGTCTTGCTGGTCCTCACTTGCCCTGGCAGTCATTGCAGATAAACAGCAAGACTGGGGCTCTGCTCTTTCCTAGCCTTGCAAACAGCCAATGCAGTTCGTCTCCCTCGTGAGCGCCAAAATGCTAAAATGAAACGTTGCACTCCCTCTCCTCTAAGGAAGGTGCTAGGCAGGAATTGTCTTGCTGGTCCTCACTTGCCCTGGCAGTCATTGCAGATAAACAGCAAGACTGGGGCTCTACTCTTTCCTAGCATTGCAAACAGCCAATGCAGTTCATCTCACTCGTGAGCGCTTAAATGCTAAAATGAAATGTTGCACTCTCTCTCCTCTAAGGAAGGTGCTAGGCAGGAATTGTCTTGCTGGTCCTCACTTGCCCTGGCAGTCATTGCAGATAAACAGCAAGACTGGGGCTCTGCTCTTTCCTAGCCTTGCAAAGAGCCAATGCAGTTCGTCTCCATCGTGAGCGCCACAATGCTAAAATGGAACGTTGCACTCCCTCTCCTCTAAGGAAGGTGCTAGGCAGGAAATGTCTTGCTGGTCCTCACTTGCCCTGGCAGTCATTGCAGATAAACAGCAAGACTGGGGCTCTGCTCTCCTAGCCTTGCAAACAGCCACTGCAGTTCATCTCCCTCGTGAGAACCAACATGCTAAAATGAAACGTTGCACTCTCTCTCCTCCAAGGAAGGTGCTAGGCAGGAATTGTCTTGCTGGTCCTCACTTGCCCTGGCAGTCATTGCAGATAAACAGCATGACTGGGGCTCTGCTCTTTCCTAGCCTTGCAAACAGCCAATGCAGTTCGTCTCCCTCGTGAGCGCCAAAATGCTAAAATGAAACGTTGCACTCCCTGTCCTCCAAGGAAGGTGCTAGGCAGGAATTGTCTTGCTGGTCCTCACTTGCCCTGGCAGTCATTGCAGATAAAGAGCAAGACTGGGGCTCTGCTCTTTCCTAGCCTTGCAAACAGCCAATGAAGTTCGTCTCCCTCGTGAGCGCCAAAAAGATAAAATGGAACGTTGCACTACCTCTCCTCTAAGGAAGGTGCTAGGCAGGAATTGTCTTGCTGGTCCTCACTTGCCCTGGCAGTCATTGCAGATAAACAGCAAGACTGGGGCTCTGCTATTTCCTAGCCTTGCAAACAGCCAATGCAGTTCGTCTCCCTCGTGAGCGCCAAAATGCTAAAATGAAACGTTGCACTCCCTCTCCTCTAAGGAAGGTGCTAGGCAGGAATTGTCTTGCTGGTCCTCACTTGCCCTGGCAGTCATTGCAGATAAACAGCAAGACTGGGGCTCTGCTCTTTCCTAGCCTTGCAAACAGCCAATGCAGTTCATCTCACTCGTGAGCGCTTAAATGCTAAAATGAAATGTTGCACTCTCTCTCCTCTAAGGAAGGTGCTAGGCAGGAATTGTCTTGCTGGTCCTCACTTGCCCTGGCAGTCATTGCAGATAAACAGCAAGACTGGGGCTCTGCTCTTTCCTAGCCTTGCAAAGAGCCAATGCAGTTCGTCTCCCTCGTGAGCGCCACAATGCTAAAATGAAACGTTGCACTCCCTCCCTCTAAGGAAGGTCCTAGGCAGGAATTGTCTTGCTGGTCCTCACTTGCCCTGGCAGTGATTGCAGATTACCAGCAAGTCTGGGGCTCTGCTCTTTCCTAGCCTTGGAAACAGCCAATGCAGTTCGTCTCCGTCGTGAGCGCCAAAATGCTAAAATGAAATGTTGCACTCTCTCTCCTCCAATTAAGTCCCTAGACAGGAATTGTCTCGAAGGTCCTCACTTCCCCTGGCAGTCATTGCAGATAAACAGCAAGACTGGTGCTCTGCTCTTTCGTAGCCTTGCAAACACCAAATGCAGTTCGTCTCCCTCGTGAGCGCCAAAATGCTATAAATGCAACGTTGCACTCCCTCTCCTCTAAGGAAGGTCCTAGGCAGGAATTGCCTTGCTGGTCCTCACTTGCCCTTGCAGTCATTGCAGATAAACAGCAAGACTGGAGCTCTGCTCTTTCCTAGCCTTGCAAACAGCCAATGCAGTTCGTTCCTCGTGAGCGCCAAAAAGCTAAAATGAAACGTTGCGCTCTCACTCCTCCAAGGAAGCTCCTAGGCAGGAATTGTCTTCCTGGTCCTCACTTGCCCTGGCAGTCATTGCAGATAAACAGCAAGTCTGGGGCTCTGCTCTTTCCTAGCCTTGCAAAGAGCCAATGCAGTTCCTCTCCCTCGTGAGCGCTTAAATGCTAAAATGAAACGTTGCACTCTCTCTCCTGCAAGGAAGGTTCTAGGCAGGAATTGTCTCGCTGGTCCTCACTTGCCCTGGCAGTCATTGCAGATAAACAGCAAGACTGGGGCTCTGCTCTTTCCTAGCCTTGCAAACAGCCAATGCAGTTCGTCTCCCTCGTGAGCGCCAAAATGCTAAAATGAAACGTTGCACTCCCTCTCCTCTAAGGAAGGTGCTAGGCAGGAATTGTCTTGCTGGTCCTCACTTGCCCTGGCAGTCATTGCAGATAAACAGCAAGACTGGGGCTCTGCTCTTTCCTAGCCTTGCAAACAGCCAATGCAGTTCGTCTCCCTCGTGAGCGCCAAAATGCTAAAATGAAACGTTGCACTCCCTCTCCTCTAAGGAAGGTGCTAGGCAGGAATTGTCTTGCTGGTCCTCACTTGCCCTGGCAGTCATTGCAGATAAACAGCAAGACTGGGGCTCTACTCTTTCCTAGCATTGCAAACAGCCAATGCAGTTCATCTCACTCGTGAGCGCTTAAATGCTAAAATGAAATGTTGCACTCTCTCTCCTCTAAGGAAGGTGCTAGGCAGGAATTGTCTTGCTGGTCCTCACTTGCCCTGGCAGTCATTGCAGATAAACAGCAAGACTGGGGCTCTGCTCTTTCCTAGCCTTGCAAAGAGCCAATGCAGTTCGTCTCCATCGTGAGCGCCACAATGCTAAAATGGAACGTTGCACTCCCTCTCCTCTAAGGAAGGTGCTAGGCAGGAAATGTCTTGCTGGTCCTCACTTGCCCTGGCAGTCATTGCAGATAAACAGCAAGACTGGGGCTCTGCTCTCCTAGCCTTGCAAACAGCCACTGCAGTTCATCTCCCTCGTGAGAACCAACATGCTAAAATGAAACGTTGCACTCTCTCTCCTCCAAGGAAGGTGCTAGGCAGGAATTGTCTTGCTGGTCCTCACTTGCCCTGGCAGTCATTGCAGATAAACAGCATGACTGGGGCTCTGCTCTTTCCTAGCCTTGCAAACAGCCAATGCAGTTCGTCTCCCTCGTGAGCGCCAAAATGCTAAAATGAAACGTTGCACTCCCTGTCCTCCAAGGAAGGTGCTAGGCAGGAATTGTCTTGCTGGTCCTCACTTGCCCTGGCAGTCATTGCAGATAAAGAGCAAGACTGGGGCTCTGCTCTTTCCTAGCCTTGCAAACAGCCAATGAAGTTCGTCTCCCTCGTGAGCGCCAAAAAGATAAAATGGAACGTTGCACTACCTCTCCTCTAAGGAAGGTGCTAGGCAGGAATTGTCTTGCTGGTCCTCACTTGCCCTGGCAGTCATTGCAGATAAACAGCAAGACTGGGGCTCTGCTATTTCCTAGCCTTGCAAACAGCCAATGCAGTTCGTCTCCCTCGTGAGCGCCAAAATGCTAAAATGAAACGTTGCACTCCCTCTCCTCTAAGGAAGGTGCTAGGCAGGAATTGTCTTGCTGGTCCTCACTTGCCCTGGCAGTCATTGCAGATAAACAGCAAGACTGGGGCTCTGCTCTTTCCTAGCCTTGCAAACAGCCAATGCAGTTCATCTCACTCGTGAGCGCTTAAATGCTAAAATGAAATGTTGCACTCTCTCTCCTCTAAGGAAGGTGCTAGGCAGGAATTGTCTTGCTGGTCCTCACTTGCCCTGGCAGTCATTGCAGATAAACAGCAAGACTGGGGCTCTGCTCTTTCCTAGCCTTGCAAAGAGCCAATGCAGTTCGTCTCCCTCGTGAGCGCCACAATGCTAAAATGAAACGTTGCACTCCCTCCCTCTAAGGAAGGTCCTAGGCAGGAATTGTCTTGCTGGTCCTCACTTGCCCTGGCAGTGATTGCAGATTACCAGCAAGTCTGGGGCTCTGCTCTTTCCTAGCCTTGGAAACAGCCAATGCAGTTCGTCTCCGTCGTGAGCGCCAAAATGCTAAAATGAAATGTTGCACTCTCTCTCCTCCAATTAAGTCCCTAGACAGGAATTGTCTCGAAGGTCCTCACTTCCCCTGGCAGTCATTGCAGATAAACAGCAAGACTGGTGCTCTGCTCTTTCGTAGCCTTGCAAACACCAAATGCAGTTCGTCTCCCTCGTGAGCGCCAAAATGCTATAAATGCAACGTTGCACTCCCTCTCCTCTAAGGAAGGTCCTAGGCAGGAATTGCCTTGCTGGTCCTCACTTGCCCTTGCAGTCATTGCAGATAAACAGCAAGACTGGAGCTCTGCTCTTTCCTAGCCTTGCAAACAGCCAATGCAGTTCGTTCCTCGTGAGCGCCAAAAAGCTAAAATGAAACGTTGCGCTCTCACTCCTCCAAGGAAGCTCCTAGGCAGGAATTGTCTTCCTGGTCCTCACTTGCCCTGGCAGTCATTGCAGATAAACAGCAAGTCTGGGGCTCTGCTCTTTCCTAGCCTTGCAAAGAGCCAATGCAGTTCCTCTCCCTCGTGAGCGCTTAAATGCTAAAATGAAACGTTGCACTCTCTCTCCTGCAAGGAAGGTTCTAGGCAGGAATTGTCTCGCTGGTCCTCACTTGCCCTGGCAGTCATTGCAGTTAAACAGCAAGACTGGGGCTCTGCTTTTTCCTAGCCTTGCAAAGAGCCAATGCAGTTCGTCTCCCTCGTGAGCGCCAAAAAGCTAAAATGAAACGTTGCAGTCTCTCTGCTACAAGGAAGGTGCTAGGCAGGAATTGCCTTGCTGGTCCTCACTTGCCCTGGCAGTCATTGCAGATAAACAGCAAGACTGGGGCTCTGCTCTTTCCTAGCCTTGCAAACAGCCAATGCAGTTCGTCTCCCTCGTGAGCGCCAAAATGCTAAAATGAAACGTTGCACTCTCTCTCCTCCAAGGAAGGTGCTAGGCAGGAATTGTCTTGCTGGTCCTCACTTGCCCTGGCAGTCATTGCAGATAAACAGCAAGACTGGGGCTCTGCTCTTTCCTAGCCTTGCAAACAGCCAATGCAGTTCGTCTCCCTCGTGAGCGCCAAAAAGATAAAATGGAACGTTGCACTCCCTCTCCTCCAAGGAAGGTGCTAGGCAGGAATTGTCTTGCTGGTCCTCACTTGCCCTCGCAGTCATTGCAGATAAACAGCAGGACTGGGGCTCTGCTCTTTCCTAGCCTTGCAAACAGCCAATGCAGTTCGTCTCCCTCGTGAGCGCCAAAATGCTAAAATGAAACGTTGCACTCTCTCTCCTCCAAGGAAGGTGCTAGGCAGGAATTGTCTTGCTGGTCCTCACTTGCCCTGGCAGTCATTGCAGATAAACAGCAAGACTGGGGCTCTGCTCTTTCCTAGCCTTGCAAACAGCCAATGCAGTTCGTCTCCCTCGTGAGCGCCAAAAAGATAAAATGGAACGTTGCACTCCCTCTCCTCTAAGGAAGGTGCTAGGCAGGAATTGTCTTGCTGGTCCTCACTTGCCCTCGCAGTCATTGCAGATAAACAGCAGGACTGGGGCTCTGCTCTTTCCTAGCCTTGCAAACAGCCAATGCAGTTCGTCTCCCTCGTGAGCGCCAACATGCTAAAATGAAACGTTGCAATCTCTCTCCTCCAAGGAAGGTCCTAGGCAGGAATTGTCTTGCTGGTCCTCACTTGCCCTGGCAGTCATTGCAGATAAACAGCAAGACTGGGGCTCTGCTCTTTCCTAGCCTTGCAAACAGCCAATGCAGTTCGTCTCCCTCGTGAGCGCCAACATGCTAATATGAAACGTTGCACTCTCTCTCCTCCAAGGAAGGTGCTAGGCAGGAATTGTCTTGCTGGTCCTCACTTGCCCTGGCAGTCATTGCAGATAAACAGCAAGACTGGGGCTCTGCTCTTTCCGAGCCTTGCAAACAGCCAATGCAGTTCGTTAGCTCGTGAGCGCCAAAAAGCTAAAATGAAACGTTGCACTCTCTCTCCTCTAAGGAAGGTCCTAGGCAGGAATTATCCTGCTGATCCTCACTTGCCCTGGCAGTCATTGCAGATAAACAGCAAGACTGGGTCTCTGCTCTTTCCTAGCCTTGCAAACAGCCAATGCAGTTCGTCTCCCTCGTGAGTGCCAAAATGCTAAAATGAAACGTTGCACTCTCTCTGCTCTAAGTAAGGCGCTAGGCAGGAATTGTCTTGCTGGTCCTCACTTGCCCTGGCAGTCATTGCAGATAAACAGCAAGACTGGGGCTCTGCTCTTTCCTAGCCTTGCAAAGAGCCAATGCAGTTCGTCTCCGTCGTGAGCGCCAAAATGCTAAAATGAAACGTTGCACTCCCTCTCATCTAAGGAAGGTGCTAGGCAGGAATTGTCTTGCTGGTCCTCACTTGCCCTGGCAGTCATTGCAGATAAACAGCAAGACTGGGGCTCTGCTCTTTCCTAGCCTTGCAAACAGCCAATGCAGTTCGTCTCCCTCGTGAGCGCTAAAATGCTAAAATGAAACGTTGCACTCCCTCTTTTCCAAGGAAGCTCCTAGGCAGGAATTGTCTTGCTGGTCCTCACTTGCCCTGGCAGTCATTGCAGATAAACAGCAAGACTGGGGCTCTGCTCTTTCCTAGCCTTGCAAACAGCCAATGCAGTTCGTCTCCCTCGTGAGCGCCAAAATGCTAAAATGAAACGTTGCACTCCCTCTCCTCCAAGGAAGGTGCTAGGCAGGAATTGTCTTGCTGGTCCTCACTTGCCCTGGCAGTCATTGCAGATAAAGAGCAAGACTGGGGCTCTGCTCTTTCCTAGCCTTGCAAACAGCCAATGCAGTTCGCCTCCCTCGTGAGCGCCAAAAAGATAAAATGGAACGTTGCACTCCCTCTCCTCTAAGGAAGGTGCTAGGCAGGAATTGTCTTGCTGGTCCTCACTTGCCCTCGCAGTCATTGCAGATAAACAGCAGGACTGGGGCTCTGCTCTTTCCTAGCCTTGCAAACAGCCAATGCAGTTCGTCTCCCTCGTGAGCGCCAACATGCTAAAATGAAACCTTGCAATCTCTCTCCTCCAAGGAAGGTGCTAGGCAGGAATTGTCTTGCTGGTCCTCACTTGCCCTGGCAGTCATTGCAGATAAACAGCAAGACTGGGGCTCTGCTCTTTCCTAGCCTTGCAAACAGCCAATGCAGTTCGTCTCCCTCGTGAGCGCCAACATGCTAATATGAAACGTTGCACTCTCTCTCCTCCAAGGAAGGTGCTAGGCAGGAATTGTCTTGCTGGTCCTCACTTGCCCTGGCAGTCATTGCAGATAAACAGCAAGACTGGGGCTCTGCTCTTTCCGAGCCTTGCAAACAGCCAATGCAGTTCGTCTCCCTCGTGAGCGCCAAAAAGCTAAAATGAAACGTTGCACTCTCTCTCCTCTAAGGAAGGTCCTAGGCAGGAATTATCCTGCTGATCCTCACTTGCCCTGGCAGTCATTGCAGATAAACAGCAAGACTGGGGCTCTGCTCTTTCCGAGCCTTGCAAACAGCCAATGCAGTTCGTTAGCTCGTGAGCGCCAAAAAGCTAAAATGAAACGTTGCACTCTCTCTCCTCTAAGGAAGGTCCTAGGCAGGAATTATCCTGCTGATCCTCACTTGCCCTGGCAGTCATTGCAGATAAACAGCAAGACTGGGTCTCTGCTCTTTCCTAGCCTTGCAAACAGCCAATGCAGTTCGTCTCCCTCGTGAGTGCCAAAATGCTAAAATGAAACGTTGCACTCTCTCTGCTCTAAGTAAGGCGCTAGGCAGGAATTGTCTTGCTGGTCCTCACTTGCCCTGGCAGTCATTGCAGATAAACAGCAAGACTGGGGCTCTGCTCTTTCCTAGCCTTGCAAACAGCCAATGCAGTTCGTCTCCCTCGTGAGCGCCAACATGCTAAAATGAAACGTTGCACTCCCTCTCATCTAAGGAAGGTGCTAGGCAGGAATTGTCTTGCTGGTCCTCACTTGCCCTGGCAGTCATTGCAGATAAACAGCAAGACTGGGGCTCTGCTCTTTCCTAGCCTTGCAAACAGCCAATGCAGTTCGTCTCCCTCGTGAGCGCTAAAATGCTAAAATGAAACGTTGCACTCCCTCTTTTCCAAGGAAGCTCCTAGGCAGGAATTGTCTTGCTGGTCCTCACTTGCCCTGGCAGTCATTGCAGATAAACAGCAAGACTGGGGCTCTGCTCTTTCCTAGCCTTGCAAACAGCCAATGCAGTTCGTCTCCCTCGTGAGCGCCAAAATGCTAAAATGAAACGTTGCACTCCCTCTCCTCCAAGGAAGGTGCTAGGCAGGAATTGTCTTGCTGGTCCTCACTTGCCCTGGCAGTCATTGCAGATAAAGAGCAAGACTGGGGCTCTGCTCTTTCCTAGCCTTGCAAACAGCCAATGCAGTTCGTCTCCCTCGTGAGCGCCAACATGCTAAAATGAAACGTTGCAATCTCTCTCCTCCAAGGAAGGTCCTAGGCAGGAATTGTCTTGCTGGTCCTCACTTGCCCTGGCAGTCATTGCAGATAAACAGCAAGACTGGGGCTCTGCTCTTTCCTAGCCTTGCAAACAGCCAATGCAGTTCGTCTCCCTCGTGAGCGCCAACATGCTAATATGAAACGTTGCACTCTCTCTCCTCCAAGGAAGGTGCTAGGCAGGAATTGTCTTGCTGGTCCTCACTTGCCCTGGCAGTCATTGCAGATAAACAGCAAGACTGGGGCTCTGCTCTTTCCGAGCCTTGCAAACAGCCAATGCAGTTCGTTAGCTCGTGAGCGCCAAAAAGCTAAAATGAAACGTTGCACTCTCTCTCCTCTAAGGAAGGTCCTAGGCAGGAATTATCCTGCTGATCCTCACTTGCCCTGGCAGTCATTGCAGATAAACAGCAAGACTGGGGCTCTGCTCTTTCCTAGCCTTGCAAACAGCCAATGCAGTTCGTCTCCCTCGTGAGCGCCAACATGCTAATATGAAACGTTGCACTCTCTCTCCTCCAAGGAAGGTGCTAGGCAGGAATTGTCTTGCTGGTCCTCACTTGCCCTGGCAGTCATTGCAGATAAACAGCAAGACTGGGGCTCTGCTCTTTCCGAGCCTTGCAAACAGCCAATGCAGTTCGTTAGCTCGTGAGCGCCAAAAAGCTAAAATGAAACGTTGCACTCTCTCTCCTCTAAGGAAGGTCCTAGGCAGGAATTATCCTGCTGATCCTCACTTGCCCTGGCAGTCATTGCAGATAAACAGCAAGACTGGGTCTCTGCTCTTTCCTAGCCTTGCAAACAGCCAATGCAGTTCGTCTCCCTCGTGAGTGCCAAAATGCTAAAATGAAACGTTGCACTCTCTCTGCTCTAAGTAAGGCGCTAGGCAGGAATTGTCTTGCTGGTCCTCACTTGCCCTGGCAGTCATTGCAGATAAACAGCAAGACTGGGGCTCTGCTCTTTCCTAGCCTTGCAAACAGCCAATGCAGTTCGTCTCCCTCGTGAGCGCTAAAATGCTAAAATGAAACGTTGCACTCCCTCTTTTCCAAGGAAGCTCCTAGGCAGGAATTGTCTTGCTGGTCCTCACTTGCCCTGGCAGTCATTGCAGATAAACAGCAAGACTGGGGCTCTGCTCTTTCCTAGCCTTGCAAACAGCCAATGCAGTTCGTCTCCCTCGTGAGCGCCAAAATGCTAAAATGAAACGTTGCACTCCCTCTCCTCCAAGGAAGGTGATAGGCAGGAATTGTCTTGCTGGTCCTCACTTGCCCTGGCAGTCATTGCAGATAAAGAGCAAGACTGGGGCTCTGCTCTTTCCTAGCCTTGCAAACAGCCAATGCAGTTCGTCTCCCTCGTGAGCGCCAAAAACATAAAATGGAACGTTGCACTCCCTCTCCTCTAAGGAAGGTGCTAGGCAGGAATTGTCTTGCTGGTCCTCACTTGCCCTCGCAGTCATTGCAGATAAACAGCAGGACTGGGGCTCTGCTCTTTCCTAGCCTTGCAAACAGCCAATGCAGTTCGTCTCCCTCGTGAGCGCCAACATGCTAAAATGAAACGTTGCAATCTCTCTCCTCCAAGGAAGGTCCTAGGCAGGAATTGTCTTGCTGGTCCTCACTTGCCCTGGCAGTCATTGCAGATAAACAGCAAGACTGGGGCTCTGCTCTTTCCTAGCCTTGCAAACAGCCAATGCAGTTCGTCTCCCTCGTGAGCGCCAACATGCTAATATGAAACGTTGCACTCTCTCTCCTCCAAGGAAGGTGCTAGGCAGGAATTGTCTTGCTGGTCCTCACTTGCCCTGGCAGTCATTGCAGATAAACAGCAAGACTGGGGCTCTGCTCTTTCCGAGCCTTGCAAACAGCCAATGCAGTTCGTTAGCTCGTGAGCGCCAAAAAGCTAAAATGAAACGTTGCACTCTCTCTCCTCTAAGGAAGGTCCTAGGCAGGAATTATCCTGCTGATCCTCACTTGCCCTGGCAGTCATTGCAGATAAACAGCAAGACTGGGGCTCTGCTCTTTCCTAGCCTTGCAAACAGCCAATGCAGTTCGTCTCCCTCGTGAGCGCCAACATGCTAATATGAAACGTTGCACTCTCTCTCCTCCAAGGAAGGTGCTAGGCAGGAATTGTCTTGCTGGTCCTCACTTGCCCTGGCAGTCATTGCAGATAAACAGCAAGACTGGGGCTCTGCTCTTTCCGAGCCTTGCAAACAGCCAATGCAGTTCGTTAGCTCGTGAGCGCCAAAAAGCTAAAATGAAACGTTGCACTCTCTCTCCTCTAAGGAAGGTCCTAGGCAGGAATTATCCTGCTGATCCTCACTTGCCCTGGCAGTCATTGCAGATAAACAGCAAGACTGGGTCTCTGCTCTTTCCTAGCCTTGCAAACAGCCAATGCAGTTCGTCTCCCTCGTGAGTGCCAAAATGCTAAAATGAAACGTTGCACTCTCTCTGCTCTAAGTAAGGCGCTAGGCAGGAATTGTCTTGCTGGTCCTCACTTGCCCTGGCAGTCATTGCAGATAAACAGCAAGACTGGGGCTCTGCTCTTTCCTAGCCTTGCAAAGAGCCAATGCAGTTCGTCTCCGTCGTGAGCGCCAAAATGCTAAAATGAAACGTTGCACTCCCTCTCATCTAAGGAAGGTGCTAGGCAGGAATTGTCTTGCTGGTCCTCACTTGCCCTGGCAGTCATTGCAGATAAACAGCAAGACTGGGGCTCTGCTCTTTCCTAGCCTTGCAAACAGCCAATGCAGTTCGTCTCCCTCGTGAGCGCTAAAATGCTAAAATGAAACGTTGCACTCCCTCTTTTCCAAGGAAGCTCCTAGGCAGGAATTGTCTTGCTGGTCCTCACTTGCCCTGGCAGTCATTGCAGATAAACAGCAAGACTGGGGCTCTGCTCTTTCCTAGCCTTGCAAACAGCCAATGCAGTTCGTCTCCCTCGTGAGCGCCAAAATGCTAAAATGAAACGTTGCACTCCCTCTCCTCCAAGGAAGGTGCTAGGCAGGAATTGTCTTGCTGGTCCTCACTTGCCCTGGCAGTCATTGCAGATAAAGAGCAAGACTGGGGCTCTGCTCTTTCCTAGCCTTGCAAACAGCCAATGCAGTTCGTCTCCCTCGTGAGCGCCAAAAAGATAAAATGGAACGTTGCACTCCCTCTCCTCTAAGGAAGGTGCTAGGCAGGAATTGTCTTGCTGGTCCTCACTTGCCCTCGCAGTCATTGCAGATAAACAGCAGGACTGGGGCTCTGCTCTTTCCTAGCCTTGCAAACAGCCAATGCAGTTCGTCTCCCTCGTGAGCGCCAACATGCTAAAATGAAACGTTGCAATCTCTCTCCTCCAAGGAAGGTCCTAGGCAGGAATTGTCTTGCTGGTCCTCACTTGCCCTGGCAGTCATTGCAGATAAACAGCAAGACTGGGGCTCTGCTCTTTCCTAGCCTTGCAAACAGCCAATGCAGTTCGTCTCCCTCGTGAGCGCCAAAATGCTAAAATGAAACGTTGCACTCCCTCTCATCTAAGGAAGGTGCTAGGCAGGAATTGTCTTGCTGGTCCTCACTTGCCCTGGCAGTCATTGCAGATAAACAGCAAGACTGGGGCTCTGCTCTTTCCTAGCCTTGCAAAGAGCCAATGCAGTTCGTCTCCGTCGTGAGCGCCAAAATGCTAAAATGAAACGTTGCACTCCCTCTCATCTAAGGAAGGTGCTAGGCAGGAATTGTCTTGCTGGTCCTCACTTGCCCTGGCAGTCATTGCAGATAAACAGCAAGACTGGGGCTCTGCTCTTTCCTAGCCTTGCAAACAGCCAATGCAGTTCGTCTCCCTCGTGAGCGCTAAAATGCTAAAATGAAACGTTGCACTCCCTCTTTTCCAAGGAAGCTCCTAGGCAGGAATTGTCTTGCTGGTCCTCACTTGCCCTGGCAGTCATTGCAGATAAACAGCAAGACTGGGGCTCTGCTCTTTCCTAGCCTTGCAAACAGCCAATGCAGTTCGTCTCCCTCGTGAGCGCCAAAATGCTAAAATGAAACGTTGCACTCCCTCTCCTCCAAGGAAGGTGCTAGGCAGGAATTGTCTTGCTGGTCCTCACTTGCCCTGGCAGTCATTGCAGATAAAGAGCAAGACTGGGGCTCTGCTCTTTCCTAGCCTTGCAAACAGCCAATGCAGTTCGTCTCCCTCGTGAGCGCCAAAAAGATTAAATGGAACGTTGCACTCCCTCTCCTCTAAGGAAGGTGCTAGGCAGGAATTGTCTTGCTGGTCCTCACTTGCCCTCGCAGTCATTGCAGATAAACAGCAGGACTGGGGCTCTGCTCTTTCCTAGCCTTGCAAACAGCCAATGCAGTTCGTCTCCCTCGTGAGCGCCAACATGCTAAAATGAAACGTTGCAATCTCTCTCCTCCAAGGAAGGTCCTAGGCAGGAATTGTCTTGCTGGTCCTCACTTGCCCTGGCAGTCATTGCAGATAAACAGCAAGACTGGGGCTCTGCTCTTTCCTAGCCTTGCAAACAGCCAATGCAGTTCGTCTCCCTCGTGAGCGCCAACATGCTAATATGAAACGTTGCACTCTCTCTCCTCCAAGGAAGGTGCTAGGCAGGAATTGTCTTGCTGGTCCTCACTTGCCCTGGCAGTCATTGCAGATAAACAGCAAGACTGGGGCTCTGCTCTTTCCGAGCCTTGCAAACAGCCAATGCAGTTCGTTAGCTCGTGAGCGCCAAAAAGCTAAAATGAAACGTTGCACTCTCTCTCCTCTAAGGAAGGTCCTAGGCAGGAATTATCCTGCTGATCCTCACTTGCCCTGGCAGTCATTGCAGATAAACAGCAAGACTGGGTCTCTGCTCTTTCCTAGCCTTGCAAACAGCCAATGCAGTTCGTCTCCCTCGTGAGTGCCAAAATGCTAAAATGAAACGTTGCACTCTCTCTGCTCTAAGTAAGGCGCTAGGCAGGAATTGTCTTGCTGGTCCTCACTTGCCCTGGCAGTCATTGCAGATAAACAGCAAGACTGGGGCTCTACTCTTTCCTAGCCTTGCAAAGAGCCAATGCAGTTCGTCTCCGTCGTGAGCGCCAAAATGCTAAAATGAAACGTTGCACTCCCTCTCATCTAAGGAAGGTGCTAGGCAGGAATTGTCTTGCTGGTCCTCACTTGCCCTGGCAGTCATTGCAGATAAACAGCAAGACTGGGGCTCTGCTCTTTCCTAGCCTTGCAAACAGCCAATGCAGTTCGTCTCCCTCGTGAGCGCTAAAATGCTAAAATGAAACGTTGCACTCCCTCCTTTCCAAGGAAGCTCCTAGGCAGGAATTGTCTTGCTGGTCCTCACTTGCCCTGGCAGTCATTGCAGATAAACAGCAAGACTGGGGCTCTGCTCTTTCCTAGCCTTGCAAACAGCCAATGCAGTTCGTCTCCCTCGTGAGCACCAAAATGCTAAAATGAAACGTTGCACTCCCTCTCCTCCAAGGAAGGTGCTAGGCAGGAATTGTCTTGCTGGTCCTCACTTGCCCTGGCAGTCATTGCAGATAAAGAGCAAGACTGGGGCTCTGCTCTTTCCTAGCCTTGCAAACAGCCAATGAAGTTCGTCTCCCTCGTGAGCGCCAAAAAGATAAAATGGAACGTTGCACTACCTCTCCTCTAAGGAAGGTCCTAGGCAGGAATTATCCTGCTGATCCTCACTTGCCCTGGCCGTCATTGCAGATAAACAGCAAGACTGGGGCTCTGCTCTTTCCTAGCCTTGCAAACAGCCAATGCAGTTCGTCTCCCTCGTGAGTGCCAAAATGCTAAAATGAAACGTTGCACTCTCTCTGCTCTAAGTAAGGCGCTAGGCAGGAATTGTCTTGCTGGTCCTCACTTGCCCTGGCAGTCATTGCAGATAAACAGCAAGACTGGGGCTCTGCTCTTTCCTAGCCTTGCAAAGAGCCAATGCAGTTCGTCTCCGTCGTGAGCGCCAAAATGCTAAAATGAAACGTTGCACTCCCTCTCATCTAAGGAAGGTGCTAGGCAGGAATTGTCTTGCTGGTCCTCACTTGCCCTGGCAGTCATTGCAGATAAACAGCAAGACTGGGGCTCTGCTCTTTCCTAGCCTTGCAAACAGCCAATGCAGTTCGTCTCCCTCGTGAGCGCTAAAATGCTAAAATGAAACGTTGCACTCCCTCTTTTCCAAGGAAGCTCCTAGGCAGGAATTGTCTTGCTGGTCCTCACTTGCCCTGGCAGTCATTGCAGATAAACAGCAAGACTGGGGCTCTGCTCTTTCCTAGCCTTGCAAACAGCCAATGCAGTTCGTCTCCCTCGTGAGCGCCAAAATGCTAAAATGAAACGTTGCACTCCCTCTCCTCCAAGGAAGGTGCTAGGCAGGAATTGTCTTGCTGGTCCTCACTTGCCCTGGCAGTCATTGCAGATAAAGAGCAAGACTGGGGCTCTGCTCTTTCCTAGCCTTGCAAACAGCCAATGCAGTTCGTCTCCCTCGTGAGCGCCAAAAAGATAAAATGGAACGTTGCACTCCCTCTCCTCTAAGGAAGGTGCTAGGCAGGAATTGTCTTGCTGGTCCTCACTTGCCCTCGCAGTCATTGCAGATAAACAGCAGGACTGGGGCTCTGCTCTTTCCTAGCCTTGCAAACAGCCAATGCAGTTCGTCTCCCTCGTGAGCGCCAACATGCTAAAATGAAACGTTGCACTCTCTCTCCTCCAAGGAAGGTGCTAGGCAGGAATTGTCTTGCTGGTCCTCACTTGCCCTGGCAGTCATTGCAGATAAACAGCAAGACTGGGGCTCTGCTCTTTCCTAGCCTTGCAAACAGCCAATGCAGTTCGTCTCCCTCGTGAGCGCCAAAATGCTAAAATGAAACGTTGCACTCCCTCTCATCTAAGGAAGGTGCTAGGCAGGAATTGTCTTGCTGGTCCTCACTTGCCCTGGCAGTCATTGCAGATAAACAGCAAGACTGGGCCTCTGCTCTTTCCTAGCCTTGCAAAGAGCCAATGCAGTTCGTCTCCGTCGTGAGCGCCAAAATGCTAAAATGAAACGTTGCACTCCCTCTCATCTAAGGAAGGTGCTAGGCAGGAATTGTCTTGCTGGTCCTCACTTGCCCTGGCAGTCATTGCAGATAAACAGCAAGACTGGGGCTCTGCTCTTTCCTAGCCTTGCAAACAGCCAATGCAGTTCGTCTCCCTCGTGAGCGCTAAAATGCTAAAATGAAACGTTGCACTCCCTCTCCTCCAAGGAAGGTGCTAGGCAGGAATTGTCTTGCTGGTCCTCACTTGCCCTGGCAGTCATTGCAGATAAAGAGCAAGACTGGGGCTCTGCTCTTTCCTAGCCTTGCAAACAGCCAATGCAGTTCGTCTCCCTCGTGAGCGCCAAAATGCTAGAAATGAAACGTTGTACTCCCTCTCCTCTAAGGAAGGTGCTAGGCAGGAATTGTCTTGCTGGTCCTCACTTGCCCTCGCAGTCATTGCAGATAAACAGCAGGACTGGGGCTCTGCTCTTTCCTAGCCTTGCAAACAGCCAATGCAGTTCGTCTCCCTCGTGAGCGCCAACATGCTAAAATGAAACGTTGCAATCTCTCTCCTCCAAGGAAGGTCCTAGGCAGGAATTGTCTTGCTGGTCCTCACTTGCCCTGGCAGTCATTGCAGATAAACAGCAAGACTGGGGCTCTGCTCTTTCCTAGCCTTGCAAACAGCCAATGCAGTTCGTCTCCCTCGTGAGCGCCAAAATGCTAATATGAAACGTTGCACTCTCTCTCCTCCAAGGAAGGTGCTAGGCAGGAATTGTCTTGCTGGTCCTCACTTGCCCTGGCAGTCATTGCAGATAAACAGCAAGACTGGGGCTCTGCTCTTTCCGAGCCTTGCAAACAGCCAATGCAGTTCGTTAGCTCGTGAGCGCCAAAAAGCTAAAATGAAACGTTGCACTCTCTCTCCTCTAAGGAAGGTCCTAGGCAGGAATTATCCTGCTGATCCTCACTTGCCCTGGCAGTCATTGCAGATAAACAGCAAGACTGGGTCTCTGCTCTTTCCTAGCCTTGCAAACAGCCAATGCAGTTCGTCTCCCTCGTGAGTGCCAAAATGCTAAAATGAAACGTTGCACTCTCTCTGCTCTAAGTAAGGCGCTAGGCAGGAATTGTCTTGCTGGTCCTCACTTGCCCTGGCAGTCATTGCAGATAAACAGCAAGACTGGGGCTCTACTCTTTCCTAGCCTTGCAAAGAGCCAATGCAGTTCGTCTCCGTCGTGAGCGCCAAAATGCTAAAATGAAACGTTGCACTCCCTCTCATCTAAGGAAGGTGCTAGGCAGGAATTGTCTTGCTGGTCCTCACTTGCCCTGGCAGTCATTGCAGATAAACAGCAAGACTGGGGCTCTGCTCTTTCCTAGCCTTGCAAACAGCCAATGCAGTTCGTCTCCCTCGTGAGCGCTAAAATGCTAAAATGAAACGTTGCACTACCTCTCCTCTAAGGAAGGTGCTAGGCAGGAATTGTCTTGCTGGTCCTCACTTGCCCTGGCAGTCATTGCAGATAAACAGCAAGACTGGGGCTCTGCTCTTTCCTAGCCTTGCAAACAGCCAATGCAGTTCGTCTCCCTCGTGAGCACCAAAATGCTAAAATGAAACGTTGCACTCTCTCTCCTCTAAGGAAGGTGCTAGGCAGGAATTGTCTTGCTGGTCCTCACTTGCCCTGGCAGTCATTGCAGATAAACAGCAAGACTGGGGCTCTGCTCTTTCCTAGCCTTGCAAACAGCCAATGCAGTTCGTCTCCCTCGTGAGCGCCAAAATCCTAAAATGAAACGTTGCACTCCCTCTCCTCTAAGGAAGGTGCTAGGCAGGAATTGTCTTGCTGGTCCTCACTTGCCCTGGCAGTCATTGCAGATAAACAGCAAGACTGGGGCTCTACTCTTTCCTAGCCTTGCAAACAGCCAATGCAGTTCATCTCACTCGTGAGCGCTTAAATGCTAAAATGAAATGTTGCACTCTCTCTCCTCTAAGGAAGGTGCTAGGCAGGAATTGTCTTGCTGGTCCTCACTTGCCCTGGCAGTCATTGCAGATAAAGAGCAAGACTGGGGCTCTGCTCTTTCCTAGCCTTGCAAAGAGCCAATGCAGTTCGTCTCCCTCGTGAGCGCCACAATGCTAAAATGAAACGTTGCACTCCCTCTCCTCTAAGGAAGGTGCTAGGCAGGAATTGTCTTGCTGGTCCTCACTTGCCCTGGCAGTCATTGCAGATAAACAGCAAGACTGGGGCTCTGCTCTTTCCTAGCCTTGCAAACAGCCACTGCAGTTCATCTCCCTCGTGAGAACCAACATGCTAAAATGAAACGTTGCACTCCCTCTCCTCCAAGGAAGGTGCTAGGCAGGAATTGTCTTGCTGGTCCTCACTTGCCCTGGCAGTCATTGCAGATAAAGAGCAAGACTGGGGCTCTGCTCTTTCCTAGCCTTGCAAACAGCCAATGCAGTTCGTCTCCCTCGTGAGCGCCAAAAAGATAAAATGGAACGTTGCACTACCTCTCCTCTAAGGAAGGTGCTAGGCAGGAATTGTCTTGCTGGTCCTCACTTGCCCTGGCAGTCATTGCAGATAAACAGCAAGACTGGGGCTCTGCTATTTCCTAGCCTTGCAAACAGCCAATGCAGTTCGTCTCCCTCGTGAGCGCCAAAATGCTAAAATGAAACGTTGCACTCCCTCTCCTCTAAGGAAGGTGCTAGGCAGGAATTGTCTTGCTGGTCCTCACTTGCCCTGGCAGTCATTGCAGATAAACAGCAAGACTGGGGCTCTGCTCTTTCCTAGCCTTGCAAACAGCCAATGCAGTTCATCTCACTCGTGAGCGCTTAAATGCTAAAATGAAATGTTGCACTCTCTCTCCTCTAAGGAAGGTGCTAGGCAGGAATTGTCTTGCTGGTCCTCACTTGCCCTGGCAGTCATTGCAGATAAACAGCAAGACTGGGGCTCTGCTCTTTCCTAGCCTTGCAAAGAGCCAATGCAGTTCGTCTCCCTCGTGAGCGCCACAATGCTAAAATGAAACGTTGCAATCCCTCCCTCTAAGGAAGGTGCTAGGCAGGAATTGTCTTGCTGGTCTCACTTGCCCTGGCAGTCATTGCAGATAAACAGCAAGACTGGGGCTCTGCTCTTTCCTAGCCTTGCAAACAGCCACTGCAGTTCATCTCCCTCGTGAGCACCAACATGCTAAAATGAAACGTTGCAATCTCTCTCCTCCAAGGAAGGTGCTAGGCAGGAATTGTCTTGCTGGTCCTCACTTGCCCTGGCAGTCATTGCAGATAAACAGCAAGACTGGGGCTCTGCTCTTTCCTAGCCTTGCAAACAGCCAATGCAGTTCGTCTCCCTCGTGAGCGCCAACATGCTAATATGAAACGTTGCACTCTCTCTCCTCCAAGGAAGGTGCTAGGCAGGAATTGTCTTGCTGGTCCTCACTTGCCCTGGCAGTCATTGCAGATAAACAGCAAGACTGGGGCTCTGCTCTTTCCTAGCCTTGCAAAGAGCCAATGCAGTTCGTCTCCCTCGTGAGCGCTAAAATGCTAAAATGAAACGTTGCACTCCTTCTCCTCTAAGGAAGGTGCTAGGCAGGAATTGTCTTGCTGGTCCTCACTTGCCCTGGCAGTCATTGCAGATAAACAGCAAGACTGGGGCTCTGCTCTTTCCTAGCCTTGCAAACAGCCAATGCAGTTCGTCTCCCTCGTGAGCGCCAAAAAGATAAAATGGAACGTTGCACTCCCTCTCCTCTAAGGAAGGTGCTAGGCAGGAATTGTCTTGCTGGTCCTCACTTGCCCTCGCAGTCATTGCAGATAAACAGCAGGACTGGGGCTCTGCTCTTTCCTAGCCTTGCAAACAGCCAATGCAGTTCGTCTCCCTCGTGAGCGCCAACATGCTAAAATGAAACGTTGCAATCTCTCTCCTCCAAGGAAGGTCCTAGGCAGGAATTGTCTTGCTGGTCCTCACTTGCCCTGGCAGTCATTGCAGATAAACAGCAAGACTGGGGCTCTGCTCTTTCCTAGCCTTGCAAACAGCCAATGCAGTTCGTCTCCCTCGTGAGCGCCAACATGCTAATATGAAACGTTGCACTCTCTCTCCTCCAAGGAAGGTGCTAGGCAGGAATTGTCTTGCTGGTCCTCACTTGCCCTGGCAGTCATTGCAGATAAACAGAAAGACTGGGGCTACGCTCTTTCCTAGCTTTGCAAACAGCCAATGAAGTTCGTCTCCCTCGTGAGCGCCAAAATGCTAAAATGAAACGTTGCACTCTCTCTCCTCCAAGGAAGGTGCTAGGCAGGAATTGTCTTGCTGGTCCTCACTTGCCCTGGCAGTCATTGCAGATAAACAGCAAGACTGGGGCTCTGCTCTTTCCTAGCCTTGTAAACAGCCAATGAAGTTCGTCTCCCTCGTGAGCGCCAAAAAGATAAAATGGAACGTTGCACTACCTCTCCTCTAAGGAAGGTGCTAGGCAGGAATTGTCTTGCTGGTCCTCACTTGCCCTGGCAGTCATTGCAGATAAACAGCAAGACTGGGGCTCTGCTCTTTCCTAGCCTTGCAAACAGCCAATGCAGTTCGTCTCCCTCGTGAGCGCCAAAATGCTAAAATGAAACGTTGCACTCCCTCTCCTCTAAGGAAGGTGCTAGGCAGGAATTGTCTTGCTGGTCCTCACTTGCCCTGGCAGTCATTGCAGATAAACAGGAAGACTAGGGCTCTACTCTTTCCTAGCCTTGCAAACAGCCAATGCAGTTCATCTCACTCGTGAGCGCTTAAATGCTAAAATGAAATGTTGCACTCTCTCTCCTCTAAGGAAGGTGCTAGGCAGGAATTGTCTTGCTGGTCCTCACTTGCCCTGGCAGTCATTGCAGATAAACAGCAAGACTGGGGCTCTGCTCTTTCCTAGCCTTGCAAAGAGCCAATGCAGTTCGTCTCCCTCGTGAGCGCCACAATGCTAAAATGAAACGTTGCACTCCCTCTCCTCTAAGGAAGGTGCTAGGCAGGAATTGTCTTGCTGGTCCTCACTTGCCCTGGCAGTCATTGCAGATAAACAGCAAGACTGGGGCTCTGCTCTTTCCTAGCCTTGCAAACAGCCACTGCAGTTCATCTCCCTCGTGAGAACCAACATGCTAAAATGAAACGTTGCAATCTCTCTCCTCCAAGGAAGGTGCTAGGCAGGAATTGTCTTGCTGGTCCTCACTTGCCCTGGCAGTCATTGCAGATAAACAGCAAGACTGGGGCTCTGCTCTTTCCTAGCCTTGCAAACAGCCAATGCAGTTCGTCTCCCTCGTGAGCGCCAACATGCTAAAATGAAACGTTGCACTCTCTCTCCTCCAAGGAAGGTGCTAGGCAGGAATTGTCTTGCTGGTCCTCACTTGCCCTGGCAGTCATTGCAGATAAACAGCAAGACTGGGGCTCTGCTCTTTCCTAGCCTTGCAAACAGCCAATGCAGTTCGTCTCCCTCGTGAGCGCCAAAAAGATAAAATGGAACGTTGCACTCCCTCTCCTCTAAGGAAGGTGCTAGGCAGGAATTGTCTTGCTGGTCCTCACTTGCCCTCGCAGTCATTGCAGATAAACAGCAGGACTGGGGCTCTGCTCTTTCCTAGCCTTGCAAACAGCCAATGCAGTTCGTCTCCCTCGTGAGCGCCAACATGCTAAAATGAAACGTTGCAATCTCTCTCCTCCAAGGAAGGTCCTAGGCAGGAATTGTCTTGCTGGTCCTCACTTGCCCTGGCAGTCATTGCAGATAAACAGCAAGACTGGGGCTCTGCTCTTTCCTAGCCTTGCAAACAGCCAATGCAGTTCGTCTCCCTCGTGAGCGCCAAAATGCTAAAATGAAACGTTGCACTCCCTCTCCTCCAAGGAAGGTGCTAGGCAGGAATTGTCTTGCTGGTCCTCACTTGCCCTGGCAGTCATTGCAGATAAAGAGCAAGACTGGGGCTCTGCTCTTTCCTAGCCTTGCAAACAGCCAATGCAGTTCGTCTCCCTCGTGAGCGCCAACATGCTAATATGAAACGTTGCACTCTCTCTCCTCCAAGGAAGGTGCTAGGCAGGAATTGTCTTGCTGGTCCTCACTTGCCCTGGCAGTCATTGCAGATAAACACCAAGACTGGGGCTCTGCTCTTTCCGAGCCTTGCAAACAGCCAATGCAGTTCGTTAGCTCGTGAGCTCCAAAAAGCTAAAATGAAACGTTGCACTCTCTCTCCTCTAAGGAAGGTCCTAGGCAGGAATTATCCTGCTGATCCTCACTTGCCCTGGCAGTCATTGCAGATAAACAGCAAGTCTGGGGCTCTGCTCTTTCCTAGCCTTGCAAACAGCCACTGCAGTTCATCTCCCTCGTGAGCGCCAAAATGCTAAAATGAAACGTTGCACTCTCTCTCCTCCAAGGAAGGTCCTAGGCAGGAATTGTCTTGCTGGTCCTCACTTGCCCTGGCAGTGATTGCAGATTATCAGCAAGTCTGGGGCTCTGCTCTTTCCTAGCCTTGGAAACAGCCAATGCAGTTCGTCTCCGTCGTGAGCGCCAAAATGCTAAAATGAAATGTTGCACTCTCTCTCCTCCAATTAAGTCCCTAGACAGGAATTGTCTCGATGGTCCTCACTTCCCCTTGCAGTCATTGCAGATAAACAGCAAGACTGGTGCTCTGCTCTTTCGTAGCCTTGCAAACACCAAAGGCAGTTCGTCTCCCTCGTAAGCGCCAAAATGCTATAAATGCAACGTTGCACTCCCTCTCCTCTAAGGAAGGTCCTAGGCAGGAATTGCCTTGCTGGTCCTCACTTGCCCTTGCAGTCATTGCAGATAAACAGCAAGACTGGAGCTCTGCTCTTTCCTAGCCTTGCAAACAGCCAATGCAGTTCGTTCCTCGTGAGTGCCAACATGCTAAAATGAAACGTTGTACTCTCTCTGCTCCAAGTAAGGCGCTAGGCAGGAATTGTCTTGCTGGTCCTCACTTGCCCTGGCAGTCATTGCAGATAACCACAAGTCTGGGGCTCTGCTCTTTCCTAGCCTTGCAAACAGCCAGTGCAGTTCGTCTCCCTCGTGAGCGCCAAAATGCTAGAATGAAACGCTGCACTCTCTCTCCTCCAAGGAAGGTGCTAGGCAGGAATTGTCTTGCTGGTCCTCACTTGCCCTGGCAGTCATTGCAGAAAAACAGCAAGACTGGGGCTCTGCTCTTTCCGAGCCTTGCAAACAGCCAATGCAGTTCGTTAGCTCGTGAGCGCCAAAATGCTAAAATGAAACGTTGCACTGTCTCTGCTCTAAGTAAGGCGCTAGGCAGGAATTGTCTTGCTGGTCCTCACTTGCCCTGGCAGTCATTGCAGATAAACAGCAAGACTGGGGCTCTGCTCTTTCCTAGCCTTGCAAAGAGCCAATGCAGTTCGTCTCCGTCGTGAGCGCCAAAATGCTAAAATGAAACGTTGCACTCCCTCTAATCTAAGGAAGGTGCTACGCCGGAATTGTCTTGCTGGTCCTCACTTGCCCTGGCAGTCATTGCAGATAAACAGCAAGACTGGGGCTCTGCTCTTTCCTAGCCTTGCAAACAGCCAATGCAGTTTGTCTCCCTCGTGAGCGCCAAAATGCTAAAATGAAACGTTGCGCTCCCTCTTTTCCAAGGAAGCTCCTAGGCAGGAATTGTCTTGCTGGTCCTCACTTGCCCTGGCAGTCATTGCAGATAAACAGCAAGACTGGGGCTCTGCTCTTTCCTAGCCTTGCAAACAGCCAATGCAGTTCGTCTCCGTCGTGAGCGCCAAAATGCTAAAATGAAATGTTGCACTCTCTCTCCTCCAATTAAGTCCCTAGACAGGAATTGTCTCGATGGTCCTCACTTCCCCTGGCAGTCATTGCAGATAAACAGCAAGACTGGTGCTCTGCTCTTTCGTAGCCTTGCAAACACCAAAGGCAGTTCGTCTCCCTCGTGAGCGCCAAAATGCTATAAATGCAACGTTGCACTCCCTCTCCTCTAAGGAAGGTCCTAGGCAGGAATTGCCTTGCTGGTCCTCACTTGCCCTTGCAGTCATTGCAGATAAACAGCAAGACTGGAGCTCTGCTCTTTCCTAGCCTTGCAAACAGCCAATGCAGTTCGTTCCTCGTGAGTGCCAACATGCTAAAATGAAACGTTGTACTCTCTCTGCTCCAAGTAAGGCGCTAGGCAGGAATTGTCTTGCTGGTCCTCACTTGCCCTGGCAGTCATTGCAGATAACTACAAGTCTGTTCTCTGCTCTTTCCTAGCCTTGCAAACAGCCAGTGCAGTTCGTCTCCCTCGTGAGCGCCAAAATGCTAGAATGAAACGCTGCACTCTCTCTCCTCCAAGGAAGGTGCTAGGCAGGAATTGTCTTGCTGGTCCTCACTTGCCCTGGCAGTCATTGCAGAAAAACAGCAAGACTGGGGCTCTGCTCTTTCCGAGCCTTGCAAACAGCCAATGCAGTTCGTTAGCTCGTGAGCGCCAAAAAGCTAAAATGAAACGGTGCACTCTCTCTCCTCTAAGGAAGGTCCTAGGCAGGAATTATCCTGCTGATCCTCACTTGCCCTGGCAGTCATTGCAGATAAACAGCAAGACTGGGTCTCTGCTCTTTCCTAGCCTTGCAAACAGCCAATGCAGTTCGTCTCTCTCGTGAGTGCCAAAATGCTAAAATGAAACGTTGCACTGTCTCTGCTCTAAGTAAGGCGCTAGGCAGGAATTGTCTTGCTGGTCCTCACTTGCCCTGGCAGTCATTGCAGATAAACAGCAAGACTGGGGCTCTGCTCTTTCCTAGCCTTGCAAAGAGCCAATGCAGTTCGTCTCCGTCGTGAGCGCCAAAATGCTAAAATGAAACGTTGCACTCCCTCTAATCTAAGGAAGGTGCTACGCCGGAATTGTCTTGCTGGTCCTCACTTGCCCTGGCAGTCATTGCAGATAAACAGCAAGACTGGGGCTCTGCTCTTTCCTAGCCTTGCAAACAGCCAATGCAGTTTGTCTCCCTCGTGAGCGCCAAAATGCTAAAATGAAACGTTGCACTCCCTCTTTTCCAAGGAAGCTCCTAGGCAGGAATTGTCTTGCTGGTCCTCACTTGCCCTGGCAGTCATTGCAGATAAACAGCAAGACTGGGGCTCTGCTCTTTCCTAGCCTTGCAAACAGCCAATGCAGTTCGTCTCCCTCGTGAGCGCCAAAATGCTAAAATGAAACGTTGCACTCCCTCTCCTCCAAGGAAGGTGCTAGGCAGGAATTGTCTTGCTGGTCCTCACTTGCCCTGGCAGTCATTGCAGATAAAGAGCAAGACTGGGGCTCTGCTCTTTCCTAGCCTTGCAAACAGCCAATGCAGTTCGTCTCCCTCGTGAGCGCCAACATGCTAAAATGAAACGTTGCAATCTCTCTCCTCCAGGGAAGGTGCTAGGCAGGAATTGTCTTGCTGGTCCTCACTTGCCCTGGCAGTCATTGCAGATAAACAGCAAGTCTGGGGCTCTGCTCTTTCCTAGCCTTGCAAACAGCCACTGCAGTTCATCTCCCTCGTGAGCGCTAAAATGCTAAAATGAAACGTTGCACTCTCTCTCCTCCAAGGAAGGTCCTAGGCAGGAATTGTCTTGCTGGTCCTCACTTGCCCTGGCAGTGATTGCAGATTACCAGCAAGTCTGGGGCTCTGCTCTTTCCTAGCCTTGGAAACAGCCAATGCAGTTCGTCTCCGTCGTGAGCGCCAAAATGCTAAAATGAAATGTTGCACTCTCTCTCCTCCAATTAAGTCCCTAGACAGGAATTGTCTCGAAGGTCCTCACTTCCCCTGGCAGTCATTGCAGATAAACAGCAAGACTGGTGCTCTGCTCTTTCGTAGCCTTGCAAACACCAAATGCAGTTCGTCTCCCTCGTGAGCGCCAAAATGCTATAAATGCAACGTTGCACTCCCTCTCCTCTAAGGAAGGTCCTAGGCAGGAATTGCCTTGCTGGTCCTCACTTGCCCTTGCAGTCATTGCAGATAAACAGCAAGACTGGAGCTCTGCTCTTTCCTAGCCTTGCAAACAGCCAATGCAGTTCGTTCCTCGTGAGCGCCAAAAAGCTAAAATGAAACGTTGCGCTCTCACTCCTCCAAGGAAGCTCCTAGGCAGGAATTGTCTTCCTGGTCCTCACTTGCCCTGGCAGTCATTGCAGATAAACAGCAAGTCTGGGGCTCTGCTCTTTCCTAGCCTTGCAAAGAGCCAATGCAGTTCCTCTCCCTCGTGAGCGCTTAAATGCTAAAATGAAACGTTGCACTCTCTCTCCTGCAAGGAAGGTGCTAGGCAGGAATTGTCTCGCTGGTCCTCACTTGCCCTGGCAGTCATTGCAGTTAAACAGCAAGACTGGGGCTCTGCTCTTTCCTAGCCTTGCAAAGAGCCAATGCAGTTCGTCTCCCTCGTGAGCGCCAAAAAGCTAAAATGAAACGTTGCAGTCTCTCTGCTACAAGGAAGGTGCTAGGCAGGAATTGCCTTGCTGGTCCTCAGTTGCCCTGGCAGTCATTGCAGATAAACAGCAAGACTGGGGCTCTGCTCTTTCCTAGCCTTGCAAACAGCCAATGCAGTTCGTCTCCCTCGTGAGCGCCAAAATGCTAAAATAAAACGTTGTACTCTCTCTCCTCCAAGGAAGGTGCTAGGCAGGAATTGTCTTGCTGGTCCTCACTTGCCCTGGCAGTCATTGCAGATAAACAGCAAGACTGGGGCTCTGCTCTTTCCTAGCCTTGCAAACAGCCAATGCAGTTCGTCTCCCTCGTGAGCGCCAAAATGCTAAAATGAAACGTTGTACTCTCTATGCTCCACGTAAGGCGCTAGGCAGGAATTGTCTTGCTGGTCCTCACTTGCCCTGGCAGTCATTGCAGATAAACAGCAAGACTGGGGCTCTGCTCTTTCCTAGCCTTGCAAACAGCCAATGCAGTTCGTCTCCCTCGTGAGCGCAAAAATGCTAAAAAGAAACGTTGTACTCTCTATGCTCCACGTAAGGCGCTAGGCAGGAATTGTCTTTCTGGTCCTCACTTGCCCTGGCAGTCATTGCAGATAAACAGCAAGACTGGGGCTCTGCTCTTTCCTAGCCTTGCAAACAGCCAATGCATTTCGTCTCCCTCGTGAGCGCCAAAATGCTAAAATGAAACGTTGCACTCTCTCTCCTCCAAGGAAGGTGCTAGGCAGGAATTGTCTTGCTGGTCCTCACTTGCCCTGGCAGTCATTGCAGATAAACAGCAAGACTGGGGCTCTGCTCTTTCCTAGCCTTGCAAACAGCCAATGCAGTTCGTCTCCCTCGTGAGCGCCAAAAAGATAAAATGAAACGTTGCACTCTCTCCCCTCCAAGGAAGGTCCTAGGCAGGAATTGTCGTGCTGATCCTCAATTGCCCTGGCAGTCATTGCAGATAAACAGCAAGACTGGGGCTCTGCTCTTTCCTAGCCTTGCAAAGAGCCAATGCAGTTCGTCTCCCTCGTGAGCGCCAAAAAGATAAAATGAAACGTTGCACTCTCTCTCCTCCAAGGAAGGTCCTAGGCAGGAATTGTCGTGCTGATCCTCACTTGCCCTGGCAGTCATTGCAGATAAACAGCAAGACTGGGGCTCTACTCTTTCCTAGCCTTGCAAAGAGCCAATGCAGTTCGTCTCCCTCGTGAGCGCCAAAAAGATAAAATGAAACGTTGCACTCTCTCCCCTCCAAGGAAGGTCCTAGGCAGGAATTGTCGTGCTGATCCTCACTTGCCCTGGCAGTCATTGCAGATAAACAGCAAGACTGGGGCTCTGCTCTTTCCTAGCCTTGCAAACAGCCAATGCAGTTCGTCTCCCTCGTGAGCGCCAAAAAGATAAAATGAAACGTTGCACTCTCTCTCCTCCAAGGAAGGTCCTAGGCAGGAATTGTCGTGCTGATCCTCACTTGCCCTGGCAGTCATTGCAGATAAACAGCAAGACTGGGGCTCTGCTCTTTCCTAGCCTTGCAAAGAGCCAATGCAGTTCGTCTCCCTCGTGAGCGCCAAAATGCTAAAATGAAACGTTGCGCTCTCTCTCCTCCAAGGAAGCTCCTAGGCAGGAATTGTCTTGCTGGTCCTCACTTGCCCTGGCAGTCATTGCAGATAAACAGCAAGACTGGGGCTCTGCTCTTTCCTAGCCTTGCAAACAGCCAATGCAGTTCGTCTCCCACGTGAGCGCCAAAATGCTAAAAAGAAACGTTGTACTCTCTATGCTCCACGTAAGGTGCTAGGCAGGAATTGTCTTGCTGGTCCTCACTTGCCCTGGCAGTCATTGCAGATAAACAGCAAGACTGGGGCTCTGCTCTTTCCTAGCCTTGCAAACAGCCAATGCAGTTCGTCTCCCTCGTGAGCGCCAAAAAGATAAAATGAAACGTTGCACTCTCTCTCCTCCAAGGAAGGTCCTAGGCAGGAATTGTCGTGCTGATCCTCACTTGCCCTGGCAGTCATTGCAGATAAACAGCAAGACTGGGGCTCTACTCTTTCCTAGCCTTGCAAACAGCCAATGCAGTTCGTCTCCCTCGTGAGCGCCAAAAAGATAAAATGAAACGTTGCACTCTCTCTCCTCCAAGGAAGGTCCTAGGCAGGAATTGTCTTGCTGGTCCTCACTTGCCCTGGCAGTCATTGCAGATAAACAGCAAGTCTGGGGCTCTGCTCTTTCCTAGCCTTGCAAACAGCCACTGCAGTTCATCTCCCTCGTGAGCGCTAAAATGCTAAAATGAAACGTTGCACTCTCTCTCCTCCAAGGAAGGTCCTAGGCAGGAATTGTCTTGCTGGTCCTCACTTGCCCTGGCAGTGATTGCAGATTACCAGCAAGTCTGGGGCTCTGCTCTTTCCTAGCCTTGGAAACAGCCAATGCAGTTCGTCTCCGTCGTGAGCGCCAAAATGCTAAAATGAAATGTTGCACTCTCTCTCCTCCAATTAAGTCCCTAGACAGGAATTGTCTCGAAGGTCCTCACTTCCCCTGGCAGTCATTGCAGATAAACAGCAAGACTGGTGCTCTGCTCTTTCGTAGCCTTGCAAACACCAAATGCAGTTCGTCTCCCTCGTGAGCGCCAAAATGCTATAAATGCAACGTTGCACTCCCTCTCCTCTAAGGAAGGTCCTAGGCAGGAATTGCCTTGCTGGTCCTCACTTGCCCTTGCAGTCATTGCAGATAAACAGCAAGACTGGAGCTCTGCTCTTTCCTAGCCTTGCAAACAGCCAATGCAGTTCGTTCCTCGTGAGCGCCAAAAAGCTAAAATGAAACGTTGCGCTCTCACTCCTCCAAGGAAGCTCCTAGGCAGGAATTGTCTTCCTGGTCCTCACTTGCCCTGGCAGTCATTGCAGATAAACAGCAAGTCTGGGGCTCTGCTCTTTCCTAGCCTTGCAAAGAGCCAATGCAGTTCCTCTCCCTCGTGAGCGCTTAAATGCTAAAATGAAACGTTGCACTCTCTCTCCTGCAAGGAAGGTGCTAGGCAGGAATTGTCTCGCTGGTCCTCACTTGCCCTGGCAGTCATTGCAGTTAAACAGCAAGACTGGGGCTCTGCTCTTTCCTAGCCTTGCAAAGAGCCAATGCAGTTCGTCTCCCTCGTGAGCGCCAAAAAGCTAAAATGAAACGTTGCAGTCTCTCTGCTACAAGGAAGGTGCTAGGCAGGAATTGCCTTGCTGGTCCTCAGTTGCCCTGGCAGTCATTGCAGATAAACAGCAAGACTGGGGCTCTGCTCTTTCCTAGCCTTGCAAACAGCCAATGCAGTTCGTCTCCCTCGTGAGCGCCAAAATGCTAAAATAAAACGTTGTACTCTCTCTCCTCCAAGGAAGGTGCTAGGCAGGAATTGTCTTGCTGGTCCTCACTTGCCCTGGCAGTCATTGCAGATAAACAGCAAGACTGGGGCTCTGCTCTTTCCTAGCCTTGCAAAGAGCCAATGCAGTTCGTCTCCCTCGTGAGCGCCAAAAAGCTAAAATGAAACGTTGCGCTCTCTCTCCTCCAAGGAAGCTCCTAGGCAGGAATTGTCTTGCTGGTCCTCACTTGCCCTGGCAGTCATTGCAGATAAACAGCAAGACTGGGGCTCTGCTCTTTCCTAGCCTTGCAAACAGCCAATGCAGTTCGTCTCCCTCGTGAGCGCCAAAATGCTAAAATGAAACGTTGTACTCTCTATGCTCCACGTAAGGCGCTAGGCAGGAATTGTCTTGCTGGTCCTCACTTGCCCTGGCAGTCATTGCAGATAAACAGCAAGACTGGGGCTCTGCTCTTTCCTAGCCTTGCAAACAGCCAATGCAGTTCGTCTCCCTCGTGAGCGCAAAAATGCTAAAAAGAAACGTTGTACTCTCTATGCTCCACGTAAGGCGCTAGGCAGGAATTGTCTTTCTGGTCCTCACTTGCCCTGGCAGTCATTGCAGATAAACAGCAAGACTGGGGCTCTGCTCTTTCCTAGCCTTGCAAACAGCCAATGCATTTCGTCTCCCTCGTGAGCGCCAAAATGCTAAAATGAAACGTTGCACTCTCTCTCCTCCAAGGAAGGTGCTAGGCAGGAATTGTCTTGCTGGTCCTCACTTGCCCTGGCAGTCATTGCAGATAAACAGCAAGACTGGGGCTCTGCTCTTTCCTAGCCTTGCAAACAGCCAATGCAGTTCGTCTCCCTCGTGAGCGCCAAAAAGATAAAATGAAACGTTGCACTCTCTCCCCTCCAAGGAAGGTCCTAGGCAGGAATTGTCGTGCTGATCCTCAATTGCCCTGGCAGTCATTGCAGATAAACAGCAAGACTGGGGCTCTGCTCTTTCCTAGCCTTGCAAAGAGCCAATGCAGTTCGTCTCCCTCGTGAGCGCCAAAAAGATAAAATGAAACGTTGCACTCTCTCTCCTCCAAGGAAGGTCCTAGGCAGGAATTGTCGTGCTGATCCTCACTTGCCCTGGCAGTCATTGCAGATAAACAGCAAGACTGGGGCTCTACTCTTTCCTAGCCTTGCAAAGAGCCAATGCAGTTCGTCTCCCTCGTGAGCGCCAAAAAGATAAAATGAAACGTTGCACTCTCTCCCCTCCAAGGAAGGTCCTAGGCAGGAATTGTCGTGCTGATCCTCACTTGCCCTGGCAGTCATTGCAGATAAACAGCAAGACTGGGGCTCTGCTCTTTCCTAGCCTTGCAAACAGCCAATGCAGTTCGTCTCCCTCGTGAGCGCCAAAAAGATAAAATGAAACGTTGCACTCTCTCTCCTCCAAGGAAGGTCCTAGGCAGGAATTGTCGTGCTGATCCTCACTTGCCCTGGCAGTCATTGCAGATAAACAGCAAGACTGGGGCTCTGCTCTTTCCTAGCCTTGCAAAGAGCCAATGCAGTTCGTCTCCCTCGTGAGCGCCAAAATGCTAAAAAGAAACGTTGTACTCTCTATGCTCCACGTAAGGTGCTAGGCAGGAATTGTCTTGCTGGTCCTCACTTGCCCTGGCAGTCATTGCAGATAAACAGCAAGACTGGGGCTCTGCTCTTTCCTAGCCATGCAAACAGCCAATGCAGTTCGTCTCCCTCGTGAGCGCCAAAAAGATAAAATGAAACGTTGCACTCTCTCTCCTCCAAGGAAGGTCCTAGGCAGGAATTGTCGTGCTGATCCTCACTTGCCCTGGCAGTCATTGCAGATAAACAGCAAGACTGGGGCTCTACTCTTTCCTAGCCTTGCAAACAGCCAATGCAGTTCGTCTCCCTCGTGAGCGCCAAAAAGATAAAATGAAACGTTGCACTCTCTCTCCTCCAAGGAAGGTCCTAGGCAGGAATTGTCTTGCTGGTCCTCACTTGCCCTGGCAGTGATTGCAGATTACCAGCAAGTCTGGGGCTCTGCTCTTTCCTAGCCTTGGAAACAGCCAATGCAGTTCGTCTCCGTCGTGAGCGCCAAAATGCTAAAATGAAATGTTGCACTCTCTCTCCTCCAATTAAGTCCCTAGACAGGAATTGTCTCGAAGGTCCTCACTTCCCCTGGCAGTCATTGCAGATAAACAGCAAGACTGGTGCTCTGCTCTTTCGTAGCCTTGCAAACACCAAATGCAGTTCGTCTCCCTCGTGAGCGCCAAAATGCTATAAATGCAACGTTGCACTCCCTCTCCTCTAAGGAAGGTCCTAGGCAGGAATTGCCTTGCTGGTCCTCACTTGCCCTTGCAGTCATTGCAGATAAACAGCAAGACTGGAGCTCTGCTCTTTCCTAGCCTTGCAAACAGCCAATGCAGTTCGTTCCTCGTGAGCGCCAAAAAGCTAAAATGAAACGTTGCGCTCTCACTCCTCCAAGGAAGCTCCTAGGCAGGAATTGTCTTCCTGGTCCTCACTTGCCCTGGCAGTCATTGCAGATAAACAGCAAGTCTGGGGCTCTGCTCTTTCCTAGCCTTGCAAAGAGCCAATGCAGTTCCTCTCCCTCGTGAGCGCTTAAATGCTAAAATGAAACGTTGCACTCTCTCTCCTGCAAGGAAGGTGCTAGGCAGGAATTGTCTCGCTGGTCCTCACTTGCCCTGGCAGTCATTGCAGTTAAACAGCAAGACTGGGGCTCTGCTCTTTCCTAGCCTTGCAAAGAGCCAATGCAGTTCGTCTCCCTCGTGAGCGCCAAAAAGCTAAAATGAAACGTTGCAGTCTCTCTGCTACAAGGAAGGTGCTAGGCAGGAATTGCCTTGCTGGTCCTCAGTTGCCCTGGCAGTCATTGCAGATAAACAGCAAGACTGGGGCTCTGCTCTTTCCTAGCCTTGCAAACAGCCAATGCAGTTCGTCTCCCTCGTGAGCGCCAAAATGCTAAAATAAAACGTTGTACTCTCTCTCCTCCAAGGAAGGTGCTAGGCAGGAATTGTCTTGCTGGTCCTCACTTGCCCTGGCAGTCATTGCAGATAAACAGCAAGACTGGGGCTCTGCTCTTTCCTAGCCTTGCAAAGAGCCAATGCAGTTCGTCTCCCTCGTGAGCGCCAAAAAGCTAAAATGAAACGTTGCGCTCTCTCTCCTCCAAGGAAGCTCCTAGGCAGGAATTGTCTTGCTGGTCCTCACTTGCCCTGGCAGTCATTGCAGATAAACAGCAAGACTGGGGCTCTGCTCTTTCCTAGCCTTGCAAACAGCCAATGCAGTTCGTCTCCCTCGTGAGCGCCAAAATGCTAAAATGAAACGTTGTACTCTCTATGCTCCACGTAAGGCGCTAGGCAGGAATTGTCTTGCTGGTCCTCACTTGCCCTGGCAGTCATTGCAGATAAACAGCAAGACTGGGGCTCTGCTCTTTCCTAGCCTTGCAAACAGCCAATGCAGTTCGTCTCCCTCGTGAGCGCAAAAATGCTAAAAAGAAACGTTGTACTCTCTATGCTCCACGTAAGGCGCTAGGCAGGAATTGTCTTTCTGGTCCTCACTTGCCCTGGCAGTCATTGCAGATAAACAGCAAGACTGGGGCTCTGCTCTTTCCTAGCCTTGCAAACAGCCAATGCATTTCGTCTCCCTCGTGAGCGCCAAAATGCTAAAATGAAACGTTGCACTCTCTCTCCTCCAAGGAAGGTGCTAGGCAGGAATTGTCTTGCTGGTCCTCACTTGCCCTGGCAGTCATTGCAGATAAACAGCAAGACTGGGGCTCTGCTCTTTCCTAGCCTTGCAAACAGCCAATGCAGTTCGTCTCCCTCGTGAGCGCCAAAAAGATAAAATGAAACGTTGCACTCTCTCCCCTCCAAGGAAGGTCCTAGGCAGGAATTGTCGTGCTGATCCTCAATTGCCCTGGCAGTCATTGCAGATAAACAGCAAGACTGGGGCTCTGCTCTTTCCTAGCCTTGCAAAGAGCCAATGCAGTTCGTCTCCCTCGTGAGCGCCAAAAAGATAAAATGAAACGTTGCACTCTCTCTCCTCCAAGGAAGGTCCTAGGCAGGAATTGTCGTGCTGATCCTCACTTGCCCTGGCAGTCATTGCAGATAAACAGCAAGACTGGGGCTCTACTCTTTCCTAGCCTTGCAAAGAGCCAATGCAGTTCGTCTCCCTCGTGAGCGCCAAAAAGATAAAATGAAACGTTGCACTCTCTCCCCTCCAAGGAAGGTCCTAGGCAGGAATTGTCGTGCTGATCCTCACTTGCCCTGGCAGTCATTGCAGATAAACAGCAAGACTGGGGCTCTGCTCTTTCCTAGCCTTGCAAACAGCCAATGCAGTTCGTCTCCCTCGTGAGCGCCAAAAAGATAAAATGAAACGTTGCACTCTCTCTCCTCCAAGGAAGGTCCTAGGCAGGAATTGTCGTGCTGATCCTCACTTGCCCTGGCAGTCATTGCAGATAAACAGCAAGACTGGGGCTCTGCTCTTTCCTAGCCTTGCAAAGAGCCAATGCAGTTCGTCTCCCTCGTGAGCGCCAAAATGCTAAAAAGAAACGTTGTACTCTCTATGCTCCACGTAAGGTGCTAGGCAGGAATTGTCTTGCTGGTCCTCACTTGCCCTGGCAGTCATTGCAGATAAACAGCAAGACTGGGGCTCTGCTCTTTCCTAGCCATGCAAACAGCCAATGCAGTTCGTCTCCCTCGTGAGCGCCAAAAAGATAAAATGAAACGTTGCACTCTCTCTCCTCCAAGGAAGGTCCTAGGCAGGAATTGTCGTGCTGATCCTCACTTGCCCTGGCAGTCATTGCAGATAAACAGCAAGACTGGGGCTCTACTCTTTCCTAGCCTTGCAAACAGCCAATGCAGTTCGTCTCCCTCGTGAGCGCCAAAAAGATAAAATGAAACGTTGCACTCTCTCTCCTCCAAGGAAGGTCCTAGGCAGGAATTGTCTTGCTGGTCCTCACTTGCCCTGGCAGTGATTGCAGATTATCAGCAAGTCTGGGGCTCTGCTCTTTCCTAGCCTTGGAAACAGCCAATGCAGTTCGTCTCCGTCGTGAGCGCCAAAATGCTAAAATGAAATGTTGCACTCTCTCTCCTCCAATTAAGTCCCTAGACAGGAATTGTCTCGATGGTCCTCACTTCCCCTGGCAGTCATTGCAGATAAACAGCAAGACTGCAGCTCTGCTCTTTCCTAGCCTTGCAAACAGCCAATGCAGTTCGTCTCTCTCGTGAGTGCCAAAATGCTAAAATGAAACGTTGCACTGTCTCTGCTCTAAGTAAGGCGCTAGGCAGGAATTGTCTTGCTGGTCCTCACTTGCCCTGGCAGTCATTGCAGATAAACAGCAAGACTGGGGCTCTGCTCTTTCCTAGCCTTGCAAAGAGCCAATGCAGTTCGTCTCCGTCGTGAGCGCCAAAATGCTAAAATGAAACGTTGCACTCCCTCTAATCTAAGGAAGGTGCTACGCCGGAATTGTCTTGCTGGTCCTCACTTGCCCTGGCAGTCATTGCAGATAAACAGCAAGACTGGGGCTCTGCTCTTTCCTAGCCTTGCAAACAGCCAATGCAGTTTGTCTCCCTCGTGAGCGCCAAAATGCTAAAATGAAACGTTGCACTGCCTCTTTTCCAAGGAAGCTCCTAGGCAGGAATTGTCTTGCTGGTCCTCACTTGCCCTGGCAGTCATTGCAGATAAACAGCAAGACTGGGGCTCTGCTCTTTCCTAGCCTTGCAAACAGCCAATGCAGTTCGTCTCCCTCGTGAGCGCCAAAATGCTAAAATGAAACGTTGCACTCCCTCTCCTCCAAGGAAGGTGCTAGGCAGGAATTGTCTTGCTGGTCCTCACTTGCCCTGGCAGTCATTGCAGATAAAGAGCAAGACTGGGGCTCTGCTCTTTCCTAGCCTTGCAAACAGCCAATGCAGTTCGTCTCCCTCGTGAGCGCCAACATGCTAAAATGAAACGTTGCAATCTCTCTCCTCCAGGGAAGGTGCTGGGCAGGAATTGTCTTGCTGGTCCTCACTTGCCCTGGCAGTCATTGCAGATAAACAGCAAGTCTGGGGCTCTGCTCTTTCCTAGCCTTGCAAACAGCCACTGCAGTTCATCTCCCTCGTGAGCGCTAAAATGCTAAAATGAAACGTTGCACTCTCTCTCCTCCAAGGAAGGTCCTAGGCAGGAATTGTCTTGCTGGTCCTCACTTGCCCTGGCAGTGATTGCAGATTACCAGCAAGTCTGGGGCTCTGCTCTTTCCTAGCCTTGGAAACAGCCAATGCAGTTCGTCTCCGTCGTGAGCGCCAAAATGCTAAAATGAAATGTTGCACTCTCTCTCCTCCAATTAAGTCCCTTGACAGGAATTGTCTCGAAGGTCCTCACTTCCCCTGGCAGTCATTGCAGATAAACAGCAAGACTGGTGCTCTGCTCTTTCGTAGCCTTGCAAACACCAAATGCAGTTCGTCTCCCTCGTGAGCGCCAAAATGCTATAAATGCAACGTTGCACTCCCTCTCCTCTAAGGAAGGTCCTAGGCAGGAATTGCCTTGCTGGTCCTCACTTGCCCTTGCAGTCATTGCAGATAAACAGCAAGACTGGAGCTCTGCTCTTTCCTAGCCTTGCAAACAGCCAATGCAGTTCGTTCCTCGTGAGCGCCAAAAAGCTAAAATGAAACGTTGCGCTCTCACTCCTCCAAGGAAGCTCCTAGGCAGGAATTGTCTTCCTGGTCCTCACTTGCCCTGGCAGTCATTGCAGATAAACAGCAAGTCTGGGGCTCTGCTCTTTCCTAGCCTTGCAAAGAGCCAATGCAGTTCCTCTCCCTCGTGAGCGCTTAAATGCTAAAATGAAACGTTGCACTCTCTCTCCTGCAAGGAAGGTGCTAGGCAGGAATTGTCTCGCTGGTCCTCACTTGCCCTGGCAGTCATTGCAGATAAACAGCAAGACTGGGGCTCTGCTCTTTCCTAGCCTTGCAAAGAGCCAATGCAGTTCGTCTCCCTCGTGAGCGCCAAAAAGCTAAAATGAAACGTTGCGCTCTCTCTCCTCCAAGGAAGCTCCTAGGCAGGAATTGTCTTGCTGGTCCTCACTTGCCCTGGCAGTCATTGCAGATAAACAGCAAGACTGGGGCTCTGCTCTTTCCTAGCCTTGCAAACAGCCAATGCATTTCGTCTCCCTCGTGAGCGCCAAAATGCTAAAATGAAACGTTGCACTCTCTCTCCTCCAAGGAAGGTGCTAGGCAGGAATTGTCTTGCTGGTCCTCACTTGCCCTGGCAGTCATTGCAGATAAACAGCAAGACTGGGGCTCTGCTCTTTCCTAGCCTTGCAAACAGCCAATGCAGTTCGTCTCCCTCGTGAGCGCCAAAAAGCTAAAATGAAACGTTGCGCTCTCTCTCCTCCAAGGAAGCTCCTAGGCAGGAATTGTCTTGCTGGTCCTCACTTGCCCTGGCAGTCATTGCAGATAAACAGCAAGACTGGGGCTCTGCTCTTTCCTAGCCTTGCAAAGAGCCAATGCAGTTCGTCTCCCTCGTGAGCGCCAAAATGCTAAAAAGAAATGTTGTACTCTCTATGCTCCACGTAAGGCGCTAGGCAGGAATTGTCTTGCTGGTCCTCACTTGCCCTGGCAGTCATTGCAGATAAACAGCAAGACTGGGGCTCTGCTCTTTCCTAGCCTTGCAAACAGCCAATGCAGTTCGTCTCCCTCGTGAGCGCCAAAATGCTAAAATGAAACGTTGCACTCTCTCTCCTCCAAGGAAGGTGCTAGGCAGGAATTGTCTTGCTGGTCCTCACTTGCCCTGGCAGTCATTGCAGATAAACAGCAAGACTGGGGCTCTGCTCTTTCCTAGCCTTGCAAACAGCCAATGCAGTTCGTCTCCCTCGTGAGCGCCAAAAAGATAAAATGAAACGTTGCACTCTCTCTCCTCCAAGGAAGGTCCTAGGCAGGAATTGTCGTGCTGATCCTCACTTGCCCTGGCAGTCATTGCAGATAAACAGCAAGACTGGGGCTCTACTCTTTCCTAGCCTTGCAAAGAGCCAATGCAGTTCGTCTCCCTCGTGAGCGCCAAAAAGATAAAATGAAACGTTGCACTCTCTCCCCTCCAAGGAAGGTCCTAGGCAGGAATTGTCGTGCTGATCCTCACTTGCCCTGGCAGTCATTGCAGATAAACAGCAAGACTGGGGCTCTGCTCTTTCCTAGCCTTGCAAACAGCCAATGCAGTTTGTCTCCCTCGTGAGCGCCAAAATGCTAAAATGAAACGTTGCACTCCCTCTTTTCCAAGGAAGCTCCTAGGCAGGAATTGTCTTGCTGGTCCTCACTTGCCCTGGCAGTCATTGCAGATAAACAGCAAGACTGGGGCTCTGCTCTTTCCTAGCCTTGCAAACAGCCAATGCAGTTCGTCTCCCTCGTGAGCGCCAAAATGCTAAAATGAAACGTTGCACTCCCTCTCCTCCAAGGAAGGTGCTAGGCAGGAATTGTCTTGCTGGTCCTCACTTGCCCTGGCAGTCATTGCAGATAAAGAGCAAGACTGGGGCTCTGCTCTTTCCTAGCCTTGCAAACAGCCAATGCAGTTCGTCTCCCTCGTGAGCGCCAACATGCTAAAATGAAACGTTGCAATCTCTCTCCTCCAGGGAAGGTGCTGGGCAGGAATTGTCTTGCTGGTCCTCACTTGCCCTGGCAGTCATTGCAGATAAACAGCAAGTCTGGGGCTCTGCTCTTTCCTAGCCTTGCAAACAGCCACTGCAGTTCATCTCCCTCGTGAGCGCTAAAATGCTAAAATGAAACGTTGCACTCTCTCTCCTCCAAGGAAGGTCCTAGGCAGGAATTGTCTTGCTGGTCCTCACTTGCCCTGGCAGTGATTGCAGATTACCAGCAAGTCTGGGGCTCTGCTCTTTCCTAGCCTTGCAAACAGCCAATGCAGTTCGTCTCCGTCGTGAGCGCCAAAATGCTAAAATGAAATGTTGCACTCTCTCTCCTCCAATTAAGTCCCTTGACAGGAATTGTCTCGAAGGTCCTCACTTCCCCTGGCAGTCATTGCAGATAAACAGCAAGACTGGTGCTCTGCTCTTTCGTAGCCTTGCAAACACCAAATGCAGTTCGTCTCCCTCGTGAGCGCCAAAATGCTATAAATGCAACGTTGCACTCCCTCTCCTCTAAGGAAGGTCCTAGGCAGGAATTGCCTTGCTGGTCCTCACTTGCCCTTGCAGTCATTGCAGATAAACAGCAAGACTGGAGCTCTGCTCTTTCCTAGCCTTGCAAACAGCCAATGCAGTTCGTTCCTCGTGAGCGCCAAAAAGCTAAAATGAAACGTTGCGCTCTCACTCCTCCAAGGAAGCTCCTAGGCAGGAATTGTCTTCCTGGTCCTCACTTGCCCTGGCAGTCATTGCAGATAAACAGCAAGTCTGGGGCTCTGCTCTTTCCTAGCCTTGCAAAGAGCCAATGCAGTTCCTCTCCCTCGTGAGCGCTTAAATGCTAAAATGAAACGTTGCACTCTCTCTCCTGCAAGGAAGGTGCTAGGCAGGAATTGTCTCGCTGGTCCTCACTTGCCCTGGCAGTCATTGCAGTTAAACAGCAAGACTGGGGCTCTGCTCTTTCCTAGCCTTGCAAAGAGCCAATGCAGTTCGTCTCCCTCGTGAGCGCCAAAAAGCTAAAATGAAACGTTGCAGTCTCTCTGCTACAAGGAAGGTGCTAGGCAGGAATTGCCTTGCTGGTCCTCAGTTGCCCTGGCAGTCATTGCAGATAAACAGCAAGACTGGGGCTCTGCTCTTTCCTAGCCTTGCAAACAGCCAATGCAGTTCGTCTCCCTCGTGAGCGCCAAAATGCTAAAATAAAACGTTGTACTCTCTCTCCTCCAAGGAAGGTGCTAGGCAGGAATTGTCTTGCTGGTCCTCACTTGCCCTGGCAGTCATTGCAGATAAACAGCAAGACTGGGGCTCTGCTCTTTCCTAGCCTTGCAAAGAGCCAATGCAGTTCGTCTCCCTCGTGAGCGCCAAAAAGCTAAAATGAAACGTTGCGCTCTCTCTCCTCCAAGGAAGCTCCTAGGCAGGAATTGTCTTGCTGGTCCTCACTTGCCCTGGCAGTCATTGCAGATAAACAGCAAGACTGGGGCTCTGCTCTTTCCTAGCCTTGCAAACAGCCAATGCATTTCGTCTCCCTCGTGAGCGCCAAAATGCTAAAATGAAACGTTGCACTCTCTCTCCTCCAAGGAAGGTGCTAGGCAGGAATTGTCTTGCTGGTCCTCACTTGCCCTGGCAGTCATTGCAGATAAACAGCAAGACTGGGGCTCTGCTCTTTCCTAGCCTTGCAAACAGCCAATGCAGTTCGTCTCCCTCGTGAGCGCCAAAAAGATAAAATGAAACGTTGCACTCTCTCCCCTCCAAGGAAGGTCCTAGGCAGGAATTGTCGTGCTGATCCTCACTTGCCCTGGCAGTCATTGCAGATAAACAGCAAGACTGGGGCTCTGCTCTTTCCTAGCCTTGCAAAGAGCCAATGCAGTTCGTCTCCCTCGTGAGCGCCAAAAAGATAAAATGAAACGTTGCACTCTCTCTCCTCCAAGGAAGGTCCTAGGCAGGAATTGTCTTGCTGATCCTCACTTGCCCTGGCAGTCATTGCAGATAAACAGCAAGACTGGGGCTCTGCTCTTTCCTAGCCTTGCAAAGAGCCAATGCAGTTCGTCTCCCTCGTGAGCGCCAAAAAGCTAAAATGAAACGTTGCGCTCTCTCTCCTCCAAGGAAGCTCCTAGGCAGGAATTGTCTTGCTGGTCCTCACTTGCCCTGGCAGTCATTGCAGATAAACAGCAAGACTGGGGCTCTGCTCTTTCCTAGCCTTGCAAACAGCCAATGCAGTTCGTCTCCCTCGTGAGCGCCAAAATGCTAAAAAGAAATGTTGTACTCTCTATGCTCCACGTAAGGCGCTAGGCAGGAATTGTCTTGCTGGTCCTCACTTGCCCTGGCAGTCATTGCAGATAAACAGCAAGACTGGGGCTCTGCTCTTTCCTAGCCTTGCAAACAGCCAATGCAGTTCGTCTCCCTCGTGAGCGCCAAAATGCTAAAATGAAACGTTGCACTCTCTCTCCTCCAAGGAAGGTGCTAGGCAGGAATTGTCTTGCTGGTCCTCACTTGCCCTGGCAGTCATTGCAGATAAACAGCAAGACTGGGGCTCTGCTCTTTCCTAGCCTTGCAAACAGCCAATGCAGTTCGTCTCCCTCGTGAGCGCCAAAAAGATAAAATGAAACGTTGCACTCTCTCTCCTCCAAGGAAGGTCCTAGGCAGGAATTGTCGTGCTGATCCTCACTTGCCCTGGCAGTCATTGCAGATAAACAGCAAGACTGGGGCTCTACTCTTTCCTAGCCTTGCAAAGAGCCAATGCAGTTCGTCTCCCTCGTGAGCGCCAAAAAGATAAAATGAAACGTTGCACTCTCTCCCCTCCAAGGAAGGTCCTAGGCAGGAATTGTCGTGCTGATCCTCACTTGCCCTGGCAGTCATTGCAGATAAACAGCAAGACTGGGGCTCTGCTCTTTCCTAGCCTTGCAAACAGCCAATGCAGTTCGTCTCCCTCGTGAGCGCCAAAAAGATAAAATGAAACGTTGCACTCTCTCTCCTCCAAGGAAGGTCCTAGGCAGGAATTGTCGTGCTGATCCTCACTTGCCCTGGCAGTCATTGCAGATAAACAGCAAGACTGGGGCTCTGCTCTTTCCTAGCCTTGCAAAGAGCCAATGCAGTTCGTCTCCCTCGTGAGCGCCAAAATGCTAAAATGAAACGTTGCGCTCTCTCTCCTCCAAGGAAGCTCCTAGGCAGGAATTGTCTTGCTGGTCCTCACTTGCCCTGGCAGTCATTGCAGATAAACAGCAAGACTGGGGCTCTGCTCTTTCCTAGCCTTGCAAACAGCCAATGCAGTTCGTCTCCCACGTGAGCGCCAAAATGCTAAAAAGAAACGTTGTACTCTCTATGCTCCACGTAAGGCGCTAGGCAGGAATTGTCTTGCTGGTCCTCACTTGCCCTGGCAGTCATTGCAGATAAACAGCAAGACTGGGGCTCTGCTCTTTCCTAGCCTTGCAAACAGCCAATGCAGTTCGTCTCCCTCGTGAGCGCCAAAAAGATAAAATGAAACGTTGCACTCTCTCTCCTCCAAGGAAGGTCCTAGGCAGGAATTGTCGTGCTGATCCTCACTTGCCCTGGCAGTCATTGCAGATAAACAGCAAGACTGGGGCTCTACTCTTTCCTAGCCTTGCAAAGAGCCAATGCAGTTCGTCTCCCTCGTGAGCGCCAAAAAGATAAAATGAAACGTTGCACTCTCTCCCCTCCAAGGAAGGTCCTAGGCAGGAATTGTCGTGCTGATCCTCACTTGCCCTGGCAGTCATTGCAGATAAACAGCAAGACTGTGGCTCTGCTCTTTCCTAGCCTTGCAAAAAGCCAATGCAGTTCGTCTCCCTCGTGAGCGCCAAAAAGATAAAATGAAACGTTGCACTCTCTCTCCTCCAAGGAAGGTCCTAGGCAGGAATTGTCGTGCTGATCCTCACTTGCCCTGGCAGTCATTGCAGATAAACAGCAAGACTGGGGCTCTGCTCTTTCCTAGCCTTGCAAACAGCCAATACAGTACGTCTCCCTCGTGAGCGCCAACATGCTAAATTGAAACGTTGCACTCTCTCTCCTCCAAGGAAGGTCCTAGGCAGGAATTGTCTTGCTGGTCCTCACTTGCCCTGGCAGTGTTTGCAGCCTATCAGCAAGTCTGGAGCTCTGCTCTTTCCTAGCCTTGCAAACAGCCAATGCAGTTCGTGTCCATCGTGAGCGCCAAAATGCTAAAATGAAACGTTGCACTCTCTCTCCTCTAAGGAAGGTGCTAGGCAGGAATTGTCTTCCTGGTCCTCACTTGCCCTGGCAGTCATTGCAGATAAACAGCAAGACTGGGGCTCTGCTCTTTCCTAGCCTTGCAAACAGCCAATGCAGTTCCTCTCCCTCGTGAGCGCTTAAATGCTAAAATGAAACGTTGCACTCTCTCTCCTGCAAGGAAGGTGCTAGGCAGGAATTGTCTCGCTGGTCCTCACTTGCCCTGGCAGTCATTGCAGTTAAACAGCAAGACTGGGGCTCTGCTCTTTCCTAGCCTTGCAAACAGCCAATGCAGTTCGTCTCCCTCGTGAGCGCCAAAATGCTAAAATGAAACGTTGTAGTCTCTCTGCTACAAGTAAGGTGCTAGGCAGGAATTGCCTTGCTGGTCCTCAGTTGCCCTGGCAGTCATTGCAGATAAACAGCAAGACTGGGGCTCTGCTCTTTCCTAGCCTTGCAAAGAGCCAATGCAGTTCGTTCTCTCGTGAGCGCCAAAACGCTAAAATAAAACGTTGTACTCTCTCTCTCCAAGGAAGGTGCTAGGCAGGAATTGTCTTGCTGGTCCTGACTTGCCCTGGCAGTCATTGCAGATAAACAGCAAGACTGGGGCTCTGCTCTTTCCTAGCCTTGCAAACAGCCAATGCAGTTCGTCTCCCTCGTGAGCGCCAAAAAGATAAAATGAAACGTTGCACTCTCTCTCCTCCAAGGAAGGTTCTAGGCAGGAATTGTCGTGCTGATCCTCACTTGCCCTAGCAGTCATTGCAGATAAACAGCAAGACTGGGGCTCTGCTCTTTCCTAGCCTTGCAAAGAGCCAATGCAGTTCGTCTCCCTCGTGAGAGCCAAAAAGCTAAAATGAAACGTTGCGCTCTCTCTCCTGCAAGGAAGGTGCTAGGCAGGAATTGTCTCGCTGGTCCTCACTTGCCCTGGCAGTCATTGCAGATAAACAGCAAGACTGGGACTCTGCTCTTTCCTAGCCTTGCAAACAGCCAATGCAGTTCGTCTCCCTCGTGAGCGCCAAAATGCTAAAATGAAACGTTGTACTCTCTATGCTCCATGTAAGGCGCTAGGCAGGAATTGTCTTTCTGGTCCTCACTTGCCCTGGCAGTCATTGCAGATAAACAGCAAGACTGGGGCTCTGCTCTTTCCTAGCCTTGCAAACAGCCAATGCATTTCGACTCCCTCGTGAGCGCCAAAATGCTGAAATGAAACGTTGCACTCTCTCTCCTCCAAGGAAGGTGCTAGGCAGGAATTGTCTTGCTGGTCCTCACTTGCCCTGGCAGTCATTGCAGATAAACAGCAAGACTGGGGCTCTGCTCTTTCCTAGCCTTGCAAACAGCCAATGCAGTCCGTCTCCCTCGTGAGCGCCAAAAAGATAAAATGAAACGTTGCACTCTCTCTCCTCCAAGGAAGGTTCTAGGCAGGAATTGTCGTGCTGATCCTCACTTGCCCTAGCAGTCATTGCAGATAAACAGCAAGACTGGGGCTCTGCTCTTTCCTAGCCTTGCAAAGAGCCAATGCAGTTCGTCTCCCTCGTGAGCGCCAAAATGCTAAAATGAAACGTTGCGCTCTCTCTCCTGCAAGGAAGGTGCTAGGCAGGAATTGTCTCGCTGGTCCTCACTTGCCCTGGCAGTCATTGCAGATAAACAGCAAGACTGGGGCTCTGCTCTTTCCTAGCCTTGCAAAGAGCCAATGCAGTTCGTCTCCCTCGTGAGCGCCAAAATGCTAAAATGAAACGTTGTACTCTCTATGCTCCACGTAAGGCGCTAGGCAGGAATTGTCTTTCTGGTCCTCACTTGCCCTGGCAGTCATTGCAGATAAACAGCAAGACTGGGGCTCTGCTCTTTCCTAGCCTTGCAAAGAGCCAATGCATTTCGTCTCCCTCGTGAGCGCCAAAATGCTGAAATGAAACGTTGCACTCTCTCTCCTCCAAGGAAGGTGCTAGGCAGGAATTGTCTTGCTGGTCCTCACTTGCCCTGGCAGTCATTGCAGATAAACAGCAAGACTGGGGCTCTGCTCTTTCCTAGCCTTGCAAACAGCCAATGCAGTTCGTCTCCCTCGTGAGCGCCAAAAAGATAAAATGAAACGTTGCACTCTCTCTCCTCCAAGGAAGGTCCTAGGCAGGAATTGTCGTGCTGATCCTCACTTGCCCTGGCAGTCATTGCAGATAAACAGAAAGACTGGGGCTACGCTCTTTCCTAGCCTTGCAAACAGCCAATGCAGTTCGTCTCCCTCGTGAACGCCAAAAAGCTAAAATGAAACGTTGCACTCTCTCTCCTCCAAGGAAGCTCCTAGGCAGGAATTGTCTTGCTGGTCCTCACTTGCCCTGGCAGTCATTGCAGATAAACAGCAAGACTGGGGCTCTGCTCTTTCCTAGCCTTGCAAACAGCCAATGCAGTTCGTCTCCCTCGTGAGCGCCAAAATGCTAAAATGAAACGTTGCACTCTCTCTCCTCCAAGGAAGCTCCTAGGCAGGAATTGCCTTGCTGGTCCTCACTTGCCCTGGCAGTGATTGCAGACTATCAGCAAGTCTGGAGCTCTGCTATTTCCTAGCCTTGCAAACAGCCAATGCAGTTCGTCTCCCTCGTGAACGCCAAAAAGCTTAAATGAAACGTTGCACTCTCTCTCCTCCAAGGAAGCTCCTAGGCAGGAATTGTCTTGCTGGTCCTCACTTGCCCTGGCAGTCATTGCAGATAAACAGCAAGACTGGGGCTCTGCTCTTTCCTAGCCTTGCAAAGAGCCAATGCAGTTCGTCTCCCTCGTGAGCGCCAAAAAGATAAAATGAAACGTTGCACTCTCTCTCCTCCAAGGAAGGTCCTAATCAGGAATTGTCTTGCTGGTCCTCACTTGCCCTCGCAGTCATTGCTGATAAACAGCAAGACTGGGGCTCTGCTCTTTCCTAGCCTTGCAAACAGCCAATGCAGTTCGTCTCCCTTGTGAGCGCCAAAAAGCTAAAATGAAACGTTGCACTCTCTCTCCTCCAAGGAAGGTCCTAGGCAGGAATTGTCGTGCTGATCCTCACTTGCCCTGGCAGTCATTGCAGATAAACAGCAAGACTGGGGCTCTGCTCTTTCCTAGCCTTGCAAACAGCCAATGCAGTTCGTCTCCCTCGTGAACGCCAAAAAACTAAATTGAAACGTTGCACTCTCTCTCCTCCAAGGAAGGTCCTAGGCAGGAATTGTCTTGCTGGTCCTCACTTGCCCTGGCAGTCATTGCAGATAAACAGCAAGACTGGGGCTCTGCTCTTTCCTAGCCTTGCAAACAGCCAATGCAGTTCGTCTCCCTCGTGAGCGCCAAAATGCTAAAATGAAACGTTGCACTCTCTCTCCTCCAAGGAAGCTCCTAGGCAGGAATTGCCTTGCTGGTCCTCACTTGCCCTGGCAGTGATTGCAGACTATCAGCAAGTCTGGAGCTCTGCTCTTTCCTAGCCTTGCAAACAGCCAATGCAGTTCGTCTCCCTCGTGAGCGCCAAAATGCTAAAATGAAACGTTGTACTCTCTCTGCTCCAAGGAAGGCGCTAGGCAGGAATTGTCTTGCTGGTCCTCACTTGCCCTGGCAGTCATTGCAGATAAACAGCAAGACTGGGGCTCTGCTCTTTCCTAGCCTTGCAAAGAGCCAATGCAGTTCGTCTCCGTCGTGAGCGCCAAAATGCTAAAATGAAACGTTGCACTCCCTCTCATCTAAGGAAGGTGCTAGGCAGGAATTGTCTTGCTGGTCCTCACTTGCCCTGGCAGTCATTGCAAATAAACAGCAAGACTGGGGCTCTGCTCTTTCCTAGCCTTGCAAACAGCCAATGCAGTTTGTCTCCCTCGTGAGCGCCAAAATGCTAAAATGAAACGTTGCACTCCCTCTTTTCCAAGGAAGCTCCTAGGCAGGAATTGTCTTGCTGGTCCTCACTTGCCCTGGCAGTCATTGCAGATAAACAGCAAGACTGGGGCTCTGCTCTTTCCTAGCCTTGCAAACAGCCAATGCAGTTCGTCTCCCTCGTGAGCGCCAAAATGCTAAAATGAAACGTTGCACTCCCTCTCCTCCAAGGAAGGTGCTAGGCAGGAATTGTCTTGCTGGTCCTCACTTGCCCTGGCAGTCATTGCAGATAAAGAGCAAGACTGGGGCTCTGCTCTTTCCTAGCCTTGCAAACAGCCAATGCAGTTCGTCTCCCTCGTGAGCGCCAACATGCTAAAATGAAACGTTGCAATCTCTCTCCTCCAGGGAAGGTGCTGGGCAGGAATTGTCTTGCTGGTCCTCACTTGCCCTGGCAGTCATTGCAGATAAACAGCAAGTCTGGGGCTCTGCTCTTTCCTAGCCTTGCAAACAGCCACTGCAGTTCATCTCCCTCGTGAGCGCTAAAATGCTAAAATGAAACGTTGCACTCTCTATCCTCCAAGGAAGGTCCTAGGCAGGAATTGTCTTGCTGGTCCTCACTTGCCCTGGCAGTGATTGCAGATTACCAGCAAGTCTGGGGCTCTGCTCTTTCCTAGCCTTGGAAACAGCCAATGCAGTTCGTCTCCGTCGTGAGCGCCAAAATGCTAAAATGAAATGTTGCACTCTCTCTCCTCCAATTAAGCCCCTAGACAGGAATTGTCTCGAAGGTCCTCACTTCCCCTGGCAGTCATTGCAGATAAACAGCAAGACTGGTGCTCTGCTCTTTCGTAGCCTTGCAAACACCAAATGCAGTTCGTCTCCCTCGTGAGCGCCAAAATGCTATAAATGCAACGTTGCACTCCCTCTCCTCTAAGGAAGGTCCTAGGCAGGAATTGCCTTGCTGGTCCTCACTTGCCCTTGCAGTCATTGCAGATAAACAGCAAGACTGGAGCTCTGCTCTTTCCTAGCCTTGCAAACAGCCAATGCAGTTCGTTCCTCGTGAGCGCCAAAAAGCTAAAATGAAACGTTGCGCTCTCACTCCTCCAAGGAAGCTCCTAGGCAGGAATTGTCTTCCTGGTCCTCACTTGCCCTGGCAGTCATTGCAGATAAACAGCAAGTCTGGGGCTCTGCTCTTTCCTAGCCTTGCAAAGAGCCAATGCAGTTCGTCTCCCTCGTGAGCGCCAAAATGCTAAAATGAAACGTTGTTCTCTCTATGCTCCACGTAAGGCGCTAGGCAGGAATTGTCTTTCTGGTCCTCAATTGCCCTGGCAGTCATTGCAGATAAACAGCAAGACTGGGGCTCTGCTCTTTCCTAGCCTTGCAAACAGCCAATGCAGTTCCTCTCCCTCGTGAGCGCTTAAATGCTAAAATGAAACGTTGCACTCTCTCTCCTGCAAGGAAGGTGCTAGGCAGGAATTGTCTCGCTGGTCCTCACTTGCCCTGGCAGTCATTGCAGTTAGACAGCAAGACTGGGGCTCTGCTCTTTCCTAGCCTTGCAAAGAGCCAATGCAGTTCGTCTCCCTCGTGAGCGCCAAAAAGCTAAAATGAAACGTTGCAGTCTCTCTGCTACAAGGAAGGTGCTAGGCAGGAATTGCCTTGCTGGTCCTCAGTTGCCCTGGCAGTCATTGCAGATAAACAGCAAGACTGGGGCTCTGCTCTTTCCTAGCCTTGCAAACAGCCAATGCAGTTCGTCTCCCTCGTGAGCGCCAAAATGCTAAAATAAAACGTTGTACTCTCTCTCCTCCAAGGAAGGTGCTAGGCAGGAATTGTCTTGCTGGTCCTCACTTGCCCTGGCAGTCATTGCAGATAAACAGCAAGACTGGGGCTCTGCTCTTTCCTAGCCTTGCAAACAGCCAATGCAGTTCGTCTCCCTCGTGAGCGCCAAAAAGCTAAAATGAAACGTTGCGCTCTCTCTCCTCCAAGGAAGCTCCTAGGCAGGAATTGTCTTGCTGGTCCTCACTTGCCCTGGCAGTCATTGCAGATAAACAGCAAGACTGGGGCTCTGCTCTTTCCTAGCCTTGCAAACAGCCAATGCAGTTCGTCTCCCTCGTGAGCGCCAAAATGCTAAAATGAAACGTTGTACTCTCTATGCTCCACGTAAGGCGCTAGGCAGGAATTGTCTTGCTGGTCCTCACTTGCCCTGGCAGTCATTGCAGATAAACAGCAAGACTGGGGCTCTGCTCTTTCCTAGCCTTGCAAACAGCCAATGCAGTTCGTCTCCCTCGTGAGCGCAAAAATGCTAAAAAGAAACGTTGTACTCTCTATGCTCCACGTAAGGCGCTAGGCAGGAATTGTCTTGCTGGTCCTCACTTGCCCTGGCAGTCATTGCAGATAAACAGCAAGACTGGGGCTCTGCTCTTTCCTAGCCTTGCAAACAGCCAATGCATTTCGTCTCCCTCGTGAGCGCCAAAATGCTAAAATGAAACGTTGCACTCTCTCTCCTCCAAGGAAGGTGCTAGGCAGGAATTGTCTTGCTGGTCCTCACTTGCCCTGGCAGTCATTGCAGATAAACAGCAAGACTGGGGCTCTGCTCTTTCCTAGCCTTGCAAACAGCCAATGCAGTTCGTCTCCCTCGTGAGCGCCAAAAAGATAAAATGAAACGTTGCACTCTCTCCCCTCCAAGGAAGGTCCTAGGCAGGAATTGTCGTGCTGATCCTCACTTGCCCTGGCAGTCATTGCAGATAAACAGCAAGACTGGGGCTCTGCTCTTTCCTAGCCTTGCAAAGAGCCAATGCAGTTCATCTCACTCGTGAGCGCCAAAAAGATAAAATGAAACGTTGCACTCTCTCTCCTCCAAGGAAGGTCCTAGGCAGGAATTGTCTTGCTGATCCTCACTTGCCCTGGCAGTCATTGCAGATAAACAGCAAGACTGGGGCTCTGCTCTTTCCTAGCCTTGCAAAGAGCCAATGCAGTTCGTCTCCCTCGTGAGCGCCAAAAAGCTAAAATGAAACGTTGCGCTCTCTCTCCTCCAAGGAAGGTCCTAGGCAGGAATTGTCTTGCTGGTCCTCACTTGCCCTGGCAGTCATTGCAGATAAACAGCAAGACTGGGGCTCTGCTCTTTCCTAGCCTTGCAAACAGCCAATGCAGTTCGTCTCCCTCGTGAGCGCCAAAATGCTAAAAAGAAATGTTGTACTCTCTATGCTCCACGTAAGGCGCTAGGCAGGAATTGTCTTGCTGGTCCTCACTTGCCCTGGCAGTCATTGCAGATAAACAGCAAGACTGGGGCTCTGCTCTTTCCTAGCCTTGCAAACAGCCAATGCAGTTCGTCTCCCTCGTGAGCGCCAAAATGCTAAAATGAAACGTTGCACTCTCTCTCCTCCAAGGAAGGTGCTAGGCAGGAATTGTCTTGCTGGTCCTCACTTGCCCTGGCAGTCATTGCAGATAAACAGCAAGACTGGGGCTCTGCTCTTTCCTAGCCTTGCAAACAGCCAATGCAGTTCGTCTCCCTCGTGAGCGCCAAAAAGATAAAATGAAACGTTGCACTCTCTCTCCTCCAAGGAAGGTCCTAGGCAGGAATTGTCGGGCTGATCCTCACTTGCCCTGGCAGTCATTGCAGATAAACAGCAAGACTGGGGCTCTACTCTTTCCTAGCCTTGCAAAGAGCCAATGCAGTTCGTCTCCCTCGTGAGCGCCAAAAAGATAAAATGAAACGTTGCACTCTCTCCCCTCCAAGGAAGGTCCTAGGCAGGAATTGTCGTGCTGATCCTCACTTGCCCTGGCAGTCATTGCAGATAAACAGCAAGACTGGGGCTCTGCTCTTTCCTAGCCTTGCAAACAGCCAATGCAGTTCGTCTCCCTCGTGAGCGCCAAAAAGATAAAATGAAACGTTGCACTCTCTCTCCTCCAAGGAAGGTCCTAGGCAGGAATTGTCGTGCTGATCCTCACTTGCCCTGGCAGTCATTGCAGATAAACAGCAAGACTGGGGCTCTGCTCTTTCCTAGCCTTGCAAAGAGCCAATGCAGTTCGTCTCCCTCGTGAGCGCCAAAAAGCTAAAATGAAACGTTGCGCTCTCTCTCCTCCAAGGAAGCTCCTAGGCAGGAATTGTCTTGCTGGTCCTCACTTGCCCTGGCAGTCATTGCAGATAAACAGCAAGACTGGGGCTCTGCTCTTTCCTAGCCTTGCAAACAGCCAATGCAGTTCGTCTCCCACGTGAGCGCCAAAATGCTAAAAAGAAACGTTGTACTCTCTATGCTCCACGTAAGGCGCTAGGCAGGAATTGTCTTGCTGGTCCTCACTTGCCCTGGCAGTCATTGCAGATAAACAGCAAGACTGGGGCTCTGCTCTTTCCTAGCCTTGCAAACAGCCAATGCAGTTCGTCTCCCTCGTGAGCGCCAAAAAGATAAAATGAAACGTTGCACTCTCTCTCCTCCAAGGAAGGTTCTAGGCAGGAATTGTCGTGCTGATCCTCACTTGCCCTAGCAGTCATTGCAGATAAACAGCAAGACTGGGGCTCTGCTCTTTCCTAGCCTTGCAAAGAGCCAATGCAGTTCGTCTCCCTCGTGAGCGCCAAAAAGCTAAAATGAAACGTTGCGCTCTCTCTCCTGCAAGGAAGGTGCTAGGCAGGAATTGTCTCGCTGGTCCTCACTTGCCCTGGCAGTCATTGCAGATAAACAGCAAGACTGGTGCTCTGCTCTTTCGTAGCCTTGCAAACACCAAATGCAGTTCGTCTCCCTCGTGAGCGCCAAAATGCTATAAATGCAACGTTGCACTCCCTCTCCTCTAAGGAAGGTCCTAGGCAGGAATTGCCTTGCTGGTCCTCACTTGCCCTTGCAGTCATTGCAGATAAACAGCAAGACTGGAGCTCTGCTCTTTCCTAGCCTTGCAAACAGCCAATGCAGTTCGTTCCTCGTGAGCGCCAAAAAGCTAAAATGAAACGTTGCGCTCTCACTCCTCCAAGGAAGCTCCTAGGCAGGAATTGTCTTCCTGGTCCTCACTTGCCCTGGCAGTCATTGCAGATAAACAGCAAGTCTGGGGCTCTGCTCTTTCCTAGCCTTGCAAAGAGCCAATGCAGTTCGTCTCCCTCGTGAGCGCCAAAATGCTAAAATGAAACGTTGTTCTCTCTATGCTCCACGTAAGGCGCTAGGCAGGAATTGTCTTTCTGGTCCTCAATTGCCCTGGCAGTCATTGCAGATAAACAGCAAGACTGGGGCTCTGCTCTTTCCTAGCCTTGCAAACAGCCAATGCAGTTCCTCTCCCTCGTGAGCGCTTAAATGCTAAAATGAAACGTTGCACTCTCTCTCCTGCAAGGAAGGTGCTAGGCAGGAATTGTCTCGCTGGTCCTCACTTGCCCTGGCAGTCATTGCAGTTAGACAGCAAGACTGGGGCTCTGCTCTTTCCTAGCCTTGCAAAGAGCCAATGCAGTTCGTCTCCCTCGTGAGCGCCAAAAAGCTAAAATGAAACGTTGCAGTCTCTCTGCTACAAGGAAGGTGCTAGGCAGGAATTGCCTTGCTGGTCCTCAGTTGCCCTGGCAGTCATTGCAGATAAACAGCAAGACTGGGGCTCTGCTCTTTCCTAGCCTTGCAAACAGCCAATGCAGTTCGTCTCCCTCGTGAGCGCCAAAATGCTAAAATAAAACGTTGTACTCTCTCTCCTCCAAGGAAGGTGCTAGGCAGGAATTGTCTTGCTGGTCCTCACTTGCCCTGGCAGTCATTGCAGATAAACAGCAAGACTGGGGCTCTGCTCTTTCCTAGCCTTGCAAACAGCCAATGCAGTTCGTCTCCCTCGTGAGCGCCAAAAAGCTAAAATGAAACGTTGCGCTCTCTCTCCTCCAAGGAAGCTCCTAGGCAGGAATTGTCTTGCTGGTCCTCACTTGCCCTGGCAGTCATTGCAGATAAACAGCAAGACTGGGGCTCTGCTCTTTCCTAGCCTTGCAAACAGCCAATGCAGTTCGTCTCCCTCGTGAGCGCCAAAATGCTAAAATGAAACGTTGTACTCTCTATGCTCCACGTAAGGCGCTAGGCAGGAATTGTCTTGCTGGTCCTCACTTGCCCTGGCAGTCATTGCAGATAAACAGCAAGACTGGGGCTCTGCTCTTTCCTAGCCTTGCAAACAGCCAATGCAGTTCGTCTCCCTCGTGAGCGCAAAAATGCTAAAAAGAAACGTTGTACTCTCTATGCTCCACGTAAGGCGCTAGGCAGGAATTGTCTTTCTGGTCCTCACTTGCCCTGGCAGTCATTGCAGATAAACAGCAAGACTGGGGCTCTGCTCTTTCCTAGCCTTGCAAACAGCCAATGCATTTCGTCTCCCTCGTGAGCGCCAAAATGCTAAAATGAAACGTTGCACTCTCTCTCCTCCAAGGAAGGTGCTAGGCAGGAATTGTCTTGCTGGTCCTCACTTGCCCTGGCAGTCATTGCAGATAAACAGCAAGACTGGGGCTCTGCTCTTTCCTAGCCTTGCAAACAGCCAATGCAGTTCGTCTCCCTCGTGAGCGCCAAAAAGATAAAATGAAACGTTGCACTCTCTCCCCTCCAAGGAAGGTCCTAGGCAGGAATTGTCGTGCTGATCCTCACTTGCCCTGGCAGTCATTGCAGATAAACAGCAAGACTGGGGCTCTGCTCTTTCCTAGCCTTGCAAAGAGCCAATGCAGTTCATCTCACTCGTGAGCGCCAAAAAGATAAAATGAAACGTTGCACTCTCTCTCCTCCAAGGAAGGTCCTAGGCAGGAATTGTCTTGCTGATCCTCACTTGCCCTGGCAGTCATTGCAGATAAACAGCAAGACTGGGGCTCTGCTCTTTCCTAGCCTTGCAAAGAGCCAATGCAGTTCGTCTCCCTCGTGAGCGCCAAAAAGCTAAAATGAAACGTTGCGCTCTCTCTCCTCCAAGGAAGGTCCTAGGCAGGAATTGTCTTGCTGGTCCTCACTTGCCCTGGCAGTCATTGCAGATAAACAGCAAGACTGGGGCTCTGCTCTTTCCTAGCCTTGCAAACAGCCAATGCAGTTCGTCTCCCTCGTGAGCGCCAAAATGCTAAAAAGAAATGTTGTACTCTCTATGCTCCACGTAAGGCGCTAGGCAGGAATTGTCTTGCTGGTCCTCACTTGCCCTGGCAGTCATTGCAGATAAACAGCAAGACTGGGGCTCTGCTCTTTCCTAGCCTTGCAAACAGCCAATGCAGTTCGTCTCCCTCGTGAGCGCCAAAATGCTAAAATGAAACGTTGCACTCTCTCTCCTCCAAGGAAGGTGCTAGGCAGGAATTGTCTTGCTGGTCCTCACTTGCCCTGGCAGTCATTGCAGATAAACAGCAAGACTGGGGCTCTGCTCTTTCCTAGCCTTGCAAACAGCCAATGCAGTTCGTCTCCCTCGTGAGCGCCAAAAAGATAAAATGAAACGTTGCACTCTCTCTCCTCCAAGGAAGGTCCTAGGCAGGAATTGTCGGGCTGATCCTCACTTGCCCTGGCAGTCATTGCAGATAAACAGCAAGACTGGGGCTCTACTCTTTCCTAGCCTTGCAAAGAGCCAATGCAGTTCGTCTCCCTCGTGAGCGCCAAAAAGATAAAATGAAACGTTGCACTCTCTCCCCTCCAAGGAAGGTCCTAGGCAGGAATTGTCGTGCTGATCCTCACTTGCCCTGGCAGTCATTGCAGATAAACAGCAAGACTGGGGCTCTGCTCTTTCCTAGCCTTGCAAACAGCCAATGCAGTTCGTCTCCCTCGTGAGCGCCAAAAAGATAAAATGAAACGTTGCACTCTCTCTCCTCCAAGGAAGGTCCTAGGCAGGAATTGTCGTGCTGATCCTCACTTGCCCTGGCAGTCATTGCAGATAAACAGCAAGACTGGGGCTCTGCTCTTTCCTAGCCTTGCAAAGAGCCAATGCAGTTCGTCTCCCTCGTGAGCGCCAAAAAGCTAAAATGAAACGTTGCGCTCTCTCTCCTCCAAGGAAGCTCCTAGGCAGGAATTGTCTTGCTGGTCCTCACTTGCCCTGGCAGTCATTGCAGATAAACAGCAAGACTGGGGCTCTGCTCTTTCCTAGCCTTGCAAACAGCCAATGCAGTTCGTCTCCCACGTGAGCGCCAAAATGCTAAAAAGAAACGTTGTACTCTCTATGCTCCACGTAAGGCGCTAGGCAGGAATTGTCTTGCTGGTCCTCACTTGCCCTGGCAGTCATTGCAGATAAACAGCAAGACTGGGGCTCTGCTCTTTCCTAGCCTTGCAAACAGCCAATGCAGTTCGTCTCCCTCGTGAGCGCCAAAAAGATAAAATGAAACGTTGCACTCTCTCTCCTCCAAGGAAGGTTCTAGGCAGGAATTGTCGTGCTGATCCTCACTTGCCCTAGCAGTCATTGCAGATAAACAGCAAGACTGGGGCTCTGCTCTTTCCTAGCCTTGCAAAGAGCCAATGCAGTTCGTCTCCCTCGTGAGCGCCAAAAAGCTAAAATGAAACGTTGCGCTCTCTCTCCTGCAAGGAAGGTGCTAGGCAGGAATTGTCTCGCTGGTCCTCACTTGCCCTGGCAGTCATTGCAGATAAACAGCAAGACTGGGGCTCTGCTCTTTCCTAGCCTTGCAAACAGCCAATGCAGTTCGTCTCCCTCGTGAGCGCCAAAATGCTAAAATGAAACGTTGTACTCTCTATGCTCCACGTAAGGCGCTAGGCAGGAATTGTCTTTCTGGTCCTCACTTGCCCTGGCAGTCATTGCAGATAAACAGCAAGACTGGGGCTCTGCTCTTTCCTAGCCTTGCAAACAGCCAATGCATTTCGTCTCCCTCGTGAGCGCCAAAATGCTGAAATGAAACGTTGCACTCTCTCTCCTCCAAGGAAGGTGCTAGGCAGGAATTGTCTTGCTGGTCCTCACTTGCCCTGGCAGTCATTGCAGATAAACAGCAAGACTGGGGCTCTGCTCTTTCCTAGCCTTGCAAACAGCCAATGCAGTCCGTCTCCCTCGTGAGCGCCAAAAAGATAAAATGAAACGTTGCACTCTCTCTCCTCCAAGGAAGGTTCTAGGCAGGAATTGTCGTGCTGATCCTCACTTGCCCTAGCAGTCATTGCAGATAAACAGCAAGACTGGGGCTCTGCTCTTTCCTAGCCTTGCAAAGAGCCAATGCAGTTCGTCTCCCTCGTGAGCGCCAAAATGCTAAAATGAAACGTTGTACTCTCTATGCTCCACGTAAGGCGCTAGGCAGGAATTGTCTTTCTGGTCCTCACTTGCCCTGGCAGTCATTGCAGATAAACAGCAAGACTGGGGCTCTGCTCTTTCCTAGCCTTGCAAACAGCCAATGCATTTCGTCTCCCTCGTGAGCGCCAAAATGCTGAAATGAAACGTTGCACTCTCTCTCCTCCAAGGAAGGTGCTAGGCAGGAATTGTCTTGCTGGTCCTCACTTGCCCTGGCAGTCATTGCAGATAAACAGCAAGACTGGGGCTCTGCTCTTTCCTAGCCTTGCAAGCAGCCAATGCAGTTCGTCTCCCTCGTGAGCGCCAAAAAGATAAAATGAAACGTTGCACTCTCTCTCCTCCAAGGAAGGTCCTAGGCAGGAATTGTCGTGCTGATCCTCACTTGCCCTGGCAGTCATTGCAGATAAACAGCAAGACTGGGGCTCTGCTCTTTCCTAGCCTTGCAAACAGCCAATGCTATTCGTCTCCCTCGTGAACGCCAAAAAGCTAAAATGAAACGTTGCACTCTCTCTCCTCCAAGGAAGCTCCTAGGCAGGAATTGTCTTGCTGGTCCTCACTTGCCCTGGCAGTCATTGCAGATAAACAGCAAGACTGGGGCTCTGCTCTTTCCTAGCCTTGCAAACAGCCAATGCAGTTCGTCTCCCTCGTGAGCGCCAAAATGCTAAAATGAAACGTTGCACTCTCTCTCCTCCAAGGAAGCTCCTAGGCAGGAATTGCCTTGCTGGTCCTCACTTGCCCTGGCAGTGATTGCAGACTATCAGCAAGTCTGGAGCTCTGCTCTTTCCTAGCCTTGCAAACAGCCAATGCAGTTCGTCTCCCTCGTGAGCGCCAAAATGCTAAAATGAAACGTTGTACTCTCTCTGCTCCAAGGAAGGCGCTAGGCAGGAATTGTCTTGCTGGTCCTCACTTGCCCTGGCAGTCATTGCAGATAAACAGAAAGACTGGGGCTCTGCTCTTTCCTAGCCTTGCAAACAGCCAATGCAGTTCGTCTCCCTCGTGAGCGCCAACATGCTAAAATGAAACGTTGTAGTCTCTCTGCTACAAGTAAGGTGCTAGGCAGGAATTGCCTTGCTGGTCCTCAGTTGCCCTGGCAGTGATTGCAGATAAACAGCAAGACTGGGGCTCTGCTCTTTCCTAGCCTTGCAAACAGCCAATGCAGTTCGTCTCCCTCGTGAACGCCAAAAAGCTTAAATGAAACGTTGCACTCTCTCTCCTCCAAGGAAGCTCCTAGGCAGGAATTGTCTTGCTGGTCCTCACTTGCCCTGGCAGTCATTGCAGATAAACAGCAAGACTGGGGCTCTGCTCTTTCCTAGCCTTGCAAACAGCCAATGCAGTTCGTCTCCCTCGTGAGCGCCAAAATGCTAAAATGAAACGTTGCACTCTCTCTCCTCCAAGGAAGGTCCTAATCAGGAATTGTCTTGCTGGTCCTCACTTGCCCTGGCAGTCATTGCTGATAAACAGCAAGACTGGGGCTCTGCTCTTTCCTAGCCTTGCAAACAGCCAATGCAGTTCGTCTCCCTCGTGAGCGCCAAAAAGCTAAAATGAAACGTTGCGCTCTCTCTCCTGCAAGGAAGGTGCTAGGCAGGAATTGTCTCGCTGGTCCTCACTTGCCCTGGCAGTCATTGCAGATAAACAGCAAGACTGGGGCTCTGCTCTTTCCTAGCCTTGCAAACAGCCAATGCAGTTCGTCTCCCACGTGAGCGCCAAAATGCTAAAAAGAAACGTTGTACTCTCTATGCTCCACGTAAGGCGCTAGGCAGGAATTGTCTTGCTGGTCCTCACTTGCCCTGGCAGTCATTGCAGATAAACAGCAAGACTGGGGCTCTGCTCTTTCCTAGCCTTGCAAACAGCCAATGCAGTTCGTCTCCCTCGTGAGCGCCAAAAAGATAAAATGAAACGTTGCACTCTCTCTCCTCCAAGGAAGGTTCTAGGCAGGAATTGTCGTGCTGATCCTCACTTGCCCTAGCAGTCATTGCAGATAAACAGCAAGACTGGGGCTCTGCTCTTTCCTAGCCTTGCAAAGAGCCAATGCAGTTCGTCTCCCTCGTGAGCGCCAAAATGCTAAAATGAAACGTTGTACTCTCTATGCTCCACGTAAGGCGCTAGGCAGGAATTGTCTTTCTGGTCCTCACTTGCCCTGGCAGTCATTGCAGATAAACAGCAAGACTGGGGCTCTGCTCTTTCCTAGCCTTGCAAACAGCCAATGCATTTCGTCTCCCTCGTGAGCGCCAAAATGCTGAAATGAAACGTTGCACTCTCTCTCCTCCAAGGAAGGTGCTAGGCAGGAATTGTCTTGCTGGTCCTCACTTGCCCTGGCAGTCATTGCAGATAAACAGCAAGACTGGGGCTCTGCTCTTTCCTAGCCTTGCAAGCAGCCAATGCAGTTCGTCTCCCTCGTGAGCGCCAAAAAGATAAAATGAAACGTTGCACTCTCTCTCCTCCAAGGAAGGTCCTAGGCAGGAATTGTCGTGCTGATCCTCACTTGCCCTGGCAGTCATTGCAGATAAACAGCAAGACTGGGGCTCTGCTCTTTCCTAGCCTTGCAAACAGCCAATGCTATTCGTCTCCCTCGTGAACGCCAAAAAGCTAAAATGAAACGTTGCACTCTCTCTCCTCCAAGGAAGCTCCTAGGCAGGAATTGTCTTGCTGGTCCTCACTTGCCCTGGCAGTCATTGCAGATAAACAGCAAGACTGGGGCTCTGCTCTTTCCTAGCCTTGCAAACAGCCAATGCAGTTCGTCTCCCTCGTGAGCGCCAAAATGCTAAAATGAAACGTTGCACTCTCTCTCCTCCAAGGAAGCTCCTAGGCAGGAATTGCCTTGCTGGTCCTCACTTGCCCTGGCAGTGATTGCAGACTATCAGCAAGTCTGGAGCTCTGCTCTTTCCTAGCCTTGCAAACAGCCAATGCAGTTCGTCTCCCTCGTGAGCGCCAAAATGCTAAAATGAAACGTTGCACTCTCTCTCCTCCAAGGAAGGTCCTAATCAGGAATTGTCTTGCTGGTCCTCACTTGCCCTGGCAGTCATTGCTGATAAACAGCAAGACTGGGGCTCTGCTCTTTCCTAGCCTTGCAAACAGCCAATGCAGTTCGTCTCCCTTGTGAGCGCCAAAAAGCTAAAATGAAACGTTGCACTCTCTCTCCTCCAAGGAAGGTCCTAGGCAGGAATTGTCGTGCTGATCCTCACTTGCCCTGGCAGTCATTGCAGATAAACAGCAAGACTGGGGCTCTGCTCTTTCCTAGCCTTGCAAACAGCCAATGCAGTTCGTCTCCCTCGTGAACGCCAAAAAACTAAATTGAAACGTTGCACTCTCTCTCCTCCAAGGAAGGTCCTAGGCAGGAATTGTCTTGCTGGTCCTCACTTGCCCTGGCAGTCATTGCAGATAAACAGCAAGACTGGGGCTCTGCTCTTTCCTAGCCTTGCAAACAGCCAATGCAGTTCGTCTCCGTCGTGAGCGCCAAAATGCTAAAATGAAACGTTGCACTCTCTCTCCTCCAAGGAAGCTCCTAGGTAGGAATTGTCTTGCTGGTCCTCACTTGCCCTGGCAGTCATTGCAGATAAACAGCAAGACTGGGGCTCTGCTCTTTCCTAGCCTTGCAAACAGCCAATGCAGTTCGTCTCCCTCGTGAGCGCCAAAATGCTAAAATGAAACGTTGCACTCTCTCTCCTCCAAGGAAGCTCCTAGGCAGGAATTGCCTTGCTGGTCCTCACTTGCCCTGGCAGTGATTGCAGACTATCAGCAAGTCTGGAGCTCTGCTCTTTCCTAGCCTTGCAAACAGCCAATGCAGTTCGTCTCCCTCGTGAGCGCCAAAATGCTAAAATGAAACGTTGTACTCTCTCTGCTCCAAGGAAGGCGCTAGGCAGGAATTGTCTTGCTGGTCCTCACTTGCCCTGGCAGTCATTGCAGATAAACAGAAAGACTGGGGCTCTGCTCTTTCCTAGCCTTGCAAACAGCCAATGCAGTTCGTCTCCCTTGTGAGCGCCAAAATGCTAAAATGAAACGTTGTACTCTCTCTGCTCCAAGGAAGGCGCTAGGCAGGAATTGTCTTGCTGGTCCTCACTTGCCCTGGCAGTCATTGCAGATAAACAGAAAGACTGGGGCTCTGCTCTTTCCTAGCCTTGCAAACAGCCAATGCAGTTCGTCTCCCTCGTGAGCGCCAACATGCTAAAATGAAATGTTGTAGTCTCTCTGCTACAAGTAAGGTGCTAGGCAGGAATTGCCTTGCTGGTCCTCAGTTGCCCTGGCAGTCATTGCAGATAAACAGCAAGACTGGGGCTCTGCTCTTTCCTAGCCTTGCAAACAGCCAATGCAGTTCGTCTCCCTCGTGAGCGCCAAAATGCTAAAATGAAACGTTGTACTCTCTCTCCTCCAAGGAAGGTGCTAGGCAGGAATTGTCTTGCTGGTCCTCACTTGCCCTGGCAGTCATTGCAGATAAACAGCAAGACTGGGGCTCTGCTCTTTCCTAGCCTTGCAAACAGCCAATGCAGTTCGTCTCCCTCGTGAGCGCCAAAATGCTAAAATGAAACGTTGTACTCTCTCTGCTCCAAGGAAGGCGCTAGGCAGGAATTGTCTCGCTGGTCCTCACTTGCCCTGGCAGTCATTGCAGATAAACAGCAAGACTGGGGCTCTGCTCTTTCCTAGCCTTGCAAAGAGCCAATGCAGTTCGTCTCCCTCGTGAGCGCCAAAATGCTAAAATGAAACGTTGTACTCTCTATGCTCCACGTAAGGCGCTAGGCAGGAATTGTCTTTCTGGTCCTCACTTGCCCTGGCAGTCATTGCAGATAAACAGCAAGACTGGGGCTCTGCTCTTTCCTAGCCTTGCAAACAGCCAATGCATTTCGTCTCACTCGTGAGCGCCAAAATGCTGAAATGAAACGTTGTACTCTCTCTGCTCCAAGGAAGGCGCTAGGCAGGAATTGTCTTGCTGGTCCTCACTTGCCCTGGCAGTCATTGCAGATAAACAGCAAGACTGGGGCTCTGCTCTTTCCTAGCCTTGCAAACAGCCAATGCAGTTCGTCTCCCTCGTGAGCGCCAAAAAGATAAAATGAAACGTTGCACTCTCTCTCCTCCAAGGAAGGTCCTAGGCAGGAATTGTCGTGCTGATCCTCACTTGCCCTGGCAGTCATTGCAGATAAACAGCAAGACTGGGGCTCTGCTCTTTCCTAGCCTTGCAAACAGCCAATGCAGTTCGTCTCCCTCGTGAACGCCAAAAAACTAAATTGAAACGTTGCACTCTCTCTCCTCCAAGGAAGGTCCTAGGCAGGAATTGTCTTGCTGGTCCTCACTTGCCCTGGCAGTCATTGCAGATAAACAGCAAGACTGGGGCTCTGCTCTTTCCTAGCCTTGCAAACAGCCAATGCAGTTCGTCTCCGTCGTGAGCGCCAAAATGCTAAAATGAAACGTTGCACTCTCTCTCCTCCAAGGAAGCTCCTAGGCAGGAATTGTCTTGCTGGTCCTCACTTGCCCTGGCAGTCATTGCAGATAAACAGCAAGACTGGGGCTCTGCTCTTTCCTAGCCTTGCAAACAGCCAATGCAGTTCGTCTCCCTCGTGAGCGCCAAAATGCTAAAATGAAACGTTGCACTCTCTCTCCTCCAAGGAAGCTCCTAGGCAGGAATTGCCTTGCTGGTCCTCACTTGCCCTGGCAGTGATTGCAGACTATCAGCAAGTCTGGAGCTCTGCTCTTTCCTAGCCTTGCAAACAGCCAATGCAGTTCGTCTCCCTCGTGAGCGCCAAAATGCTAAAATGAAACGTTGTACTCTCTCTGCTCCAAGGAAGGCGCTAGGCAGGAATTGTCTTGCTGGTCCTCACTTGCCCTGGCAGTCATTGCAGATAAACAGAAAGACTGGGGCTCTGCTCTTTCCTAGCCTTGCAAACAGCCAATGCAGTTCGTCTCCCTCGTGAGCGCCAAAATGCTAAAATGAAACGTTGTACTCTCTCTGCTCCAAGGAAGGCGCTAGGCAGGAATTGTCTTGCTGGTCCTCACTTGCCCTGGCAGTCATTGCAGATAAACAGAAAGACTGGGGCTCTGCTCTTTCCTAGCCTTGCAAACAGCCAATGCAGTTCGTCTCCCTCGTGAGCGCCAACATGCTAAAATGAAATGTTGTAGTCTCTCTGCTACAAGTAAGGTGCTAGGCAGGAATTGCCTTGCTGGTCCTCAGTTGCCCTGGCAGTCATTGCAGATAAACAGCAAGACTGGGGCTCTGCTCTTTCCTAGCCTTGCAAACAGCCAATGCAGTTCGTCTCCCTCGTGAGCGCCAAAATGCTAAAATGAAACGTTGTACTCTCTCTCCTCCAAGGAAGGTGCTAGGCAGGAATTGTCTTGCTGGTCCTCAGTTGCCCTGGCAGTCATTGCAGATAAACAGCAAGACTGGGGCTCTGCTCTTTCCTAGCCTTGCAAACAGCCAATGCAGTTCGTCTCCCTCGTGAGCGCCAAAATGCTAAAATGAAACGTTGTACTCTCTCTCCTCCAAGGAAGGTGCTAGGCAGGAATTGTCTTGCTGGTCCTCACTTGCCCTGGCAGTCATTGCAGATAAACAGCAAGACTGGGGCTCTGCTCTTTCCTAGCCTTGAAAACAGCCAATGCAGTTCGTTCTCTCGTGAGCGCCAAAATGCTAAAATAAAACGTTGTACTCTCTCTGCTCCAAGGAAGGCGCTAGGCAGGAATTGTCTTGCTGGTCCTCACTTGCCCTGGCAGTCATTGCAGATAAACAGCAAGACTGGGGCTCTGCTCTTTCCTAGCCTTGCAAACAGCCAATGCAGTTCGTCTCCCTCGTGAGCGCCAAAAAGATAAAATGAAACGTTGCACTCTCTCTGCTCCAAGGAAGGCGCTAGGCAGGAATTGTCTTGCTGGTCCTCACTTGCCCTGGCAGTCATTGCAGATAAACAGAAAGACTGGGGCTCTGCTCTTTCCTAGCCTTGCAAACAGCCAATGCAGTTCGTCTCCCTCGTGAGCGCCAAAATGCTAAAATGAAACGTTGTACTCTCTCTGCTCCAAGGAAGAAGCTAGGCAGGAATTGTCTTGCTGGTCCTCACTTGCCCTGGCAGTCATTGCAGATAAACAGCAAGACTGGGGCTCTGCTCTTTCCTAGCCTTGCAAACAGCCAATGCAGTTCGTCTCCCTCGTGAGCGCCAAAAAGCTAAAATGAAACGTTGCACTCTCTCTCCTCCAAGGAAGCTCCTAGGCAGGAATTGTCTTGCTCGTCCTCACTTGCCCTGGCAGTGATTGCAGATTATCAGCAAGTCTGGGGCTCTGCTCTTTCCTAGCCTTGCAAACAGCCAATGCAGTTCGTCTCCCTCCTGAGCGCCAAAATGCTAAAATTAAACGTTGTACTCTCTCTGCTCCAAGAAAGGTGCTAGGCAGGAATTGTCTTGCTGGTCCTGACTTGCCCTGGCAGTCATTGCAGATAAACAGCAAGACTGGGGCTCTGCTCTTTCCTAGCCTTGCAAACAGCCAATGCAGTTCGTCTCCCTCCTGAGCGCCAAAATGCTAAAATGAAACGTTGCACTCTCTCTCCTCCAAGGAAGCTCCTAGGCAGGAATTGTCTTGCTGGTCCTCACTTGCCCTGGCAGTCATTGCAGATAAACAGCAAGACTGGGGCTCTGCTCTTTCCTAGCCTTGCAAACAGCCAATGCAGTTCGTCTCCCTCGTGAGCGCCAACATGCTAAAATGAAACGTTGCACTCTCTCTCCTCCAAGGAAGCTCCTAGGCAGGTATTGTCTTGCTGGTCCTCACTTGCCCTGGCAGTGATTGCAGACTATCAGCAAGTCTGGAGCTCTGCTCTTTCCTAGCCTTGCAAACAGCCAATGCAGTTCGTCTCCCTCGTGAGCGCCAAAATGCTAAAATGAAACGTTGCACTCTCTCTGCTCCAAGGAAGCTCCTAGGCAGGAATTGCCTTGCTGGTCCTCACTTGCCCTGGCAGTGATTGCAGACTATCAGTAAGTCTGGAGCTCTGCTCTTTCCTAGCCTTGCAAAGAGCCAATGCAGTTCGTCTCCCTCGTGAGCGCCAAAATGCTAAAATGAAACGTTGCACTCTCTCTCCTCCAAGGAAGCTCCTAGGCAGGAATTGTCTTGCTGGTCCTCACTTGCCCTGGCAGTCATTGCAGATGAACAGCAAGACTGGGGCTCTGCTCTTTCCTAGCCTTGCAAACAGCCAATGCAGTTCGTCTCCCTCGTGAGCGCCAAAATGCTAAAATGAAACGTTGCACTCTCTCTCCTCCAAGGAAGCTCCTAGGCAGGAATTGTCTTGCTGGTCCTCACTTGCCCTGGCAGTCATTGCTGATAAACAGCAAGACTGGGGCTCTGCTCTTTCCTAGCCTTGCAAACAGCCAATGCAGTTCGTCTCCCTTGTGAGCGCCAAAAAGCTAAAATGAAACGTTGCACTCTCTCTCCTCCAAGGAAGGTCCTAGGCAGGAATTGTCGTGCTGATCCTCACTTGCCCTGGCAGTCATTGCAGATAAACAGCAAGACTGGGGCTCTGCTCTTTCCTAGCCTTGCAAACAGCCAATGCAGTTCGTCTCCCTCGTGAGCGCCAAAATGCTAAAATGAAACGTTGCACTCTCTCTGCTCCAAGGAAGCTCCTAGGCAGGAATTGCCTTGCTGGTCCTCACTTGCCCTGGCAGTGATTGCAGACTATCAGTAAGTCTGGAGCTCTGCTCTTTCCTAGCCTTGCAAACAGCCAATGCAGTTCGTCTCCCTCGTGAGCGCCAAAATGCTAAAATGAAACGTTGTACTCTCTCTGCTCCAAGGAAGGCGCTAGGCAGGAATTGTCTTGCTGGTCCTCACTTGCCCTGGCAGTCATTGCAGATAAACAGAAAGACTGGGGCTCTGCTCTTTCCTAGCCTTGCAAAAAGCCAATGCAGTTCGTCTCCCTCGTGAGCACCAACATGCTAAAATGAAACGTTGTAGTCTCTCTGCTCCAAGTAAGGCGCTAGGCAGGAATTGTCTTTCTGGTCCTCACTTGCCCTGGCAGTCATTGCAGATAAAAAGCAAGACTGGGGCTCTGCTCTTTCCTAGCCTTGCAAACAGCCAATGCAGTTCGTCTCCCTCGTGAGCGCTTAAATGCTAAAATGCAACGTTGCACACTCTCTCCTCCAAGGAAGTTGTTAGGCAGGAATTGTCTTGCTGGTCCTCACTTGCCCTGGCAGTGATTGCAGACTATCAGTAAGTCTGGAGCTCTGCTCTTTCCTAGCCTTGCAAACAGCCAGTGCAGTTCATCTCCCTCGTGAGCGCCAAAATGCTAAAATGAAACGTTGCACTCTCTCTCCTCCAAAGAAGGTCCTAGGCGGGAATTGTCTTCCTGGTCCTCACTTGCCCTGGCAGTGATTGCAGATTATCAGCAAGACTGGGGCTCTGCTCTTTCCTATCCTTACAAACAGCCAATGCAGTTCGTCTCCCTCGTGATCGCCAACATGCTAAAATGAAACGTTGCACTCTCTCTCCTCCAAGGAAGCTCCTAGGCTGGAATTGTCTTGCTGGTCCTCACTTGCCCTGGCAGTCATTGCAGATAAACAGCAAGACTGGGGCTCTGCTCTTTCCTAGCCTTGCAAACAGCCAATGCAGTTCATATCCCTCGTGAGCGCCAACATGCTAAAATGAAACGTTGCACTCTCTCTCCTCCAAGGAAGCTCCTAGGCAGGTATTGTCTTGCTGGTCCTCACTTGCCCTGGCAGTGATTGCAGACTATCAGCAAGTCTGGAGCTCTGCTCTTTCCTAGCCTTGCAAACAGCCAATGCAGTTCGTCTCCCTCGTGAGCGCCAAAATGCTAAAATGAAACGTTGCACTCTCTCTGCTCCAAGGAAGCTCCTAGGCAGGAATTGCCTTGCTGGTCCTCACTTGCCCTGGCAGTGATTGCAGACTATCAGTAAGTCTGGAGCTCTGCTCTTTCCTAGCCTTGCAAACAGCCAATGCAGTTCATCTCCCTCGTGAGCGCCAAAATGCTAAAATGAAACGTTGTACTCTCTCTGCTCCAAGGAAGGCGCTAGGCAGGAATTGTCTTGCTGGTCCTCACTTGCCCTGGCAGTCATTGCAGATAAACAGAAAGACTGGGGCTCTGCTCTTTCCTAGCCTTGCAAAAAGCCAATGCAGTTCGTCTCCCTCGTGAGCACCAACATGCTAAAATGAAACGTTGTACTCTCTCTGCTCCAAGTAAGGCGCTAGGCAGGAATCGTCTTGCTGGTCCTCACTTGCCCTGGCAGTCATTGCAGATAAAAAGCAAGACTGGGGCTCTGCTCTTTCCTAGCCTTGCAAACAGCCAATGCAGTTCGTCTCCCTCGTGAGCGCCAAAATGCTAAAATGAAACGTTGCACTCTCTCTCCTCCAAGGAAGCTCCTAGGCAGGAATTGTCTTGCTGGTCCTCACTTGCCCTGGCAGTCATTGCAGATAAACAGCAAGACTGGGGCTCTGCTCTTTCCTAGCCTTGCAAACAGCCAATGCAGTTCATCTCCCTCGTGAGCGCCAAAATGCTAAAATGAAACGTTGCACTCTCTCTCCTCCAAGGAAGCTCCTAGGCAGGTATTGTCTTGCTGGTCCTCACTTGCCCTGGCAGTCATTGCAGATAAACAGCAAGACTGGGGCTCTGCTCTTTCCTAGCCTTGCAAACAGCCAGTGCAGTTCGTCTCCCTCGTGAGCGCCAAAATGCTAAAATGAAACGTTGCACTCTCTCTCCTCCAAAGAAGGTCCTAAAGCAGGAATTGTCTTCCTGGTCCTCACTTGCCCTGGCAGTGATTGCAGATTATCAGCAAGACTGGGGCTCTGCTCTTTCCTAGCCTTAAAAACAGCCAATGCAGTTCGTCTCCCTCGTGATCGCCAACATGCTAAAATGAAACGTTGCACTCTCTCTCCTCCAAGGAAGCTCCTAGGCTGGAATTGTCTTGCTGGTCCTCACTTGCCCTGGCAGTCATTGCAGATAAACAGCAAGACTGGGGCTCTGCTCTTTCCTAGCCTTGCAAACAGCCAATGCAGTTCATCTCCCTCGTGAGCGCCAACATGCTAAAATGAAACGTTGCACTCTCTCTCCTCCAAGGAAGCTCCTAGGCAGGTATTGTCTTGCTGGTCCTCACTTGCCCTGGCAGTGATTGCAGACTATCAGCAAGTCTGGAGCTCTGCTCTTTCCTAGCCTTGCAAACAGCCAATGCAGTTCGTCTCCCTCGTGAGCGCCAAAATGCTAAAATGAAACGTTGCACTCTCTCTGCTCCAAGGAAGCTCCTAGGCAGGAATTGTCTTGCTGGTCCTCACTTGCCCTGGCAGTGATTGCAGACTATCAGTAAGTCTGGAGCTCTGCTCTTTCCTAGCCTTGCAAACAGCCAATGAAGTTCGTCTCCCTCGTGAGCGCCAAAATGCTAAAATGAAACGTTGTACTCTCTCTGCTCCAAGGAAGGCGCTAGGCAGGAATTGTCTTGCTGGTCCTCACTTGCCCTGGCAGTCATTGCAGATAAACAGAAAGACTGGGGCTCTGCTCTTTCCTAGCCTTGCAAAAAGCCAATGCAGTTCGTCTCCCTCGTGAGCACCAACATGCTAAAATGAAACGTTGTACTCTCTCTGCTCCAAGTAAGGCGCTAGGCAGGAATTGTCTTGCTGGTCCTCACTTGCCCTGGCAGTCATTGCAGATAAAAAGCAAGACTGGGGCTCTGCTCTTTCCTAGCCTTGCAAACAGCCAATGCAGTTCGTCTCCCTCGTGAGCGCCAAAATGCTAAAATGAAACGTTGCACTCTCTCTCCTCCAAGGAAGCTCCTAGGCAGGAATTGTCTTGCTGGTCCTCACTTGCCCTGGCAGTCATTGCTGATAAACAGCAAGACTGGGGCTCTGCTCTTTCCTAGCCTTGCAAACAGCCAATGCAGTTCGTCTCCCTTGTGAGCGCCAAAAAGCTAAAATGAAACGTTGCACTCTCTCTCCTCCAAGGAAGGTCCTAGGCAGGAATTGTCGTGCTGATCCTCACTTGCCCTGGCAGTCATTGCAGATAAACAGAAAGACTGGGGCTCTGCTCTTTCCTAGCCTTGCAAACAGCCAATGCAATTCGTCTCCCTCGTGAACGCCAAAAAACTAAATTGAAACGTTGCACTCTCTCTCCTCCAAGGAAGGTCCTAGGCAGGAATTGTCTTGCTGGTCCTCACTTGCCCTGGCAGTCATTGCAGATAAACAGCAAGACTGGGGCTCTGCTCTTTCCTAGCCTTGCAAACAGCCAATGCAGTTCGTCTCCCTCGTGAGCGCCAACATGCTAAAATGAAACGTTGCACTCTCTCTGCTCCAAGGAAGCTCCTAGGCAGGAATTGCCTTGCTGGTCCTCACTTGCCCTGGCAGTCATTGCAGATAAACAGCAAGACTGGGGCTCTGCTCTTTCCTAGCCTTGCAAACAGCCAATGCAGTTTGTCTCCCTCGTGAGCGCCAAAATGCTAAAATGAAACGTTGCACTCTCTCTGCTCCAAGGAAGCTCCTAGGCAGGAATTGCCTTGCTGGTCCTCACTTGGCCTGGCAGTGATTGCAGACTATCAGCAAGTCTGGAGCTCTGCTCTTTCCTAGCCTTGCAAACAGCCAATGCAGTTCGTCTCCCTCGTGAGCGCCAAAATGCTAAAATGAAACGTTGTACTCTCTCTGCTCCAAGGAAGGCGCTAGGCAGGAATTGTCTTGCTGGTCCTCACTTGCCCTGGCAGTCATTGCAGATAAACAGCAAGACTGGGGCTCTGCTCTTTCCTAGCCTTGCAAACAGCCAATGCAGTTCGTCTCCCTCGTGAGCGCCAACATGCTAAAATGAAACGTTATACTCTCTCTGCTCCAAGTAAGGCGCTAGGCAGGAATTGTCTTGCTGGTCCTCACATGCCCTGGCAGTCATTGCAGATAAAAAGCAAGACTGGGGCTCTGCTCTTTCCTAGCCTTGCAAACAGCCAATGCAGTTCGTCTCCCTCGTGAGCGCCAAAATGCTAAAATGAAACGTTGCACTCTCTCTCCTCCAAGGAAGGTCCTAGGCAGGAATTGTCTTGCTGGTCCTCACTTGCCCTGGCAGTCATTGCAGATAAACAGCAAGACTGGGGCTCTGCTCTTTCCTAGCCTTGCAAACAGCCAATGCAGTTCGTCTCCCTCGTGAGCGCCAACATGCTAAAATGAAACGTTGCACTCTCTCTCCTCCAAGGAAGCTCCTAGGCAGGAATTGTCTTGCTGGTCCTCACTTGCCCTGGCAGTCATTGCAGATAAACAGCAAGACTGGGGCTCTGCTCTTTCCTAGCCTTGCAAACAGCCAATGCAGTTCGTCTCCCTCGTGAGCGCCAAAAAGCTAAAATGAAACGGTGCACTCTCTCTCCTCCAAGGAAGCTCCTAGGCAGGAATTGTCGTGCTGATCCTCACTTGCCCTGGCAGTCATTGCAGATAAACAGCAAGACTGGGGCTCTGCTCTTTCCTAGCCTTGCAAACAGCCAATGCAGTTCGTCTCCCTCGTGAGCGCCAACATGCTAAAATGAAACGTTGTACTCTCTCTGCTCCAAGTAAGGCGCTAGGCAGGAATTGTCTTGCTGGTCCTCACTTGCCCTGGCAGTCATTGCAGATAAAAAGCAAGACTGGGGCTCTGCTCTTTCCTAGCCTTGCAAACAGCCAATGCAGTTCGTCTCCCTCGTGAGCGCTTAAATGCTAAAATGCAACGTTGCACTCTCTCTCCTCCAAGGAAGGTGTTAGTCAGGAATTGTCTTGCTGGTCCTCACTTGCCCTGGCAGTCATTGCAGATAAACAGCAAGACTGGGGCTCTGCTCTTTCCTAGCCTTGCAAACAGCCAGTGCAGTTCATCTCCCTCGTGAGCGCCAAAATGCTAAAATGAAACGTTGCACTCTCTCTCCTCCAAGGAAGCTCCTAGGCAGGAATTGTCTTGCTGGTCCTCACTTGCCCTGGCAGTCATTGCTGATAAACAGCAAGACTGGGGCTCTGCTCTTTCCTAGCCTTGCAAACAGCCAATGCAGTTCGTCTCCCTTGTGAGCGCCAAAAAGCTAAAATGAAACGTTGCACTCTCTCTCCTCCAAGGAAGGTCCTAGGCAGGAATTGTCGTGCTGATCCTCACTTGCCCTGGCAGTCATTGCAGATAAACAGAAAGACTGGGGCTCTGCTCTTTCCTAGCCTTGCAAACAGCCAATGCAATTCGTCTCCCTCGTGAACGCCAAAAAACTAAATTGAAACGTTGCACTCTCTCTCCTCCAAGGAAGGTCCTAGGCAGGAATTGTCTTGCTGGTCCTCACTTGCCCTGGCAGTCATTGCAGATAAACAGCAAGACTGGGGCTCTGCTCTTTCCTAGCCTTGCAAACAGCCAATGCAGTTCGTCTCCCTCGTGAGCGCCAACATGCTAAAATGAAACGTTGCACTCTCTCTGCTCCAAGGAAGCTCCTAGGCAGGAATTGCCTTGCTGGTCCTCACTTGCCCTGGCAGTCATTGCAGATAAACAGCAAGACTGGGGCTCTGCTCTTTCCTAGCCTTGCAAACAGCCAATGCAGTTTGTCTCCCTCGTGAGCGCCAAAATGCTAAAATGAAACGTTGCACTCTCTCTGCTCCAAGGAAGCTCCTAGGCAGGAATTGCCTTGCTGGTCCTCACTTGGCCTGGCAGTGATTGCAGACTATCAGCAAGTCTGGAGCTCTGCTCTTTCCTAGCCTTGCAAACAGCCAATGCAGTTCGTCTCCCTCGTGAGCGCCAAAATGCTAAAATGAAACGTTGTACTCTCTCTGCTCCAAGGAAGGCGCTAGGCAGGAATTGTCTTGCTGGTCCTCACTTGCCCTGGCAGTCATTGCAGATAAACAGCAAGACTGGGGCTCTGCTCTTTCCTAGCCTTGCAAACAGCCAATGCAGTTCGTCTCCCTCGTGAGCGCCAACATGCTAAAATGAAACGTTATACTCTCTCTGCTCCAAGTAAGGCGCTAGGCAGGAATTGTCTTGCTGGTCCTCACATGCCCTGGCAGTCATTGCAGATAAAAAGCAAGACTGGGGCTCTGCTCTTTCCTAGCCTTGCAAACAGCCAATGCAGTTCGTCTCCCTCGTGAGCGCCAAAATGCTAAAATGAAACGTTGCACTCTCTCTCCTCCAAGGAAGGTCCTAGGCAGGAATTGTCTTGCTGGTCCTCACTTGCCCTGGCAGTCATTGCAGATAAACAGCAAGACTGGGGCTCTGCTCTTTCCTAGCCTTGCAAACAGCCAATGCAGTTCGTCTCCCTCGTGAGCGCCAACATGCTAAAATGAAACGTTGCACTCTCTCTCCTCCAAGGAAGCTCCTAGGCAGGAATTGTCTTGCTGGTCCTCACTTGCCCTGGCAGTCATTGCAGATAAACAGCAAGACTGGGGCTCTGCTCTTTCCTAGCCTTGCAAACAGCCAATGCAGTTCGTCTCCCTCGTGAGCGCCAAAAAGCTAAAATGAAACGGTGCACTCTCTCTCCTCCAAGGAAGCTCCTAGGCAGGAATTGTCGTGCTGATCCTCACTTGCCCTGGCAGTCATTGCAGATAAACAGCAAGACTGGGGCTCTGCTCTTTCCTAGCCTTGCAAACAGCCAATGCAGTTCGTCTCCCTCGTGAGCGCCAACATGCTAAAATGAAACGTTGTACTCTCTCTGCTCCAAGTAAGGCGCTAGGCAGGAATTGTCTTGCTGGTCCTCACTTGCCCTGGCAGTCATTGCAGATAAAAAGCAAGACTGGGGCTCTGCTCTTTCCTAGCCTTGCAAACAGCCAATGCAGTTCGTCTCCCTCGTGAGCGCTTAAATGCTAAAATGCAACGTTGCACTCTCTCTCCTCCAAGGAAGGTGTTAGTCAGGAATTGTCTTGCTGGTCCTCACTTGCCCTGGCAGTCATTGCAGATAAACAGCAAGACTGGGGCTCTGCTCTTTCCTAGCCTTGCAAACAGCCAGTGCAGTTCATCTCCCTCGTGAGCGCCAAAATGCTAAAATGAAACGTTGCACTCTCTCTCCTCCAAAGAAGGTCCTAGGCAGGAATTGTCTTCCTGGTCCTCACTTGCCCTGGCAGTGATTGCAGGTTATCAGCAAGACTGGGGCTCTGCTCTTTCCTAGCCTTACAAACAGCCAATGCAGTTCGTCTCCCTCGTGAGCGCCAAAATGCTAAAATGAAACGTTGCACTCTCTCTCCTCCAAGGAAGCTCCTAGGCTGGAATTGTCTTGCTGGTCCTCACTTGCCCTGGCAGTCATTGCAGATAAACAGCAAGACTGGGGCTCTGCTCTTTCCTAGCCTTGCAAACAGCCAATGCAGTTCGTCTCCCTCGTGAGCGCTTAAATGCTAAAATGAAACGTTGCACTCTCTCTCCTCCACGTAAGGCGCTAGGCAGGAATTGTCTTTCTGGTCCTCACTTGCCCTGGCAGTCATTGCAGATAAACAGCAAGACTGGGGCTCTGCTCTTTCCTAGCCTTGCAAACAGCCAATGCAGTTCGTCTCCCTCGTGAGCGCCAAAATGCTAGAAATGAAACGTTGTACTCTCTCTGCTCCAAGTAAGGTGCTAGGCAGGAATTGTCTTGCTGGTCCTGACTTGCCCTGGCAGTCATTGCAGATAAACAGCAAGACTGGGGCTCTGCTCTTTCCTAGCCTTGCAAACAGCCAATGCAGTTCGTTCGCTCGTGAGCGCCAAAAAGCTAAAATGAAACGTTGCAATCTCTCTCCTCCAAGGAAGCTCCTAGGCAGGAATTGTCTTGCTGGTCCTCACTTGCCCTGGCAGTCATTGCAGATAAACAGCAAGACTGGGGCTCTGCTCTTTCCTAGCCTTGCAAACAGCCAATGCAGTTCGTCTCCCTTGTGAGCGCCAAAAAGCTAAAATGAAACGTTGCACTCTCTCTCCTCCAAGGAAGGTCCTAGGCAGGAATTGTCGTGCTGATCCTCACTTGCCCTGGCAGTCATTGCAGATAAACAGCAAGACTGGGGCTCTGCTCTTTCCTAGCCTTGCAAACAGCCAATGCAATTCGTCTCCCTTGTGAACGCCAAAAAACTAAATTGAAACGTTGCACTCTCTCTCCTCCAAGGAAGCTCCTAGGCAGGAATTGTCTTGCTGGTCCTCACTTGCCCTGGCAGTCATTGCAGATAAACAGAAAGACTGGGGCTCTGCTCTTTCCTAGCCTTGCAAACAGCCAATGCAGTTCGTCTCCCTCGTGAGCGCCAACATGCTAAAATGAAACGTTGCACTCTCTCTGCTCCAAGGAAGCTCCTAGGCAGGAATTGCCTTGCTGGTCCTCACTTGCCCTGGCAGTGATTGCAGGTTATCAGCAAGACTGGGGCTCTGCTCTTTCCTAGCCTTACAAACAGCCAATGCAGTTCGTCTCCCTCGTGAGCGCCAACATGCTAAAATGAAACGTTGCACTCTCTCTCCTCCAAGGAAGCTCCTAGGCTGGAATTGTCTTGCTGGTCCTCACTTGCCCTGGCAGTCATTGCAGATAAACAGCAAGACTGGGGCTCTGCTCTTTCCTAGCCTTGCAAACAGCCAATGCAGTTCGTCTCCCTCGTGAGCGCCAACATGCTAAAATGAAACGTTATACTCTCTCTGCTCCAAGTAAGGCGCTAGGCAGGAATTGTCTTGCTGGTCCTCACGTGCCCTGGCAGTCATTGCAGATAAAAAGCAAGACTGGGGCTCTGCTCTTTCCTAGCCTTGCAAACAGCCAATGCAGTTCGTCTCCCTCGTGAGCGCCAAAATGCTAAAATGAAACGTTGCACTCTCTCTCCTCCAAGGAAGGTCCTAGGCAGGAATTGTCTTGCTGGTCCTCACTTGCCCTGGCAGTCATTGCAGATAAACAGCAAGACTGGGGCTCTGCTCTTTCCTAGCCTTGCAAACAGCCAATGCAGTTCGTCTCCCTCGTGAGCGCCAACATGCTAAAATGAAACGTTGCACTCTCTCTCCTCCAAGGAAGCTCCTAGGCAGGAATTGTCTTGCTGGTCCTCACTTGCCCTGGCAGTCATTGCAGATAAACAGCAAGACTGGGGCTCTGCTCCTTCCTAGCCTTGCAAACAGCCAATGCAGTTCGTCTCCCTCGTGAGCGCCAAAAAGCTAAAATGAAACGTTGCACTCTCTCTCCTCCAAGGAAGCTCCTAGGCAGGAATTGTCGTGCTGATCCTCACTTGCCCTGGCAGTCATTGCAGATAAACAGCAAGACTGGGGCTCTGCTCTTTCCTAGCCTTGCAAACGGCCAATGCAGTTCGTCTCCCTCGTGAGCGCGAAAATGCTAAAATGAAACGTTGCACTCTCTCTCCTCCAAGGAAGCTCCTAGGCAGGAATTGCCTTGCTGGTCCTCACTTGCCCTGGCAGTGATTGCAGATAAACAGCAAGACTGGGGCTCTGCTCTTTCCTAGCCTTGCAAACAGCCAATGCAGTTCGTCTCCCTCGTGAGCGCTTAAATGCTAAAATGAAACGTTGCACTCTCTCTCCTCCAAGGAAGCTCCTAGGCAGGAATTGTCTTGCTGGTCCTCACTTGCCCTGGCAGTCATTGCAGATAAACAGCAAGACTGGGGCTCTGCTCTTTCCTAGCCTTGCAAACAGCCAATGCAGTTCGTCTCCCTCGTGAGCGCCAAAATGCTAGAAATGAAACGTTGTACTCTCTCTGCTCCAAGTATGGTGCTAGGCAGGAATTGTCTTGCTGGTCCTGACTTGCCCTGGCAGTCATTGCAGATAAACAGCAAGACTGGGGCTCTGCTCTTTCCTAGCCTTGGAAACAGCCAATGCAGTTCGTTCGCTCGTGAGCGCCAAAAAGCTAAAATGAAACGTTGCAATCTCTCTCCTCCAAGGAAGCTCCTAGGCAGGAATTGTCTTGCTGGTCCTCACTTGCCCTGGCAGTCATTGCAGATAAACAGCAAGACTGGGGCTCTGCTCTTTCCTAGCGTTGCAAACAGCCAATGCAGTTCGTCTCCCTCGTGAGCGCCAAAATGCTAAAATGAAACGTTGCACTCTCTCTCCTCCAAGGAAGGTCCTAGGCAGGAATTGTCTTGCTGGTCCTCACTTGCCCTGGCAGTCATTGCTGATAAACAGCAAGACTGGGGCTCTGCTCTTTCCTAGCCTTGCAAAGAGCCAATGCAGTTCGTCTCCCTTGTGAGCGCCAAAAAGCTAAAATGAAACGTTGCAGTCTCTCTCCTCCAAGGAAGGTCCTAGGCAGGAATTGTCGTGCTGATCCTCACTTGCCCTGGCAGTCATTGCAGATAAACAGCAAGACTGGGGCTCTGCTCTTTCCTAGCCTTGCAAACAGCCAATGCAATTCGTCTCCCTCGTGAACGCCAAAAAACTAAATTGAAACGTTGCACTCTCTCTCCTCCAAGGAAGCTCCTAGGCAGGACTTGTCTTGCTGGTCCTCACTTGCCCTGGCAGTCATTGCAGATAAACAGCAAGACTGGGGCTCTGCTCTTTCCTAGCCTTGCAAACAGCCAATGCAGTTCGTCTCCCTCGTGAGCGCCAACATGCTAAAATGAAACGTTGCACTCTCTCTCCTCCAAGGAAGCTCCTAGGCAGGAATTGTCTTGCTGGTCCTCACTTGCCCTGGCAGTCATTGCAGATAAACAGCAAGACTGGGGCTCTGCTCTTTCCTAGCCTTGCAAACAGCCAATGCAGTTCGTCTCCCTCGTGAGCGCCAACATGCTAAAATGAAACGTTGCACTCTCTCTGCTCCTAGGAAGCTCCTAGGCAGGAATTGCCTTGCTGGTCCTCACTTGCCCTGGCAGTGATTGCAGACTATCAGCAAGTCTGTAGCTCTGCTCTTTCCTAGCCTTGCAAACAGCCAATGCAGTTCGTCTCCCTCGTGAGCGCCAAAATGCTAAAATGAAACGTTGTACTCTCTCTGCTCCAAGGAAGGCGCTAGGCAGGAATTGTCTTGCTGGTCCTCACTTGCCGTGGCAGTCATTGCAGATAAACAGAAAGACTGGGGCTCTGCTCTTTCCTAGCCTTGCAAACAGCCAATGCAGTTCGTCTCCCTCGTGAGCGCCAACATGCTAAAATGAAACGTTGCACTCTCTCTCCTCCAAGGAAGGCGCTAGGCAGGAATTGTCTTTCTGGTCCTCAGTTGCCCTGGCAGTCATTGCAGATAAACAGCAAGACTGGGGCTCTGCTCTTTCCTAGCCTTGCAAACAGCCAATGCAGTTCGTCTCCCTCGTGAGCGCCAAAATGCTAAAATGAAACGTTGCACTCTCTCTCCTCCAAGGAAGCTCCTAGGCAGGAATTGTCTTGCTCGTCCTCACTTGCCCTGGCAGTGATTGCAGATTATCAGGAAGTCTGGGGCTCTGCTCTTTCCTAGCCTTGCAAACAGCCAATGCAGTTCGTCTCCCTCCTGAGCGCCAAAATGCTAAAATGAAACGTTGTACTCTCTCTGCTCCAAGTAAGGTGCTAGGCAGGAATTGTCATGCTGGTCCTGACTTGCCCTGGCAGTCATTGCAGATAAACAGCAAGACTGGGGCTCTGCTCTTTCCTAGCCTTGCAAACAGCCAATGCAGTTCGTCTCCCTCGTGAGCGCCAACATGCTAAAATGAAACGTTGCAATCTCTCTCCTCCAAGGAAGCTCCTAGGCAGGAATTGTCTTGCTGGTCCTCACTTGCCCTGGCAGTCATTGCAGATAAACAGCAAGACTGGGGCTCTGCTCTTTCCTAGCGTTGCAAACAGCCAATGCAGTTCGTCTCCCTCGTGAGCGCCAAAATGCTAAAATGGAACGTTGCACTCTCTCTCCTCCAAGGAAGCTCCTAGGCAGGAATTGTCTTGCTGGTCCTCACTTGCCCTGGCAGTCATTGCAGATAAACAGCAAGACTGGGGCTCTGCTCTTTCCTAGCATTGCAAACAGCCAATGCAGTTCGTCTCCCTCGTGAGCGCCAACATGCTAAAATGAAACGTTGTACTCTCTCTGCTCCAAGTAAGGCGCTAGGCAGGAATTGTCTTGCTGGTCCTCACTTGCCCTGGCAGTCATTGCAGATAAAAAGCAAGACTGGGGCTCTGCTCTTTCCTAGCCTTGCAAACAGCCAATGCAGTTCGTCTCCCTCGTGAGCGCTTAAATGCTAAAATGCAACGTTGCACTCTCTCTCCTCCAAGGAAGGTGTTAGGCAGGAATTGTCTTGCTGGTCCTCACTTGCCCTGGCAGTCATTGCAGATAAACAGCAAGACTGGGGCTCTGCTCTTTCCTAGCCTTGCAAACAGCCAGTGCAGTTCATCTCCCTCGTGAGCGCCAAAATGCTAAAATGAAACGTTGCACTCTCTCTCCTCCAAAGAAGGTCCTAGGCAGGAATTGTCTTCCTGGTCCTCACTTGCCCTGGCAGTGATTGCAGGTTATCAGCAAGACTGGGGCTCTGCTCTTTCCTAGCCTTAGAAAGAGCCAATGCAGTTCGTCTCCCTCGTGAGCGCCAACATGCTAAAATGAAACGTTGCACTCTCTCTCCTCCAAGGAAGCTCCTAGGCTGGAATTGTCTTGCTGGTCCTCACTTGCCCTGGCAGTCATTGCAGATAAACAGCAAGACTGGGGCTCTGCTCTTTCCTAGCCTTGCAAACAGCCAATGCAGTTCGTCTCCCTCGTGAGCGCCAAAATGCTAAAATGAAACGTTGCACTCTCTCTCCTCCAAGGAAGGTGCTAGGCAGGAATTGTCTTGCTGGTCCTCACTTGCCCTGGCAGTCATTGCAGATAAACAGCAAGACTGGGGCTCTGCTCTTTCCTAGCCTTGCAAACAGCCAATGCAGTTCGTCTCCCTCGTGAGCGCTTAAATGCTAAAATGAAACGTTGCACTCTCTCTCCTCCACGTAAGGCGCTAGGCAGGAATTGTCTTTCTGGTCCTCACTTGCCCTGGCAGTCATTGCAGATAAACAGCAAGACTGGGGCTCTGCTCTTTCCTAGCCTTGCAAACAGCCAATGCAGTTCGTCTCCCTCGTGAGCGCCAAAATGCTAAAATGAAACGTTGCACTCTCTCTCCTCCAAGGAAGCTCCTAGGCAGGAATTGTCTTGCTGGTCCTCACTTGCCCTGGCAGTCATTGCAGATAAACAGCAAGACTGGGGCTCTGCTCTTTCCTAGCCTTGCAAACAGCCAATGCAGTTCGTCTCCCTCGTGAGCGCCAAAATGCTAGAAATGAAACGTTGTACTCTCTCTGCTCCAAGTAAGGTGCTAGGCAGGAATTGTCTTGCTGGTCCTGACTTGCCCTGGCAGTCATTGCAGATAAACAGCAAGACTGGGGCTCTGCTCTTTCCTAGCCTTGCAAACAGCCAATGCAGTTCGTTCGCTCGTGAGCGCCAAAAAGCTAAAATGAAACGTTGCACTCTCTCTCCTCCAAGGAAGCTCCTAGGCAGGAATTGTCTTGCTGGTCCTCACTTGCCCTGGCAGTCATTGCAGATAAACAGCAAGACTGGGGCTCTGCTCTTTCCTAGCCTTGCAAACAGCCAATGCAGTTCGTCTCCCTCGTGAGCGCCAACATGCTAAAATGAAACGTTGCACTCTCTCTCCTCCAAGGAAGCTCCTAGGCAGGAATTGTCTTGCTGGTCCTCACTTGCCCTGGCAGTCATTGCAGATAAACAGCAAGACTGGGGCTCTGCTCTTTCCTAGCCTTGCAAACAGCCAATGCAGTTCGTCTCCCTCGTGAGCGCCAACATGCTAAAATGAAACGTTGCACTCTCTCTGCTCCAAGGAAGCTCCTAGGCAGGAATTGCCTTGCTGGTCCTCACTTGCCCTGGCAGTGATTGCAGACTATCAGCAAGTCTGGAGCTCTGCTCTTTCCTAGCCTTCCAAACAGCCAATGCAGTTCGTCTCCCTCGTGAGCGCCAAAATGCTAAAAGGAAACGTTGTACTCTCTCTGCTCCAAGGAAGGCGCTAGGCAGGAATTGTCTTGCTGGTCCTCACTTGCCGTGGCAGTCATTGCAGATAAACAGAAAGACTGGGGCTCTGCTCTTTCCTAGCCTTGCAAACAGCCAATGCAGTTCGTCTCCCTCGTGAGCGCCAATATGCTAAAATGAAACGTTGTACTCTCTCTGCTCCAAGTAAGGCGCTAGGCAGGAATTGTCTTGCTGGTCCTCACTTGCCCTGGCAGTCATTGCAGATAAACAGCAAGACTGGGGCTCTGCTCTTTCCTAGCCTTGCAAACAGCCAATGCAGTTCGTCTCCCTCGTGAGCGCCAAAATGCTAAAATGAAACGTTGCACTCTCTCTCCTCCAAGGAAGCTCCTAGGCAGGAATTGTCTTGCTCGTCCTCACTTGCCCTGGCAGTGATTGCAGATTATCAGCAAGTCTGGGGCTCTGCTCTTTCCTAGCCTTGCAAACAGCCAATGCAGTTCGTCTCCCTCCTGAGCGCCAAAATGCTAAAATGAAACGTTGTACTCTCTCTGCTCCAAGTAAGGTGCTAGGCAGGAATTGTCATGCTGGTCCTGACTTGCCCTGGCAGTCATTGCAGATAAACAGCAAGACTGGGGCTCTGCTCTTTCCTAGCCTTGCAAACAGCCAATGCAGTTCGTCTCCCTCGTGAGCGCCAACATGCTAAAATGAAACGTTGCAATCTCTCTCCTCCAAGGAAGCTCCTAGGCAGGAATTGTCTTGCTGGTCCTCACTTGCCCTGGCAGTCATTGCAGATAAACAGCAAGACTGGGGCTCTGCTCTTTCCTAGCGTTGCAAACAGCCAATGCAGTTCGTCTCCCTCGTGAGCGCCAAAATGCTAAAATGGAACGTTGCACTCTCTCTCCTCCAAGGAAGCTCCTAGGCAGGAATTGTCTTGCTGGTCCTCACTTGCCCTGGCAGTCATTGCTGATAAACAGCAAGACTGGGGCTCTGCTCTTTCCTAGCCTTGCAAACAGCCAATGCAGTTCGTCTCCCTCGTGAGCGCCAAAATGCTAAAATGAAACGTTGCACTCTCTCTCCTCCAAGGAAGGCGCTAGGCAGGAATTGTCTTTCTGGTCCTCAGTTGCCCTGGCAGTCATTGCAGATAAACAGCAAGACTGGGGCTCTGCTCTTTCCTAGCCTTGCAAACAGCCAATGCAGTTCGTCTCCCTCGTGAGCGCTTAAATGCTAAAATGCAACGTTGCACTCTCTCTCCTCCAAGGAAGGTGCTAGGCAGGAATTGTCTTGCTGGTCCTCACTTGCCCTGGCAGTCATTGCAGATAAACAGCAATACTGGGGCTCTGCTCTTTCCTAGCCTTGCAAACAGCCAGTGCAGTTCATCTCCCTCGTGAGCGCCAAAATGCTAAAATGAAACGTTGCACTCTCTCTCCTCCAAAGAAGGTCCTAGGCAGGAATTGTCTTCTGGTCCTCACTTGCCCTGGCAGTGATTGCAGATTATCAGCAAGACTGGGTCTCTGCTCTTTCCTAGCCTTGCAAACAGCCAATGCAGTTCGTCTCCCTCGTGAGCGCCAAAATGCTATAAATGAAACGTTGCACTCCCTCTCCTCTAAGGAAGGTCCTAGGCAGGAATTGCCTTGCTGGTCCTCACTTGCCCTGGCAGTCATTGCAGATAAACAGCAAGACTGGGGCTCTGCTCTTTCCTAGCGTTGCAAACAGCCAATGCAGTTCGTCTCCCTCGTGAGCGCCAAAATGCTAAAATGGAACGTTGCACTCTCTCTCCTCCAAGGAAGCTCCTAGGCAGGAATTGTCTTGCTGGTCCTCACTTGCCCTGGCAGTCATTGCTGATAAACAGCAAGACTGGGGCTCTGCTCTTTCCTAGCCTTGCAAACAGCCAATGCAGTTCGTCTCCCTCGTGAGCGCCAAAATGCTAAAATGAAACGTTGCACTCTCTCTCCTCCAAGGAAGGCGCTAGGCAGGAATTGTCTTTCTGGTCCTCAGTTGCCCTGGCAGTCATTGCAGATAAACAGCAAGACTGGGGCTCTGCTCTTTCCTAGCCTTGCAAACAGGCAATGCAGTTCGTCTCCCTCGTGAGCGCTTAAATGCTAAAATGCAACGTTGCACTCTCTCTCCTCCAAGGAAGGTGCTAGGCAGGAATTGTCTTGCTGGTCCTCACTTGCCCTGGCAGTCATTGCAGATAAACAGCAATACTGGGGCTCTGCTCTTTCCTAGCCTTGCAAACAGCCAGTGCAGTTCATCTCCCTCGTGAGCGCCAAAATGCTAAAATGAAACGTTGCACTCTCTCTCCTCCAAGGAAGGCGCTAGGCAGGAATTGTCTTGCTGGTCCTCACTTGCCCTGGCAGTGATTGCAGATTATCAGCAAGACTGGGTCTCTGCTCTTTCCTAGCCTTGCAAACAGCCAATGCAGTTCGTCTCCCTCGTGAGCGCCAAAATGCTATAAATGAAACGTTGCACTCCCTCTCCTCTAAGGAAGGTCCTAGGCAGGAATTGCCTTGCTGGTCCTCACTTGCCCTGGCAGTCATTGCAGATAAACAGCAAGACTGGGGCTCTGCTCTTTCCTAGCCTTGCAAACAGCCAATGCAGTTCGTTCCCCGTGAGCGCCAAAATGCTAAAATGAAACGTTGCACTCCCTCTCCTCCAAGGAAGGTGCTAGGCAGGAATTGTCTTGCTGGTCCTCACTTGCCCTTGCAGTCATTGCAGATAAAGAGCAAGACTGGGGCTCTGCTCTTTCCTAGCATTGCAAACAGCCAATGCAGTTCGTCTCCCTCGTGAGCGCCAAAAAGCTAAAATGAAACGTTGCACTCTCTCTCCTCCAAGGAAGGTGCTAGGCAGGAATTGTCTTGCTGGTCCTCACTTGCCCTGGCAGTCATTGCAGATAAACAGCAAGACTGGGGCTCTGCTCTTTCCTAGCCTTGCAAACAGCCAATGCAGTTCGTCTCCCTCGTGAGCGCCAACATGCTAAAATGAAACGTTGCACTCTCTGTCCTCCAAGGAAGGTGGTAGGCAGGAATTGTCTTTCTGGTCCTCACGATCCCTTGCACTCATTGCAGATAAACAGCAAGACTGGTGCTTTGCTCTTTTCTAGCCTTGCAAACACACACTCTGCTTGTTCTCTTTTTCGCTCTACCAAGTACGAGATTGAAAAATTGGACTCTCCTCCTCTAAGGAAGTTCCTAGGAATGAATTGTCTTGCTGGTGCTCACTATCCCTTGCAGTCATTGCAGATAAGCTGTAATAGTGGGGCTCTGTTCTTTCCTAGCCTTGCAAACAGGCACTCTGCTTTTTCTGACTCTCAGGCTCCGAACGGCAATATTAAACCGTTGCACTCTCTCTCCTCCAAGAAAGGTGCTAGGAAGGAATTGTCTTCCTGGTCCTCACTAGCCCTTGCAGTCATTGCTGATAAACAGCAAGACTGGGGCTCTGCTCTTTCCCAGCCTTGCAAACACACTCTCTGTTTTTTCTCACTCTTCCCTCTGAACTGCGAGATTGAAACTTTGCACTATCTCTCCTCCAAGGAAGGTGCTAGTAAGCAATTTGCTTGCTGGTCCTCAGTATCCCTTGCAGTCCTTGCAGATAAACAGCAAGACTGGGTCTCTGCTCTTTCCTAGACTTGGAAGCCGGCACTCTGCTTTTTCTCACTCTCGCACTACCAACAACGAGATTGAAACGTTGCACTCTCTCTCCTCCAAGGAATGTGTTAGGAAGGAACTGTCTTGCTGGTCCTCACTATCCCTTGCACTCATTGCAGATAAACAGCAAGACTGGGGCTCTGCTCTTTCCTCGCCTTGCAAACAGGCACTCTGCTTTTTCTCATTGTCGCACTACCAACAACGAGATTGACATGTTGCACTCTCTCTCTCCTCCAAGGAAGGTGCTAGGAAGGACTTGCCTTTCTGGTCCTCACTATCCCTTGCAGTCATTGCAGATAAACAGCAAGACTGGGGCTCAGCTCCTTCCTAGTACTGGAAACAGCCTTTCTGCTTCATCTCCCTTGTGTATTACCAAGACGTATGGAGAAACCTTGCCTTGCCTGCTCCCACTTGAAGGTGCTAAGAAGGGCTTATACTACTGGTCCTCACTTTCCCTTGCTGTCATTGCAAATAAACAAGACTGGGGCTCTGCACCTTCATCGGACTGGAAACATTCAGTCTGCTTTTTCTCCATGTAGTATGTCCGAGCGCTGTCTTGAAACCTTGTCTTGACTGCTCCTACTGGGAAACTACTAGGAAGGGCTTTTATGACTAGTCCTCACTTTCCCTGGCAGTCATTGCAGTTAAACAGCAAGATTGGGGCTCTGCTCTTTCCTCGTACAGGAAATATCCAGTCTATTTTCTGTCACGCTTGCACTCTCAAACTGCCACATTGAACCCTTGCACTGACTACTTGCAAAAGGCTTGTGCTAGGAAGGACTTTTTTATGCTTATCCTCACTTTACCTTGTATTCCGTGCAGACAAACACCAAGGCTCGGTCTTTGCTCTTTCCTCATGGTCAAAACAGACACTACGCTTCCTCTTACTGTACTACTTCCAAACGCTTTATTGAAACTTTGTCATGAGTGCTACCACTAGTAAGATGCTAGGAAGCACTTCTATTACTGGTCCTCACTTTCCCTTGCAGCCTTTGCAGATTGGGGCCCTGTTCTTTCCTAGTACTGGAGGCAGCCTCTATGCTTCCTCTCCCTGTCATACTCCCAAACACTTTAATTTAACTTTGTCATGAGTGCTACCCCTTGGAATATGCTACAAAGGGCTTGTATTACTGGTCCTCAATTTCCCACTCAGTCGTTTTAGACAAAACATCAAGAGAGGCGGTTCTGCTCTTTCCTAGACTTTGAACAGCCATTATGCTTCCTCTCGCTTTCACACTCCCAAGTGCTTTATTGAAACATTGCCCAGACTGCTCCCACAAGCAACCTGCTAGGAAGTGCTTCTATTACTGCTCCTCATTTTCCCATGCAGACTTTGCATATAAACACCTAGACTGGGGCTCTGCTCTTTCCTCATACTGGAAACAGCCAGTCTACCTTCTGTCACTGTCACATTCCTCAGGTGCCAGATTGAAACCTTGCACTGACTGCTCCTACAAGGATAGTGGTAGGAAGGACTTGTTTTCTGATCCTCACTTTTCCTTGCAGTCATTTAAGTTAAACACTAAGGATGGTGCTCTGCTATTTCCTAGTACTGTAAACAGCCAGTCTGCTTCCTCTCACTGTCGTACTCCCAAGGGCTATATTGGCTATATTGAAAGTTTGCCTTGAGTGCTCCCTCAGGGAAGCTTCTAGGAAGGATGGCTATTACTGGTCCTCCCTTTCCCTTGCAGTCATTGCAGGTAGACACCAAGACTGGGGACCTGCTCTTTTCTCGGACTGGAAACAGCCATTATGCTTCATCTCACTGTACCACTCCCATACGCTTTATTGAAACCTTGCCATGAGTGCACCCAAGTAGGAAGATGTTAGGAAGGACTTCTATTACTGGTCCTCACTTTATCTTGCAGTGTTTGCAAATAAACGGTATGAAATGGGCTCTGATTTTTCATAGCCTTGGAAACAATCAGTCTTTTTTCTCTATCCCTAATACTCCCAAGCGTTATATTTAACCTTACCCAGACTGTTCCCACTAGGAAGATGCTTGGAAGCACTTCTATTACTGGTCCTCATTTTCCTTGGCAGTCTTTGAAGATAAACACCAAGACTGGGTCTCTGCTCTTTCCTAGACTTTGAAACAGCCATTATGCTTCCTCTCACTCTCACACTCCCATGTGCTTTATTGAAACATTGCCCAGACTGCATCCACAAGGAACCTGCTAGGAAGTACTTATATTACTACTCCCAAGTACTCCGAAACAGTTTATTGAAAGCTTTTGTAGATTACTCTCTCTAGGAAGATGCTAGGAAGGAGTGGTGTTACGGGACTTCACTTCCGCTTCCTGTCATTGCAGATGAACACCAAGACTGTGGCTCTGCTCTTTCCTAGTAATGGAAACAGCCTTTATGCTTCATCTCTCTGCCTTATTCCCAAGACCTATACAGAAACCTTGCCTTGACTGCTCCGACAGGGAAGCTGCTAAGAAGGACTGGTATTACTGGACCTCACTTCCCCTTGCAGTCATTACAGAAAAAGACCAAGACAGGGGTTCTGCTCTTTCCTCGTACTGGAAACTGCTAATCTACCTTTTGTCACTCTCGCACTCCTAAACTGCCAGGTTGAAACCTTCCATTGACTGTTCCCACAAGGATAGTGCTAGGAGGTACTTCTATTGCTGCTCCTCATTTTCCCTTGCAGACTTTGCAGGTAAACACTAAGACTGGGGATCTGTTCTTTCCTCGGATTGGAAACAGCCACTATGGTTCCTCTCTTTGACGTATTCCCTAGTGCTATATTGAAACCTTGCTCTGAGTGCTCTGATAGTGAAGCTGCTAGGAAGGACTGCTATTACTGGTCTTTACTTCCCCTTGCTGTCATTAAACTTAAAAAACAAGACTGGGGTTCTGCTCTTTCCTCGTACTGGTAATAGCCACTATTCTGCCTGTCACTGTAGTACTCCCAAACGCTTTATTGAACCTTGCCATGAGTGCTCTCATTAGGAACATGCTAGGAAGCACTTTTATTACTGGTCCTCACTTTCTCTGTAGACATTTCAGATAAACACTAGGAATGGGGCTCTCCTCTTTCCTATTACTGGAAAAAGCCAGTCTCCTTCTTCTCCGTGTCGTCTTCCAAAATGCTATATTGAAAACTTTTCTTGAGTGCTCCGACAGGGAAGCTGCTAGATCTTCCCTTACCCTCGCAGTCATTACAGATAAACACCAAGACTGGGGCTCTCCTCTTTCCTAGTGTTGGAAACAGCCAGTCTGCTACCTCTCACTGTCGTATTCCAAAGCGCTATATATTGAAACCTTGCCTTGACTGCTCCGACAGGGAAGCTGCTAGGAAGGACTTCTATTATCGGTCCTCACTTTCCCTTGCAGTCATTGCAGATAAACACCAAGACTCGGTATCTGGTGTTTCCTAGCCTTGGAAACAGTCACTCTTCTTTCTCTATCTCTCACATTCCCAAGCTCTATATTTAATCCTTGCCCAGACTGCTCCCACTAGAAAGCAGCTACGAAGCACTTCTATTTCTGTTCCTCACTTCCCCTTGCACTTTTTGCAGATAAACACGAAGACTGGGGCTCTGCTCTTTCCTAGTACCAGAAATAGGCTGTCTACATTCTCTCACTCTGTCACGCCCAAATTGCCAGAAATGTTGCACTGACTGCTCCCATAAGGAGCTGGAGCTCTGCTCTTTCCAAGCTTTGGTAACAGGCACGTTGCTTCCTTTCATTCTCGCACTCTCAAGCTGCTATATTGAAACCTTGCACTGACTGCAGCTACATGGAAGGTGCTCGGAAGGACTTATCTTGCTGGTCTTCACTTTCCTTTGCAGTCATTTCAGATAAATACTAAGATATTGTTTCTGCTCTCTTCTAGCCTTGGAAACAGCCACTAAGCTGTCTTCACAGGTGAACTAACAAGACATAATGCAAAGTTATTGTCAAGAGGTAATTTTCACTATGTGGATAGCATTTTCTTCTCTAACATTTCTGGCATGTTCACACTGTTATAAATGATTTAGTCCCAAACAGGATTCCAATTCAAATTTACAATTTATTAAGTGAATAGAGGCAAGCAAACAGCGCTGGGTGCGCCGGGAGTCTCTGCTCCACCAAGACGCACGCGGTACAGTTCCTGTTCCTGGTTTATATCCTGTCCATTAATACATATTCATGAATAGGCGTGTCTTCTTCGGCACATGCCCTCTTCTCCTTCTAGAATCTTCTCGAATCTTCCTCAGCGTGATCCTGTTCGCTAATACATATTCATGAATAGGCGTGTCTTCTAATACATATTAATGAACAGGCGTGTCTTCTTCAGCGCATGCCCTCTTTTCCTGCTAGAGTCTTCTTGAATCTTCCTCGGTGTCCCCCCAGGATGACCCCAAACCTTATGCATGCACTTTCTTTACACAATACTATGCGGTCAGTGGTCAAACTGGTTTGAGCTGATATACCAGCAAAGTAGTTTCACTTTCTCCTGTAAAATACCCCTTTTTATGGTGCAGGAGAAATCCATGAAAGTACAGAAGATTACACTTCATCACACGAATTAGATAAACATATTTCACAACACATACTCTCTACAGCTAACGCACCAAACCAAGCTGTCAGGTTAGCTCTGGCCAGGACCCTCGTCTGAGCAAACTGGATGCTCACTCCAGCAGGTTACTTCTAAGGCCAGCCTTAACTGATTTTAAAGTGGACATCAGGCTCAGTCTTCTACAGCATTGGACATTCATTAATGTGTTTCCTGGAGAAGCTCTTTTCTCAAATATTTATCTACCTTAGATTGTTAGCAAAAGTCATCATTGGCCTTCCCAGACACCATGGCTTTCTCCATACCTGAACTCCCTCAAGAAGATTTAGTAGATGTGACTCATTATGAGCTTCAAGCACGATCTGTAGCAGGAGTGATTTGTGTAAGCCTTGGATGTAAAATTGAGCAATACAGTGCAAGACAGAGGAGGTTGTTTTACAGCACGAGAGCAGAATAATCTAGCTAGGAAGAGCATAACATGAACTACTGAGAGATGAAATCAAGTATCTCCTGACTGAAATAATGCAAGTGTTAAGGTGTTTATAATTACACACCTGAGAATATTTGCTTGCACAGCCAAAGGCACATGTCGCTGTGGGAATGCAGAATGAAAAGAAGACAGTGCTAATTTTTTGTTTGTTGCTTCTCAATCATATCTAGATTAAATGCTTTCGATCACAAGTTGTCTCTTTCTGCTAATGCCTCTGGTGTCTACTGTGGCAAATCAGGCACTGAGCCACTGCCTTTTCTTTCTCCATCATATTCTTTACTGGAGTGATGGTTTCTTTTGGGCCAACCCTCAGAATTGGTTTAAGTTGTTAGGGCTCTTCCTTTGTAGGAGTTTTTATAGACTGAAAGATAACCTTGGTTATGCTTTTCATTATTTTTACTTTGAGGCTCAGCTAACCTGCTCCTAATGAATCAGAACTACAACCTTCACTGATGTTTAGTAAAAGATGTAGTCCTTTGTCTTCTGCAGTGGTTTGATATTTTGTGGTGTTATATAGAAACAGCTGTTTGCAGATACAACATGTATATTGAAGAAAATGGATGTTCTGCGTGAGTTTTTTTCATACTGAAACACTCTTTTTCAGGATTAACTTATGAAATTGTTTCTCAAAATATTTCTACATGAAGGGATGGGAACAAGGCAGTGAAGTTTCACAGGAGCATGCTTCACCTGCAACTCACAGCTCAGCTGTTCACGCTCACAAACAAGAGTTTATACCTTGTGCATGCTGTGATGAGCTAAGCTCTCAGATGAAGGACTGGTCATGTCTCAAACCAAAATTACCTACCCCAGGCCCCGCCAACTGGGATGGGACACATGCTTAGTTAGGCTAAATCTTCAGACCTTCCAAAGCTTGGTTTCCCTGGTTTGATCCCTTTCAGATGCTTCACAGGCCACATTATGTTGTAGGGGATTTAGTTTCCTCTCTGATCAGTATCAAGTTTAGTCACTAATGAGTAATTTAGGCCACTTAAAGAATCACTGTTAAAGATACCAGAACGTGAATGATTTTAATAATAATTTTGTAAAAAGGTGCAACTTAACAGAATTCAATGGCAAGGTCCACTCTATTACTTATTCCACATGAAAAAGATCTACAAAGAGAAACTAAATTACAATTAGGTTGGAATGATTTACTTATGGATTGAAACAGGTTAATGTGGCTTATATGTATATTGAGGAGAGAAAGTGCAGGAGACCCTCCCATTGAGTTGTGGTTCGGAGTGGACCGAAATCCACCCCTAGTCCCAGACTTGGTCAATGGTTTATGTCTAAAGGTTGGGAAATAGGAAAGAAAAATGAGGGAGCCCCTCCTATTGAGTCATGAAGTTCAGAGTGGACTGCCTTGCTTTCTAAACTCCTTCTCAAGAGAGGAATCTAGGTGCAGCTGAATGCACTCCTAGCCCCAGACTTGGTCAATGGTTTATGAGTAAGAAGGCACGGTATTGGGGATTCTTGTGTGGTGATATATTTTTTGTTTGTTGTGACCTTAAGATGGTAAAAATCTAATACAAAATAACAATTAAATTCATTAATGCTATTGAGATAAATCACAGTATCGAATCATATAAAACTTAGCAACATAATCAACTTAAAACTTACTAAGATTAGACAAATAAAGAGATGTAGAAAAAAGAGATAGCTATATACCAAGGTACGTATTAAATATCCCCCTCGACTTCAGTTGCACACTCACATCAAATGCTTTACATTGTTCAACAGGTGAACAGCTGAGCCTCTGAGATGATCACAAATTTTAAGGTTCACAGAGTCTGAGAGGTGTCCCACTGAGAGGGAGGTGCTGGTCACAACTTGCTGTGGTCCAGGAGAGCTTAAAGGGTCTCACTTGGGACCACTCTTTATAGGACTGGGAGATGATTGACTTTAGGCATCAGTAAATTTTCATTCTTGCCACAAATCATTTGCTGGTAATTGCTAGAATTCTCATCAAGTCATAATTAGACAAAAATATGTTCCAGGGCTATCAGAGGAGGATTACTCCCACAATTGGTAGTCCTGAGACGGTCTGTACCGTTCTCTACCTATGCAGCCGTGCTTGGCATGGCCAAGGGGCTCTCAACCAGCAAACTCTCTGCTTCAATGCCAAGGCAAATAAGCCTCAATAGAGAGTTCCAGGTGCAAGGAGGGGGAAGGAAATGCACCACCACAACACAGAATTCCTCCAAGCAGGAAGGTCTAATAAGGTGCATTGTAGGAGCTTGTCCATAAAGTATTCAAATGCTGACAAGCTTGTGATTTTCCTTCAGTGCCATGATACTTCAGAGTTTAGATGCTTAAAACTTAAAGTTTAGGTCTTGCTGTAAAGTTTTTTGGTGGAACAATATAGGCTGAGGAAATATTTGTATACCAACTTCTCTGTAGCCCAGCATGAGAGGTTAAACCAGTGAATTATAAGAAGTACAAAGGTGATAATTTGTAGTAATTTAATGCATTAACTGCATATATCAGTGCATGTCATCAATGCAACACGGATGTTGGCAGGAATGGTAAGGAGAGGTGGTCTGTGTGGTCAGGAAAAGAGATGATACTTGAAAAGCTCCCTGAAATGTAGTGTATGCCATATGCATGTGTTTCTCTAAGACAGAGAAGAGATTTCAATCCATTGCCTCCTTTCCGGCTCTTCTCACAGCTAGGGAGGTCACTGTGTCTTGATCCTTTACTTCTAAAGCTAAATTAGCAGATTAGGCAAGTGCTAGAGCAAGAGGCCCAGGGTTGGTGAGAGTGTGAAAGGGCTGTCAAGGAAAGTTGAGGGCAAACAACAGCATTCAATCCTGACATCTTCTGTGTGGGAGCATATGCTGGACTTAATTTTGGTGCTGAGTCCTGGTGAGAGTTAGTGTTGTGGCTGTTAGGAGGCTAGCATCCTCTTCACCTGAGTCCAGTGTGCTGGCCACAGCAGACCTGAGGGGCTGGATTGTTAACTATACAGAGATAATCTGTGTGCACATGCCAGCAAAAACAGGATAGCATGCGGAAACTCCATCCAGTTCCCACATTGCAGCTTCTCATGCTAACATACAGGCTTCTCAACCCTTAAACACAAGGCTCAACAAACCAGGCATGGCCTGCTGGAGATCACCGAGTCTTTGAATACCAGGTGTTCTCCAAGGCTCACTATGAACTGCCCTGCCTCCTGTATAGTCCAGGGAACCCCATGGGAAAGAGACCCTTCCCATGGAGACATCAAACACAGCCTCCTTCCAGCTGTGGGTGTTGTGGGGTTTCTTCCTGTTTCCTGCACAATTTAGCCCACCCTCTTTGTTCTTCTCTCCCTTTTCTTTTGAGTAATCCAGGATCATTCCTGAATCTCATCTAGACAGTTTAGTCAAATGAACTCGATAGGACACACTTGGACCTGCAACAGAAGGTGTGGGAGTGGGGGCATTGCTGCATCCTTCTGCTAAAAAGACACAGGGGAACATCTTCCCTGCAAAGCCCATGACAGTCTTGAGCAGCTGGATTTCTTCCTCTCTTGTATGGGCCAGCTTTCCACTACCATGCATTTTTGGGCCCACAGCATGACACAGATGTACAGAGGCTCTGTCAGGCCTCTGACATGCAGAGAGTGTGTCAGAGAGTGTGTCAGTGGTATCTGATGCACAAAGAGTGTGTCAGTGTATGCTAACGGCTAGCCTTCCTGTCTGCAAGTGATTTCACAGAGTCTTGGGTTGGTGAACAAGGCTGTGCCCCAATCTAGAGAAGATGACAGGCTTTTCTCCAGGTCTGTCCATTCTCTTCCAGATATTGCGTTGCAGAATGCTACCAAAAGGAGAGTATCAGCTCTTCTCTGGCATGGAGAAGGTGAGTCTGAGTCTGTACCTGCATATCCCATGGTGAATACCCTTCTCCTCAGAAATCGCTCCATGGTGCAGTCTCCCAAGAAGCAGTCCCAGTGCAGAACCAAAGGACACCTTTTCTCTCCTTCAGATCTCCCTTTGGAGGAAGAGAAGAAAGGTTACACAACTCCTCTCTGTCACACACACAGGTGTCTCCATCACCTGTCAGCTGATGACAGGTCAGCAGCTTTTCCCGTACCTGGGCAACGTGACAAGCAGCACTGGGATGAGCAGACAAGATTCCACATTGCAGCTTGCAGGGTTGGGAGTCCGTGAGTGTGAGGATGTCTAGAAAGGAGAGAGGCTCGGCTGAGGGGCACAGACACAAACATACACACCAGAGCAATATTTCTCTTTGCCTTCATTTGGTGCCTCTTGTGCATCCCTATGCTGTGCACAGACTCAGGCTGCCACACAGCCCTGTCGTGCTCTTGTGATAACACTTATCTCCCACCTATGCATACACACACATAGATACAGCAGGAAGTCCAATGGAGCAAGGCACATGAACCTCATGCCTGCATGCAGGTTTCATTCCCAACAATTCCCAACCAGACAGCTGCCTTCTCACATTTCAGGCTTTCTCACTGCCATGCCCACCCACAAAGGGACTTCTCTCTTCTTTTTTTTTTTTTTCTCTCCTGACAGGGTAGGCCCTTCAACAATCTCCAGATGCAGTCATCAAAGAGAGAGAAGCTGTGCCTCATAGCTGTTGCCAAGATGGGAATCACATGCCCCTACATGCCATGGTATAAGCAGGCTCAAAGAAAGGATACCATGCTGCAGCTGGTGGTGTATTCAGGAGAAAGGGAAAAGGCAAAGTGTATACATGAATTTTAGAAGCACTTCAAGAGCTGTGGGAGTGTGGGATATCACATGTCCTTTTCAATAGATTTTGCCTCAGTGAATGGTTCTGGCAAATATTACTGTCCTAAGATACACATTGATTCAGAGGCTGAGGAAGCTGAGCACAAATCTCTTTGTACAGGAAGTGACCTGATGGCTGGAGAGATTCACACTCCACTGATTTTTTAATCTTAAAATGTTCTGCTACTGTCTTCTGCTATTTATTTTCTCTCAGGACTTCTCCCCCATTTTTTTTGCCGTGGAATTTCAATTTATCTGGGATAATTTGAGATCTCCTTGGAATCTTGTTACCTCTTTTCCAGACATCTCAGCTGTGATTCACATATTAACAAAGGTGTTGCAATCTCCACTTCTTGAAAAACTGATAATTTTTCTCACTTTCTTCCCCCCACCCTCATCATTTTGTCAGGAGCTATTCTTTCTTATTCAAGAACAGTGTCATTTCTGAGCCACAGATGCTCCCCTCCACTGTTCCTCAAAAGACATGTTGACTTTTACAAAATCTAGCATAATTTGTTGCCCATTTTTATTCTTAATGCTTTTCCAAGTGCTGTGCCTCTTTGGAGAATTTGGACTGAGTGAGAGTTTTAGCTCTGTCTTGCCTTTTAGTTAAGTGCTACTGCCACTTGGTTATTTCCCTTCATGCCATGCCTGGCTGGTGCAACATTTTCATGCTTTCATATGCGTATTCAAATACATTGCATTTCAGCCCACTATTTTTCCTGAGAAAAACAGAGAAGATGCAGGGCACATTTTCCTCTTGACCCTCAGGCTCAAATTAGGGCTCACAGCTCTGTAATTCTCTCACTCCTGCTGTGCAGAGCTGTGTGATAAAAGCAGTCTGTGGAAATGTCAGCAGAGAGTGAGAAAAGAAAATAGCACCCTCACATCTTAGTGCTCTGCCAGTGCCTTTTGCTCTTATTAGACAGCACAAAGGAGGGAAAAACTTTGTCAGTGACCTCTTCACGGCACTGCCCACTGCAGGCATTAGTGATCTTCCAGCTGTGAAAGAGGGGAGGATATTCCAGCAATCTGAAAATCAAGAATAGCCTATAACCTGGAAAGTTGAATTTCTTCTTTACCCACTGGAGACACATCAGCGGGATAGTGACACAGCCTATTGGCAACTGTGGCAGCTTTTTCATGGACTTTCAATTCCAGTTGGGGTTAGCAGGAGCTAAAACCAGAACCCAGGAACATCTCTGTCCTTTTGACTCTTCCGGGAAAAATAAGCAAGCCCAGGATGACCAGTTAACTAAGAAGGTATAGACAGCAATCCCAGGGGCACTGGTACATGAAGAGAATATAGCAAGTGGTTGTTTCATTCCCCAAGCACAGCTGTCAGGGAGGTTCCACTAGAGATTGTTCAGTCATATTGTTGAGTATTGGACTGGGGGCGATGGGGAGTGTTTGTGTTGCTGCTTGTTATTTTCTACAATAGGAGTATGCTGCCTGTGTGATTCGGTGCATGCTCCCAGCTGTTTTAGGCAGTTTTGTAGCACCTGAGAACATGCTGATAAACAAAAAAGCTGTTCTCCAGAACTGGCTGCCTGTAGCTGACTGAAAGACTCCTCAAGATGAGTCTGCAAAATGTTCCAAGATCCTGCTACTTGAGAGGCGTACAAATCAACATTTTCCTCAGAGTGACATTGCCTGCCTCTGCCCTGCCTATGGAAGTACCCAGAGAAATGTTGCACAAAGAACAGGTGCCTGAAAGTCTTTATTTTTTGATAATTTTTATTTGTCCAGTCCCAAAACAGAAGAAAATGTTGAGAAGAAAAAGCAGATCACATATAGAAAGAAAGTGTCTCAGTTGGAAGACATAGTTGCTTCGATCCAGGAGACATAATTGCAAACCTTTGTGTAAACCCCGGGATAGCCTTTCTGCGCACATCCAATACCCCAGGAAACAATGCCTTGGAGCTGACCATTGCAAACTACTGGACCACCGGAATCCCCCTGTGTACATAAGGTATACGGATAGTCAGCAAATGGTGTCAGCACAAGTGATGAGCCAGAGATCCCAGACATCATTGACTTTGGAGGGAGCTCCATTGGGTTTTTTCTACACAGAAGTTCTACAAAGGTAATTTCTGATTACCACTCTACACCTGGTCTTACTGTGCCTTACTTTAGCTTAAGGGTACCATAGCTAAGGCTGTGTAAGGTACCTACTTTTGACGGATAAGGTCCTTGGCAGACACTTAACATATTTGTGTCATAAACATTATTCTGCTAAATATTTCCAAGGAGTTAGGCACATGTAAAATGCAGAGCAATTGTCAGGTGTGTTCATCTTGCAGGCTGCCTGGATCTTGGCATACTGGTTATTTCATTTGCAGCTAGTCCAAAACTAACATTTCCATCCTAAGCCCTAAAGTCACTGTGATTACTGTTGACTGTGTGGTGCAGCACATAGTCTGCTCATGGAGAATTAGGACAGAGGTATTCCCTGTCTCAAAAAGGAACAAAAACTGGGTGGAAAAAACTAGCTTTACTTAATAAGAAACTTTTTTTCACGCTAAGTCTCCGTGGTTGTTCAAAAAAACAATATTCAGACATGCAGTGAATATATCAGGTTCTCTAATATGACGGCCTCTTCTGATAGCAAAAAGCAGGAGAGAAACATATGTGAAAAGAGAGGCAGATGTTTCACCTGGCAGGAGTCTTTCTCTCCCTCCATGAAGCCTACACATATCATGTTCTTGGTAATTTTCCCAGGGTAGGCTTTGCTGCACTGGCTTGAGGAGAGTACAGGAGCCTTCAGGCACTGCAAGGTATCTGGATATGCATCTACAGGAAAACAGGGAAAGAAAGATGGTTGATGACATCTCTGAGCTCATTTCAGAGCCCAGAGAAGATGTTTCTTAGCAGAAAAGTAATCAGTGAACATCCTGTTTTAGCAGTCGTCATTTTTGCTCTGAAAAGTAATTACAGCATGGATTCCTTTCCTTTAGATGAAACAGATTCTACCCATGGGTCCACCATTCTACACTGCAGCCATGATAAATTTTCTGATACGTGGAAAATCATCAATTGGCATGTGTGGAGCTAAGAGCTACTCTTGTAGCACATATGCTGGAGGAAATTTGGGCCTCAGGAAAACCATCCTGTCCTCTGGTGCACATTTAGTTGTTGTCAGTGGATTAGACACCAGCCACCATCCACACCTCTAATCATTGGTGTAAGGGAATGGAGCTCACTTGTAGCAATTTTAGGTCCACAATTACAGATTTTGATCTTGTTCTCAGAGAACTGAGAACTCTATTGACATTAGTTAAATTGCTAGTGCTTGGGACTAGACAGCTGATAGCACCAGATGACAAAATTTATGGCAGTGTGAACATGCTGGTGAATGGCACATGGATGATTTCAGTGATTCCATGTTCATAACACAGAACAAGAGGAAAGACCTTATATAGGCTTGCCTTTAAAGCAGTTAAATGGTCCCTGTCCTACACAGACTGATCAGTCAAAAAGGCCTCTTCCACAGCACTTCTCTGTTCTTTGCCCTGCACAGTTTGAAGTGAACTGTGAGGTCTTAGAGTGTCTCCCGGGCTGTCATGATGCTGTACATTCCCACAGAATACTCACTGGCATTGCTGAGTGTGTTACCCCAGCCAGAGATTAGGCATGTGGTGCCTGTGGCCACACAGCTGGTAGGCAGAGGAACTGTTTGGACTGCTCGGTTGAGCTGGGCTGGTTGGGCAAGCTTGATGAGCATAATATCATTGTCAAGTGTTGCAGAGCTGTAGCCAGAGTGGCGGATGACTTTAGCTGAGCTAATCAGCTGCTGTGTCGATTCTGCAAGTGCCAGATTATGCTTCCCAAGCTGCACTTGGATGTGCCTGGAAAAGACAAAGAAAGGCATACACATTACTGCTACCGACAGGTTAAGAGGAACCTACCAATCTGTAGGTAGGTACTTGTATGCACTTGCTTCAACATCACTGTCATAGGTATTTTCATAGAGATTATCTTTCTTGTCCTGCAATAAATTCTGGGGATCCACACTGAGCTCTTACCCACTCCCAGTACAGGTGGTGAATTTTTGCAGGTTTGTTTTGTTGAGCTGGGACAAGTGGAATATAGAACAGTGCTTTACACAAACATGGAAAAATTCAAACTTCTATCACCCTGATCTCATTCCTCTTCCTCTTCTCTAGTGACTAAGTTTTAACAAGATGAATGCAATTTACAAGAAACACAGCCCATAAATTGTAGCTAGATTATCACATTGTTTTTTCATAAAGTGCTCTGCATTCTGCTTCTGCATTTGCAGAAGTGGAAAACCACTTATGATGCCTCAACCCAGCTTCCTGAATGAGCCACTCATTCCTCGGTCATTTCCTTTCAGAACAGAGTGACATACTCATTTGAATCTCACAGTTCAGAATTCCTGCTAGAAGTGAACTGGAAGACAGAAGTAGGCTATGGAAGAACAGATTTTTTTTTCACTCACGACTTGTAGCAGTGAGCAGCTGACAGGACCCACTGGCTGTTGATGAGGGAACCTCCGCAGACAGGGACACCTGATAGGGGACAGAGTTTGCTGCACAGGTGTAGCCTCCTACGATCTTGTCATCATCATCATCAGCGTTGATGGGGAAGGCAACTGGAAGATAAAAAGTGGCATGTCAACACGTGGCCTAAGGAATCTTGTGCCCTTGTGACTTACTGAGGTACCTCACTTGTAGGCTCTACTTCTATAAAACTCATGGTAGCAGTGGCGGACAAGGACTCGCCCATAGTCCAAAAATTTACAGCATCTTTAGGACTTCCTGGGCCAGAGGTGTTACCTTTATACTTCATAGTCCTTAAGAGAGACACAGTCTTTTTTTTTAAGCTAGGGACACATTTCGGTATTCCTGGGTCAAGAACCCCTGTGAAAGCATTCATTCCCCGTTTTGTGACAGAAGCAATTATGAACAGACAGCAGTCAAAAGAAGTTGCAGTGCTCTGCCTTAAAACTTTTGCAAGTTGAAACTGGACTTCACTGTCCCACAATAGATTATCTTGCAAATTTGCTCAGAAAATAAGCTTCCTTATAAATTACAAAAATAGAAGTAAATATATATGCTCACCACCCACACCAACAATGGTGAGAAACAGTATGTATTTCATGATCTTGACACAGCCTCAAGCCCAGACTTGTAGACTGGAGGCATGAGCTGCTAGAAATATATTTTTTGAAATGGCCTTATCTCTAGTCCAAGGTTTTTTCCAGACAAAAAGTACACAGTGGAAAATTTAAAGATCCAAATGTGGGTGTTAGCAGGCATTTGTAGAAAGTACAAATAGCACATCAGTTAGTTAGTTAATCATCAATGTTTCCTAAGAAAGAGAGCTATTTTAAATGATTTCTGAGGGCAGCCTTCAATTTAATAATATACTTGGGCTTCGGAAGATGTGTAATTGTTTTTCTGTCTCATTCTTATTATGCAGCACCTGTTGAGAACAACCCTCAAACCCTTTTGACATTCCTATTGCTGATGGTGTTCTTATTAAAAATGCATATTTTTGACTGCAAGTTGAATATGTAGATTGTAGATTGTTGAATATTGTACGAGTGTAAGTATATATTTATTTAAAAAAACCCAAAACCAACAACTAATCCTCCCAATGTTTTTTAAGTTTGTTCTAGCAAATTTCTTTTCTTGACTAATGTGTGTGTTTATCATATAGGATACATTGATTTCCTAAACAAAATTATTCAAAAGTAATTTCAATAACTGAGTATGAAAAAGCTGTTCTGTGTCCTCCACACCCTGTCCCAAGTTAAATTGTCCAAATGTTGGCATGTGCACCATACCTCTTTGAAAGCATTTCTCACACCTAATTTGTATGCTAATATTGGCCAAAATACTGAACCTTTTTTTTTTTTTTTGAAATGTTCTATAGATAGTCATTTTTGCCACTGAAGAATTTCAGTGTAACATTGATGTTTATAAATGTAATATATACAAGCAAAAATACCATGAACACAAATAATGAGATCATCTAGAAGCCTTCTCTGAAAGAGTGACAATGTCTGTCATAACACCGAGTTTGCTAAAGCTTAATGTTTTTGAAGAATAATAATTTTCCAAGCAGCTACCAACTTCATCATGTTAGCTCCTGAAAGACATGAGATACCGCCAAGTGACTGTAAAGAGAAGCCATATGCTTTGACATGCTGAAATGGCATGAGAGACTAAACAGGAGTAACCTTTCTACTCCATTTCTTGATCAATTTTTTGGGGGGCCCTGTACACACAGTGGCACTGTCCAGATGGAAATTTTCCTTCATGTTAAAGGACAAGTGCAAAGCCAGAGACTCCTCCAAGGAGCTGCCTGACTTGTCTTGAGCTTTAAACTGGTCTCAGTGCACAGTTTTCTTACAAACATGTTTTATCCTGAGAAACAAATATGGATTTAAAGCTTCATGTGGCAAAGAGAAAGATCTGTAATGGTACTACACATGGCAAAAATTACCAACTTTATCTAATCCCATCATATCTAAGCAGAGCAAGAACAATTCCTAATCTGAAATAGTGTATAATGTGATGTCCCTGTGGATTTATAAGTTCTTTGTTCAAAACATGCAATTGGCATAGAGACAGGCTGTTATCAGATATTTTAAAACAATATTTTTCCTGCGATATAGCTCTAATAACATATTAGGTAACACTTAGGCTATGAAGGACAGTTTCCTTTACCTTCTTTTCACAGGGTTTAATATTTGGTTTAGTATGAACCCAAATTTCAGGAAAAGTCAGTAATTTAGTGTCTGAATCAGGAAGCTTGACCATACCTGCCTTTATCTTGGTACTTTTTTTAATTTCCCTTGTTAGTTATTTATTCTACTCTGTTCTTTAACTGATCAGTTATTCTTAACAGCAGGAAAGGCATTGTATAAGGCTGGCTGGTAAACTCCCTGAAGAAACACGTCTCTCTCTCATACTCCCCATGCTCCTTGCTTAATCAACAGGAGGACACTGCTGACCGCTTCCCAGGCTACTGCCACAGCAGATGGCAAAAGTCCTGGGTCATACTTATGGTTCTTGTGTTCCCAAGTCCTTGATGACATACCCAAGTGAACATACCCAAGTCCCTCCCATTCTACTATCTGTGTCTCAGGGGCCCCTTCTAGAGGCTCCCATGAACCCCAGAACTCCAGGGTGCATGGCAGCAGGGAAGCCCATGGGACAAACCGGTCTCAAAGGCAAATGGGGTGTTTGTGATGCACAACTCACAGGTCATCGAGCAGAGAGACTGCTTCAGCATAGCCATTCAGGTCTTTCAGTGAGAACTGTGAAAGATGAACAGACTCCTTTGCATTCAGGTTGAAACGGAAACCCCCTTCTCCTGCCCCTCCTTCCTTCAAGATGATGAACCCCTACCTGAAAGTATAAGTACCCTCTTCTGCTCAGTGCTGCTGAACATTCCACAGACAGATTGTAAGGTCATTTTCAGGGTCTTTCTCCAGGGGAACATCACCAGCTGCAAACAAGTGTCTCAATGCAGTGATGCTGCAGCAGAATGTTGGCAGCTTAAGGGCCACAGGATGAAAGAGGATTGATGAACAGAAGGAAGCTGTGTTAGCTATTATTAATGGACAAGCAATGTTAGCTTGCATTTCTAGAAATCCATGTTCGTAGTTCAAGTATTTCAGTCAGCTGTATCGTCACTGGACTCAGATAAAGTAAATACATTTGTCTAGACTGTTGCAAGATCCTGGGAAAAGGAAACCTGGTCACAATATGGGCTGACAGAGATAAAGCTTCCCAGGACCATAAGGCAGAGGAGTTTCTGAGGCTAGTCTTTGTACATGTCACAGAGCTTTGTGGTTGAGGGACTGTTGATTTTCTCTGTCCAAGTCTCTCCTGCCTGGGAGCTGCTGGTTGAAAGACACCCCACCTGATCTAGGAACATCAAGTCCCCAGCTTCTGGAGGCCAGGAGAATATCTGGGGAAGGGTTTTGCATCTTCTGCTCTTTGTATCTGTAATCAGTGGTCAGAGACAGGCTCTTGGTTATGATGTTCCAGTACAGTGGTCTCCAAAGTGAGGTGCATGCACACCTGGGGGTGTACCAGATGATGCACTGCAGTGTGGGAAGAAAACATTAGAACTTCAGTATTATATCTATATAATTATCAAGACTCCAAGTTAGGCAGAAGTGTTGATCTGCTTGAAGGTGGGAAGGCTCTGCAGAGGGATCTGGACAGGCTGGATAGATGTGCCAAGGCCAATTGTATGACATTTAATAAGGCTAAGTGCTGGGTCCTGCCTTTGTGTCACAACAACCCCATGCAACACCACAACCTTGGGGAAGAACAGTTGGAAAGCTGCCTGGCAGAAAAGAACCTGGGGGTGCTGGTGGACAGCTGGCTGAATATGAGCTGGCAGTATGCGCAGGTGGCTAAGATGGCCAATAGCATCCTGTCCTGTAGTAGAAATAGTGTGGCCGGCAGGAGTAGGGAAGTGATCATGCTCCTGCACTTGGCACTGGTGAGGATGCCCCTTGAACAGTGTGTTCAGTTTTGGGCCTCTCACTACAAGAAGGACATTGAGTTGCTGGACCGTGTCCAAAGAAGGGCAATAAAGCTGGTGAAGGGTCTAGACCACAAGTCTTATGAGGAACAGCTAAGGGAACTGGAGCTGTTTAGTATGGAGAATAGGAGGCTGAGGGGAAAATTCATTGCTCTCTACATTTACCTGGAAGGAAGTTGTAGCCAGATAGGTGTCAATCTCTTCTCCCAAGTAAAAAGTGATAGGACAAGAGGAAATGGTCTCAGGTTGTTCCAGGGGAGTTTTAGATTGGATATTAGGAAAAATATCTTCACCGAAACGGTTGTCCAGCATTGGAACAGGCTGCCCAGGGAGGTGGCTGTGTCACCATCCCTGGAGGTATATAAAAGACATGTAGATGTTGTGCATAGGGAAATGGTTTAGAGGTAGATATGGCAGTGCTAGGTTAACAGTTGGACTCGGTGATCTTAAAGGTGTTTTCCAACCTAAACGGTTCTATGATTCTAAGTTGTTCTACCCATAGTTAACTGCTGCTCTTCTCTGTTGGTAATTTTGCAGCCATATACAAGTCAGAATGGGAGAGTACAAAGTTGATGTAGTGGAAGACAGTGAAATAGTCAGGAGTGATGCATTTATCATTCATAATCTTAGATATGATTCAAGAAACTTTAATAACGACATTATGCTGATCAAGCTGGCAACCACCATGGACTACAGTGCTGGCATTCAACCCACAGCTCTGCCCAGCTTCTGTGCCAAGGAGGGCCCTGAGTTCATCTTTCAAGGTGAGGAAACACACTGAGCATTGGTTGTGAGTGTCAGTGCGTGTTGCATGTACATGGTCACACTCCTCCTGTTCTACCACCAGGTTCATGAGATCCATGTACATTTCTCTCCTGTTTTGCACCCTTTCCATGGTCTCCCTGCAAGTTCCCCGAACTGTCCTGCCCATGCACCTCAATCAACAATGCCGTTCGGATTTGCTAATACAGGTCATGTTTTCTTTGCTGGATGGCTTTTGCATATAGGTCTACAGCTCTTTCTGTTCACTGACAGTGCTGTGTCCCAAGATGAAACTTAATTTTCATTGCTGTCATGGCAGCCAATTTCCCTAAGGTTCTCCAGTGACTGAGAGCTCCAGTTGTGAGAAACCAGAAGTGCCAAAAGGTTTACCCAGGCCAAATCACCAACAACATAATCTGTGTAGGATTCCTGGATGGGGGGAAAGAGTCATGCCAGGTAAGCACTGATGTCTGCATAGAGCCCTGGGGCACACACCCAACGGTGCCTCAGGGTGCACAGTATATGTCAGAGTGCTTAGGCCTCCTTGTCTCCAGGTTTTTTCTTCTGACACAGTATCCTGCCAGCAGGTTTTCAATACAGGGTGGACTTTCCCCAAATAGCAGGTCCAACCACATATGCTGGGCACTAAGTGCAGTGAATTGTTGAGGGGTAGGGGAGGTGAACAAATAAGCCGTGCTATCTTTCTGTGCTCCCATATAAGGACTTGCTGCACTTCACATTCCCTGTATTCTTTGTACCAGGTCAAAACCTTTCCAGGTGAGATCAGCTCATGCTTCTAAATTTTTCTTTCCAGAGTGACTCAGGTGGCCCAGCTGTATGTATAGGAAAACTGCAGGGAACAGAGTCATGGGGAATGGAGTGTGCTCTGAAGGGTTATCCCAATGTCTACACCAAGGGGTGCAATTATGTTGATTGAATCGAAGAAACCATTGCAACCTAGTGATATGTTCACGACTGCTTGGTTCTTTGGCCACTACCCTCCTGCCCTATCATTCCTCTTAAGATGATAATAGCAGAAATAAAAGTCTTAGTTAAAAATCCTTACAGATATTTGCTCTGGGGACTGACAAACACCATACACAAGTGGGGTTCCCTGCAGCCTTACACCAGCCCCTCCTGAACCTTTCCTTCCGTTCCAGTTTAGGTGTGTGTGCACTGGAAGTAGTGCCCTAGAACTTCTGGGCTAGCAGGCAAGGTGATACGGAACTGTGCAACCATTGAGGAAGTGTTCTGAGCCAAGGATATCCATTTTTTTTACTCCTGGCCCTCTGAGAAAGGGAGGAGAGGGAGAAGAGGGAGGAGGAGGTTCCTACAGCAGTGGAACAGAGTCCTGTTTTGCTCCTGCCAATGGTGAAGTTATTTTCTCACTGGTACTGTGACAATTTTAATGGTAATAATTTCAGCTACGGTGGTAGGTCAAAGAGCATTCAGAGACCACAGGCACAGAGCAATCAGGTAGTGGGCAACAGCTGTGATCCAATGATCATCACCTTTCCCCTCCACTTTCTTGGGGACATCTGAGGCAGGCGAACTGGGTCCACCAGGATCCAGCAGGTAACACAGACTAACTGCTACGGAAAGGAAAAAAACAACAAGCAGGTAGGGAAAAGGCCTGTGACCTCATAGCAGTGTAAAGCAGGGAATAAGATCAGCTAAGAAAGGAAGGATGGGGAGGGGAGGGACAGAGCTAGGTGCACATTTATGTTTACCCTGCTGCTAGTCTGTTTTTTTCTTAAGTTCTTTTTCTGGGAAGAAGGAAAGTTATGCCTTCTTTCGGAGTGCCTGAGCTCAGGAACTAGGGAAAGGTCCTGGATAACTGTGGGCCAGAGGCACTGGGGGAATAAGAAAGGTGAAACTGTGGAACTGGGGAGAAAGGTAGGGAACTTATGAGAACAGTGATCCCACATGGAGCCAGACTTTGAGATGGGAAACAGACTGTGTCCCAGGAATCTTCAGCAAATGGCTGGACCAGAAAGGAAAGGAAGGGCCCTGCAAGGACATAGCAGATGGGGGAGATCACCTTTTAAAGTATTTATTTATCATCCAGCACATGACCTGTAGAGAGCAGCCAGAAAAACCTCTCCTGAAAGTCTGTACTGGGCAATTTTAACATCTGCAAACCTAGATGATGCCTCTTTGCTGTGAGAATATGGGATGGAGAGTTTGGGAAAGAAAAGGGAGGCCAAAGACTGGAAAAAGCATAAAGGTGGTGAGGTAGAAAGTCAGGTGGTTTGAAAAAGCTGGGGAAGGAGTTTAGAGGTGGCAGCCAGTGAGGCTGGCAGAGTGAAATAGGATGGATGAGGAAGGGGAACTTGCACCAAATAAGCATACACAGCTGGATTAGAAATGGACTGGTTGGGGATGAGCGGTGTGAAAGGAGCAGCACAGATCTAACTGGGCAAGGCATGACAAGCCTGAGGAGGAAGGGTGTCTCTAAGAATTATTTGCAAACAGCTGGCCCTAGAGAAACATTCTGTACCAGTGTAGGCTACTGAAAGGAACTGGCCTGAGAAGCCTTAAATCTGCTAAGACTAAAGAACCCTCTGACGGTAATTGCACACAGTCACCATTGACCTGGACACAGTCCTAGTCCTGGCCTTAAGTACTAAGCCTACACGTAGCTCTGAAAATTGGCTGCCACTGCCTTCCTTGTGCTGCAACGGTCATTTATCATACAGGACTGGGAAGCCAGTCGTTGCTTGATGCTCTGTTTCGTGATATTAGTTTCCAAATCGAGCACAAACCTCTGCTAAGCCACAGTTACTGTTTCCAGCTTTTGTTAAACACTCTTCAGTAGGAAGCCTTTCCTCATTCCTTTGATTCTCTTCTATTTAGGCAGGATACCTCAGCCCTTTCCTCATTGTCACATCTTTTCTGCAGTCCCTTTTTCCCTGAAGGAGGAGATCGCACAGCTTTTCCTGAGGCTCACTGTTACTCTTGTTTGAATCTAGTAGCCTGACAGAGGGGAGGCTGCCACAGCGCCATACCCCCTGACCCAGCAAGGCTGAGAATGTGTTCCTAGTAGACTTATGTATATACATGTATACACAGCCAACCACACAGATCAACACAGACAGATGCACCCACCACTCACACAAACAGAAACAACACCACACAGAAAGAAACAGCACCAATGGCCTCACCTTGTGTCCCTCTTTGGCTGAACTGGATGACGGTTCAACATTGGGAAATACAGGTATACATGTATACCTACAATGTATGTACAGTGTGCATCCTTTACATAGCTATGCTCAGACACTAATTCTGCCTAATATCTGCCCCTGGATCTCGGTCACCACGTTTACTGGCACCTGGACCTATGAGCCTGCAAATCATGTAGCCCCACTTCAATTGCTGGTACGTACAAACACATGCATCCTTCCCATATCCCATCTCCAATAGATGTCTGGGACTCCCCTGCTCCCTCTGGTTCCCAATTCGCACTGGTCTTGCCATTAGAGACACAGACCTGGAACCCAGGTCACTTCCCGTACTTGCCAGCTAGTCTGGCTTCATGTTCACTTCATGATCACACATGCTTATGTACCCTCCTTTGTCCCAGGTGAGAAACACAAGGCCACTCTTACCTGTGCCTTACTCCACTTTCTGGTGCTAACATTCACTCACTCTCATCTCTCCAGTTGCTGGTACTAGTAGTTTGACTCCAGTTCCTAGCACTTAGACCTCCATATACAAAACAGATGCACATGGAATAGACAGTCCCTCCCTCAGGGAAATACTTAAAAAATCAATTTAATAAGACATGAATACGCTAAGCGAAGCAGGCACAAGGCATAGCCACACAAGCATATTCACCAGCAACCTGTTTACCTGTGACTGGCCCCATTTATAACTTCATTCCTCTATTTTCCTACACCTGTACTTCCCCAAATCCAGTAGTTCAGGGTCTGATTTGGGAAGGTTAAACATACCTGCCTTCATCTTGGTACTTTTTTGTTTTCCTTTGTTCCTTCTTTAATCTGAAAGGAGAGTGATGAATTAGACGTTTTGAACTGAAAGCCAAAAAGGCTCTCAATCTAGCTGCACTTCAGAAGGCAGCAGCATGTTATGCGTTTGCTGAGAGACACACTAGAGGTCCTGAGTTACATCTTCCATGTAGTTCCTTCTTCTGGAGAGTGGCAATCATTTTGTTTCCTGAGACAGAAAAGTTACTATGAATAATTAAAAAAAATCTTCATTCTAGAATGAGTAATAAATGCTAGGGCGTGTGATTAAAGGATGTACAGCCCAGCTGCATCAAAATTATTTCGCCTTGTCTCTGAGTTCTTACACAGCATAATATTGGAATTAATTCCCACAGTCTCCATAGTCTGTTTCATTTCTTTTCAAGTGTCTGAAATTGTTTCTCCCTCTAGGATTTGAGGTCTGATTACCACTGGGAGAAAAGGTATTTAACAGCTAGGGCACAACAGACAATAATGAAACTAAAAATCCTGTTGTGTCTCCATGCATGAGACAGGTAGGGGCTATTTTAGGACATTCATCAAAGCAGCAGTGTCCAAAGGAACTGTCTCAATATACCTCATGGAAGTGTCTCATGGTGTCCCATCTTAACAGTAAGGTGAAGGGCAAAATGTCAATAAATTCAGATGGAGAACAAGCAAAATCAAGAAAAGACTTCCATGAAAGAGAAAAAATGAGAATAGGTTGTAGGCAGTAAATGCTAAAAATATTCATCAAAGGATAATCTGTATCAAAACTGTCAAAGGCATATTAAGTGTAAAGGTATATTAAACTCAGTCAAACTCATTTGCTAACTGCTGTATTGACTTTGAAAGCAGCACAAAAATTCAAAGAAAAATGTAAAATATATAGAAGGTAATGAAAAAAGTGTTCAGATTGCCTACAGTTCCTTGACAAGTCACTGAAACTGTAATACATCCAGCACAGGGCTCAGCCTTGCTGGAGCATGGACAGGAAGTGGCAGGGACTGAATAGGAATCTATGGTCAAAACCCTGCTTCTCATATGCTAAGTGTCCATGACACTGGGGATCATACAAAACTTTTATACATCAAATAGAATATATTTTCTTTCCTGTCGAGTAATTTCTGTTAACTTCTTAAAAAAAGCAGGATTTAAAAAGTGAGACAAGGAACATTCAGCACCAAAATTTTTGAGATCCAAAATTGTGATTAAGAAGTGATTTAGAGCTCCCAGGAAAATCAAACTGCAGCAAATATGCTTCCTTGACTGGAAAACTGAAGAAATTAAAATGTGATTAAACATGATTTTTGTGCCTCTTCTATCTTGGTCTATCAGCTTCGCTTCTCTCTAATGTAAGTCCTGGGTTGTGCAGTATCATCTTTCAGTTATTATAATGTCTCTCCAGATTGAAACAATATATGTTTACATTTACTGGAACAAACCCTTCTGGAAAGATGGCTCAAATTATGTCAACAGGTGTGACCGAGTCAAAAAATCATTTATGAGGCCAATATTCTCAGGTTTGTGGCTGACAGATGCAATACCCAGATGTGACAGACCATGCAACATTCAACTAGGAACTGATTGGTCTGCAAGCAATCCTACATTTTTTCAGGTGCTCAGAACACTGCCTTGTCTTCTGGAAAGGCTAAAGCAATACAGCTTCATGAATATTTTGCTTTTAATGGCTCACTGAAGAGGGTCTCAAAGGTGGACTGTCATTTCTCTCTTCTCTGCCCAAGCCTGATGGAAAAATCAGAATGGGGGAGGAGCATCAGTCTTTCTAGCTTCTTCTCGCTTAACTCACAATGAAAGAAACACACTGTTCTGGGATAACCGACGAACCATGCTGGCTGTTTTGCTTGCTCTTTTTTTACCTGGTGAGAAACAACAGATCCATCTGCAGCATGGCTCTCATCCAGGCCCTTTTTGGCCATCATCTATACTTCTTCTTCTCCCTTTCTCTTTTTCTCTCTCACTCATGCAGGTCATGTGGTCGGAAAACTCATCACACAGTGGCCAGGAGAAACCATTAAGAGAGCTGGAGAGAGTGTGGACATCTTCTGCTACCAGAATTATACCACACTTGCCTATATGTTCTGGTACCAACAGCCTCCAGGAAATGGTCTGAGGTTAGTAGCTAGTAGTTCTACATGGATGCAGAAGTCTTATGAGGAAGGTTACAGTGAAGCCAAGTTTGAGATAAGCAGAGACAATGATTACTCTGGGATGATGATCAAGAATGTGACATCCAAGGATGCAGCCATGTATTTCTGCGCTGTGAGTGATCACACCGTACAGCGACAGGGCTGAGCACTAAGACAAAATCCCCACCTTGCCTGAGTGAGAGATGGAGTCTGAAAAATGTGAGTGAGACAGATTGGAGACGGGCAAAGGAAGAGCAGAAGAAAGACAAGGAAGAAGTGGGCTATAGAGCCAGGACTTTTTGGAGGGAAGAGAGACAGACAAAGAAGTGCAGCAGCATCTAGCTTCAAACACAAAATACATTCAGAAATACAAATCCAATAAGAATTGAGACAGTGCTGATGTCATTAGTGAAAGGCAGGAGATACTTCTTAGGGTTGGTACTACAGAAGCACAGCTATGTTCTGGGGCCACTAGTTCCCTATACGGTCCCCAACATAGCACCAAGAAAAGACTAAAAAGCAGAAGAATTCAAGGTTCTTCCACGTACTGATAACCCACCCAAAGACGGGGTCCCCAATGAGAAGTTGATTGTTGTGGCAAGAGAGTGCAGCCTCTCATCATGGACACAAGAGGATGGCACCAGAGATGGGAGAAAACATACCCAGGGAAACAGGCATACATTCCATTGTGGAAGGGACAGCCCCGTGGCAGTTTTACAAGCAACAGTGTGCCCTGCAGCACTTTACCTGCTCCACACACCACTTAATTGCAGGATCCCTCTCTTCCTCACCACAGTAATGCATACAGTTCTGAGCTGTACAAAAACATTTCTTCATGGCAAACCCTCACGTGCAGAGAAAGGAAACCACAAAAAGCTGCCGTTACCAAGTGCTCCCCTTGTGAGGGACAACTGAAGGCAGAAATTGCCTCATATCTGTCTTTGTTGCTTGCAGAGATGAGCTTTTGATTAATTAATTGCTTTTCCATGGTAAGCCTGTGAAAAGTGAGGGCAGGTATTATTTGGGTTCCCCCACCTGCGATTGCCTGTCTGTGCTTCTGTTTTTATCACATAACCTAGGACATACTTTTTCTTCTAAGAAAGGGAAACAGCATGTATAAGAGCAAAAGGTATCTTTAACAAAGTATGGCTATACACCTGTATATTTTGGGTTTCTGTTTTTAGGTCATGTCTTTGACACTCTGCATATCATTGAGCACAGACCAACTGTTTGGCTCATATGCTCATATGGAAGATATAGCATATGTAGCACATAATTATCACAGGAAGCAAACATACTACGCTGGTCACTGATCAGTGGCAAAACTGGATACGCTGAAGTGAAATGTACTATTTGATTTCAGAAAAAAAAAGGAGCGGAGGACACAAGAATAGCTGGTGAGAGCAAGGAGCAGCAATCATCTGGTAGCATGACGTGTAAAAGATGTTCACACTCCATTTCACCAAAATTGCTAGTAGACGTTTACTCCCAGGACGGATCACTCAATTTCAATGCCAGGGTCCTAGTCTCCTGACTGACCATGCTACAGAAATGTTCCTTTGCTTCCAGGCTCTGGTCTAAAAGAAGCTAAATTGTTCTTGGCTAGGGAAATCAGACACAAGACAGAAACTCATGTTCATTGTAGTCTCACTGTGGACACAGTGGAGGCTCTGAAGAGGCTAAATCTAGTTGCATCCCAGATTCATTCCAGTCCTCCAAAGACATTTCTGAAAGACTCAGCTTCACACACCACCCCATGCACACCCTGGTAGCCAATATTCTTCTGACTCCAGGAGCTGCTCAGCAACAAGTCTAACACACCTTTCCTTACCCTCAGGGAACACTCATCTGCTCATCAAAACACTCTCAGGCCCATGATTCTACTCACTGTTCATATCAGGCTATAGGCATAGAACAGGGAAGCACTGGGAAAGCATTGTCTCACCTAGCAGAGACACACTGAGTTTCTTATTCTATTCAGCCTCTGAGCCCCTTTATATAGAGATATCTTTACACAGGTACCAAACATACTCACTCTGATGTTGTCTGGAGTTATTATTGGTGATCCGAATGCCCTGTGAAAGCTTTAAGGAAAGTAGTTTATGCTGGAATTATTAAGGAATATAAACACCATGGTTGTAACTTTGGGAGTGATTTTTGGGTAATTTTTTAAAAATTAATCTTTTAATAAATTAGCAGTTCCTGAAAAACATGATATACAGTCCTAGATCAGACCTCTTGCGTAAACACTGAAAACCAGATTTATCAAGACCCGGCAACCTAACAGAAGAAGGATCCCTTTCTATTTCTCAAGTCTGGAGCATTTTTAGTTTAGAGTGACAGGTCCAATTTAGGACACTGTGAAACTTTATCAGTAGCCTTCCAGATTCAGCACATTAGTGAGCTGGCTATTGACTGGTCACAGCTGTGTAATTTTCAGGTGATAGTAGAAAACCCACAGAGATCTCTAGTGGTCATTGCCACAGTTCCGCAGTCACAGTTCCCTATTCCAGCTCTGAGGTACAATTTTCTCCTGTGTAGTACTTATTTTGCTAGCTTGAAGTGGTACTGCACAAAAAGTAGTTATTCTAAGGAATAGCTCATGAAACAGCTACTCTCCTTTTCACAGTCTCTGTCCTCATATTTATTCCCCTTTGTCTCCTGCTGTAGAAGGTTGCAGGGGAGCTGTACCTACGGAAACCATAGTCAAAGGTACTTGTTTTAGATGCTCAGCAGCAACATCTCAGGCATCTCTGTGTAAACTGTTGTATATTAGTAATGAATTGCTCAATATTGACAATATATGTCAATAATAGCCTACCTGCAGTCTAGAGGTTATACTGGTTACTCAAAAGATAAGATGATGGAAGGAGAGGATCTGTAAAGTCGTACCTCTGTGCAGATAATGATGTTATACCATGTGATGCAACTGTGTAATGTGTAATGATGCTATCCCATGTGACCATCCTGCAACTACTGGTAGGGTTTCGCAGAATCATAGAATGACAGAATCACAGAATGGTTGACATTGGAAGAAGCCTGTGATGGTCATCTTGTCCAAATCCCCTGCTCAAGCAGGCCACCTAGAGCCAGTGGCTGTGTCTAGCTAAGCATGGAGACTCCACAACCTCCCTAGAAAACCTATTCCAGTGCTTAGCCACCCTCACAGTGAAAAAGTGTTTCCTTTTTCAGAAGAAACCTCCTGCATTTCAGTTTGTGCCCATTGCCTCTGGGCCTGTCACTGGGCACCACAGAAAAGAGCCTGCCTCCATTGTCTTTGCATCCTCCCTTCAGGTACTTATGTACATTAATCAAATCCCTCCTAAGCCTTCTGTCTCTAGGCTAAACATTTCCAGCTTTCTCAGTCTCTCCTCCTATGTCAGGTGCTGCAGTCCCCTAGCCATCTTTGTGGCTATTATTTGCTGGACTCCCTCCAGTATGTCCGTGTTTCTCTTGTACTGAGGATCCCAGAATTGGACCAGGGTACTCCAGGTGTGGCCACACCAGTGCTGAATAAAGGGGAAGGATCACCTCCCTCGACCTCGTGGCAATACTTTGTCTAATGCAGCCCAGGATACCATTAGCCTTCTTTGCAGCAAGGGCACACTGCTCACTTATGTTCAACATCCTCCTTACCAGGAGCTCCATGTCCTTTTATGTTAAGCTGCTTTCCAGCTGGGTCACCCCCAGCATATATTGCTTCATGGGATTATTCCTTCCCAGGTGTGGGACTTTCCCCTGCTGAACTTTATGAGGTTTCTGTCAGCCCATTTCTTCAGCCTATCAAAGTCCCTCTAGATAGCAGCATAACCCTGTGGTGTACCAGCCACTCCTTGTAGTTTGGTGTTGTCTGCAAAGTTGCTGAGGGTATGCTCTGCCCCATGATCCAGCTCATTAATGAAGACAGAGAAGACGTTTCCTACCACAGTTGCTGTTTCTCAGCCTTCCTGAGAGACAAAAACTGACTCAAAACAGAAATAACAGAAATTATAACCTTATGTTAATTACCAAATACAGGTATTGGGTTGGAAGCAGAAGATGAACATTCAGGAAAAAATATCGTACTTTAGTGGAACAGCTTGGGTGCAAATCAATGGCCTCTAAAAAAGAAGCTTGGATAGACACAGGCTGGAAGAGAAAGGAAGAAGAAATATGCATACATAGGATGGTATAGCATCACTATCTGCATAGAGATGTGTATTGGGTGTGGCTGGGATGGAGTTAACTTTCCCATAGCATCCGTCATAGCACTGTGATTTTTATTTGTATCTAGAAAGGTGTTGATAACACATTAGTGTCCTGGTTGCTGCTGAGAAGTGCTTGCACATCATCAAGGCTGTCTCTCCAAAGTGGCCCCCGCTCCAAAGGCCAGTAGGCTGGGCGTGGGCAAGAGATTGAGAGGGGACAAGAACAGCTGACCCAATCTGACCAAATGGATATTCCATACCATATGATGTCGTGGTGAGCAATAAAAAGCTGAGAGAAAGAAGGGGGAGAGGAGCCATTCATTTTTAAGACGTTTGTCTTCCAGAGCAGCTGCTACATATACTTTGGTCCTACTTCCCAGGATGTGGCTGAACATTGCCTGCTGATGGAAAGTAGAGAATAAATCTTTTAGTTTTGCTTTGCTTCTGCATTTGTCTTTTGCTTTTTCTTTATTAAACTGCCTTTATCTTGACCCACAAGTTCTTTTTCATCTTATTTTCTCCGCCTCCTCATCCTGCTGAGGAGGGGGAGTGATAGAGGAGCTTCATGGGCACGACAGCCAGCCAAGGTCAACCCACCAATGGATGTGATTTTACCCATCCTCTCCTTCCATCATATCATCTTTTCAGTACACAGCTATGCAAAACTACTGTATGTTTATGAAAAGAACTTTCTAGTGTCTCTAAAACAAATCTATAATGTTCAGCTACTCCTGCATTTCTGCCTGCTACTTTGTAGCTGTTTTTTCTGTAAACTCTAAAGAAAAATCCAGGACTGATGTAAATCAGCCTAGATCATTACTTTCATGAGCAATTTCCCCACTAAAATTATACCACTGTTAGAAAATATGGTCCTAAATGTCTCAGTTGCATATTCTCACCTTTCCTTGCTGTCTGAAGTTTTACACAGCTTGGCCCACGAAGCCTCCTGTGAGAGACAAAGAAATAAAAAAATTAAGGAACTGTCTGTCTTCTCTCCCTCTCACTCATTTGAATTAATGGCCTACAAGGTCTTTCCTTTTGACAGGTTATAGATGAACATGAAAGTGGGACAAGACTGGTCTCTGCTGGCATGTCTTGGAAATTGCCTTATGAACATGGAGAAGGAGACACAATAATCTTAAATGAGGTTTAGTAGAATGGTTTTAGACCCTGAATAAACAGTGCTGAGATCAGAGGCAGACTAAGATCAAGGCAGGCAAACAATATCCCACAATTAGTGTTCTTATTTAGGCAGAGCCAGACAAATAAAATCCTAAATGTATTTTTAAAAGAATTCAATATAAAAAAAGACAAATGTCTGCAGTCATTCGCATAGTTAGTGACTTAAGCACACAGTTTTGCTATTGTAGAAGAGAGGATAATGTAGGGGCACCCGAGATCACCTGCCCAATAACTTGCCTGCTATAGTCCTATGTCTTGGGCCTAAATGTTTCGTCTTAGTCTATGTTTCTCATTCCCAGCTGAACAGGCTGCATTATAAATTATGGGTTCTTCTGTGATATCTGAAAACAAGAGAAAATAGTTTATTTTCTAGTAGAATTATCTTGTTTCAAAGGATTGTGTACTTTTTATATCAAGACATACTGAAGTGAAACCATTAAAGAGCAATATCAACATGCTTACTGCAGGTACTTGGTCATATTGCTGACTGTGTGTTGACCTTTTACATGAGAAGACTAGACCATGATGGGCTGCGTATGCCCCAAACCTAAACTGGTTTGTTCACGTGCCTATCTTTCCCTCTGTTGCTTCAATTTGTGCTGGTACACTTAGTCTCACAGGCACAGATGTTCCCTTCTTGGGAGTTACATCATACCTGTAAAAACCTATGGGAGGAAAAAATATAGTTTGTATCTCCACTTCATTATGTGTAAGGAAGTGAGATAAAAAAATCCTGTTACCTGTCACTGCTAGTCCCCACCGCCTTCACACGGTCTCCAAAATTAAGGCACACTCTTAGTCCTAGATGAAGCTTTTTCATAGTCAGGTTCAAAGGCACCTGGGATATGTTTGTACTTCTGCTACTTGTAGTCAGAGGGCAGTCAGAGAAATACAAACTTAAGATCTCAGCATCCTACTTCCCTCCCTTTCAGAGCAATGGGGACAAATGCAACACAGATCAAAGAGGATATTCACAATCAGTCCAATTGCTCTCAATGCAAACCAGTTACTGTGGGCTTGAGGTCTGTTTATCATCCTGAGGCAGAAGAATAGTGGCAAGGAAAGCAGCATGAACACTGTAATGAAATTAGCAAGTCAAAAATAACTGCATTTAAAAGCAGCTAAAAAAGAAAAAAAAATATTTTTTTTTGTCTTTAGGAAAAAAAATTCAGGAGTATAAATTCAGGGATAATGGATACACTAAGAGGTAATCAGACTATCACACAGAAACAGCAATAACAGAGGAAGGATGTGGTCTGTGGTTCCCATGGCAATCTTTCATGGTGATTGGGTGACTAAAGAGGGAGGGTGGAGCCATGGGTGGGATTGTTTTTGTACGATGTTGTGTCATTGTGGGAACAGGGGATCCACAATGATACATTCCCCATGAGGCCTTTACAAAAACCCATATGTGCATAAGCTTTATGGGGGAGTGTGTTAAGACAGCTACAGAGAATTATGCAGAACAGCGGGCATGTTCTATCTTTGTTTTTCTTGACAGACCTAGTATGCTAGGACTTCTTTTCATCGTCTGAGAACCAAGCCTGCCCTCTCTGGAAAATGAGCCAGGAGACTTTGAGACATTGAAATAGTTTTCAGCAAACCCAACTGACTGCAGTTACATCTAAAAACTCAGATAGGTAAAGTCTGTGAAACAGAGAACTAGTATTATTTTCTGATCCAATGGTGTTCGCAATAGACCACAAAATGGTTCTTTATTAATATGATAAAAGCGTTAGAAAAAGCAGTTATCTCTCAGAGGCACTGTATAAAATGGGGGGGGGGGGTTCTCTCTTAAATAAGCCTCCAGTGTCCACTGACTGATTCATGCCTGTGAGCAAAAAAGTTTTTCTCTAATCCTTCACACTGTTTCACTGCAGTTCTTTCCAATGGATACCATGGGTTTGCCTGAGGCCAGCCAACTGATTCTTCTGGATTCTCCTTGTGTGGATTACTTTTAACCTGTTAGAAAATTCAATGGGATCGACTACTCAAGATGGCAGGCCTGCCATTGAAGGGAAAATAAATGGATTTGTTCAGTGCCACAAAGGCAAAACCACCTATTTGAAAAGGCATGTGACTATGACAACCACAAAGCAACTATTATTTGATTATATCTCCACAAGTTACAGAAAGGAAGGCCTCACAATGCTTAGAGTACAAGACTGACAGTAAGGAAGCTCTAGTTGTAAAGGAATTCTCTTTCTAGGCAATTACAGCCTCTACTACTTTGGCTACGCCTGTATGCTTTCTACCTCTGCAAAAGGAGAATAGCAGGTAATATTGATAAGATAATGGAGATTAGAGAAAGGTTGTAAAACAACTTGGGGTGTAATGTAGAAAACAAAAATAAGTATCAAAAAAATTTTATAAATGCTACAGATTACACAATGGGATTTCAAGCTATTTTTCTGCCAAACCCTTCAGACAGAGATTGAGGGATTTACGGGATTCCAGATACAGTAGACATTGCTTAAGCTTTTGCTTACTTAAGTCAACTGCAGTACATCCCTTTTCTTACTTTATGATACAACATTTTGTCACTGTGACCACCAATAACCTGATTTTTGGCACCGGCACAAAACTTACAGTTATAGGTAAGAAATTTTTGTTTTCTCTTTTAAATAGCTTCATATCCCAGATCTTCTCTTTACATAACTTCACTTCAACCTTAATCTCACTTACATTGTTAAACTGGTGTTTTTGTGATGTTCTAGTAACCTAGTCTACTTTGGAGAACAGACTAAGTTTAGTACTCTAGGTAAGGACACACATTTCACTTTGGAGAACTGAATGAATGCATTTTCAGTGAATAAAAATCTGTCGATAGGAAGAACTAGGATGAGGAATGAGTTAAAAAATATGTGCATATCATACTTATATTGTCTTAATAAATCAACACCTGCAAAAATCACTATTCCCCATAAGTATAACTATTCTTTATAATGTTCTTCCTGTGGCTACAGGTAATTAAGGACAAGTCAATGAAAGGCTATCTGTCTGGAAAGATCTGAGTTACAGTTACAATTTGGACAGGTCTATAAAACAAAATCAAGACTCTACAAGCTTAAATTACGTTGGATCTTTTCAGGGTAAACTAAAGCATGTGTTATGTCAGATAACTGGGAAAGACAAACAAGTGTATTAGCATTTTTAATTAACAAAACTCTGTTTTGTTACTTGTTACTTTTGTTACTTGTTTTAGCCACAAACACACACTCAACTTTATCAACTAACTCTCTGCAGCTGTTTAATTCCTTGTTGTTACAGAAAACTACTCTCCACAGCACAGCAAGTTTCTTTCCTCAAAACAGGCTTGTCAGGATGGTGATAAAAAAATAATTTACTACAACACACTTACTATTTCAGAATAGATGCTAAAAGGCTGCTGAAAACTACAGAGACAGAATATTTGGTTCATTTCAAAGAGAAGTAACTCTCAGGGAATTTTTCTTCCTGGGCCACAGCAGAAAACAAGGCTGCTTCTAATAGTCTAAGTGGTGGTTGATCTCTTCTCATTGTATTGTTCCTGGAGTCAGAAGAAGCAATGCCTCGGGGTTTTATACCACACTGTTCTACTGCAGAGTAAAATGATTACAAGTGACAAAATTCAATCTCCACAGGAAAAATTCAGTGATCATCAGTTTTTTGAAATCCAGTGTGAATCTGAGGTGCCTGAGGTGATGAAAATCAATACACTGATGCCTCATTGACCATAGTCAATTATGCAGCTAACTTTAATAATCATAGCTAAGAGAACTGAGAGAATAAAAGCAGAGACTTCCTTCCAGGGAAGGAGAAATGAAGGGCATAGTGGACTAGGGTCCTCTGTTATGTATTACAAGTTATTTTGTAAGTTAAAAATTACTTTTATTTTACAAGAAAAGAATATTGATGATATTGAAAGGAAATGAGGAAATTAAGGAAATGAGGCTGTTTAGTTGAAAATAAGCAAAGAAAATTACTCTGTCTGCATAAGGGAAATATTTTCAAATAGTACTCCTAGGTAAATAGATGAATATCCTTTAAAGACATGGTGAAAGTTGCAGCAACTGATTCATCCAAGCCTGAGGCAAAAGGCTCTGGACAAGGTATTTCTGAGATTTATCTCACCTGCTTAGACACACAGGTGTTTGTGGTGTTCCATTACAGCCCTTTCTTTTTTTTAGGGGACTGTAAATTAATGTGCTTTATGTTTCTTCTTTTGCTGGAACTGCATGAAGGGAGGGTTAGTCCACAGATTTGGCTTAGAGGGCTGAGAGTACAGGAGAGGTTTTCCTGCAGCTGTAAAAGAGTGTGAATAATGAAAGACTGTACTTTGGCAGTGGGACAAAAGTCACGGTCCTAGGTAAGAGAAGTCAGATGTCTGTGATATATGGGATACTGGTTTAGAGGATAAGAACAGTCTTAATTAACAGCTGAATAACAATAATTTTTCACACAGCCATGAGGACAAGATTAATGCTTTATTGGTTGCTTATTAAAGTGAGATGTGCTAATATTGAAGTGTAGGATTTGCAAGCACAAATTTTGACAGCCTTTTGTCCGTTGTCTTCCCTTACTGGGAAATTCATGAAGGGAGAAAGAAGGAAAGCATTATGTTTTGTTCCGTTCTCCAAGAAAATATTAAAGTGGTTGGGAATGAACTATCCTTCTGTCCGCAAATTTTTGCAGTTCATCTATGCAACAATCAAAAACAACATTTCAGAGGTAGAGTCTGGTTTCTTGTGTCTGCTGAATCAGGCAGGGAAAGAGTAGTCTTGCTAGTACTTTGCTCCTCTCTCCATAGGTGGTGGGCAGGCTGCCTAAAGTTGCTTTGGGATACTGGCTTCCTCTAACAGTTCTTTACATGATTTTTAATTCTCAAAAAGATCTATATTTTTCTCTCAGTGTGCTTTTCTCCTGTCCTCTGTCTTTTTTTCCCCCATTTGCTTTCCCTGCCTAATCTCCTCCCAGGAATGGATTCAACATGACCTAATAAACTCTTCCACCTGCTACTGCCACATCTGATAGCAAACTGTAGAAATACTGGTGCCTGCTCCTTTAAACAGTACTATTTTAAGGAACTAACTGGCTGGCAAGAAAAGCATAATGACACTGTGGATTATGGTTTGATTGTGTACAGCTGTGCTTTTTAACTGTGCTACTTACCTTTGGAGTTGGCACTGTGCACAGAGTTATAGGTAAGTATCTGTTATTAACCCAAGTAGTCAATGCAGTTGAAAATTTCTCTTGCATTAATGATATGTAGCATATACACAGATGATTTTAAAATGAGAGTAGGAGTGAAAGAAAACATGAAATCATGAAACTGACCTTGTCATGATGGGAATGGAAGAACTGTGGTACTTCAGTTGGGTGAAGAATGTGTGACAGAATGCATAGGTTTATGTATGGAAGTGATTAAGCATTGTGCCAGTGTCTGCCATGAACACTGTGGAAGAGCTGAACAGAATGGGCTGTTGATAACACTTTTTACTGTTTTTCTCTGCTCTTGCCTGTACCAATCTCAATCCATTTCAAGCATGTTCATTCTCTGTCTTTCTTTGTCTTTCCAGTAGTTTTATCATTTTTCTGCCTACATTTTTCACCTGCCTTCCTCTTTGTCTTTTTTTTGTTTTAGTCTGTTAAATGTCTCTCATTTTTCTTTTGTGTTCTCTCTATCTGCTTCCATGTTTTCACTCATTAGCCATTTAGGGTACGAACCAATGAACTTACATCAGAGTTACTTTTAGGTTAGGAAAAAAATTCATAAAGCCAAGTACTAGAAGGGAGCAGTAAAAGTGATCAACCTCTCCTCATGTCCACTGGAAGGAAAGCAGGGCAGTGCCAAATCTTCTAGGGAGTTATTGCCATTACTACCTAGTTACCTCTTCTGAAGCCTCTACAAGCTCATAAGTTTTCACAGAAACACCCAGAGATCTTTGTAGAGTAAACACTGACAACGGTGACTGAGGCTAACTGTTGAAAGCAAACAATAGGGCTTAGTGGTCAAGATCGATGCAAGACAACTTTCTGTGAATTCTGCTAATTCTTTCCACTCTAGAAAGGAGGGGAGTGATCAGGAAAAACATCTGTAATTTATAGTGGCTTCACACCAAAAAAAAGTAAAACTTTTCTCTTTGGCTCCATGTGCACTGTGCAGACCTGGTGGGTTTATCATACTAGATGAGAAAAAAGGTACCCTAATAAAGTATATAGGGGAAAAAAGAAAGGTGGCTCTTAGCATTACGGCCTAGCTTCTGAGTAACATGTCATTGTTGCCTTGTACGTACGTTTGACCATAAAAGTCTGTTGTCTTTAGTCTTATATGTAGATATTAAACACTTTAGGACAGGGAATGTCTTTTGGTTTGTGAGCGTACAGAATGTTGCGTCATTTTGGGAAGACGTGTAGTCTAAGATGAAGACTTCTCGTATGTAGAATAACTGAAATAATAACATAAAGAGATATTTCATAGTCTTAAAAAAGTATGGCAAGTTAACACTGTAAGCAAAACTTGTCCCAGGCAGATTCAGGTTACCTACCTAACATGTTCTTCACTTCAGACAATGAGAAAGATTAGCTCTTTCTTTTCAAGTCACCGCTTAGATGGGGGGTTGGAGTCCAAGTAGGGTGTCACATGGCAGTATAATTCTGAACACTACAATAGCCAACATGTCTTAGGACATGTCCAGGAATGTAAATGCAGTCAGTTGAAGATGCTTGTGCCTTATAACACAGCCTCTTATGTTTTATGTGAGTGTTATATATATGTGTTATACTATGTATTAATACAATATTACGAATACCAGCCCTATAGCACTACTGGGTATTTTTCTGCCTATCTGTTTGCTCAGCTTCTTTTCAGCTTTCCTGTCCTTCTGACAGAGACAGTACTAGAAATTCAAACACTCATGCATTTCTATAGCCACATCTTTTAGGTTCCTGTGTAACGAGTGAAGACAAATGCTTTCAGTTTTCTGGTGTCTACCTATCCAATAGATATTAATTGTCTAATAGACAGTTGTTAAAAGGCCAGATATATTAGGAGTCACAGAGCACAAATACAGTACAATTGTAAGAGGTTTCTGCTTGAAGACAGTAATGGCTCTGGGCCACATTGCTATCTGTTTCAGGGAAGAATGATGAAATCATACCACCAGCTGTGGCCATCTTTTCCCCATCAAAGCAAGAGATCCAACAGAAGAGCAAGGCCACGCTGGTATGCCTGGCCTCCGGTTTCTACCCCGACCACTTGAATCTGGTCTGGAAGGTGAACGGTGCTAAGAGGACCCAAGGGGTGGGGACAGATGAGTTTTCCACGCAGAACGGGAGTACCTACTCATTGACCAGCCGACTAAGGATCTCAGCCCAGGAATGGTTCAACCCTTTGAGTCGTTTTGAGTGTGTTGCCAATTTTTTTAAGAATGAAACAGTGGAATCGATACACAAATTCATCTATGGTGATGCTGGTGAGTAAAAATTGTGCATCACCATGCTGTACAATCTGGAAATCACAAGATAAATGGGTGGGGGTTATGATGTGAAACACCTCTATATACAGCTTCTATACAGGATGTTGTTGTGGCACATATATATATATATATATATATATATAAAAATATGTAGGTATTTGGATTTGTCTTTTCATATTCCTGGGCCTCTGTTTCTGAATTATCTTTATAAGTCTATAGTTTTTTCAAAGGTTTCTTCAGATTTTCACTGAGAAATCTCTGTGTTATATTAAAATATATAGTATAGTAGAATGAATCAGGCAGCATATTGTACACTGAAACTTTTAAATTTGTATTCTGTTTGTATTGAAGATAAACATGACTTTCAGTTCATTTTTGTCTTTTAGGTTGTGTACTCACAGAAGGTACGTGTGTCTTCTCACAGACAAATATCTGTATGTATTTTAATTCCAGTTTACTGATGTTAAGTAGAAGGTGTGTGAGTTTTCTACTACAAGAATAATGTGTACCTCCTCACCTAAGTATTTTTTAGGCTAGATTAAAAAAGAAAAAATACTTTGGGAGCGTTGTATGTGCATGCTGTATGTATCTGTGTTTTGTGTTTTTTAGCTCTTCTTTATGGTTCCCTTTCAAAATAACAAAAGAAATTGTGGAACCTTCCTATAGAGTGTAACTTGTTCTTTTTGTCATCTCCTCCATTCCTTAACACTGTCTTTGGTTCAGAAGCTGCTTGCTCAGCCATGAAAGAAAAAATTCATATTTGGCTAAGTGATTATGACATTAAGTTTCAGAATCTGGAATTCTGAATATTTCTTAGTATCAAATTCAGAATACTTCTCGTTACAAGTCACATTCCCCTCCAGACTCTGATGATACCCCCATTAACACTTGTGTTTCTTTTCTTTATGTATACATATTTACACACTTGTTTTTCACCAACTTCTTTAATGTTTCAGGAATCTTAAAGCTGAACCAAAGGTCAGGGTGATGTCTCAATACTACTGCTATTCCTTAAAAGTGAAAAATCTCTAAGATTAAAAGTTCTAGATACCATGTTATTCTGGGCTATGTAAAACTTCCCTGATGTATAAGCAGCATTCATAAGGCCACTGATAATAACAAGTGAAAAAACCTGTGTATCTTGTGATTCAGATTAATCTGAGTTCCTTAGAGGGGATGCACATGAACAGCCTAGTTTTTCAGTAGGTTTGGCAACACAATGGTTAAACATTGCCAATCGGGATATACTTTCTTAGTATAAAGCCAATCTCTTTCTTTCCTAAACTCACTTTATCTTTTAGTTCTTTGAATCCCAGGGTTCTTTCCCATCCCCTGTTATCTTGTGTCAACAGAGCCATTCATTTAGTTGTTCCTTTGTATCACTTAGCTAAAGATTTCGAGAGTTCTTATTTGATTAAAACTATATTAGATCTAGTATCTCGTAATGATGATAATTCAATACACAAATTATGTTTGATTTGCAGAGTCCTACTTGCGATATGGAAATTCGCTGAAGCTCACTTACCTCATTCTCTGTGGCAAAGCCTTGCTCTATGCAGCTTTGGTGACAAGTCTGTTGTGGACAGCCAAGGTAGGTTACTGTGCCTCTTGAAGACTGAACTTACTCACTAGTACAAGGATCAGTAGATACAGACTAAACCTCCTCTTAACTGTGGGGTAGTTTTCCATGAGCTCTGCCAGGCTTTATGCAGGCTAGGTTGAAAAATCGGAAGTGATGAGTTTTCTGTAATTGTTTTTCCAGAACTCATAAAATCAAGGCTACCTAGCAGAGAACTCCCTTCCCAAAATAGTCTTTAAACACATGGAAAAAGATGAGAAGTACAGAAAACTTCTCAAGAAAATAAGGGGAAATATCAGCTAGATCATACTTTTCTGTAAGCATTAGGAAGTGAAATGCCTTCAGTCAAAGTAATAAGCAGGAGTTTTGAGGAGATACGTGGGTAAATCTGAACAAAGTTTTACAAAGAACAAAGAGATAAATCTGAACAAATGGGATAAGTTTAACTACCAGGAGATACTTTTTATCAGTAAGTTTCTCATGTAGCTGAAAGATATTCCCAGGGATAGTGGGAGGCTCAGCAGTTGTTCATTTAAAAGCAGGACTGGGTGATGTATTTGAAAACTGACCTGACAGAGTTGAGGGCAAGTATGAACACAAACTCGGTTATGTTTTCCTGTCCTTTCGAAAGGGTACTAGAGGGAGTAGGTTTGTACTATACTATATTGGATCACAATCATAGAATCACAGAATGGTTTAGGTTGAAAGGGACCTGTAAAGATCATATGGTCAAACACCCCTGCCATGAGCAGGAAGATCTTTCATTAAGTCAGGTTGCTCAAAGCCTCATCCAACCTGGTCTTGAATGTTTCCAGGGATGGGGCATCTACAACTTCTCTGGGCAACCTGCTCCAGTGTCTCACCACCCTCATTGTGAAAAATTTCATCCTTATATCTAGTCTAAACCTACCCCCTTTTAGTTTAAAACCATTGCCCCTTGTCCTGCCACAACAGGCCATGTTAAAAAACCCTCTTTCTTATAAAAAACGTCTTTCTTATAAGCCCCTTTGTATATTGAAAAGCTGCAAGAAGTTCTCCCCAGAGCCTTCCCTTCTCCATGCTGAACACCCCCACCTTTCTCAGCCTGTCCTCTTACAAGAGGTGTTCCATCTTTTTGATCATTTTTGTGGCCCTCCTCTGGACATGCTCCAACAGGTCCATGTCTCTCTTGTACTGGAAACTCCAGAGCTGGTCATGATACTCAAGGTGGGGTTTTACCAGAGTGGAGTAGAGGGGCAGAATCACCTCCCTTGACCTGTTGGCCACACTGCTTTTGATGCAGCCCAGGATACAGTTGGCCACCTGGGCTGCAAGCGCACATGCTCATCTGACATTCAATTTTTCATCCACCAGTACCCCCAAGTCCTTCTCAGCAGGGCTGCTCTCAATCCATTCATCCCCCAGTCTATGTTGATCCTGGTGATTGCCCCAGCCCATGTGCAGGCCCTTGCACTTGGCCTTGTTGAACTTTATGATGGGCCCATTCACATGGTCCCATTCCTCAAGTCTGTCCAGGTCCCTCTGGATGGCCTATCAACTGGATGGCATGGTCCCTCAGCCAGGTGTCATCTGCAAACTTGATGAGGGTGCATTCAATCCCATTACCAATGATACATGGATGAAGATATTGGTCCCAGTACAGACCCTTGAGGGACACCACTCGTTATTGGTTTCCACTTGGACATTGAGCTGTTGACTGTAACTCGTTGGGCACAGTCATCCAACCAATTCCTTACCCATGTAACAGTCCATCCATTAAATGTCCTCTCCAATTTAGTGACAAAAATGTTGTGGGGAACCATACCAAAACCCTTACAAAAGTCCAGATAGATGACTTCCATAGCTCTTCCCTTGTCCACTGATGCAGTCACTCCATCATCTAACACACGAAGTTGTGTGTGAAGATATTAGTTCAGTATGTAAGTAATTTCTACAGGTTAAGACACCTCCTTGGTACAAAAAGGGGAGAAAGCATGGAGATAAGACATGACCATTTTTGTTAATACTCTCAGGAGACATAACAGTTGGGACACTGTTAAATATGGTCTATTATTTTTTAGTTTATTGTATTGTTTCCTTTTGCTTAATTTTTTTATTTGTTTATTTTGTTTTCAATAGGCTGGTGGCAAGTTGTGTAGAGAATAAATGAAGAGTCCTCTTCATCAGATCAGCAGAAACACAGCAAATTATACTTGTTACTTTCCATAAAAAAGTACCTATGCTTCTGCCTAAGAACTTCTGAATATTATTTCTTGGTGGTTCTTTGTCCCCGTCCTGTTTTTTCCACTTTGTTGTAATCACTGCTGGGATTTCCCTGTACTTCAATATTATATTGTATCTTATCACATTATATCATATCCAATCGTATAATATAGTACACTATAATATAGTACCTATATGTACTGTATCACATCTTTAAAACTAACAGCTCAGAGGCTGAGGACCCAGGTCCTTGAATTAGGAATAAAATTTTAGCTTCTTTTCCATTCAAGAAACATGAGTTGTTTTTTATTTGGTCTTTCGTAGCAATGATATCCCACAACACAACTTCTAGTGATGTGTAGTATCATAAGGAACTCACGTTAAAGAACATTGACTGACAATCCTTACAGGAATAGCTTCTCTGTTATGAGAACGGTAGAAAGCTCATGTAATACTAAGCTGTGTACCAACAACTGGAGTGCAGTTTGCAGGCTTCATGGGCTTGCACACTCCAGTACCAGCTACTGGGAGAGTGAGCATCCAGGGCCAGCTAGCAAGCAGCCTGCATGTCTGAGGCTAGTTTCTCGGAGATCCATAGTGTATAACTGTAGTTCCCACTGTGCGTGTGGCTGTGTGAGGCAACTGGAGGAGCGGGGAGTTCAGGGCCAGCTGCTGAGTAAACTGAGTATCTAAGGCCAGTTACTGGGATCGAGTATGTGTGTGCATGTGTGCAAAAGCATGTGCAAAACAGTGCATGAGGGACTGTATCTGCAAGTGCAGGGGCTCTGTACCATGAAGTGGCATGGGGCTGCAGGCCTCAAGGGCTCATACGAACAGGTCTGTTAATGCCATCTGTGTTTCTGTCTGTATAGATTTGTGTGGCTGGCTGTGTATATACATATATTTGTATCGTGTATGTATTTGTATGCTAATGAGAATGTACACTCAGTCTTGCTACTGGGTGGACCTAGGGAAAGGGAGCTGCAGCAGCGTTACCACTGTTAGTTTCAGTAATGCCAAATAAAATAGAACTGACCATTCACTTCTAGCCATCTTAAAGTATTTAGGACATCAATCAAGCCATGCCTACAGCACAGAACTTTTCAGATGGACAGTGGTACATTTTGTCAACATTAGGAAAAACAGGCTTCCTATGTTTCATCCCAATCTTGTCAATAGGTTTTGTGCCACAGCAGTTCAGAATCTATGAAAGTGGGTCCAATCTTAGACTAAATGAAGAAAGGAAAAATGGGTGTCGAATGCAGAAGGGGTGATCCTATGGTTTTACAGTCCTAAATTTACAGGGGTCAGAGGAAAGAAAAAAGCTAGAAGTCTTTAGTCTTTGCTAGTATTGCCTGCAATGTCATGCATATTGGCAGCTGGGAAGTATGGAAGCATTTACACACCAGCACAGTTCCCCCATTTATTTATTATGAAATGTAATCCCCACTGCTGTTACAGAAAGGCCTCACTGCTGCCTTTCTCATGGCAGAAGCCAAGTATTAAGTAGGCCATGAAGACTGAGTTGCTCTTTTGCTCATAGTACAGAAGTTAAAATAAGGGTAAATGCAAATAAATGCAGTTTGGACACTTATGTGGACAAAGTGTAGTTGAATGCCTCCACTCTTGAGTAATTCTGCTTTATTTCAGTCAGGAGATACTTGTTTTTACCTCCCAGACATTAGTTCATGTTATGCTCTTCCCAGCTAGATTACTCTGCTCTTGTGCTGTAAAACAACCTCCCTTGTCTTACACTGTTTTTCTTGATTTTGCATCCAAGGCTTACACAAATCACTCCTGCTGCAGATCATGCTTGAAGCTCATAATGAGTCACTTCTCCAGAATGCCTGCTAAATCTTCCTGAGGGACTCCGTTCTCCCCCATCTTTGTGTAGGTTTGGCTTCTATTGCTTTCATCTGGAGAGAACCATGAGGACAGACTGTATGAATATGTCTAGGCATTATTGGTTATGTATATACTGCTGAGAAACATGACAAGAAGCAGCAAGGGCCAGTGGGGAAGGAATCAAGGGTGACCGCAGCTCAAGCAGTACATTCATGAACAAGAGCACAGTCTCACAGCATCTAAACACAGCAAGCAGAGTAGGGTGCAGGGTCTATCAACAGTCCCAGGCGAGGCAAGCAGTGAACCAGGTCCAGGATATACTTAGGAAGTACAGGCAGGAATAAAATAAGACTAGACTGGACTGTAATATAGAGACAGGACTTGCAGCAAAGAAACATTTGGTGAATATATTAGAAGTCACCTGTCAGTTAATGCATTTGTTTGTTTGAAAAAGATCTCATGATAGATTTGAGGGGAACCTGGCATATCTTTTTTTATCATCATAATCAGGAAAAAAGTGTATCTTAGTGGATATTTTTACTCTATAAAATGGAGTAATTTTTTCTGCTCTGTCCTTGTCACTTCTTTAATCTTCTCAGAACACTTCAGAACAGGAGAAAATATATTGAACAAAGAGATTACAACTATTACTTATGTAGCCTGATGGCTGTTTCATACAAAAAAAGAGAACTGTTTTCTGAGAGACTGCTTTTTACAAAAATACCTTTATGGGTATCAAATTCACAAAGCATGAATGAAAGGAGCACTTTTTGATATCCTCACCTAAACAATGTAATAATTCACATAACATCTTACCATTTGTTTCTCCCCTAAAGGAGGAAATTTAAGTTTATTTCTCTTTTACACAAACTCAGAAAACACAGAGTAACAATCTTAGCCAGTTGGACTTCTGTCTGCAAGATTTTAGCAATAATTTTTAGCTGTGCTTACACAGAGCCACTGCAGTTTGGAGAGGGACCAAGCTGGCTGTGACAATTAAAAAAATGTTGTTTACAAAGTATGTTTGAAATAAAACAAAGGAAACCCAAAAAGAATTTTGTCTTTCAATTATTTCTTTTTACACCTATATTTTCTATTTTAGTCAAGTTGTGTTTAAGTTATGCTGTGTATCAGTGAAAGGTGATCAGTCTTACAGTTGCAATTGTTATTCTCATAAATAATTTCTGTCACATTTGCCCTGATCATTGCAAAAAATCCTCTAGGTAATTCTTGCTTTTGAAAGATTCGAGTAAATAGACAAATATACAGAAGAAGGGGAAAAAAAGAGAAGAGAAACACAGACAGTGTATAAGTGGTGGAGCCCCTAGATGAAAGTTTCTTGAAGTAAAACTCATAAGCTGGAGATAATTTGCAGATCAATGCTCTAGCACTCTATTATGGAATTGAAAGGTAGATTAAGGGACAAAATAGAGTTCTAATTATGTATTTTCTGAGGAGGATTGATGGCAAGGGACTGCTGTCTGAAAAACTAAACAAAGGACTGACTTAGATACTTATGAAACAGCATTTGAAACAAAAGGACAAAAAAATATAATCTGAAGTGAAGGAAGCAAGAAAAGGTTGGTGAACAAGTTCTGTGCCAAGTGTGACATGGAATAGGGGAAAAATTATGTGTTGGCACAAGCCAGGGTCTCAGGGTCCTGAGAACAGAAAATAAACAGCTCCCCACTCCTCCCAGTTTGTGAATTCCTGTATCCAAAATTTCCTAGATCACAGAAGTTGGGGAGGGGAGGGAGGGAAGAGAGGAGCTGGTGGAGGCTTCTTTGTCCTCAATCCTTCAAAACCTTAGCATTGTTAGAACAGATATGTACTGTTTTCTTATGGTTCCCTTTAACTTCAGACAACAGATCTGTGAGTGACTACACCAAGTGATAAGTAAAGGCTGACAGCAAAACTCAGTGCATCTGTCAATTCTCTTTCACCCTCCTTGACAAACGTTTTTGTTAACACATGCCAGAGGTACTGACCTTCCTGTGGGAGCCAACATTTGCATATCTGAAGCAACATCTCCCAAGAAATGTGTATATTAGGAATTCTTTCCGGTGGTTATGATAAAATTTTGCCTTGAAAACAACATCTAGTTTTGGGTCCCTCAATCACTTGAAGCAGGCAGCGCATTAATTATGGGAGAGGAGAAAACTCATCTGATGGGTTAAGCACCTGATCATTGCATTAATTAAAGGATGGAGGATGGACTTCCAATTGGATGATTCAGAATTCTGCAGAATTAAGTAAGGGATGAGGGCAAATGTCAGGTTGTGTGATTACACTTCAGTCTGCTGGACTGTGAAATGGTAGCATATATGATGGCACGTGGCCTAAAAGAAAGAAGTCATTGTCTGGGACACTTAACAGTCAGGGTGTTGCTAAATCCCATGCCTAAAATCAGTATTTGTGGGTTCATGGGGAAGAGGATGCTTAATGTCAAAACAGATTAAATGGAAATATTTTTTTGTTAATCTTGAAAGAAAGGGAAGTGAAGAGAGTGAAGGACTGCAAGGGAAGGATGAACAGGATCTTTCTCGTGGTCCTGGTATTTCAGTGCTGTAGACATTAACTAAATGAACTGGCATACTGCATCTCCAGGGGCTAGTACATCTTTCAGGGGTGGGGAAACTTTCAGGAGTGGCTTTTCTGAGTATGGCAGATTAGGAAATAGAAGTTTTGTGCCAATAAGGAGGAGGAAGAGAGAACAATCTCCTCAGACAATTTTTATATGAAGGTCAGCAGTAATGTTTTATTTTGAAAAAGGAACATGGTTCACTTTTCTAGGTAAGGAAAAAAAAAGTGTGGTGGTAGGATTTGAGTCAGCAGAGCTTCACTACGAAGGCTAAAGATGGTGTTTTAGGAAAGACAGGTCAAGAAAGAGGGAGATAGTAGGGACTGTGAAGAAGAAGGGGGCAAATAAACTGACTGAATTATTCTTATTAAATTTGCCCTGTGAATAGGACAGTTTGGGTTTAATTTGTCAGATTAATAAAACTGTGGAGAAAGCTAGCAAGCAATCTTAATGGAATAAACTGAAGGGAATGAGAAGGATGAGACAAGAGCAAGGAAGAAGAGATCTCAAGTCAGGTAAGGGTATTCTGGAAGAATATGTCTAGAATGCAGAACTCCCAGAAACTCTACTCAGTGTTTGCCAAGTCTACCGGCTCTATTCTACCAGAAATGAACCATATGACTGACAAAGTCTGTTCCCTAGAATTAAATTACCTGCAGAATAAACTAATCATTGTGACTCCCTCTTATTCCTACAGTCTATCTCCCAGTGTCATATCCAAATGGAATGTGTGTCTATGAAAAATAAAAGGCCAGAAGAAGTAGGACCAGGAAGGATGTACAGGTATTCATAAGGAATTGGCAAATGATGTGGAAGCTGGAGGAAAGGAAAGCAAGAATGGGTCCAGATGAAAGAGACTGGATCTTACAATATATATTACGATTCCTAAAAATTGTGAGGCTATTGATGTCAAACTATAGCACCAGGCAATAAAGAGAAATGAGAGTTTGTTTTTATGCTGTGATCCAAATTGTCATTAAAAAAAATACAGAATTTAATAAGTACTACTTAGATAAACTGATATATCTTCTTTTCAGCACACCTTTGGCTACTACTCTACAAAATAAAGGTATTTGAAGGTTTAACATGGTTATTACTGGACAGCAACCCAGGACATGTGTGAGTAGTTTTGATATTACACTACGAGGCTGTGCTCTGACAATATCCAATATTTTGGAGAAGGAACAAAAATGACAGTTCTGGGCAAGTGGGAATCACGAGGAGTGTTGTGCAAGGGGCAAGATTCTGGAAATGTGACAAGGGTAAACAAAAAGGGAAGATTTTGGATTCAGATGATGGGTTCTTTTCCCAAGATGCCTCATTATTCACGCTCTATAAAGTTAGGGTAGTCTACAGCACAGCACAATGGAATATAAAAAGCAATTCCAGCTCTTTATGGAGCACATTATTATTAATATAATCTTCTATAATAAGGATATTTGGTGAAAATGGTTGCTTTTAACAAGCTTGTAGATTTTCAGACTGGTTATGGCAGAGCTTGGTCAAAGTGAATGGAAGAAGAACTTGGGGATAGGTGTTTTGGAGCAGACAAATTATATTTTGGAGGAGTGCCACAAGTAAACAGTTCTATATAAGAAAGAAATACGGCAAATACCAGAGAGTTCCTTTAAGATTCTGGAATAAAAAGAAAGGGACTATTTGATGGGACCTAAATCAGTAGAATCTGGTGATACTCACTGGGATTCTCTAGGAGAAGATAGAGAGAAAAGAGCAAGGCAACACAGCACGTTTAAGAACAGCTAAGCAGATGGCAATTGTGGTGCCAAAGTACATTTGTGCATGAGTGAACGAACCTACTGTGGTCTGGCTCTGGTGAAAAGTTATATATTGCTGAAGAAAAACAGTCTGCTATAGTAGATACTGTGATATCATCTATGCCTTTCCTAATTGACAGCATTTATGCTTTCAGAAGGTAGGCTCCAGATACCATTTTAAGGGGAAAAAAAAAAAAAAAAAGCCACATGAAAACTGAAAATGCCATTTTTATCAAGTTAGGTGGAGGCAAACTAGAGCTGAACTTGAACTATAACACTGGACCCAGAAAGCAAAAATAGAAAACCAAATATTAGTTTAACCAAATGTTAGTTTCATTGAAATGAGTAATAAGCTTCTACTTATTTCATTAGAGTCAAAATTCCACCCTCCATTTTTAGTTTCAGACTGGTTTCTTATGCATTGTTTAGAGTCATTTATTTTTACCATGACATCTCTAAGCTTTCTACCATGCTGTCTGGCTATTCAGATTTCAAGTGTGTACACTGGATTCTTAGCGGACAGATGGGGAAAGAAAAAGAGTGGAGAAGGAGATGGTCAAATGAGTCTCAAAAAGAAAATCAGGAAAAACTGTAAGTGTTGATGTGGGAGATAATTCTGTTAAATCATCCAATGAGGGTGTAAGAAAGGCTAAATGGGAAGAATCTGAATGTGTCCCAGAGCCTTCACCCTTGTATATCTAAATATCAGACTATGTGGGTTTTTTTGTAGAAACACGTGTGTTTGAGACTGCATCGTAGAATCATAGAATCTTTGGGTTGGAAGTAACCTTTAAAGGTCATCTAGTCCAACTTCACTGCAGTGAGCAGGGACATCATCAACTAGATCAAGTTGCTCAGAGCCTCAACCAACCAGATGGTTAGTTGCTGCGGAGAGATGTTCCAGAGCCAGTCCAACTGGCAGTGGAGTGGCAGATCTTAGCGCTCAGGGAATTTCCTGAGGCAGGGAGACACCAGGACAATGGAGAGACTTGCCAGGAGCCAGCAACTCTCACAGGAGATGTTGAAGAGGCCTGGGCGTTGCCAGAGCAACAGCAGCCTGCGCCTATAAAAAACAGCCTGGGGCACATGAGTGACCAGTAGCACTGCCAACAGAGCGGGCAAAGAGCATGGCACATCAGCTGGGGTGTGACGTGGCAGTTCGCACAGCAGTTTGCATGGAAGGGCAGAGAGGGAGGGTGTAGTGGCCCCACCAGCTCATGAGGTGAGTTCAGTTGGTGGTCATCACCCTCTCAGGAGGAGCTTAGCTATGGTAGCCACCTGGCGGAAAGCCATGTCCTTTGCACTCGCCAGAAAGGATGTAGCAACCCAAACAGAGCTCCCTGGGAAATACACAGCCATCCAGGCCTCAGGCTGCGGAGAGTGCCAGAGCCTCTCACTGGTAACTGATGGCAGTAGCAAGAACAGCTGTGTGAGGTGTGACCAGGTGAATGATCTGCTCAGCCTGGTAGCAGAGCTACGAGAGGAGGTAGAAAGGTTAAGGAGCAACAGTGAGTCCAAGAAAGAGATTGACTCGAGGAACCAATACTCTGCTCTCCCTGAGACATAAGCTGGATCAGCTACTGAAAAAACCCCAAGAATCAAGGGGGTCCTGTATCCTTTCTTGGCCAGGCTGAAGGCAGTAGCTTAAAGGGAAGGAGCAAACAGAGGTGGGTCAATGCTCAGGGCAGCAAGCAAACCCCCTCCTTGCCCACCTCACCTCCCCAAGTGGCTCTGTACAACAGACTCTGGCCATGGAAGGACGTGGACGATGGTCCAGCTATACCAAAGGTGCTGCCAAGGTCAGAAAGGCCTACCCCCAGCATCAGGACCACCCTCACGAGGAAGAAAAGATGGGTTATACTTGTAGGTAACTCCCTTCTGAGAGGAACCGAAGGTCCAATATGCCAGACAGACCCTTCTTTTAGGGAAGCCTACTGCCTCCCTGGGGCCTGGATTAAGGATATCACTAGAAAACTTCCTATCCTTGTGCAGCCCTCAGACTATTACCCACTTCTGCTCTTCCATGTGGGTGGAGACAAAGTTGCAACTCATAGTTCAAGAGCAGTCAAAAGAGACTTCAGGGCCTTGGGAAGGTTGGTACAGGAATCTGGAGCACAGGTTATTTTTAACTCCCTCCTTCCAGTTGCAAGCAGTGACATAGGAAGAAACAGATGAGTCCAGTTTATTAATGCTTGGCTCTGTCTCATGCCACTGGCACAATTCTGGTTTTTTTTTATAATGGGATGGTGGACACAGCACAAGGTTGGCTGGCATCAGATGGGATTAACCTTTCTCAAAGGGGGAAGAGGGTCTTTTTGCTCACAAGCTAGAGGGACTTATTGACAGGGCTGTACACTAGACTCGAAGGGGGAGGGGGGGAAATATCAGGCTCACCCACAACAAGCTGTGGGTGACACGCCAAAGTTAAAGGGACAGGGTGCTAGTGAGGCCCCTCTGTCTGTTGCACCAGAGAAAGACTAAAGGGACGAAAGGATGTTCCTCTAAGAGAGTGACAGGGCCAACAGCCTAGCTGAAGTGCCTCTACACCAATGCATGCAGCATGGGCAACAAACAGGCAGAGTTGGAAGCCACCTTTCATTTGCTTGAAAACCTCCACCTTGTTGGAAGCTTTGCTTGAAATCTATGGCCTGGTCACCATTCCTGAAACTTGGTGGGACAAATCCCACGACTGGAGTGTGGCTATCGATGGCTACAGGTTGTTCAGAAGGGACAGGTGAGGAAGGAAGGGTGGAGTCATTGCCCTCTATGTCAAGAAATGGATAGAGTGCAAAGAGCTGTCTCTGAGGAACAGCCATGAGCAGGTCAAAAGCTTATGGGTAAGAATCAGGGACCAAGGCAACAAAGGGAACCTTGTGGTTGGTGTCTACTACAGGCTGCCCAATCAAGGCAATCCTACTGACAAAGCCTTCTCACTCCAGCTATAGGAGGCATCGTGCTCACAGGCTCTCATCCTGCTGGGAGACTTCAAACACCCTGACATCTGCTGGAAGAGAAGCACGGTGAGCTGTAGGCAATCCAGGAAACACCTGAAATGCATTGAGGATAACTTCTTAAGCCAGGTCATAGACAGCCCTGCTAGAGGGGATGTAATACTAGACCTATTGGTCACCAACACGTGAGCTAATTGGTGACGTCAAGATTGGAGGCAGCCTGGGCTGCCGTGTTCATGCACCGGTGGAGTTTGCAGTCCTGAGGGATATGGGGCCAGCAAAGAGTAAAGTCAGGACCCTAAATTTTAGGAAAGCAAACTTCCAGCTCTTCAGGGAGTTGACTAACTCCCTGGAAAACTGCCCTCAGGGACAAGGGAGCAGAACAGAGCTGGCAGATATTTAAGGACACCTTGCATAGAGCACAAGAGCTCTCGATCCCCAGGTGTAAGAAATCAGGAAAGGAAGGCAAGCATGGCTGAGTCAAGACCTGCTGGGCAGACTAAAGGGCAAGAAGGAAACACACAGGCAGTAGAAGCAGGGACAGGTATCCTGGGGAGAGTATAGGGATGCTGCTCAGTTGTGTAGGGATGGGGTCAGAAAGGCCAAGGCATGGCTGGAGCTGAACTTGCCCAGGGATGCAAAGAATAATAAGAAGAGCTTCTACAGGTATGTCAGCCAGAAAAGGAAGGCCAAAGGAAGCGTACCCCCGTTGATGAGCAAGACTGGCAGACTGGTAACAACAGATGACGAGAAGGCTGAGGCAGTCAATGACTTCTTTGCCTCAGCCTTCACTGGCAATCTGTCTTGCCACACCTCTCGAGTGGGTGGACTGCAAGACGGGGACTGGAGGAGCAAAGTCCCTTCCACTGTCAGAGATCAGGTGTGTGACCACCTGAGGAAGCTGAACATACACAATCTATGCATCTCAGAGTCCTGAGAATTTGGCTGACATAGTTGCCAAGCCACTCTCCTTGATATTTGAAAAGTCCTGGCAGTCAGGTGAGGTCCCTGGAGACTGGAAAAAGGGAAACATTGCGCCCATTTTTAAAAAAGGTAACAAGGAGGACCCTGGGAATTACTGACCCATCAACCTCACCTCTGTGCCTGGGAAGATCATGAAATAGATCCTCCTAGAAGCTCTGCTAAGGCACATGGAGGACAGGGAGGTGATTTGACACAGCCAGCAAGGCTTCACCAAGGGCAAGTCCTGCCTGACCAACTTCTATGATGGAGTGACTACATCAGTGGACAAGGGAAGAGCTACTGATGTTGTCTATCTGGGCCTTTGATATGGTCCCTCATAACATCCTTCTCTCTAAATTGGAAAGACATGGATTTGATGGGTGGACTATTCAGTGGATGAGGAATTGGTTGGGTGGTCACACCCAGAGGGTAGTGGTCAACAGCTCAACGTCCAGATGGAGTCGGTGATGAGTGGAGTCCCTCAGGGATCCACACTGGGACCAGTACTCTTTAATATCTTCATCGATGACATAGACAGTGGGATCGAGTGCACCCTCAGCACGTTTGCAGATGACACCAAGCTGATTGGTGTAGTTGACATGCCTGAGGGATGGGATGCCATCCAGAGGGACCCGGACAAGTTCCAGGAATGGGCCTGTGTGAACCTCTTGAGTTGAAGTAACCCCCAGTATCTCTATAGGCTGGGGGATGGAGGGATTGAGAGCAGCCCTGCCAAGAAGGACTTGGGTGTACTGATGGATGAAAAGCTGGACAAGAGCCAGCAATGTGCGCTCGCAGCCCAGAAGGCCTACTGTATTCTGGGCTGCATCAAAAAAAGCGTGGCCAGCAGGTCGAGGGAGGTGATTCTGTCCCTCTACTATACTCTGTTAAGACCCCACCTCGAGTACTGCACCCAGCTCTGGAGCCCTCAGCATAGGAATGTCATGGACCTCTTGGAGCTGGTCCCAAGGAGGACCAGAAAAATGATCAGAGGAACAGAACATCTCTTGTAAGAGGACAGGCTGAGAGAGTTGGGGTTGTTCAGCGTGGAGAAGGGAAGGCTCTGGGGAGAACTTCTTGCAGCCTTTCAACATACAAAGGGGCTTATAAGAAAGAGTTTTTTTATAAGAAAGAGGGTTTTTTACCATGGCCTGTTGTGACAGGACATGAGGCAATGATTTTAAGCTAAAAGGATGTATATTTAGACTAGGTAGAGGGAAGGCATTTTTCAAAATGAGGGTGGTGAAACACTGGAACATGTTGCCTATAGATGCAGTATCCCTGGAAACATTCAAGGTCAGCTTGTATGAGGCTCTGAGCAACCTGATCTCTAGTTGAAAATGTCCCTGCTGATTGCAGGGGGGTTGGACTAGATGACCTTTAAAGGTCCCCTCCAACCCAAAGGGACTTATGATTCTATGATTCTATGATCCAGTCCCAAACACATTTTTTTCTACAAAAAAACACATGGTCTGATATTTAGATGTATGAGGGTGAAGGCTCTGGGCCACATTGCTACCTGTTTCAGGGAAAAACAATGGAATCATACTGCCAACTGTGGCCATCTTTTCCCCATCAAAGCAAGAGATCCAACAGAAGAGCAAGGCCACACCACAGGCCTCCAGTTTCTGCCCTGACCACTTGAGTCTGGTCTGGAAAGTGAATGGTGCTAAGAGGACCCAAGGGGTGGGGACAAATGAGTTTTCCACATGGAATGAGAGTACCTACTCATTGACCAGCTGACTGAGGATGTCAAAGTGCTATAGCTGGAGAGTCTGGTTACATCATGCTCATTTCTAAGAGCATTTTGTATGGCATGTTTGTGATGGGGCTGATTCTTAGGTCCAAGGAAAGGACCAGAGTTCTAGTCTGTAAACATTTTTCCTAAATCATTCTAACTGTACAGGAGACCACTTTGGACAAAATGATGTCTTGAAGTTCAAATTTATATAAATCCACTTATCTGTGGAAGCAGAATATCTGGGAATGCAATAGCAAGGCAGAAGGATTAGGAGGCATAGAAATGAGACTCTGAAGGGACCTTCTGTCTAGCATAGCCAGGGACTTCAACAGAAGGGGGAAATATCTCTGAAGGTCTCAGCACAAAACAGTGCCTCAGGATCAGAGCAGATAATGTGCTAAAATGTGCTTGAAAATATCTCTTTAAGGGAACAGCAGTTGAATTTTAGCCAAAACAGGATGCGGTTTGACATTTACTCAAAAAAATTTTTGATAATGCATCAACCTCTTTTACCACAACATCACCTCAGCCTCTCAGGATGAGGCACAGCGTGCAGCTCTGTGTTCCCCGTATTACAGTTGGACAGAAATAGTGACACATATGGTCCTTGTGAAAGCTGGTGGCTTTGTTTCTCATGTTATCATACAATCTTCTTGTTACTGAAGTCTGCAGATGGGTTTTGTATGTGCAGCTGCTCTTTCTGATCTGCAACACACAAAAACCAAGAGACTTGTGGGTTTTGGAGAGCTGCTAACCCGTTTTTACAAATTTAAACAAAAAGATGATGCTTTTTCTAGATATCTCAAAACAGCAAAATAAGAGGATAGAAATCATATACTTGTAGGAAAATTTTTATGTGAGGGGATTGCTGGAGATCTCTCAATCCAAATTCCTGTTCAAAACAGGGCTAACTCCAAGCCTAGATCATGTTGCTCAGGGCTCTGTCTGGGTGATTTCTGAATATCTTCAAGAACAGAGATTTGACATGTTGTCTGAGAAATCTGTTACAGCGCTGAAGCATCCTCAAGAAGAAGCTTTTCTCATTATGTCTAACCGGAGTTTATCTTGCTGCAGCTTGTTCCCACTGGCTTCCACTATGCCCCTGCAAGACTCCAACTCTGTTTAGGCAATTGGCATCATGCAAATAGCCATCCTTTAGCCTGCTCCTCTCCAAGATGAACAAAATCAATTCTCTCAGTCCCTTCTATTGTGTTTCAGCTCCAGTCTCCTGATCTTCTTAGTGACCTTCTACTGGAGTGTCTACAATTTGTTGATATCTCTGTACTTATATCAGTATTGTACTGGGTCTGGGGCAGGGTGGGGGGTGTATGGACAATAGAGGTAGTATTCCAAATACAGCTCACAAGTGATTCAACATGCTAACTGCATTCTTGATAATGCAACCAAAAATGTAATTAGCCTTCATTGCTGAACGGACTTGCTGCTTACTCATATTCAATTGCTTTTCTGCAAAGCTGCTCCCTAGCCAGTCAGTTGATATTTGAATGTCTCAGATGAAGGTTTTTTCACATCACCTTTTCCTCAGAGGATGTGTCTGTAATCAAATAAGAAATGCTGCTTAATAAGCATAAATGGAAAAATTTCCTATAAGTTCAGTATGCTTATCCTGCATGTGTGGTAATATAGATACTCCTTTGCTCTACAGCATTTACAATATAATTTGACATAATTCAGATTGGGATAAGAATAATCTCAGAATGTGGATGCTGTGTCTGTAATTATGGAATGGTCCCATTCTACATCCTTTTTTTAAACTTTTCCAAAACTCTCTGTCTAGAAAAGGTTTATTATTTTAATTTATTTCAGAACTAGCAAATTATGCAGGTGACTTTATACATCACAAGGGCTTTGCTTAGTGCTTTCTTGCTGTAGGAAAATTTAGGAAAATTTGTTATGGAATGCTTACCCCAAAGAGTACCTCAATCTATGACTAATTCCGCTGCATCAATGACACTGTCTGGGAGAATGATGGTGCTGGAAAGAAACTGGTAGGTCTTTGTGTGTGAGACACAAGACTCTTCATGCCAAGTCTGAAATAGTCCATCAGGAAGAGATTATATAGTAAATAAAATACATCCACATCTTGCTTGTTCATCCCTCTACCTTTTTGTCTTCAAAATATGGATGCTCTCTGGAGCAGTGTTGGTATTAGGGCTTAGCTTCAAGTCAGAGAAAACTACAAGACCTTGAATGAGGAACATCACAAAGTTGCCTGGGAGAAAAAAAATAAAAACCAAAACAACTCAGAACGCATCCAGAGAGAGAAGGAATAAACCAGATTAATATAGACTGTGTTGCTCCTTATTAGGCTGTGAGAGAGGTATAAGTACTATCTCGCTACAGAGACATAGATGTGACACATGTAATGTCATGTGTTTCACTAGGTAGCCAGAAGTAAACTGAACAGTCAGAACAATTTCTGAATAAATGGAAATCTACATGGTATTTTTCTTGCATGTGAACTCATGCTAAGTTGCATACCACTTTGTGCTATCTCCCTTTCTTCTTTATATCCTCCATACAATTGTAACATTTCAGGACTGTGTCTATGCACTTGCGGACCATGATAACAGCTGCTCTTTTGTCATTTTAATACAAACTGTGGCATATTAGTTCTGTTTAGCCTCTATTCTTATATCAAATTTTGTTCAGGCTCCTTCTTATTACTGTTGACAATCTTATTTCTACAGATTTCTTGTGATTAGGGTAACCTTTCCAAGCACAGTGAAAAGCATTGTTGTTTTCACTGCTTGATAATATTCGGAGAGGAATGAGTGTTGCACATACAAGTCACTATCTCTAAAGTATTTCAGTCTTGACATATATATATTTCAAGTAACTGTTCTGTGTTGAGTAAGAAAATGGCTTAGGGGAAAATGATTTGTGGTTATGTAGACTGCAGTTTCCATTTCCTTTATTTTATGTCTGCATTTGATTAACAATCTTTATTGACTGTTCTAAAGAGATACATGATAAATGATAAAACACTGATCAGGAAAGAGGAGTTCAGCAATTAACCTGCACTTCAAAGACCTATTCTGCCTGTTGTTCCAATTCTTTGGCAACATCTGGTTTGTCAATAGGCCTATATACCCTTTTCCTGTGCTGAGAGAGGCTCCCTTCTGAGGGAAGGTGCTGGAAAGGAGAGGAGTTTATGTAAAGAAAGCAAGTGACTTTTAAGTGTTGTGTCCAAACTGCTGGCACAGAAGTAGACAGCTGAATGGTTCATCTTCACAGATAAAATATCTAAATAGAAGTCTGAGAGGTTTACCCGGTTAGCTTTGTATCCAGTGTGAATGTCACCCACTTGCACCTGATTTGCACCAACGGAATAATAGAGCAATTGCAGACCCTTCCCTAGCTGCTGCAGATACCAGCACATATAATTGTGGTTATCATTTTGACTGCATGTCAGAGTAGCTTTCTCATCTTCTTTCAGTACAAGACTTGAGACTTGAGTGATTTTAGCTCCTATAAGACAATGCAAAACAAAAACATAGTAAAACAAGTAAGATACATTCTCCCAAAGCAGAGCAGGTATCACAGTTCTACTGATGTCTTACTTGCTCTGAAGAAGTACATGACCACACACAAAGCTGTCCACATCCTCATTTCTGCCTCAGTAGTCAGTGAGAATGCCCCTATAAGGGACTTATATATGTCTGTTTCACATGTTTCTCTTAAACCAATGGCAGAGATCTCTGTAACAATCTATGTTGAAAACCGAGCTCCTTCCTGCAAGAAATTCAAGCAAACACTTTTTTTGGAGTGTGTCTGTTGAAAACATACAGAAAGTTTCAAACTGACTCAGGGGGAAGATTTTCTTATCCTATCAGATGGGATATAGTCATATATGGCAATTGTCTTTTTATTTACCCGTGGTTTACCTTTCGATATTTTGTTTCTAGAATACAGTATAATTTTTTTTTTTTTTTTAATTTGTGACTGCTGGAATCTTTCTTTCTGGAAAGACAACAAATACAATACATATTCATAGGCCTTAATTATTTTTTTTCCTTCACCTGTCAGAGCCAGCATTCATGATTTTGTTTTGGGAACCGCTTTGTATGAGACCCTGTTGTAGACCCTGTTGTAGGCTTAGCACACACCAAAAGTGAAGGAAACTTGGGTTGTTCCTGAAGCAAACACCTAACAATTTCTTTTCCTTCAGTTGTCCCAGCAGTACCTATACTAATACCCAACTTCCAAGATTCAGAGTGATATCACTGTCTCTGACACAATCTTTTAAGCTGTGTTAAGAAGACTGATCACTGTCCTACCACGGTATTTTGGATGCACAATGTGAATCATCACAGCAGTCATATTTGCCATCTATAGCTTTGAAATGAGGCTCCAGAGACCAATGTCAAAATCAAACAACCTAAGATCTGTTGTACTGAAAATATTCTTTCTTATTTAAGTGAAAGGATACCATCTGGTGGAATGAATCGATGTTTACAGTGATCCTTAGGGGCTGTATTTCCCACAGTTCTCTATTTTTGCATTGGCAGAACTGCATGGAAAAGGGACTGGAAATAATTCACCAGAGATATGTATGTCTGGCATTAAACAGATGACTATAAAATACTGAATTGAAAGTTTTCACTCAGAAACACACAAGTTCTTTTTCTGTATGAGAAAGAGCTCAGAGCTGACATTAAGAATGTGATTTAACAAAATCAACATAATGCAGCTGAGAGAGGGATCTTTTGTGAGAAGTAGCTGATGAGGTACCTAACTAGTAACTTAGATGTGTTGTAAAAGTTGTTCTAAGATCCAGGTAAACGGGCTGGAAAGAGAAACCTGCTTTCACACAGAACACTTAGTTAGATATTTCCTCTGGGCTTAAGTGGGACTGGGGGCAGAGGAGTGGTCTACAGCAATACAATAGTTAAAAAATTCAGGGAGAATATCTAGATTCAAATCCCCTGTTGTCATTGTTTCAAGCCAGGATCTAAACCCAAACCAACCAACTCTCTACTGTACTGTGTTGTAAGGTGTGTCAAAGTGATTAATAGCAAATGTATTTCTGCTGTATAAAAAATACAAAGGTATAACCTAAACTTTTCACATGGGACACTATGTCTGACCAATAAATATTTAAGTATTTAATGCAAAACAAAAGAATTTCAAGAGGAAAATCTGATCCACAATGTCCTGTTACACATCAGTGCTCAATTCAAGGACAAAGCAAGCAAGGGGAGGAATAAAACCTAGTGTGCTAATTTCCAGCTGAATGTTTTACTTATAGGACTACTAAGTGTGGGCAGTTGGAGGGAGAGACCTCATCACCTAATCCTGGCAATGAATTTCTTGAGATGTTGGACTTCCTTTGCACACCTGTGAAACTGGACTGGCAAACGCCTTTATGACAAATCTAGTTAAGTCTTTATGCACCAAGCTGCTTACCATTATTAAGGGTTAGACTATTTTGAACACGGATATTGTCAGAAACTTATTTGTCAGGTTCTTCTTACCAGTAAAAGTAAGAAAGCATATAGTACTAAGCATCTTAATGATTGTTCAGATTTGCCTTGGGTACTTAAAATTCCACTAAACATTTATATTCCTTTGTGAATCTACCTTCCAAGAATCCACTCAGAAGGTATGATGCTCACTTTATTGTCCCTTTTCTTGACTCTACCTGGAAAGGAGATCTGGAAAGAGGATGTCAAATGGACACAAATATGCTGATGCCCCAGCAGAAGTAGTAGTAGATCCATGAAGGTGGATTGAGTCAGAGCGAGCCTGATGAAGTTGTAAAAATAAAGGTATCAAAATGTCTTGCTGTAGCTCTGAGCATAACATGACCTGGGTAATCATCAGCTCTGTGCTGTGGTAGGCTTATGTCCTGGTTTCAGCCAGGGTAGAGTTAATTTTCTTCATAGAAGCTAGTGTGAGGCTATGTTTTGGATTTGGGATGAGAAAATGTTGATAAGGTGCTGATGTTTTGAGTTGTTGCTAAGTACTCAAGGACAGTCCAGCTTCTCATGCTGGCCTGCAGCGAGCAGGCTGGGGGTGCACGGGAAGCTGGGAGGGGACACAGCCGGGACAGCTGACCTAGGCTGGCCAAAGAGATATTCCATACCATATAACGTCATGCTCAGTATATAAAGCTGGGACAAAGAAGAAGGAAGGGGTGGAGGGACGTTCGGAGTTATGGCATCTGTCTTCCCAAGAAACCATTACGCGTGACAGAGCCCTACTTCCCTGGAGATGGCTGAACACCTGCCTGCCCATGGGGAGTGGTGAACAAATTCCTTGTTTTGCTTTGCTTGCGTGCACGGCTTTTGCTTTACTTATTAAACTGTCTTTATCTCAAACCATGAGTTTCCTCACTTTTACTCTTCCAATTCTCTCCCCTGTGCCACCGTGGGGGAGTGAGCGAGCGGCTGCGTGGTGCGTAGTTGCTGGCTGGGGCTAAACCACGACAGCTTACTTTTTTCTCAGTGGGAATTATTGCCTGTGACATGGGCTTTATGAATTTGGTATCTAGGAACATATGAAAGCTACATCTGAAGGCATATAAAGCAATTGTTTTGGAAAACTGCAGCACTACCATCTGCTACATCCTAACAGGCTATTATGCAAAGCTGGACCAGCTTATTCAGATATTCTATGCCTTGTATACCTAGGATACATATGAACACATTTACAGCCATGTACCATAACTGTACCATTCCCCACAAATGACATGATTATTCTTTTAGCCAGTTATTTTTTGATTTTTGTGTGACTGAAATTGCAAAATATGGAAAAAATATTAGCAAGGTTAATATTTACAAGAACAAAACATGCTGAGAACTGCTTCAGTAAATACAAATAAGTTTTTAAAGAAAAACAGAAAGTATTACACGTACAATTAAAAAAAACTTTAGCAAAAACACAGCTTTTTGAGAAAAAGTTTATTTTTTTAAATTTCTTAACTATCACCGTGTGAGGGAAAAAAGCGAAGATAAAATTTAGAAAACATACTCTTTTTTTTCTAGTTTACTCCAATGTATTTAAAAATTAGTATCACATTTGCCACCTTCCAGTTATAGGTATCAAGGACGTTTTACATGAGAGATTACATACTTTTGTCTGTAGGCCAGCTGTCATAGGATTCTTATTTGAAAAAGATCTGATAATGGCAATGTAGTATCATTTGCTTGTTCCAGAATCTCATCTCCAGTCAACTCAATTTCAGACAACACTATTGGTGAGGACTAGTTACACAAAGATGTGGGGGACCGTGTCAAGGGCCTTACAGAAGCCCAGATGGATGACATCAGTAGCTCTTCCCTTGTCCACTGATGTGGTCACTTCGTCAAAGAAGGCCACTAGGTTGGTGTCCTGGTTTCAGCCAGGATAGAGATGGTTTTCTTCATAGAAGCTAGCGTGAGGCTATGTTTTGGATTTGAGATAAGAAACTGTTGATAATGTGCTGATCTTTTGGGTTGTTGCTAAGTAGTCAAGGACAGTCCAGCTTCTTGTGCTGGCCTGCTAGCAAGGAGGCTGGGGGTGCACGGGAAACTGGGAGGGGACATGACCAGGACAGCTGACCCAGACTTGCCAAAGAGATATTCCCTACCATACGATGTCATGCCCAGCACATAAACTGGAGTTAGCCAGGGGGCGGAAACCACTGCTTGGGGATGGGCTATCGATCGCTGGGTGGTGAGCCATTGCTGCACTGGGCATCACTTGTTCTTGTACATTCCTTTGTCGGTAATATTATTGTTGTTATCGTTGTTTCTTTCTCTCTTTCTGTCCTACTAAACTGTTTTTATCTCAATCCATGAGGTTTTTTTTTTTCTAATTCTCTCCCCCATCCCACTGGGGGAGGGGGAGTCAGTGAGCGGCTGTGTAGTGCTTAGTTGCCGGCTGGGGCTAAACCACAACACTTGGTCAGGCAGGACTTGCCCTTGGTGAAGCCTTGCTGGCTGTGTCAAATCACCTCCCTGTCCTCCATGTGCCTTAGCAGAGCTTCTAGGAGGATCTATTTCATGATCTTCCCAGGCACAGAGGTGAGGTTGATGGGTCAGTAATTCCCAGGGTCCTCCTTGTTACCTTTTTTAAAAATGGGCGCAATGTTTCCCTTTTTCCAGTCTCCAGGGACCTCACCTGACTGCCAGGACTTTTCAAATATCAAGGAGAGTGGCTTGGCAACTATGTCAGCCAAATTCTCAGGACTCTGAGATGCATAGATTGTGTATGTTCAGCTTCCTCAGGTGGTCACACACCTGATCTCTGACAGTGGAAGGGACTTTGCTCCTCCAGTCCCCGTCTTGCAGTCCACCCACTCGAGAGGTGTGGCAAGACAGATTGCCAGTGAAGGCTGAGGCAAAGAAGTCATTGACTGCCTCAGCCTTCTCGTCATCTGTTGTTACCAGTCTGCCAGTCTTGCTCATCAACGGGGGTACGCTTCCTTTGGCCTTCCTTTTCTGGCTGACATACCTGTAGAAGCTCTTCTTATTATTCTTTGCATCCCTGGGCAAGTTCAGCTCCAGCCATGCCTTGGCCTTTCTGACCCCATCCCTACACAACTGAGCAGCATCCCTATACTCTCCCCAGGATACCTGTCCCTGCTTCTACTGCCTGTGTGTTTCCTTCTTGCCCTTTAGTCTGCCCAGCAGGTCTTGACTCAGCCATGCTTGCCTTCCTTTCCTGATCTCTTACACCTGGGGATCGAGAGCTCTTGTGCTCTATGCAAGGTGTCCTTAAATATCTGCCAGCTCTGTTCTGCTCCCTTGTCCCTGAGGGCAGTTTTCCAGGGAGTTAGTCAACTCCCTGAAGAGCTGGAAGTTTGCTTTCCTAAAATTTAGGGTCCTGACTTTACTCTTTGCTGGCCCCATATCCCTCAGGACTGCAAACTCCACCGGTGCATGAACACGGCAGCCCAGGCTGCCTCCAATCTTGACGTCACCAATTAGCTCACGTGTTGGTGACCAATAGGTCTAGTATTACATCCCCTCTAGCAGGGCTGTCTATGACCTGGCTTAAGAAGTTATCCTCAATGCATTTCAGGTGTTTCCTGGATTGCCTACAGCTCACCGTGCTTCTCTTCCAGCAGATGTCAGGGTGTTTGAAGTCTCCCAGCAGGATGAGAGCCTGTGAGCACGATGCCTCCTATAGCTGGAGTGAGAAGGCTTTGTCAGTAGGATTGCCTTGATTGGGCAGCCTGTAGTAGACACCAACCACAAGGTTCCCTTTGTTGCCTTGGTCCCTGATTCTTACCCATAAGCTTTTGACCTGCTCATGGCTGTTCCTCAGAGACAGCTCTTTGCACTCTATCCATTTCTTGACATAGAGGGCAATGACTCCACCCTTCCTTCCTCACCTGTCCCTTCTGAACAACCTGTAGCCATCGATAGCCACACTCCAGTCGTGGGATTTGTCCCACCAAGTTTCAGGAATGGTGACCAGGCCATAGATTTCAAGCAAAGCTTCCAACAAGGTGGAGGTTTTCAAGCAAATGAAAGGTGGCTTCCAACTCTGCCTGTTTGTTGCCCATGCTGCATGCATTGGTGTAGAGGCACTTCAGCTAGGCTGTTGGCCCTGTCACTCTCTTAGAGGAACATCCTTTCGTCCCTTTAGTCTTTCTCTGGTGCAACAGACAGAGGGGCCTCACTAGCACCCTGTCCCTTTAACTTTGGCGTGTCACCCACAGCTTGTTGTGGGTGAGCCTGATATTTCCCCCCCTCCCCCTTCGAGTCTAGTGTACAGCCCTGTCAATAAGTCCCTCTAGCTTGTGAGCAAAAAGACCCTCTTCCCCCTTTGAGAAAGGTTAATCCCATCTGATGCCAGCCAACCTTGTGCTGTGTCCACCATCCCGTTATCAAAAACCCCGAAACTGTGGCAGTGACACCAGCCGTGGAGCCATGTATTAATAAACTGGGCCCATCTGTTTCTTCCTATGTCACTGCTTGCAGCTGGAAGGAGAGAGGAAAAAATAACCTGTGCTTCAGAAGGGTCTGTAATCATTAACATAACAGTATCTACACAAACAGATCAAACTAAAATGTACATTCACAAATTTGGAAATTATATATGTTCTGCCAGTCTGGGACTGAAATAATGATGTCATAATGAGGATGAAATTTTTGAAGCCTTCTTATCCATTTACAGATTAATCCAAAATCTGTCTACAGTTACAGCAATTTCTGTGAAACCTGGCACAGTGGCGGAATGCAATACTTCTGCTTTTCTACTAGTGACAGTCTCATACATTGGAAAGCATGATAATATCATGTGGCTATAGAATGATTCAGAACACTTTATTGACCATAGAAAACTTACATGCTTAACACACATCAAAATTATTCATTTTCCATGTCAGGAGTAAGAAGATCTGGGTCACCCAGTAGGCTCCTAGTCATTAGATAAGAGGCAAGCAAAAGGTGGGAACTTGTGGCTGGAGGTGGCAGGAAACAGGATCCACTCTCTTTGGTGATACTTTCTCTGAAATCTGTCAAGTTCTAACATGAAACTGCATTTTCAGTTCCTTGTATAATAATATTACCACCTCTCAGAACACATCAGATATTATGTACATATTTTTATGTTCTCCGATTATAAAACATTGTGTTCTTTCTTGTTTTTTTGTCCAAACTATGTGTTGTCATTTCCTTGGTCTTTCTTCTGCCAAGTCGGACAACAACAATAAGCCTCACCAAGTGATACACCCAACATGTTACAGAAGTTACAAATAGCGTGCCCTTTATGAGGATCAAGAAACAATCATCTGACCTGCCTTTCTCCAGCTTGTCAACAGCATTGGATGATAAAAAAAGACACAGGTCTAATTGCAAAATCTTTCAGTTCACACTGGAAGGTCTTATCCCTCCAAGACCATATCAGCATGTATATGGAATAAGGTCACTTCCCTCTGGAGGTAAGGGCTGTAAAATTCCATGAGCTTCCAAGAGGAAGTGTTTCAGAAAAAAGACTACAGTGTTTCATTTCAGTTTTCCATGTTTCTGTGTGATTAAATTGAGCGTTTAAACCATGTCCCGAAGCGCCACATCCACACGTTTTTTGAACACTTCTAGAGATGGTGACTCCACAACCTCCCTGGGCAGCCTGTTCCAATGCTTGACCACTCTCTCAGTAAAGAATTTTTTCCTAATATCTAGTCTAAACTTCCCCTGGCCCAGCTTGAGGCCATTTCCTCTCGTTCTATCACTAGTTACTTGGGAGAAAAAACCAACACCCACCTCACCACAAGCCTCTTTCAGGTAGTTGTAGAGAGCGATGAGGTCTCCGCTCAGCCTCCTCTTCTCCAGACTGAACAACCCCAGTTCCCTCAGCCGCTCCTCATAAGACTTGTTCTCCAGACCCCTCACCAGCTTCGTTGCCTTTCTCTGGATGCACTCCAGCACCTCAAGGTCCTTCTTATAGTGAGGGGCCCAAAACTGAACACAGTATTCGAGGTGCGGCCCCACCAGTGCTGAGTACAGAGGCACGATCACTTCCCTACTCCTGCTGGACATGCTATTTCTGATACAGGCCAGGATGCAGGCTTTCTTGTCCACCTGGGCACACTGCCGACTCATATTCAGCCAGCTGTCAACCAGCACCACCAGGTCCTTTTCTGCTGGGCAGCTCTCCTGCCACTCCTCTCCAAGCCTGTAGCGTTGCATGGGGTTGTTGTGACCAAGTGCAGGACCCAGCACTTGACATTATTAAACCTCATACAGTTGACCTCAGCTCATCGATCCAGCCTGTCCAGATCCCTCTGCAGAGACCTCCTACCCTCCAGCAGATCAACACTCCCACCCAACTTGGTGTCATCTGTAAACTTACTGAGGGAGCACTCAATCCCCTCATTCAGATATTAAACAAGACTGGCCCAAGAACTGAGTCCTGCGGAACACCAGTTGTGACTGGTTGCCAGCCAGATTTAACGCCATTCACCACAACTCTCTGGGCTTGGCCATCCAGCCAGTTCTTTACCCAGTGAAGAGTACACCCGTCTAAGCCATGAGCCGCCAGTTTCTCCAGGAGAATGCTGTGGGAGATAGTGTCAAAGGCTTTACTGAAGTCCAGGTAGACAACACCCACAGCCTTCCCCTCATCCACTAGGCAGGTCACCTGGTCATAGAAGGAAATCAGGTTGGTCAAGCAGGACGTGCCTTTCATCAACCCATGCTGGCTGGGCCTGATCCCTTGGTTGTCCTGCACATGCCCCATGAGCACTCTCAAGATGAACTGCTCCATGATCTTCCCCAGTATGGAGGTCAGGCTGACAGACCTGTAGTTCCTGGGATCCTACTTTCAGCCTTTCTTGTAGATGGCCATCACATTGGCAAGCCTCCAGTCTTCTGGGACCTCCCCTGTAAACCATGACTGTTGATAAATGATGGAGAGTGGCTTGGCAAGCTCTTCCACCAGCTCCTTCAGCTCTTGGATGGATCCCATCAGGGCCCATAGACTTATGGGTGTCCAGGTGGCTTAACAGGTCCTTAACTGTTTCTTGCTGGATTATGAGGAATTTATTGTGCTCTCCATCCCTTCTTCCAGCTCAGGGAACTGAATACCCTGAGGCCATTAAAGACTGAGGCAAAGAAGGCATTAAGTACCTCAACCTTGTCCTCGTCCTTGGAGACAATGTTCCCCACCATATCCAGTAACGGATGGAGATTCTCCTTGCCTCCCTTCTTGTTGTTAATATATTTGTAGAAGCATTTTTTGTTATCCTTTACAACTGTGGCCAGATTGAGCTCTAGCTGGGCTTTTGCCTTTCTAATTTTGTCTCTGCTTGACCTAACGAGATCCTTGTACTCTTCTTGAGTTGCCTGTCCCTTCTTCCAGAGGTGATAAACTCTCCTCTTTTCCCTGAGTCCCAGCAAAAGTTCCCTGTTCAGCCAGGCCGATCATCTTCCCCGTCAGCTCTTCTTATGGCACATGGGGACCACCTGCTCCTGCGCCTTTAAGATTTCCTTCTTGAAGGCTGTCCAGCCTTCCTGGACCCTTTTGCCCTTCAGGACTGTCTCCCAAAGGACTCTCTCAACCAGTGACCTGAACAGGCCGAAGTCTGCCCTCCACCCCTCTGCTTACTTCACTCAGAATTGAGAATTCTATCATGTCATGGTCGCTAAGCCCAAGACGGCCTCTGACCATCACATCTCCCACCAGTCCTTCTCTGTTTGTAAACAGCAGGTCAAGCAAGACACCTTCCCTGGTGGGCTCACTTACCAGCTGTGTCAGGAAGTTATCCTCCACACACTCCAGGAATCTTCTAGCCTGTTTCCTCTCTGCTGTGTTATACTTGCAGCAGATGTCTGGTAGATTCAAGTCCCCTACAAGAACAAGGACTAACAGGATCTCAGCTTCCAAGAAGGCTCTGTGGGGAAAAAAGTTGGATTTCTGAAGTAACTAAAATGCTGCCTAACAGCAGAGCCTTCTATTCATAAAGTAGAATTAAGGATTGGACTGTATATCCCAGGGAACATCCATTGATGAGGGTGGAAGGAAAAGAAATTGGCCTACTAACTGAAACTTGGTCTGTTCAGCTCCTCACAGCTGAGAGTAAAGGAGTTGTTTGGGTTTTTTTTGTCACAGGAGCTGCATGTGCTAGGTCATACTAAAAGCTCCTGCCACAATAATGCACCCCTATGTTTTTTTTCTGATGAAGTGGTTTTATGCTTAGTGTAAATGTATACTTCTTTTGCTGCCTGGCACTAAAACTTGTTACCTGAACTTCCTGGACCTGTTGTTGGAACCAGCACATGCAAGATTCCTTCTGTACCCCTCCTGGTGGAGAATTTGAATGTGTCCACCTGTAAGATAAAGAAAGAGAAAGAATAATGAGAGAAGGACTAAAAAAACAGAGAAAGGAAAAGATCTTCTCATGTCTGGCAGCACATTTCTGCTCACGTATTTAGTGAATGTCATGATAAAAAGGAGAATCAATGGCTACCCAAGTATCTTTCTTTCCTTCAACACCACTGATCTCAGACAATTTGCCTTCCTTCAGACAGGTAAAAGCTACAGGTCAGTTGAATCAAATACCATTTGACACTTTCTATCTCACTCTGCCATTTGTGATATCTTTATGCTTATCGCTAACGTGCTCTACAATTCACATACAACACTCTTACAGATGACTTCCTTTCTCCCCTCTTCTCTTCTTCTTACTTTTCCTCTTCCCACCCAAGCAAAAGTCATTGTTTCTAAATGTGGTTTCTGTGCTTTTACCAACTACACAATCCTTTTGCATCAAGACCTGCCAAGCTTGATTGTTGTGATCAGACTGTAGCTTTGTTTGTCTCCAGATAACCTTTTAAATTTTCCCGTTATTAGATCTTCAGATGACTACTTTTTGTCATCTTGTAAATGCTTAAGAACACAAGAAAATCTAGACTTCTCCACTCACTCATTTGGTCTGATGAACTACACAACCTTGTCCTACGAATCCTTACCTTCTGCTCTTTCAAACACATACAGTATGAGAGGTGGTATACTGAAAGGTCTCCTTCAATTTGGCAAATCAAAACTAGAACAAACCGTGTTCTCCCATTCATCCTTGTTTAGTTGTTCATATCACACTACCTGGGAGCCGTGAACATCCCGTCCTGCAAGACTGATGACTCCTTGGGCAACTGATCCCATCTTGTATTACAATCTGCCTCCTCTTTTAACTACCAGTATCAAATATGTTGCAGGCTTACTTCTCCTTTGGTTCTGCTAATAGAGCAGTTTGTATATGCTTTAAAAAGGAGAGCCAGGGGGAGAATGGACAGCATGATGAATGGAATAGTAAAAGAGAAAGGTTGGCATAATGCTAAGTCCTCTTGCCTATCAACAGGGCAACTACTTTGATGAGAGAGAAGATAAAACTGGAAAGAGCACAGATAGGAGACAGATGGATTGCCTCAGTCAGATGAGAGCTAGATGGAGGCTTAAATATAAAGAGATATTCAAATAGAAAATCAATGAAAGAGTAAGTCTAGTCAACTTGCAATACTACAGACTGAGATCCAGCAAGTATATCTGCATGTCCTTCATTTAAGCAACACCTAACATTAAAAATATTGATTTTGAGTACATTTGCTGTCACTGAAGTTAATAAAATACTTTGCAGTGGAAGCAAAAGCTACATATCTCTAAATTCTCATGTAAGTGAAGAAGCACACTTTACAGCACAGCTGCAAATAAAACCTAAAGGATGCTGGCTGCCATGCATTGTTGAGTAGAATATACTGCTCATTAATTATTCAACAATTTACTGCAAAACTGAGGAAAGAAGGCAGGTCAGCAACCTTAAAATCAGGCTAAAATTGTCATTTTATCACATGGTGATAAATGTATTTAACACCAGAGGATGCTTTCTGACACCTATGTGCAAAACCTCACATATAACCACCAAAAATATTCATTTCTTTGCTCCCAATCTTATCCATATGATAAAAAAAAAATAAACCCAAAGCATTTGACTCTGCAAACAATTATGTTTATCAGTTTTGCTTCCTTTCAACATAAAATAATGTACTTATAATGTTGTACATGTGATATGTGATAACACATTTTTGTTTTAAACAAAGTCTATGAACTTTTCTACACTTTTAACCCAGAACATTAATAAAGCTGGCATCAAATATAAGTCAATAAAATCATATATGCAGACAACTACAAATATAAGAGATTTAAAACCAATGAATTTTTTTCTGCAGTTACATAAGATGATTTATGAACAGCTAGGCTGAATTTCTACCATCCATAGGGCTAAAGGATGTTTTCTTATTCATCTTATTTACTATTGTTAAACTTATATTCAGACACTCTAAAAGAAAGCAGAAAACAAACATTAAACAACTGTTGCAGTGCAGACCAGTAAAGATATTATTTATAGCCTTGGGTTTTTTTCACTTGAAAAGCTTCAACAATTTTTTTCCCTAAAACATGCTCTTATGTACCATTTACTCTGTTGATTGCCGTGACCTGAGGTACAATATCAAGTATGTCTGGAAAAGAATGCATATAGAGTAGCATTAGGATATACTCAGAGTTTCAAGGAGCTATCAAATCAGATGTCTTGTAACAGTCCATTTGGATCTCTCAAATTTACAGGACAAAATACCCTATGATAAGGGTATTTATATTTCATGAGCTCATTAAGAAATGCAACAAACAGGGGCTCAATCCCCTTTTTGCCTAGACTAGTCTATCACATGAACTTGCATATTCACCATTCAAGTCATAAGGTTTCATAACTTACAACCCATAATTCTTAATTCATGCAATTATGAGAAAAAAAAAAAAAGAATTAGTAATCTAGCCGACGGTGAGAGTGCTTATACTTCCTCCTCCACCATGGTGCAGGCCCATGGTCCCAATGTATTACATTGGGAAGCATGGAAGCCTCAGCAGTGCAGCTGCTGTTGGATCTACTTCAAAGGCTTTTTTGAATAAGCCGGTATTTTTATACTTTCCAGCTTGGAGGTTTGGTCAATACCATTTCCATAAATTAGGAGATTCTGAAGAATCTGCCAGACAAAGATGATGGCTGCAGGAACCAGCACTCTGCAGGTAATAATGGCTGCATAATGGCCCTTTAGTTCTTTCTGGGCACCTGTCCTGCCTACATGGTTCTCTCCCTTTGACCTAATGGCGCTGCTCCCAGTGTACATCAGGCCTTAGCATGAACCATGTTAGCCAAATCTGAGCAAGAGTTGAGTGAACAGTCACAATGTCTAAATAAGAATATAAGAAATATAAGAACAACCTGTTCCCTGTTCATTAATAAAATCTCAGTGCATAAATATAACCAGGCAGAGTCAAAAGAAGTTGTTCCTCCCATACATAATTAAACTGATGGTGAGCTGCTCCTATTTCTCCTAGGGCATGAACACATTTGCGTGCTCGGATTTCTCACTGACCAGCATTCCTTTGACTAAGGTGGATGAACCATGTTCCATACACCCCTGAAAACGCGGATCTTAGAGAACTCTCTCAATGAGGAGAAGGCAGTTTTCTATTTTACAGTGAATCCCATTTTTTATGTAAAATAATGATGAAAAAATGAACAAAATTTGTCAGAGATATTAGCAAAAATCAATAAAAAAACCTTTTGTTAACTCAGAATTTCTTTGGAACTTGACAGTAATAGTCTTTGTGATCTGAAATAAAACTTCTGAGAAGACTTTGCTAATAAGAGCTTCCTTTTCCATTCAGTTTCCAGGATTAACAAAAGGTAAATAGCCTGTATTTATCAAGGTGTAGTCTGAGGCCCTTACCTTCAATGAGGGTAGGAAGTGCCAGCTAAAACCAGCACAGCTCTGCTCAGCTGGGTCAAGGATAACTTTTGTGCAAGAGCTGTGTTCACTTGGCTCAGTATGAGGCTCCAGGCACCAGTAACACATGTTTTCTGTCATTCCTGATGAAGTTCCTTGTGCTCATTGTGAACTTAACCTCCTGAACAACTAACCATGACATGTTTGTGCAGGATACTCGGACTATCTGGTGCAACACAAATCACCAGATCCTGAAAAGCAACCTCATGGGCTATTTGCTGGTTCATATAAGCATTGCTACTGTAGCTTTCCAAGAAGCTGGACTGATAATCCCTGGAGCTCAAAAATGAAATGTGGAGGCTATTATAGGGTCTGAGAGTGCTCATCTGAAAGAAGGAAGGTGAAAAAAAGATGTACCTCTTGGTCCTGACAGCTCAATTCTGTTCTTATATTCAGAGAAGAAGAAATGGATTTGTAGAAAGAAAAGAAAGGTAATTTGGGATTGAGACCTGTCCCTAGGACACTGAGGTAGAAGGCAAGACATAAGTCTAGTTTATTTATGGAAAAAAGCAAACCCATTTTTGTCCCACTGGAAATAGCTTTCCAACTTATACAGGCCACGGTCAATCCTACTTATACAGGACACAGTCAAAGAACTGACCCTCACAGCCAGGCCTTGGAGAACAGTGCTCCCAGAGCCTCAGTGCCCTGCAGTCATCCAGAAACCACACAAGCCAGCAGAAAGAAAGGAGTTTCTTGGCCCACCTGGGAATAATCTAAAACTGAACAGCCAATACGAATAAAAACCTAGGCTGCCAGGGCCTCAGGGAAAAGACTCCAGAGGGGACAAGAAATGCCAAGAGAAGCCTCCCTTCTAAGCTTCCCTTAGCCTCCCTAAGGTCAAACTCCTTAACAGAAGCCAGTTATTGTCAGTAATGGGGATGTTCTGGTAGGAGCTGGCTTGGTTGGGTCTTCAGGTCACGTCAAACCTGAGGTAAAAGTCATAATCCAGGTAGTGTTCATTATTCTAAACAAGTCATATTGCAGTTAGTGCCTTGCCTTTCACAAATCCCACCAAAAGTCACAGTCTTTTCCAGCCTGCCAGCTCATTTCTCAAGAGCTAAGGTATACAAGGAACTGACCTGGAAGGAAGCAACACAGGGCAAGATTCACCTATAAAGGAAGCTGCCAAGCATGGTCAAACACTCCTCAGGACTGATAGGCCTGCCACTAGTGACCAGGCCAGCAGTTTCTCCCAGGATCCTGTGAGATTCTGGTTTCTTGTGCAAGTCTGTATTGCTGGACACACCATCCAACAAGCAAAGGAAGACTGCTGGACTATCGGACTGACCCTCTGCTCATAACTGTGGGCATGATCATCCAGAATAGCTGTAGGAGGGAACTAGACAATGATGCAACAGCCAGGCTATGATGAAGTTTCTCCCAAGATCTCTTGGTAGGGGTTCACATAACATCCCAAAGTGTGCTACAACACCAGAGCTGACGAGCAGTCATTTGGCTTAGAGCCCACCATCAAGTAACATGATAATGCAGCCACAATGTGTCTGAGGTAGAACGGGCCACACAGAGAGGAGAAGGCCAGGGCTGCCTGCAACATAAGAATTCTTATCAAGGCAGACTGCACGAAGTTATTGCCCTCTAGCCTATTAGGCTAGGGACAGTCTATTAATCCATTAGTTTGTATTGATTGCGGAAAAAAGGTTTTGGACATCTCACCTTTCTCTTTTTCTCCTGAGACTGAAAACTCCTCTACAAGACAGCTTTTTTCCCTCCAGCATGATATGTTTTATGAATTCATGTGTCATTCTTGCAGAAAGACCATTAAAATTCTCTCTGAGCATTCCATTATTAGCACAAATGCTGCTAAAGCAAGCCTCACATGAGGCCATGAGCACAACAAACAGCTGTTCTGCTTACTGTTGGGTGAGATCTGAAAACCAAAATCACTCTGTAGTTCAGAACACAGCTTACTGCCTGCCTATAGAAGCTTCTGACCGTTCCTTAAAGAGCATTTGTCTTGTTCTGGAACTCCTGCTTAGGCTCTCAAGACCATTGCTAAGCTGTTCCACTACAGAGTTAAACAGATCAAAGGTGCCATATCAGCTTGGCCCTTGACCTCACCACGAGGTTTCTAAGCTTCCACATTTGTCTCAAGAACAGTCTCGTATTTATCTGAAGTTGCAGCATTTTCTTGAAGCTAATTTTTTTCTCTGAACCAGAGAATACTTAGTCAAGGATGCAAACTTTTGCAGTTCCAGACAAGAAATCTTTCAAACACATCCATGTTAATCTTGTTTTGAAACCAGAAAGCACCTCACGGCAAGCAGGCTACATTAGCTGCTGTAGGAGAGGTATCTTCTTCCTCATCTGTATTTTGTGCACACACAAGCTGTCTGCTATGTCCTCCTCTCCAAGCAGCCACAAAAATCAGCTGTAAGGATGCAACAACTGCACCATACATTTTGCATGCACAAATTATTTCTTTGGGTGCCCTGGCCAGTCTTGCTGCAAAGCTGTGATAGTGTGGTCCCCCCACCCCACCTGACCTTTATTTCCCATAACCCTGCTCAAGGAATATCCACCAGTGGTTTTTGTAATGGCTGCGTCTCATCGTGATGGCTGCATCCAGCTCAAAGTGGATTTGGGGGAGACAGGTAACAACACAATAGCCAAGGGCTAATTTGAGCAATGCGCTTACCTAATCACAGTGCTGGTCAATGTCAGACTCAAGCCAAATTTGGAAGAAACTAACATCTGTAGTTGCTATGCAAATACGACTATGAGTCAGTCATCTTACCACATAAATAGTGAGCAGCCCAAAAGCCCTTTGAAGGTCTCCTGCATGGCAGCGGTCTGCACGACAGGATCTCCCCTTTGAGTAGGAATGCCTCTCAAGGTTATGCCTGCCACAGAGATCCCTTACTCCTTGATACTGAGAGATTCCTTGCCACAACAGATCCTTGGTAAGTGACTAATAGCTTGCTAAACTTTATAAGCTCTGCTAAGATTATATCTTAGATTGATTGTGCACATATAATCTTTTAGATGTAAACTGTTGACCAAGTCTAGGACTAGGATTGGATCTCCAGCCACACCTACACTCTTCTGAGTAGAACGCCAGGAAGCAAAGAATGAACCTCGTGACTCAACAGGAGGGTCTCCCCCATGCTTCTGACTTCCCCTGTCCTCTATGCAGTAAGTAATCAAGTGTACCTAGCCATTGAATCTTGTTAAACTACTGTCTCATTTACTGTCAAACTTTGTTAAATTTTCATTTTATATCAATAAACATATTGCTGCTTTTATTTTACAAGTGATGTATCACTCCATCCGCAACAGAAGCACAGCAACATCTTCACTGTTTTTCCTTCTTTTTCTACAGCTGTTTATTGTCTACTTGATTATACCTGTCAGAACTGCTACTCCTTTTATGCAGGAAGCGAGCTGCAATGTGTGGTTCTGTACCAGCAATATTAGATTCTTTCTTTGTTTTGTTGAGACGTGAGGAGAAACTTAAACATAGTATTTTATTACTAGATCAATGGCATTTTCAGACATTAAGGAAACATGAAAGTTGAAGCCTGAATTAAAGGTAAGACATACCTGGTACAGCCATACCAGTTCTCTCTGCCCAGGACTTTGGAACCTAATGGACAGATGCAGGTGAGATCTAACTATGTACAGTTCTCAGAAGCTTGACCTTCATTGATGGACCTTGCAGAAGTAGCTCCATGTGTTGCCTTCGCAGGCATGGCGACCTGGTTCAGGAACGGCACAGCGACCAACCCCAGGCCGCTCGGGCCATCAGCTCGCTGATACCAATGTGGTGGACGGCAAATGGCCTTTATTGGTGTGTGACACGGCGTTATATAGCTTAGGTTTATAACCTCACTTCCGTCTGCTTGCATCATAAACTAAACGCTATTGGCTTTCTGGGGAGGGGCCCTAACTTTCCATACAGCACGATATCTTCCAGCCGCCAGACCCTAGCTATCTACATCCATGACATTTCCCATAAAACCTACTGTATTTTTAGGATGACACGTCCCTGCTCTTGTCTGTACAAGCACTGAATTATTGTCTCAGTAATGCTAATGGCATCTGAGAAGGATTCTAGTCAATGCCTGTATCTTGGCAAAGAAACATAGTCTTGTGTCATTGGCAAAGACCTTGACCTGTCCTTTCCTGAATGACACTCTACCTTTAAAATGATCCCAAGAACCTTTGTGCACCAATCCAGTAGCCACTAAGCAGGAAAGAAAGCCAGCAGAAGAATGTCAACATGAGAACAGGCAATTTGTAAATATGTTCCATGAGAGATCACTAGTGCTTTTTCTAACAACAAATGCAAAGCAGGATCTGCAGGGCAATGGTGCATCTCACCCAGCAACACAACAAAAAGTACCTCCCGGGCAAGCAGCTTGCAGCTCCTTCTAGTAACTGAATGCACTCTGTCACTGTGAGGAGACTCCAATGTTGCTGATAAAGCAACATGCACTACAGCTCACTTGAATAAAAATGCCTCCCTCACTAAGGCTCAGACTGAGCTGCATTTCACTCTGTTTTTGCTTTAGAACTCAGCATCGCCTTCTTTTTGCACACCTTATGATTTCCTTTTTTTTTTTTTTAAAGGACGTCTCCCCTAATTTACTGGCTCTGGATGTGGAATCCTGCTGCCCTTTGCTGCTCTTTTTTTTTTTTTGCTGTCCGCAAAAAAGACACTGTTATTAAGACTATCTGAAGGGTCTTTAGACCATGTGGCAGAGGCACATAACTTTGAATAGATTTCTAGCCATAGATCCCTTTGTTTTTAAAGTGTTTAGTCTAGGGTTCTCCACATGTTACTGTATGCATTTGTGCACCAACTAGTTAGCACAAAAAAAGCCAAATCCTTATTACTATCATGTTGTTACATTTGTTTTTACCTGAAGACAAATTCTCAAAATGAGCTTTGAGATTATTCTTTTCTATGGTTCTGACTGGCTGATCAAAACAAAATACATATTAATCAAGAAAAAGCTGCTAAAAAGTTGGGGGTTTTGTTGCTGTGGTAGCACCTATGCAAGATCACCCTGATTCAGTCTCAGAGTCATAGAGATGTCATAGATGAGATGACTCTCAGTCATAGAGTCATAGTTGACACAAATGAAATTAATCAGGATCACATTTCTCTACAGCAACTTCATTCACTGAAGAAAAACTGCCTGTTGTGTTTTAATGTTCTAAGATTATTTCTGTTTTACCAGTTGCAACTGCAGTTTTCCACACTATGTAAAACCCACAGAGATGTCCTAGGAAAGGAATTGCACTTGCAGACAAAACTGTAATTATTGTACCAAAATTTAGCACCCATTCTAGCTTTGAGAAAAATATGACAATAACTTTAAAAACCTAGTGATAAAGACATTAATGTTGAGTTTTTCAGGGAGCCATAAGAGCAAGGGAAGAAGGCTGTTTCTTCCCACAAGAGAAGAAATGTAAGGCCACAGGACAGGCAGAAGCAGCATCCTAAGGCCACATTCCCACAGTCCCCAAAGCAGGACTGGTGACAATGAGAGGTTCCATCAACTGATTATCAGATAAACACAAAGTGGCAAGTCAAGTACATGTTCCATCCATGAACCCAATCAACAAGCCAGAAACAACAAAGGTAAAGACTAGGCACTACCTACAACATAGCTTAGACAAGGAATGTGTGCCTAGGTTTGAGCTTAAATACAGTTCCTGGGCCAACAGACAGAGACTGCATTGCTGGAGCGTGCAGGTGAGGTTGTTCAGGGCAATTAAGGCTTATTGATCCTCTCAGACTGTCTTGGTTTAAAGAGTACAGCTTCAAGAAGCATCATAGAGGAAATTATAGACAAAAAAATCTTTAAAACTAACTTAATTTTCCACAGCGTAGCATGACACTGTGTCATTAGGGTAATGCTGACTTTAACCAGAAAACACCCATTGCTTCAACACACTTTCTGCAGCACAGAGAAGCCCAACATGGTAGTAGGTAATGATTAATCATACTCAGAATTCATGAGTACCCCTGCAATGCTAGCAACATGGTAGGTAGTTTCAAAATAATTTCTCTACAGAGTTCAGTTGGTTGAAGCAAGTAAACCTACCCTGAACTGTGCAATACCCTTAAACAGAGAGGTTAGTACTTTTCCAAGTTTTGTTTTTGCCCTGGAATTTCTATAATTTTTGTAAAATGCTTTTATACTTCTCCTTGGTAAATGGTACTCATGTGAAGTATCAGCTGGAGGTCAGTGAAGGCCAATACTCCTACCTGCAGGTTTTGTTGTGCTTTGGCATGCTTGGATTGTTGTTAGCTAACAATACCACTTCTGTCCACCGGGTGGCACTGTTCAATTACAGAAATGCAAAGCGGCGTCCTCGCCCCAGCACGTGGTTTTTCAAAGAGGCACTCCTAAATTCTATGCTTTATGTGATTAAAATTTTAAACCACCTAGTTCACCCACAGCGAACTAGAATTCCATGATCTCTTGAAAGCACTAGAGAAATGCTAGTACCTCCACATATTATCTTCAGCCTCTGAACCACTCTGTATGAAGATTTCAGGGCAAGGAAAATTTTATTACTCCTTCACGAACACCTCCACTGGCTCTCTATTCTCTTGAGATCTGGTTCAAAAGTACACTCTCTTCTTCAAGTTCTTCCCCAATTCTTTTCCCTATCTTTTTCACAAATCTTAGTCCTCTCTGTTCACATCCTGGACTCTAATACATACAAACTGGTGGATGAGAGGTTGGAGAGCAGCCCTGTGGAAAGAGATCTGGGAAAAATGATTATGAGTCAGCAATGTGTCCCAGCAGCCTAAAACCCAGGATTTTTGCTTAAATCCCAGGGCACATATGAAGTGTAACTTCCCCTCCCATCTACGTAACTGTTGATCTATTTGCTCCACTTAAGCATAAGCATGCAACAGAAAACAAAGCTTTTTCAACTCTTATACACCTTTCTTGGAGTCATTCTTCAGATAAGAAACAGTCACCTGAATCTAACACAGATCTGCTCAAAGTATGGAATACTTCCAAACACTTTTGTTGAAGCAACAAAACACTGGGATAATTGCAGTTTATTTGAGCCCCTATCCCTTCCAAGTCAAACAGACAATACATAAAAAAGTACAGTGGTACTTTGTCTATGTTATTCCAACAAGAATTTGCAGTTAATTGTTGTTCACAAATCCAGTAGAAATTCAAAATCTCATGCTTGATCAAGAATCAGGGACACAGCATACCTCCAAAGGAAGTGAGTGAAGCTTGGGAGATGGATCAACATGGAGCAGCAGATAGAAAATGCTAGTCTCAGCTGCTTGATAGAATAGAGAGAAGATTGCAAGAGATGTATATACCTTTGTAATATATTCGTACTTTCTAAGGAGTTCACAGGACTTTAGGAACAACATGAACAACATAAATACACATCTCACTTATGGCTGCACATTTCTGTTCCTGAGCCATGTCTGTGGGGCTCGTGAATTTTATTTTTTCCCTGCTTTGTAGCTTCAGAAACCCTGTAGTGCCTCGTGTCCCAGCAAGTTTCAAATTAATTTACTAGGTTTGGGCATTGAGGTAAAAAGCTAGCAGTCAGTATTGAACTTACTCAGCTGGACTGCAGGTCTACACAGAATTGACTAAATATACCCAAAGTGCCCAGTCCCAGCATGGAACACTTTATTGTAAAACCAGTCATGGACTCCGAGGCAGCTACTTCTCCTTTTAAATGTTCCCCAAATCCTGGTCTACAGCATAAATGGGTGGTTTCCAATCTGTGTGATGAGTGTGTCAAAACACTTGGACTGTACAGGTAGACTGCTAGAAAATCTATAGATAAACAGACATTTAGATTGTAGCTCCAATGAACTGGGACCAGTCTAGTTGTTTCTTCACCTCTAAGACTGTCATGAAAATTTGAAACTGGCCCGTGCAAACTGAGGAGAAAGGTTAGTATGCAAAATATAGAATTACAAGGGTAAATATTTATTAATGTGCAGGACGTGTCCCAGCCAAATTGGGGCAACCCAAATGTGGTTTTACACATGGTTCTTATACCTGTCAAACCTTCAGGTACTACATGATTTGACTAATCACTAACTAATCACTAACACCCACACTACTGATTACTAATCATAGTAATGATTAGTAAATACTCTGCAAAGCAACTCTAATTTTGCAGCATTATTGCTGTTTGTCTACTGATCCAGATGCCCCTGGAATCAGTCTTGCTATAGTTACTTATCTATGATGCCAGCTGGTGCTGGGACGGTTTCAAAGATATAGGCTGGGATGCTGACATTATCTTGCGTGCCCAGGGGTATCCTTCATGGAAAGCTCTAACCTTCCAAGAAGCAAAGTCCTTATTTCCAGGGCCTGACTGTTCTTTAGTTTTTTTACTTAAGCAGGAACAACACTAATGTCTCTAGTAAAATTTCACTACCTCATGACAATACAGTGTATAATGTAAACTAATACATATAATATATATAAAACAAAGTTAATACACTGTCATACTATAAAGACTGATTGATACAATAGTTAAGGAAGAGAATTTTCGTAACAACTGATACACATACATAATAACAATAGTCATTAAAAATACAGGTGGATGTATATTCACGTAGTGTGGATTGGGCTTTTTCACCTCTCTGGTTTAGATTTATTTCCATTAAAGCTCAAGAAACAATGCTCTAAGCAGGAGTGAGTGATGACAGAGAAGGAACAAAGCAGAGAACAAGTCTGCTCTGTAAGCTGAAACACACTGCCTATTTCGATGGAGAACTGAAACACGTAAGACGCCTCCTTGCATGTAGAAAATCTCACTATTTCTGATAATGACTAAAAAATAAACAAAAAAATGCATGACTATATACTAATGGCTACCAAGAGCCAGTGTAGAGACTATGAAGCTGCGGGGTCTGGTCTTTCACACTCTATCTTGGGCTGCCCCTCAGTCCTTTTGCACTTCTGAGCTTCCCTAAATTCTCTTCAGTTTTCTCTTATTAATTTTCTGTAAGCTTCACCTGTTTTTATGCTGGGCTTTCTTAGAGAGAAAATACCTTTATACTTCACCAAACATATCAACAAAAAACACAAGGCCAAAATATATGGTATCAAGAAAGGTATTATTAGGTTTTAATTTACTGATCTGTATGATTATTTTTCAGAATACTGTGAAAGAAAATGTGCTATTTTAGATTTTGGAAGTCATAAATCTGCCCTTGAAAAAATCTTCTTGAAGATTTTATCCACTGAAAATAGTTCTGCTTCAAAACTGCTTGATGAACATGTCCTCTCATGTATAAATAGTATCCTTCTTACTCTTTCCTCTGCCTGCTACTCTATTTGCTATTCCCAGCTCCTCCCTTTTCTTCTTTGCTTCCCTTTCTTTCCTTGTTTGTCTTTTATAGTTGCTCTGTGTGTATCTTGCTTTCTCTACCTCTGTCTCCGAACTCTCTCACTCTTACCCTCCTTTTTCTCTCTTTTCCTTTGAAACTGTATTCCCTTGTCTTAGCCTCACCCCTCCCTTTTATCCTCCTCAGCTATTCTCTCACGGGTGGTTTTCTTCTCTTTGGCTTGTGTGGTCTGCCCTGCACATTCCAACTCTTTTCTCTTCAAGACCTAACATGTCTCACACAGTGAGGAGGCTATTTATGAACTGGATTATGCTTTGCTAGTCTGACCATTGTTTTAACAACTGCACCTTCTTCTTTTGCTTTAAATACTATGAGATCTGTGTGTCTGGATATTTGCAATTCACTGTTGTGTGGAAGTCTGTGTCGAAAAAATGAATGTCTGTCTATATAAGTTGGAGCACATAATTGTCTATATCAGTGGTCTCCAAACTTTTTTGATCATATACTCCTATCGCTAAAAAACTTTAGCATACACCCCCAATATATGTATCTTTACTATATTTACTTATTTAATAAAATACTTATTTACTTATAATACTAATAAGTATTATACTTACTTACATTTACAATATATGTATCTATAATTATTTTATAATGATACTTATTACTATAAAATTAATATTTACTTATTAGAACTACTAAAGTTCTAATATTTTCTTCCTGCACCCCAGTGGATTGTCTTGCGCACCCTTTGGAGACAACTGCTCTATATCATGCAGCCACACAGTTGCATAAGGTAGGCTGGTTTTGTGACATTTAAGATTGAACAGAGAGTCTGATCCATCCATGGTAGTTTGGGATGGAGAACTTGTTTCTCTGTTTCTGTCATGTCTGGACTGTGATTGTTTACATTTTTGAAAGGGGGGAGTTCTTCTGGAATGATGTGATAACCCTCTCTAGTAGAGGAAGGTTTCAGAAACTGGAGACATTTTTGAAGATGTTAATGCATGCATTGCAAAATGCTGCAGCATTGAAGAAAGAACATTTAAACACTGCCTTAAAATTAATCCCTAGTAAAGGACTGACTGTCATCATGCCTGCCCCGAAGTGAGATTTTTAAACAGGGTTTGCATGTTGCATATGCTTGTGTGCATCTCTGTAGCACAGGAACTTTTCCCAAACTTCCCCATTCAGAGTAGCAGCTTGCTCATGCTTGGCTTTCATTCCACAAAAATAAGGAGGAGGAGGTTTTGGGGGGAATATTCCATTACCATGAAGGGGAGGGAATGTTTCTGCAGCTATTGAACAAAGCAGCTAGTTAACCTCTTTCCCGATCCCAGTGCAATAGTATGGTCCCACCGCTCCTTTCTAGTGGCCAGATGCTCCTCATAGTACTAAAATGAGGAAGACGAAAGGAAAACATACGTGGAAAAATTTACTGCTGAACTGAATAAGGACCAGATTCCAAGTGGAGCTGAGTACCTGCAATTTCTTCTGAAGTCAATTTCTTTTAGAATTGGGGTTGGGGGAAGGGAGGTGGGTGTTGGAAGGAAAGAGGTATGTTGTAATTGGTGTCTAGAAACCCCCACAGAGAGGATTAATAAACTATGCTGTCTGGGAAGGTGCAGGTATTTGTGTTATTCTGCATATATACAGAACTGCTAGAAAAGGCTGTGCTGTGTGGAAACTCGCCCTACCTTTTTGAATTGTGACATGTGGCACTATCTGCTGCTGATAGTACTTTTAAGCAGAAATGTATACGTTTTATCATGCAGTGCAGTGTCTGATGTGCATTTGTGTATTTTTATGGGTGCCAGTGTTTTACATTGAAGGGAATCACGGTCACTTTATATTGCATGTAACATGAAGCTCATACTTGAAACCAAAGTAAGTTACTTTGGCAGCAGAAGCCCAAAATTCTGCTCTGTCTAATCACAGAAATATTTCTGAATTGTAAGGCACTGAGTTTTGATACATTTTCCATTCTGTTCTAATGGGCATGTTCTGCCTGCACTGTAAACTCACAGCACCCTTATTTTCTGCCACTTGGCCATGTAACTCACTGAACGGTAGGTACAATCAGAGGGTTATGCAGCATGTCTCATCCTCTAGCATTTCTCCATATTCAGCCCAGTGACATTTGCAGATTGAGTAGGTAGACTCTTGTTCTTGCACTAACAGGAGACAGGAATGACCAAGAAAGATGCTTCCAGTCCTTTGTTTCTACATTGGAAGCTGAGGTTCTCCTTTGAGAGAATTGAGGAACCCCAGTTGATTGATCCACACCATTGCTGGTTGAGTTGTGGTTTGTTAGAACATAGAATCAAGGAAGCAGCTAGCCTTTGTGACATTTGATCTTGAGCATTTGGAAGTGGAGTACAAGTAAGCACATACGTGCTAACTGTAAGCTAGGTTGCCACAAAAAACCAGCAGATGCCATACAGCAACGTGTATTTCAACAGTGTCAAGAGAGACTGAAAGATCAGTAGTTCATGTTGTGACTCCTGTACTGCCACGCTGTACTTTCTGGCACGGACCTTGCAGGGGCACACACACTTGCCGGTACTGCAGTCACAACCAGGCATCCCCACAGAAAGCCCGGCTGCAGCAAGACACCGGTGCGGACAAGGCGCACGCCAGGCCCGCAGCTCTCACACTGTGGCGAGGGAAGACCCACTAGGAAAACCCCCCTCTGAACGACGCTGGGTAGGGGAGGCAAGAGGGAACCTGAGCAGCAAAGACTTGAATCGAGAACGGAACTCGGTGCCACCCAGTGGCCCGGCCAGTGAAGCAGCTCTGCGAGGAGGGCGGCTCCGCGCCCCACTCCATTGCCTGCGAGCCGTGGCTGCAGCAAGCCGGCAGAGCGGAGTCCACGGCGGCAGGGGAGGGGGGAGCCGGCGGGGGTGAGAGAGAGGATGGTGACCGCCGCGGAAGTGACAGGAGTGGCTGCCGCCGCCTCAGAGTGTGGGATCTCGCAGCGCCCCTATCCCCATTTGCCATCGCGTGCTGCTGCTCTAGGCTGAGCCTCTGCAAAGGAAAGAAGGTCGGGGGCGGGGGGAAGGGAGCTAGAGGGAGGAGGAGGGGCACGGCGAAGAAGGGAGGGAAGGGAGAGAGAAAGCGAGCGAGCGAGAGGAGCCCGGAGAAAGAGACACGGCAGATCCTAGGAAGCGGGAGGAAAGGAGACTCCTGTAGGAGAGGAATCCAGGGCGGGGAGAGGAGAGAAAAAACCGTTCCCAGAGAAGGGCCTGGAGAGGAGCGCAAGGATTGTGACTGCTCGCAACTATCCTACTTGTTGAAGGCATCGATCGAGGGCCAAGGGCTGTGCCCGGGGCGGGGGACAAAGCGACAGTGGGTTGCAGAGCGAGAGGGACCTGGCGCTGGCCCATCGAGATGGTGAAACTTAGGGGGTAAAAATGGTCTTTGTCCAACTTTTCTGATGTCGGTCGGCCGGTTGGTAGGGCTCTAGCGAAAAGGGCTCCGCCGAAAACTGCTTGAGTAATGCTGAGAAGTGAAGGGGATGTTGCTGGAATCCTGCGAAAGGTATTGTGATGAGCGAGCGGGCCGGCGGGGAAGGGCATTGTGAGTCTGGCCGAAGAGATCTGAGGAAGAGAGCCATGGTGGAGGATATCTGGGGAGGCGGGAGACACAGAACAAACGAGTACTACTTCTGAAAGGGATTAAAACTCCTAAGGTTGTGGGTTTTTTCTCCTTTCCTGGTGTCTGCTGTTTCAAGGCTATGCTACTGGGACTCAGTGCCCAGAAAGACCCTTCCCCAAGCGCACCTCTCCTGTCAGATGCCGTGTGAGGGCAAGGAGAGAAAAGCTGCATGAAATTGGGTCACGGTTTCTCTGCTCACAGAAATTACTATCAAAACCAGATATCTTCCACACATGCATGGTGTGTTTGGTCTGCTCCTATGCACGTTGTTTTTCTTTCTCTAGCTCCTGGAAGAGCCATAGTTACATGCTGCCTTTGAAGCCTCTGAAGCAGGAGGCAGGGGTAGAATGTATGCTGAATGTAGGTTCCTGATCCTCAAGGAATGATACAAGGAAGGCTGTGTGGTCTTTTCTGGGGGTAGGGTTGTTTAATGCTCTTGTGGGGGACAGATGGCTGTATGACTGCTTGTGGCAGAAAAAAAGCCATGTTAACGTATTTTTCAAGGATATGATGCAAGTTACTACTACTCCTGCTGAATAAATCTGTGAATGTGGGAGGGGCTGTTGTGATGAGTATTTCACCTTTCATGGATCCACTGAGATGATTTCACTTACTCTGAAGTTTCTCTTGCTATTACCACACTCCCACAGTTGAGGAGAAGAGTTAATACCATCTGCCTCCCCCAAAAGTTCTAGAAATAAGAGGGTAAAGATGGGGAAGCAAATCATCCAGTGGGCATCCTTCATGAGCCAAGTCATGCAGATTGATGAGGAAGGAAAATGAGAAGGCAAATGGAAACAGCAAAGTCAAGACAGTGAGAATAGTAGCAGCCACCAGACACATCTGTTACAGAAGCAGATCTGCAGCCTCAGCTGCAGATGAACAAGGGAGGCTCTCTTCTTCCTTGTGTAGGATCTAATCAGGAACATGGAAACTGGATGTGGGTGCACCTCTTGTTTAGTCACAGCTGATCCACCTGCCCCAAGCCACTAATACAAGATTTAGTTACTATTTTTAGGTCTTTCTTCACTCCCGTTTTGAAATAATCCAATGCTGAGGTTCCTTTGGGAGCAGGAAGGGAAAAGATAATCCACAATCTAATCATCCTTTTTCTTTGATGTTACCTCATCTCTGTGCTTAAAAAAGTAGTATTTGTTTTTCTCTAGAAGTTTATTCCCCCAATTCAACACCTTGCACCACTTCAGTTTATTTTGCTAGTGTTTTGGCAAGCCTCAGATAACTGCACATAATTGCATCCTTTCCTTTACTGCCTTTTGCATGTATGTCCTCTTAGCCAAATTACATGTGCAGTTTTTAATTCCTTGACATGTATGTGTGCCCCTCTAGCCACTAAACATTTTTTCTTGTCTTCTGCGTTCTCTCCTATTTGACTTTCTTGTGCTTTCACTAAGCTGCACAGAATTGTTTTGATACTTCGAAATACCATTACTTTGGGGCATTGGAGCTTGTATGAAGCAGGACTGTATCCTCTATAATTTAATCACTGAAACCCTGCAGAAAGGCATGTTTTCTTGCTTTGTTCTGAGGATATCAGCTCTTCTAAGCTGTTACCTGTGGCAAGAACAGGTTGGGTTATAAAGACTGTTTTTGGAGGGGGTTGGGGGAGCAATGTCTCATCTCTTTTCTTTTGTCCAAGGCTGCTGTCTTCGCTTTCTGTATTTGACTTGTAGGCTGACCAATGACACAGTGTAAATGTTTTTTAGAGGAAAGGCAGCTGGTGGCTCCAAGGAGACACTGATTATTCTCCAGCATGCTCCCATAGGCTGATGTCAGACACTTCTGCTAAGAGCTGAATGCACTGAGAATTGTCTTCTTTATGCCTATACAAATTCACTGTATACATTCCTTTTTGTGCTCAGATGTCTTCCTCTTCTCCCCTTTGATACTTCATGTGCAACATGCAGAGAATCATGTAAGAGATCCCTATAGTTTTTTACCCCTTACCTTGTGTGCCTCCATTAAGATAGAGTTGCTTTGTTGTCAACTCTCCTTCCCTGGATACCTGCACTGTTATGAGATTTATGCATGCTTTTCCTCTGGCTTCAGGAATGCTTCCCTCTGTAGGTCTGCTCCCCCTAGAGGTAGCCCCTATGCAGAAGGTTCTTCTATAGTCCCTACAGATGAGTGCAAAGTACTTGTAGAACACATTTAAGGTTGCACAGTTAATTTTTACTTCTCATTTCTGTGGCCATGGTACATATGTTTACTGCACACACAAACAATAGAAGACAGAAGAAGTAGAAGCTGGTATGTATGGTCAAGCTTGATCTTTATAATGTGGTTTAGCCACCAAAAAGGATGGCAATATCACCCAAAAAGGGCGCTATTGGGAAAAAGTGTTTGTTAAGAATATTCCTGATTGGCTGGTTTTGGTCATAAACGTGAGGATTTTTTTGGAAAAGTTTAAAAGACTCATTTCTATGAAGAGAAAAGTTGATTAGGAGGAAACTGATGAGCCTGCTATAATTTCATCATTTTTTCTTATATTTTTTCTTAAACCTGCTTTAATATTATATTACTTTTATATCTTATTGTTTAACAAATGGAACATTGGTATTTTGTTAGGAAGTTTTATATTGTCTTGCAGCAATACAGTTAACATACTTTTTCCAGCTACTGACTTCACAAATTCAGCAGTTTTCCAAGTCTTTGCAACCTTATATATTAAGCTTCTGCCTGTTAAGTCATGGGCTGGACATCTGTCTTCTCTCCATATTTGCTCTCTTTGTCAACCATGGACTTCAGAGAGTGTGCACAAGTATAACTTACGTGGATTTTGCAAATAATTCTGTAGATGTTTTACTGCAGCAAACTAGCTCTCTGTCTCGAGTGGTGCCAATGTAAACAGACCCCAAAAAGGATAAAAACTCATTCATTATTCATGTCAGCCATGGTACTCTGACATGTGAGCAGCAAATCTGCTGAGAAAGAAAATATCATTTCATGTTGTCACTCTTCTTGCATTTGATTTATACAAGGAGTTTTAAACTTAACAAAGACAAGAACTACACTAGTACTTTTTTCTCAGAAGCATGTGTTGTGCATTCAAGAAATATTCCTCTGCCACCAGGAATAGTGTTTTAAGTGTACTATTAATACATATGGTGTTTAAAAAAATAAATTTAAAAGTGTGTACTGTATGGAGGTACTGGCACAATATTTTGTATGGAAGATGCTGGCTTGCCTCTTAAAAATTCACCATAAACAGGCTGATGCTCTTGTTGTGGAGGTGCTACTTGAAGATTGTTTTCAACCAGTTCTGAGAAAAGAAGCAGCTTTGGAAGTCAAGTTCTTCTAGTCACTCTTTTCAACTTTCCATGCCTCTAGAGGCCCCTGTGCACTCCATTACTCAGGGCTTGCTTGTCAGGAAAACATGTTTCACGTGCACACACACCCTCCCATATTCATGGATACATGCACATGCCCATGTATGCATGCAACAACAGTTAAAGTGGAGAAAAAAGTGCCATCCTGGGAGTAGAGAAGATGCTGGATGCTATGAGAAGATAGCCTATCCAGTCTGAAAACTATAGCCTTACATATGAAGGCTGGATCCTTAAGGTCTTGGTTCACCTTAGGATGGAAATTCTTGCCAGCCCAGACCTGTATGTTGAAACATACATGACTTCATTTTCAGACATGCTTTTTCTTTTTTTTTTTTTTTTGTTCTCCCTAAGCTTGCCAAGTAAATGATTCCTCTGCTGATTCTGCAGTTTCGAAGTCCATTTTTTTCCTCTGTGCCATGTCTCTGGAAAATAGCCAATGTGTCTAAAACACATAATTAAACCCTAGAAGCCTGAGACTGAGGACTACTGACTCTTTGTAACTTATTACTGTTTTAGCATCCAAGTTACTGTAAAACTTTCAAAGCTCACTAACTGACCCGATCTTTCTCTCACTTACTGTAAAACACTCACATGATATGAATCTATTTGGCCCGGCTGATCACTTCAGAGGCAGTGTGTAAGATACAGACACCTGTTAGGAGGACTTTAGCATCAGGCTTACCACAGGTTCTCTCAGATTCTGAGGATGTCTACAGATGGAAGCAGGGTTCTGTGGCAGAACTCTCTTATCTTCCTAACTATTCTTTAAGAAGAGGGTGACCTGTCACAAAAAGGATATTGTTGCAGAGATTTCTGGGCAAGTTTTGAACAATTTAAATTTGGAAATTCAAATGGGACTGTTTATAAATCTGTTTGAATTTTCAAATGTTAAGTTTCACTCACAGCTAGGATCAATTTTGTTTCAGTAAGCAGAACCTGAAAAGCCTTCTGCACCAGGAAGATGTTTGAAATTATTCCTTTTTGGTTTTGAGCCAGGAAGAAGCTGCTGGAAGCAGCTGGATTGGGATGCTTGCCTGCAGTCATCTCCCAGATGATCCCTTCCCTTGCTAATGTTGATAGGCTTTGAGCTGGTGCCAGCAACAATGGGAATGCAAATATGTACTGGCATTTTCACTTTTCAGTAAGTTGGCTAATCCTATTTGGAGCATGTGTTGTTTATAAAGCGGCCACCATATCAGCAGTTATCACTGCCATCTTAACGGTATCAGGAATGGAATAGTCCTGTTGAGGAACGTTGATTTAATTGCTAGTGCAGAGAGAATCTTAGTGGCCTTCTCCTTCTCCAGTACCTAAGTGTGTCAGAATCAGTAAAGGTGTAGTACAACATGATCTGAGAACAGATTGTGTTGGCCTGAGTATAAAGCAGCGGTCTGTTTAAATCTAGCAAATAGACAGGGCTTTGACAGAAAGAATTTTTTGTAGTTTGCATGTGTCTTGGTGTTGCCTTCTGCTGGGAGTCAGGTGCTGAAGACTAAGAAGTTTTCTTCTGGAGCCTTACTGTAGCACCTTTTTGCTCAGAGCTCCAGGCTTAGCACCACAAAGACATTTGGTGAAATAACATAGTGGGAATGATGTATAACTTATGCTCCTTGTTTCAGTCAAAAGTCCTCCTTAATGCTGACTGGAAGAACTGTGTGGACAGTTGCATGTTTCTCATGGGTAATTTTACCCATTGTGGATTAGAAGTGGCTCTGGATGGCTTCAGAGAGCTGCAGGTTCCTGCAACTAAGGACATCAAATTAGTGACTAGATCCATGTTAATTGAAGAGAATGACTTAAAAAATTGTTTCCTAAATAGATTCTTTTGATTCTGTCTAATGAACTTACCCCCAAAAGAAGAAAACAAATCAGTCTTTGGAAAGAGAGTAAAAATTAACATTTTCAGTTCTTTAAAAGAATTAAGCTTAAGCAAGTTCTACTCTCTTTGGTAAAATAGCACCTACTGGACAACTGCAACTGAAAGAATCAGAATAGGCTTATTGGATTGTTGTACCTGTCTTGCTTTTCTTGACTAAAAGTCTGTACTAGCCCACTGTGTCTAACAGTATTATAAAGAGCTGTGTGGATAGAAAACAGAGTGGGAAGGGGCAACATGCCCTAAAACCTCAGAAAGTTCTTTTAACATTAGTTTTTAGATTATTCTTTTGAAAAAGGCTTTGTTTTTTTTTTTCCCCTGGATCGTAGCAGATCATACCAGTCTTTTCTACTATGTTTTCTCTGTGCCTCTGAACCCGTGGTGTTGATATTGGGCAATCCCTGATTATATGGCACTAATGCAAACACACATATGCTATTTATATTTGACTGTGTGAATTTCTCTGCCACGGCACTGATGAACCTGGAGATCAGTGAAGAGCAATAGAAGTGATTAGGAGACCGTAGGGAATTTCTGACATGCTATTAAAAAGAACTATCTTAATGATGACTGGAGTATCTGTAGTACCTGGCAGACTATTGACAGGGTCCTAGGCAATGTGGCTAAAGTAAAAGGGCTGTCCCAAATTGCCCAGAGTAGATGATTTCAGGTTCAGTATTAAGGCATGTTTTCTTTCAGCAAGGGTCAAAGTAGATTGTAGCTAGTTGTGGAACATACTGCTTACGTCATTTAAAAATATAACTAGGAAAAGTTAAAGGCATATAGAGACAAAAAGCCTGCAGTTGACTGAGAAATGTAGGCCATATGTTGTCTAAATAAAGATGCCCATCCCCCTCTTTTAGTTTCTATTCTTACAGTCTCAGCAATTGGGGGCGGGATTACCTTCCTGACAGAAAATGTATCTTGGAACTGCTGTGTTACAACCAAAACTGATTGGTATCCAAGGAAAGGAAGTGTTGTGTTGTACTTGCTCCATTTTAGGTGTAACCCTTTGGTTTTGAAGTTGGACATAGCTGTAACAAAATCAGTGAGCCCCAGCATCCACACTGAAATATAAATAAGCCTTTGAGACACAGGAGGCAGGATGAGCTCTGAGATTTAAATGTTATTGCTTTCATCTCTGGCACAAAAAATAATAATACAAACATGCATTAGAAAGAGATGCCACGAGCCTGAAATATCTTTATATTGTAACCTGTTTGGCCTTCCCTTTTCCTCTTAAGACTTCTTCTGTTCTGCTGAAGTATTAGTGGCACATAGTGTTGCGATTTCCTGAGGGTGGAAACAACAAACTGGAAATGCAGGATGGAGGAGGAGGAGGGAAGGACTGAGAATGGAATTGACTGCTCTTCAGGCTCTGACAGTGGCAAGTTCAAATTTTTGGTGGGGCTATCTAACCCGCTTTCACTACACACAGGCTCCCTATGATGCTTTACTGAACTCAGCTAATTGTTCCACTCAGTCATTCTCTTTCAGGTCATCTCTCTCTTATTTACAGCCTCAATCTCACTTCTCTTCTTCAAGCTGCCGTTTCTGCCTCATTGCTCTCTCAACTGTCTCCTAGACAAGAGCCAATTTTGGGCAACCTGATTCCCGAAATCAAAGTGAGAGACTGTTCTAAGCCTTGAAAACAGCATGAATTATTAATGTTGTCCTCTCAATAAATATCTATATATCATTGACAAAAGGTAAAAGAAAATTAGTGTTAAAGACCAAGTCGGATGTTTCTGAAGTTGAATAGGACCCTTATATGCTCTGTTCTTGTTGCTCAGTTCAGCTATTTTAACAATGAGACCAAGGTACTATAAGGGAAGGAGGCTGAGTCTGAATTAACATTATGGATTTGGAGACTGGAACTGAAGAGAACAAAACTGGAGAAATCATGTATTTTCTTAAAGTTTTCCCAGAATAAATTCTAGGTCTCATAGTTCCTTTTTCTGTGTTCTTACCATACCTTGAGAGACTGCTACCAAGGTAGCTCCCTCCATTGCTTGTTACTGCGCAGTGCTGTAACAGCTCCTGCAAAAATGGTTATAGGCAGACTATAGTTAGTGTTGGTCTGCAACAGAGTTGCGACTTGTGGAGTATCATCAGTGTAGCGCTGGCTTATTTTGTAGTGTTTTAGTGCCTAATAGGAACATGAGGCTCAAACTAATGGTGCAACAGACAGAATTCCCATCTAGGCCAACCGTGGTCATATTGGGATGAAAACTGTGTGGTAGGACTCTTTTCTGAGCCATTTTCTCTCTCCCTCATAGCTTCCTAGTTTTGTACATATATTTCCACATCAAACGCTCTAATTTACGTGCTGGAGCTAAAGCTTGTGTATTGTATAGCCTATTGGTGCAGTCAGCAACATTTAGGGGAATCACCTTGACTGGAGATAATTTCTTATTCCCACTTCCATTCAGGGAATATGTTATGTTACAAGCCTCTGTTAAGGCAACTTTACAAACTCAAAAACTGGTATTTGCAATAGGTGTGGGGGTATAATTGGATAGAAGGTAGCTGGTAATCAACAAGATGGAGTGAGGCTGGAAATTACCAAGTCAGTAAAGTGATCATGCTTCAGTGCTCTTCTGCCTTGCTGTTTTACAGAGAAGCATTCTTTCCTTGCTTCTTTTAACAGGAGTAGAAACAGTGATGATAAATAATTCTAATAATGAAATAGTTTTAAAAATAAAATGCATGCAAATGCATGCCAGCCAACAATTTGTGAACCAAGCTCTATGACAGCCCGAGGCTCTGAAACTGATTAAAATGGAAAAAAGTAGTTATAATTAACCCTTAAATAATGAAGCACATTCTCTGAAAACCCAAGTTGCCTCCTTTAAGCCAGAAAGGAGGTTAATAAAAAGAGCAGCACTTAAATGAAGATGTTTCAATATTATTAGTTATTTCTGTAGTCTGTTTTGAAATGTCAGTTTCTCTCATGGAACGAAAGGTAATTTCAAAATGCAGGGACATCCCATAGAAGAGGAACATTATCTTTTAAATGACTGTCAGTGCTGCCACTGTCTCCTAATGGACAGCATAAGTTTGTATACTGTGAATATGAATAGCACGCATTTTCTGCTTATGCTAAATATTCCTTACTGTAAAACCCTCATAAAGTCAAAAGCAAAATTAGAGATTAAGACAGTAAATATTACAAAAAAATGAAGATACTTTACTGCAGCTGAAGAAAATGTTAATCTTAAAGCCCTTTAGGCTTTGTAAACTTTTGTCTACGTAGAGCAGTTTAAGAAAAGTATTCTCAGTTTGTTTTTTGTGCTCCATTGTATGTTTTGAGTATTTCTGCATACATCTTGATTCATATATTTCTAGACATGCCATGTCAAGTTACATTCTTAATTTAAAATGGGAAACAGCATTAGTATAAAATATCCCTTTTCTTAGGCTTATCCATATCTTTTATAAGTCACTTATCTTACTTTTGTAAGTCACTCTCACTTTTCCCCTCACCTAACCCTTCAGGCCCTTGATTTCTTTTCCAGCATCCTGACAGTGCCTTTAAGGCCTTTTTGCAGCTTTACGCTTGGTTTGTCTATGCTGATTTGCAGATGCTTACAGACATAGTCAGCGAATGTCAAGGTTATTTGTCTGATTTGTGGCATTGCTGCCCATTGTTAACACTGTGCTTGGCCTCTTTATCATTTTTGATCCATCAGCAATCAGAACTTGGTATATAATAAAACTTTAATTTCAGGTGAAAAAGAAGCAGGATCAGCATTGCTGAGTAGATGAGGACATGATTTTAGGGACATACTCTTTTTGTCACACATTGTTTGTTTATATACTGTTTGTGGAAAAGTTTTAGTTCCCTTCTCTTTCTTAATGCCAAAATAGTATGTGTCTTTTTCCCTGTCATTTTCAAACTTGTTCTATATTACTGTGAAATTTGAATATTACTGTGAAATTTGAAGCATTTACTTAGACTTAGCTATTGTCAGTTTTACTGGAGAAGGAAATGTCAATTTTCAAAGAATTTTTACTACCTCAGGATTTTTTCACCTAAAAGTTAATAATACGGCCATCTTCAGGGGTAATTAAGTAGGTCAAATCCCCTAAACATAAAATTCTGTGCTTAGAATTTTGGAAACACAACCTTTTACACAGTTCTTGAGAAAGGTTTGCTGCTGTTCCCTAGAGCCTGTAAATTACCTATTTTTTTCCTCTCTGAAGCCTTATGTCTTCCTTTTGTACAGATAAAAGTATATTTGTTAAAGTATAAAGAAATCTATTGAATCAAGTGTAGCAGAGGGAAGCTATACCCATATGATGATTTCTACTGTGAAACAGGCCTAGAGGAGTCAGTTAACAATGAAGGAAGAAGAAACATTGTTCCAGTGGGAGGAAACAAGATGATATGGAAAAGTTCTTGGGACAGTTAAGAGAGTAGAAGGAGTAAAAATCTGGTATTGTTTTGATTTCAGCTTCTATTAGTAGAACAATTTAAAATACATAGAAGTACTTTGTTGCACGGGGATAGATATCTTTTCAAATCTGTTGCAAGTTCAAAATAGGGATTAGATAAATTCATAAAGAGATACTAAAGTGAATGGATTGGGGTATACTCTCTAGCAACCCTAGTCTTGTATTTGTGGATGCTGGAGGAATAGTAGGGGAGTGGACCACAAGGAGGTCAGGCTTGCAAGCTGTCTTCAAATACCACCTCTTCCTGGCACTGTAAAGACAGAGAAAACTTATGTTAGATGAATGTTGATCTGCTTCAGTGTTCGTTCTTGTGTTTTGAAATGTACTTTGCACTAAAGCATGACAAATTGTTATTCTCTTGACTGCACATTCAAAACCACAAGTGTTCTTCCAATAAGGAAGGCTGTCAGGAACTCTTGATTAAGAATTGACAATTTTTATATTGTGTTGGCAGCCCCATTGTTTCCATTTGCCTCCATGCTCCTGGGAATGAGATACTTGGACCAGTATTAAAGCTGGGATTTCTACAAAGTAGTGCAGGATGGAGCATCCTCTCTGCAGTGGATCAAGCTCCTGTCGGCTCTTAGGGAAAATATTCCTCAGGCCTCCTGTAGGAATTGGGGGCCATGGGCCTGATAGTTCCTGCTGCCTCTGGTTTGCTCTTATTTCACAGAACTCAAAGAAACACCTACATTCCATTCATGGAGAGGAAGAACCTGTCAGGCCCTCATCTTTTCTCCAGGAGGCTTGTGCAGTACCTGAACAATCCTAGATTTTTCTTAATCCTAAAGGCATGCAGAACCCAGACAGGTGCATAGTTCAGATGAAATCTTTAACTGCTATTTGATGTCAGGTTCTGCAGGTGGCATCTGTCAGAGGGGAATAGGGTCAATGTGCATTACTTTCTGATCCGTGGCTACATATTGTCTGCATACTAAGCTAGAATATGCTTCAGCGAAGGTCTGTCTAAAGATTTATGGATTCAAAAGATTCATATAAAGGTTCAAAAGGATTAGAAGGCAAGGGTTTTTCTTTAAAGCTTAGGCCTGGAAGAACCTGTGGCTAGCAGAGAATTAATACAGTTTATCTAGCTGCCACTGTTCTTTATCGGTTCCAGAGTGCTAGGCGATCCCCGAAGAAAAAAACCAGTCCATTCTAAGGACATTCCTCTCAGGTTTCTCATGTGCATGACCACCTCCATCAAGACTCAAGATGTATGCCATTGCGCTACTCTAAAATAAGTACTACACAATCCTAGGAGCAAATCTGCTTCCCTTCTAATAAAAACACATGCACTGATAGAAGAGGATTTTGAATAAATGCTGGTGCCCTGTGGCTCTTCAGGTATTGTCATTGACATTGCTTGAACTTTGAGAGAATCCTTTAGTTGCATAAGGAAACTGCTGCAGAGACACTAGCTACACGAAATACTTCATGTTTGCCACAGTTTAGATACAGGATGGGCATACAGTAGCCCTCTTTTGTGACAGAAATCTCACAAGTACAGGCCTGTACAAGTGCCAGCTGTCCTAGTACATATGGGAGCACTACTGCTATCTATCCTGTAGCACTGAGCATCATTTGCCTGGAGACTGTACTAAAGTGTTCCCACTTCAAGACTGAGTTCAGAAGAAGTGAGAAATTACAGCACTGGTTCTGTCTGGTGAGGAGAAGCAGGCTGTAAACAGTACCAGTTAAGCCAGGCATATTTTGTTTCACATTCAAGGTTTTGCAGCTGAAACGGTTTGTTTTTGCAACCTTGTGTAGAGGAAGCTTTGAGATGCTGGGCAAGAGCTGACTCTCTTCTGTTGAGATATACAACATAAGAGAGCAAGGGAGATTCTGACTATACATAAGGAAGATAAAAATACCCAGTAGTGGTTCAGTACTGGAACAGATGCCCAAAGAAGCTGAGGAATCTCCATCCTTGGAGGTGTTCAAAACTCATCTTGACAAGCTACTCAATGAACTCTTCTCCCTCATTGGTTGTTGAGATAAGAAACCAGGATTCTTTAAAATACTGGTGATGATTGTATTCATCTCTCTTACTGGGATCTTGAACATAATTAAATTTTGGTAATTCAGATACCACAGTGATGGTGCCAAAGTAAACAATCATGATAGCATTGGTGAATACCATAAGCAGATAACCTGGAGACTTCCATCTCCCATCTCTTGGAGCTTGGTACTAAAGTAAAGGCAATATATAACTGTTTTTTTTCTGACTGCTTGGGATCCTCATTGTTTTATAGGGTTGAATCATTAAAAGACATTTGGATCCTCAGCCACTGTCATGCTTTTCAGATGCTTTAAGATTTTCAGGACTTCCACAGAGCTGGAGATCATTCCACTAGCCAAGGAACTATAAGCCCAACAATGGTTTAGAATCCTTTATGGACGGGTTAGCATAAGAAGGATTGACAGATAGTATATGGATTGGCAAGTTCTGTGTAGCTGGAAAAGAGAGGATGAGAAGGAGTATTTAAGGAGGTCTGTTGAAGGATCCTGTGCAGGGAAGGTAAGATCAGATTCGTGACTACCTGAGGAAGTTGAACATACACAAGTCTATGGGACCTGAAAAGATGCATCCCAGAGTCCTGAGGGAATTGGCTGACATAGTTACCAAGCCACTCTCCATGATATTTGGAAAGTCATGGCAGTCAGGTGAAGTCCCTGGAGACTGGAAAAAGGAAAACATTGCACCCATTTTTAAAAAGAGTAGCAAGGAGTACCCTGGGAACTACCAACCTGTCAGCCTCACCTCTGTGCCTGGGAAGATCATGGAACAGATCCTCCTAGAAGCTCTGCTAAGGCACATAGAAGACAGGGAGGTGATTCAAGTCAGCCAGCATGGCTTTACCAAGGGCAAGTCCTGCCTGATGACTCTAGTGGCCTTCTATGCTGGAATGACTACATCAGTTGACAAGGGAAGAGTTATAGATGTCATCTATCTGGACAAGGCCTTTGACATGGTCCCCCAAAACATCTTTCTCTCTAAATTGGAAAGATATGGATTTAATGGGTGGACTGTTGGGTGGATGAGGAATTGATTGGATGGTTGCATCCAGAGCATACTAGTCAATGATTCAATGTCCAGATGGAGATTGGTGACAAGTGGTGTCCCTTAGGGGTCCGTACTGGGACAAGTACTCTTTAATATCTTCATCGATGACATAGACAGTGGGATGGAGTGCACCCTCAGCAAGTTTGCAGATGACACCAAGCTGAGTGGTGCAGTTGACACGCTTGAGGGATGGGATGCCATCCAGAGGGACCTGGACAAGATCCAGGAATGCTCCTGTGTGAACCTCATGAGGTTCCACAAGGCCAAGTGCAGGGTCCTGCACCTGGGTCAAGGCAACCCCCAGTATCAATACAGGCTTGGGGATGAAGGGATCGAGAGCAGCCCTGCTGAGAAGGACTTGGGGGTACTGGCAGATAAAAAGCTGGACAAGAGCCAGCAATGTGCGCTTGCAGCTCAGAAGGCCAACCGTATCCTGGGCTGCATCAAAAGAAGCGTGGCTAGCAGGTCGAGGGAGGTGATTCTGCCCCTCTACTTCACTCTGGTGAGACCCCACCTGGAGTCCTGCATCCAGCTCTGGAGCCCTCAGCACAGGAAAGAGACATGGACCTGTTGCAGCAGGTCCCGAGGAGGGCCACTAAAATGATCAGAGGGATGGATCACCTCTCCTGTGAGGACAGGCTGAGAGAGTTGGGGTTGTTCAGTGTGGAGAAGGGAAGGCTCTGGTGAGACCTTTTTGCAGCCTTCCAATACTTAAAGGAGGCTTATAAGAAAGATGGGAACAGACTTTTTAGCAGGGCCTATTGCGGTAGGACAAGGGGTAATGGTTTTAAACTAGAAGAGGGTAGATTCAGACTAGATGTAGGGAAGAAATTTTTCACAGTGAGGGTGGTGAAACACTGGAACAGGTTGCCTAGAGAGGTGGTAGCTGCCCCATCCCTGGAAAGAGTTTTCTTCAGTTTATTTGACCTCTGTTTATGAGTTTATTTGCCTTCAAAATGAAAGTTTAAAAATCCTGAGATTGGCTGTCCTAAAAAAATTTTTTTAGATGTTTTAATGTTATATATTGACTGGCAGTACAAATGCTGAGTATTTATGTCTCCATGTAGAATAATCATGCAGGCTTGATTCCGGCATACCCAGTCATATTCTTGGTGGCTCAGGCAGTATTCTTCAGCTCTGTTCCTGGAGAACACTGCTATGTACTTGGATAGTTCTTTCTGTAAAGAAGGATTTTCTGACCATTCCAAAGCCTGGAATTTTCTCCTTTTTACAGTTTCATCCAGTGGTGTTTTTCTTCTGTGATGTATGCCTGCTTCATAAACTAATATGTGTTACATCCACCCTCCCATTTAATCTTAATTTTTCTTCAGTTATACTTAGCTGATTTTATTTTTCCCTTTCCTCATAAATCATGAATCAAAGTTTTTGCTTCTTCTTGAGATCCCTATAGTTTCCTTATGTTTTAGTGATGCCCAGGGTGCCTTTGGTTCATCTGTGTTTCATGCTCTACATTCTCATTAGGAGCAGTGTAAGAGAGAACTATTCCATCCTGTCCAGTAATTTCTCCCCCTCTTTAGGAAAGCAAATCAGGTTGCACTCCATTGCCTTTTCTCATACTCCCCGGGCTGCTTTTTTCGATGTGATGCCAAACTTGCTTAAATCTCCCATTGCTAGGTTTTCAGATAATTGCAGTGAGGGAGCCCCTTTTAATTACAACTCTTCTTTCCCCTATTTCAGCCAAGTTATTGAGCCATTTCTCTATATTGCCTGAGACATTTTTCTTTCTCCTTAGCTACGCTTCAGTGTCTCACTGAAGACATTAAAGTGTTTTCAATGCTCTGCACAAAGAACACCTAAAGAAATAAAACATACTGGCTTTTTGCATGTAACCTACATATCACCATGATGTTTCCCTGGTCGGCTGAGGATTGAGCAGATGGAGCTAGAAATACCTTGCTTAGCAAAATTATTGTGCTGGTTTGATCTACTGAAGTGCTGGATTAGGTTACATGCTGCTCCTTGGCTGTGAGATAAACCTTTATTGTCAGGTTCTTAATGGTAGTGGAGTTTTGTTTGGTTTTGTTTGAATTTTTTCCCACTTAAGATAATAAATTTGGACTTGTGTGATTTTTCTGGCTGTCATGCAGGCTCCCTATTTGACCTTAAATATCACAATGTTTGCTTCCTTGCCTATGACATATTAAGGGAAAAATACCGTCCAGCTTCAGCAGTGTTGTACAGTAATATGCTTAAAGGGACAAATGCCTGCATCTGCAATGCAGTTAACAAATATGTCAGCAGTGCAGACTTGTATTGTTGTAAATGGCGCAAACTCTCCTGTCATGTCTACTGCCCTGCAGAGTCCTAAAAAGTCAAAGTATAATTACAAGAGACAGAATTTGGAAAGCATACAGGGCAAATGGAATGGAGACCTTCCAAGGGACATTGCCAAAGCAGCAAAGAGTCAGGACTTAAGTAAGAATACAGCCTATAATATGGGACAGATTAACATTGATCTGGGAACCCCACTCACACTGATGGCATGACTGTCTCAAAATCTGTGTGTGCTATCAGTGTACAAAGCAACTAGGACTGAAGCCTTGAGAGATGGGAGGTGTGGGTATATGGTAAACACTGGGTCTGTGCTACTCATTTTCACCTGTATATCGGAAGTAATAAATGACGGAATGGGTTTATAAAAACTGCCAGTTCTGTATTATTGTGTCCTGATTTCTGTTACCACATTCTGTTTTTTCTTAACCAGTATTTCTCTGTGAAGGCCTCTGGGCTTTGATTTGGGAAAATATTAAAACTCTTCAAGAAATCTCTGACCATTTCAAGGGAGTGGTGTGTGTTTTTTGGAAATGGTGGTAACTACAGAGAATATTCATGGATTCTAATGACATCAGTGCAAGAAGAGTGGCAGGTATGGATTGGCTCTGGATGATCTGCTTCTTTCATCTAGTCACCTCACTAGAAGGTAAGAAAAGTTTTTACATAATGCAACAACAACAAAGTTTTCTCTAGAGAAAAAAAAAGTGTGCACTCCAGTATGCTTATCCTAGTCCAGATGAGCACTGAGAGCACATGTCTTTCTGTTTGATGGTTGATCACTATCTCAAGAAATGTAAAAAGATACTAGTATTGTTTCTAGTAGGACAGGCAAACCCTCATATGAAGGACCATTAATGAACATTTCTCAGAAGTGACAGTCTCAAGGAATAAACTTTGTCATGGGAATAAGCTCCTTGTTTATGCTTTGTGTGAACTGGATTCTTGTGTTCCTGTTCTTGCATCATGTTTGTTTTGTGAAACAATCTCTCAATGTTTATGCTGTTCTACAAGTCACTGTCCAGTGGGCTGAAATCAGGCATTTTTGCCTCTGCCTTCTGAACATCTATGCCTAGGCACAGAAAGAATGCTTTGCATTAACAAGAAGAGGCAGTTTGTGTTTAGCCAGCAGAGGAGAGGAGGGAGGGAGTAGTGAAGATAGGACGGAGAAAAGGAGGGCAGGGGAAAAGAGGGGCCAAGAAAGCGGGAGAAGAATGAACAGATGATACGAGGGAGGGTGATGAGAGCAGGAAGTAAGATGAGAGCTATGGGAGAGAGTTAGAGGAGGGCAGAGGTATTGTAAACAGTCCTCTTGTTTGTGCCAAGAAATATCCTTGCAGCTATGTGTGCTCAATGAACTGCACTGCTTTGTGATGAATGTCCATCTCTTGCATATGTGAAAGCCTCTGAAAAAGGAGGAGGGAGAGAGGGAATCAAAGAGAGACAAGGAAGGAGAGACTTAGAGGGAGGGAAAGGACAGTAATGTGACTCTAAGAAAGAGAGGGTGGAGATTGGGAAGAAAAAAATACTGTTTTTTTCTTATTAATAATGAAGAGGAAAGGTTGTTAAAACATCCCTTCTCTTAATAGGAGGGGAATGGAGTGGAAGGGAGTTCAGAGAGGAAATGATTGATATAAGATTATAATAAAAACTCTTAAATCTCTGCAACTGTGTTAACTGCTGATTTAAAACTGATTTTACAAAATACTGTGTTATTCCTTAGTGTAACTGGTAGAGGAACGGAGATAGAAAAGGGAGAGAAAATGTCCATTCTCTGCATATATGAAGTAACGCAGTGATGCCTGTAGGAACTGACATTTTTGGAATTCAGTGACCACTCCTATAAGTTTTAGAAAGAATTTAGAAAACAGTGTGTGATACAACTTCACAGATCACATGGTTGAATTTCCTGGATCAAAATAGGACGGTAAAATTCTGCCTGTGGAGATGAAACAGTAAAGGTGCCTGCCCATGAGCTGAATTTCAACTCTCAATTTAGAGTCAGGTGCGTCAGCACCTTGCATTGTGACTGTACCACATGGTCCTAGGATTGCACTCCAAAGCCAATTTGCAACTCAGAGGTAAGTATTTTTGTTGTCGTCAAAAGGCAAGAAGAATTATGCATTAGGGTCTGATAACTATGTAGAAAACTGTGCTTTACTACAGAGTTATCCATAAGGAAGAAAAAAGGCCCATGGCCATTTTGTTGACCCATTATTATATATAGTACAAACTTGAACTTCGAGTTCCAGATTGAAGGTGAACAATGTAGGGAATATCCAGTGTGGTTATCCAGTGTGGTCTTTAGTTTTTGTAAGGTTTCTTAGAAGTTTTAGGTTGTGTCTAAAATCTCGTCTCTAACTGAAAACTACTGACTGAGTGGGAAAATCAGTCAAGGTAATTTTTTTTTCCAAGTGTTTCTCAGGCATTTGAGTTAGATTTAAACAGTCTCAATGTAAATCACTTCTTGTCTCAAACTAAGCTTTGTTTGAAATTTTATAACAGGGGAAAATAATATTGATAAAACTGTAATGTAAATGCTTAAGAAAAGAAGAAGCTGTAGAGAGGGGAAGAAAAGTAGACAAGGTATTCAAACCATCTTTCTATACATAACAAAGACAGCAAATACTATTTATGCAGAATGCTTTTCAGTTATAAAGAAGGCAGTAACCTTTTACAGGACCTAATGGGACTTTAAACCCCTTTATGTCTCAGAAGTAAAGAGGTAAAGAAGCAATTAAAAATGTTTTTGTTGTTATTGTTGTTGTTTTTAATGCATTAAAAAAAATCATTAGGCTGAAGTTATTTGATACAGATCTAGTATTTGGACACACTGATTTTACTAGGAATGAGCATGTCTATCCAAAATTTTCCAGTCACAGTTTTTAGACTAGAAAAAAAATGGTATGGGAAGCAGGAGGGAAAATGGTTTTGGAAACAGAAGCCATTTGCAAACTTATTATTTCAGCTTTAAAAAAGGAAACAAGATTGCAAAAAAGTTTTCATTAAGGTTCCATTTCCCAGTGTTTAGGGCTCTACAAGAGGTTTTGAGGTTTTCGTTTGAGGAGTATTATTTTTGAGCTACATACTGGGTAAAAAAATAGATTTTTTTCCTTTTTCTCAAAAATACGTAAAGAAATACACAGAAATTTTATTTCTGTATTTATATATGTATGTAATTACTGTCTACAGTTTATCATTTAACATTTTTGTAGGTTAACCTTTTGGATTTTAAAAGTTAGTGAAGCATAGAATTTAAGAATGCCTGATGTGCTCCAGTCAAAATAGCTGAGAGGAGGTGATAACCTGCTGATGAAATAACTCTTACTAAGGCAGAGTTGAATGTTCTGTGGAATACTGGTTTTGGTTTGACTGAATTATAAATATTTACAGCTGTAAATACAAGTGGAGTTCATTTTATAGAACTCGCTTAACATGTTCCAGAGGAATGATATGTTCTGCATGTGAGTGACTGCATTTATTTTACAACAAACTCTCCAGCCTGCAAAATGACTGAACAGCCTTTCTAAATAACTTCTGGAAGCTCAAGATATAGAGAGGATAATTCTTCTGCTTTGGTAGAAATTTTTTGCATTAGAAGTGTTTCCTTGGCAAAAAAGAATATGCAGGAAAAAGGTTGTAAGGTTAGGCATTCGTATTTCATTTTTTTCATTTGCCTTTCTATTAACTGGTTGTCATCTTGGGTTATTGAAAATAATGTATTGATTGCTCAAATTGGCTTGACTTCAAAGTGGAGGAAAACTATATTTTCCTCAAAGGTAATCTTCAGAGTAAAAAATATTATTGCCTTTTATTTTATTACATATAAAGAAAGGTTTAAATGGATGTTATTTTACTTCAGGGAAAAAAGAAAGTAAAATTAACTTTTTCTTCAGTTGCCTGTGATTCACATGAGTTATTAAAATCCTAGCAAAGATTTTCTGTTATGTTCTTCCCTGTTCTTTCCTGACACTTCCCTGGATGCCAAAATCTTTGCCACATGCTTGGAAAGCCCAGGGCAGAGGAATATCCTGTTGTAGACATTCAGAACGTGAATGGGACTAGGCTAGATATGCAGCTTATTTGTAAGGGGACGGGTTATCACATCAGTCAGGCTCAGCAGCTCCACTTGATTTATTTTCTCCTATAATAGATTATTCTGTAGTCCCTGAACTAGGGCATCCCCATTCCCAGGTATGTTGAAACTGTTCACAAGCTGCAGGCTAGTTCTTACTGCCTGGAGACCAGTAGGACAGTAGACGCTATTCATGCTGCAGTGAATACTGTTTATATTCAAAGCTAATTAAAGCTTCAAAGAAAAGGAGCAATGTTCTTGTAATATACAGTATCTAGGACTTTCAGTATATGCTTCAGTGAAACCTGGATAGACCCAAGCTCACTTTTTAATGTTTATGAAACAAAAAATAATCAGGAAAACATAGATAAACTTTAAAAAATCACACTGTACTGTCATCAAAAGTAGCCAGTTTGATTGCAGTGGCAGTTGGATAAGTTCTAGACTCAATAGTGGGTGTTTGCAGAGTGACTCTCTTAAGATGTGGAAGAATACATATTACATTGTATTACTAGGAAAGTTGTAGATAATAATTTGATTTGAATGCACATGCAAAGTTGAAACTAAGTATTTAATGTAATTTTTTTTTATTTCTTGATGTCTGCGTTTCCTGACATCAGCAGAGGAGTTGAGCACCATGCTAATCCTGGCGGTTTCCCTAGACATTTAACAAAAAAGTAGGGGAGGTAAAAAGAAAAATATACAGTCATATATAAAGTTTAAAAGCTGTGCTACCTTGCAAATAGCTGTGCATTTCCGTATCCTAGACCATTCGGCTGTCATTTCTCTCTTTTGCACGTGGTACATGTGCAAAACTTCTAATTGGGGTGTGAGAATTCATCCATGTGGATGACAACTTTGATGTTTTGATAGTGTCAGCATTTTGCTCTGTCATAGCAAGCAGTCAAAAATATTATATTCATGGAACTCACTAAATACATATCCCATTGGCTCCAAGTAGGTTTCTTTATTAATTGCGTATGAGTACAGAAGTAATACAGGGAACATCCATTGAAGGAATGACTTCACAATATAGATTTATCCAAGAAAAAAAGCAAACTAATTTGTCTCATATAGGTTGGTTTTGTATATATTCTTTTACATCAGGAGGCATAGTAGCTTTATTTTTCATGTTAAGTCATAACTGAACAGTAAAAAAGACATTTTTTGTTAATAAATAACACCAAACTTTGTATTGAGTAGTTATGAACAAGTGGGATTTTTTGGCTATTTTCGTTTGGTTTTTTTACTTGTTTCATCAACTCAATATTGAAAAATAAGATACTTGTTACAGTTGCATATGTCACTAGCCATTGTTATATTATTTACTTCTCCACAATAGCTGTTCAGTTTTGGAAGAAGTTTTAGTGTATTTAAGGCTTCCCAAAGGTTTGGGATTCTGTCTCCAAGTGATAGTCCACATATATAAATATATTTGTTCAGTTGTGTGATGAAAGGCTTGTCTCCTCACACTCGAAGGGAGCACAGAGAAACAGTGAAAGGCAAGGGAACCTGAACAACCTAATAGAGAAATAAGCACCCTGACCCAGCTTCTCCCAGGGCTATCACAGGAGCATGATCAGCCCATTGCGTGGGAATGGAACCCACAGAGATAGGTCAATGGAAGTGCTCTCCAGAACACCTTGCAGATTGAGAGACGTTACTGCCAACAGGGGCATGGGACTTATGGGATGTAGGGAAGATCATATGAGGCTTCTGCAAAAGTTACAGTGGGTTGTTTAGGGGAGGAATCATAGGTAAGGAAAGGGACAGATCAAGGTGGCTTTGGGGAGGATCAAATGTAAGCAAATAGATAAAATGTGTAAACAGGCTGCTGGTCAGCACGCCTGTCAGGCCTTGACCTGCAGCTGATCACCACAGTCTATCCTATTGTCTTGATGTAACCCCAGATGCCAACTAAGCATCACACAGCCACTTGCTCACTTCCCCGCCCTGGTGGGATGAGGGAGAGGATTGGGGAAAAAAAAGTAACATCTATGGCTTGAGATAAAGACACTTTAATAGGTAAAGAAAAAGCTGCATGTGCAAGCAAAGCAAAATAAGGAATTCATTCACTACTTCCCATCCACAGGCAGGTGTTCAGCCATCTCCAAGAAAGCAGGGCCCCATCATGCATAATAGTTACTTGGGAAGACAAAACATTGTAAGTCTGAATGTCCCCTGCTTCCTTCTTCTTCCCCCAGCTTTATGTACTGAGAATGATGTCATATAGTATGGAATATCCCTCTGGTCAGTTGGGGTGAGCTGTCCCAGCTGTGTCCCCTCCCAACTGCTTGTGCACCCCCAGCCTACTCACTGGTGAGTGGTGTGAGCAGCAGAAAAGGCCTTGACAACTGTAAGCACTGCTCAGCAATGATTAAAACATCCCTGTATTATCAACATTGTTTTCAGCACAAATACAAAACAGCACCATACTAGCTACTGTGAAGAAAATTAACTCTATCCCGGTCAAAACCAGCACACCTACCGTCTTATTAAATTCAATTTTTCACTAGTTACCTGGGTGAGGGGACTTTATTTTGTCTGTATGTGTGTATATGTACGTTTAAACTGTCTGTTAAACCAGAGAGCTTTGCTGCTTGGGGCATTCAGCTGCATAGCAAGGCAAACTCTGAATGTTACCTTTTACCCTAGTGCCCTTTGTCTTAGCTACCAGTGTACATATACATTTGGGTATATTCAGAATTCAACTGGACAAGGCCTTGAGCAGCTTACTGTAAGCCTGGCCTTGAGAGGGATGTTGATCAAGATGACCTTTATACCTCCCTTCCTGCTTATTTCATTCGCTAATTCATTCTTAGCACCAGCTTCTAATCCCAGAGGTAAAGGGATTCTTTCTTTGTCTTCTCAGGATCAACTTTCTTCTGAGTGGCTATAATTTGCCTAGACTTGGGTTGCATAATTCCCTCTTGCACCACTCCACTGTTAAGACAGTGAGGACAAGTGTTCTTCAATCCAGAAAGCTGGTAGGCCACCTCTGCAATCCAGAAAGCTGGTAGGCCATCTCTGCCTTCATGAAGGTTGTCCAAGAGTCAGTCATCTTTGGGTGAACTGTCATCTTCTTGCATCAGAGGAACATTTTGCCTGTAACACAAACACTAAAGTGTTTTGCTTGAAAGTATAGGCTAACTAAAATCTGAAAATCATTAACCTGCGTATTCTGAACAGTCTGATCTGTAATAGCCACTTCCAACATCTGCCCAGTTGATCTCGATGTTGTCGTTATATAGTATAGTGCAGCCCAAGAGATTGGCTTGTGGTATAAGTATAGACCGGTATTAGCATAAGTCTTTGGGATTTTTTTTCACCCTTTCTCACCTGCAAGAACAGAGGACACTGAAATGACAGTGTAGTTAATTCTGAATGTTGTTTTACAAAGAGTGTAATGAATCCATTTCACTCTGCTACAAAAGATCATGTTGTTTTGTTTTTTTTAGTTCAGGGGAGAGAAATACAGGAGAATCATCAGCTATTTTTTCTTCTTTGAACTAAAATAACAGTCTTAATAGAAATTGGAATCTCATTTTTCAAAAATGAAAGATTAAAGTAGGAGTCAAAAAAGAATGCAGTCATAACTGCATGTGTTTAAAAGCCTTCAGATTGCTCAGATACCTTGATTATTCCTCATTTTTAATCCAGACTGGTATATTGTTCTGTTGATACTCTGAGGTCACCTCAACAAGTGTCTCTAGCAGCATCATGGACTGTCCTGGGCCTGATCTGATCTGATCTTGCAAGACCCTTCATTTTGAGCAAGATAGAAAGGTATAAGGCATTTTTTTTCCAGGTTGGTAAATTCAGCTGAACAGATCATTGCTATCTGCACTGAAGAGCAGCAGAATACTGGTCTGGCCCAGCACTGAGGATGTGGAATGCTACATCAGTTCTAATAAAGTGGCAGAGTGAAGGCTTATAGCTGTACGCTGGTATGTAGTCATTCATACTCTTAAATTATTAGCACAGTCATGGGTTTGGCCCATGCCAACTAACCTTCTCCTAAACAGTGCCTAGGCATAGATCAGAGGTTAGGATGGACCAAGGACCATTCCTTGGTTTGGATGCAACCATGCAGTTCTGTGGGGTTGGAGATTTTAGCCATGTGAACCGTACTATGCCTGTTGTCCTCAGAATTAGACAGCAGTCTAACAGCTTGTTAGATTTATGAGTGTACATGCAGCTAATGTGACTGGGGATCTGATTCAAGGCACACAGCCAGTAAGAGAGGGAGAAAAAGAAGAAAAATGGTGAGGGAGTTTTGACCGTAGGTCACCCAATGAGATTCATGTACACAACATTCTTGTGTACCTTTCTTATTTTTCCTGACTTAAAATATCCACTGTGAGAGGGACAGTTCTGTATCTGTTTACCTGTGAAATATTCATGTGCTTGATAAAGATTACCTTGCTCACTGGAGAGAAGCCACGTGGAGAATATGCTTCTTGCTAGTCATGGTAGGGCATAGGCTGCTGAGCAAATCTTCTCTATTTTTTCTCTTCTCCTTTCTTTTCTCACTTTTTATCTGGCTTTCCATGCCCTGATTAAGTTTTCTCTATTTTCTCCTAGAGTTTCCATGGAGAAGTTGCATTAAGCTTTGGTAAATGGGAGACTAGACCTGATTAGAAAGAATGTTCTTTGTTAAAAAATGAGCTCGTGTATTATTCCAGCATATCAAAGCAATGTTTGGGAACTCAATGGCAAAGTACTGACATGACAGAGTGCAACTCACGTGCCAGACTGTGCAGTTTAGACAGTAATGTGCATGGGGGTCCCTCTGCTGCCAGGACAGCCTAGGGGAATACTATGCCTCAGGGAGGCATAGGCCTTTCACAGAAGTTTTGGTGCTCAGAGGAGCCATCTGAGCTGAGCTGTCCTTCAGTACCGAGTTGCTCAGCATTTTCTGAGATCTGTTAGCTAATTCTACTGGTTGTGCTTTAGCTGTAACGAATAGCTCTTCCATTTCTGACAATACCAGATATTTTGCACTGCTTTTGAAGTATGGAACTGCATTGGCTCCTCAGGAAGGCCTAAGAAATACATGCTCTCCTGTAGGAAAATAGGGAGCATCAGTTCAGGGACACTGATGAAGCCTGAGTTCTGGATAAACTTGCTTACCTGATCATGACTAATTTTTACTTCTTGCTGATTAATGTGGAGTGAATGCCCAGGGGCACTGATAGGGATAGTGAAGTCAGCAATCCATGATTTGGAAATAGAAACTACTGAGGATGTCTCCTGTGTAAAACATGGGCCAATCATATCATTAAACCTTTGCAAGGGAAGTAATGAATCTTGTTTGTAAATAAGCTGGATGTTGCTGGGTTTTTTGGGGGTTTTTTTTCTGTTTGCTCTTTTTTTTTCTTTAAACAAAGTTTTGGGCCCCTCACTACGAGAAGGACATTGAGTTGCTGGAGCATGTCCAGAGAAGGGCAATGAAGCTGGTGAGGGGTCTGGAGAACAAGTCTTATAAGCAGTGGCTGAGGGAACTGGGGTTGTTCAGTCTGGAGAAAAGGAGGCTGAGGGGAGACCTTATCGCTCTCTACAACTACAGGTTGTAGTGAGGTGTGGGTTGGTCTCTTCTCCCAAGTAACTAGCTATAGAATGAGCAGAAATGGCCTCAAATTGTGCCAGGGCAGGTTTAGACTAGATATTAGGAAACATTTCTTTACTGGGAGAGTGGTCAAACATTGGAACAGGCTGCCCAGGGTGGTGGTAGATTCACCATCACTAGAGGTATTCAAAACATATGTGGCCATGGCACTTCAGGACATGGTTTAGTGGGCATGGTGGTGTTGGGTTGACAGTTGGACTTGATGATCTTAAAGGTCTTTTCCAACCTTAATGATTCTGTGATTCTGTGAAGATAGAAAAATGAAAATTAAAATAAGCAGACAAAAGAGATTGACTTTCCAGAATTTAAGAAAAGGTGGTCTATTTGTACAGTATATATTAACACATGAAAATACCTATTTGGTGGAGTCTTTTTCGTCCCCAATGTGCTCACTACAAATGTACACGAAAAGTGCACATGCTTGCATACCACTAACTTCCAGGGTGGTCTCAGACCTTGATGTTAGCTTCCTGAGAATACTATGTGTATAGCTTGCACTGTCACAATCTCTTCTGTATTTCTTTGTACATGAACAGAGAATAACATCTCCAAGAGTAGTCAAGTCTAGTACTTGTCTCCAGTGGTAGATTCAGTAACAATGGAAATGCAGACTTGTTGTGGGAATAAGCTAGGCCTGTGAAGTTTTGCATGTACCCTACTCCTGAGCAGTATAATGCAAAAGACTATTTAATACTGATTTTCTGATAAAACTGGGACTTGTACAGAGTCCAGCTCCAGAACAAAGTGAATGCATTACAGGATCAGCTGGGTCATCATCCTAAACTCCCACAGAAATTTGGTTCCAGAGCTGGAAAAAAAGTGTCTCAGCCTGGTGTCCGCATTTACACCTGCAAATAAAATGGGCAGTCATGGTCCTGAGGATACTAACATGCATTCATATGACTCATCTCTCTGTCCCACCCTTTCCTTTCCAAAAAGAGGGTGGCCTCATCCGTACTGCTCATTATCATAACTCTGCTCCATGCTGTCAGTGTGCTTACACTTTGCCTGGGAAAGTCTTCATCTGGCCAGAATATTGCCAAGTGACTTACTAACCATGAGTTAGCATGGTTATGTGCCTAGTACCTCTGCCCTTCTCTTGGCCCTGCTTAATTTACTATTATGGATGTAGCCTTCTCATATTTAATCTCAGAACATGAATGTATATTCAGGGTGTGTGGAAGCCCTCTACAAGACATGTTTTGGGGTGGTTTTCTTTTAGAAGCAATCTTGTGAGGGACAGATGAGATTTTAGCCTGACTTGGAAAACATAAAATACTTTTTTTTATTATTTTTTTTTTAAATATAAACAGAAATACTTCTGGATACAACTGGAGAGACCTCAGAGATTGGCTGGACCACTCACCCTTCTGATGGGGTAAGCATTTCCCTTGTCCTCTTCTTGACCACACTGCTGCTGGAAAGACATGTGTGCAGCTGATGAAGAAAGGGAAACTGGAACCAATGAGACTTGTTTTATGGATTTTGTACATATGAACAATTTGAACACAGTACGTTGTACAAAGTCAGATTGTTAAGAGAGGAGGATACTGTGTGGCATAGTGTTGCCACCTCCTTACCCTCTTCCACCCTCCTTCAGAAATACCCATGAAGTCTCCAGCCATCCCTCCACACAGATAGATTAGACTAGACTAGACTAGAATAGTTTTGTTCTGTTGGAAGGGACCTACAATGATGGTCTAGTCCAAGTGTCTAATCACTTTGGGGCTGACCAAAGTTAAAGCGTGTTATTATTGCATTGTCCAAATGCCCCTTCAACACTGACAGGCAGGGGGCATCAACCACCTCTCTAGGAAGCCTGTTCAAGTGTTTGACGACCCTCTCAGTAAAGGGATGCTTCCTAATGTCAATTCTGAGCCTCCCCTGATACAGCTTTGAACCATTCCCTCGCATCCTAACACTGCGTGCCAGGGAGAAGAGGTCAGCACCTCCCTCTCCACTTCCCCTCCTCAAAAAGCTGCAGAGAGCAATGAGGTTGCCCCTCGGCCTCCTTTTCTCCAAACCAGCCAGATCCAGTGTCCTTGGCTGCTCCTCATAGGACATGTCTTCCAGCCGTTTCACCAGCTTTGTAGGCCTCCTCTGGATGCATTTGAGTACCTTAACAGCCTTTTTAAAGGGTGGGGCCCAGAACTGCACACAGCACTCAAGGTGAGGCCACACCAATGTTAAATACAGCTGGAAAATCACCTCTTTTGACCAGTTGGTTATGCTGTGCTTGATGCACCCCAGAATGTGATTGGCTGCCAGGGCACACTGCTGACTCATACCAAGGCTGCTGTCAACCAGCACCCCCACATCCCTTTCTGCAGGGCTGTTCTCCAGCCACTCCTCACCCAGTTTATACTTGTCTGACATTCCTCCATCCCAGGTGCAGAATCTAGCATTTGTTGGTGTTAAATTTCAGGCATTGATGATTGCACAATGTTCCAATATATCTAGACCCCTCTGCAAGACCTCTTGTTCCTCAGGAGAGTCAACAGCACCTCCCAGCTTGGGATCATCAGCAAGCCTGCTAATGGTGCATTCAACTCCTGCATCCAGACCATTGATAAAAATATTGAACAGAAGTGGCCCTAGAATTGAGCCCCGAGGAACACTGCTGGTGACGAGTCCCCAGCCAGATGTAGCCCCATTCACTACAACACTGAGCCCTGCCATTCAACCAGTTCTTTACACATTGCACTGCGTACCTGCTTATCCCACAGCTGGGCAACTTGTTCAGAAAGATGCTGTGAGGGACAATATCAAAAACCTTACTAAAATCCAGAAAAATTACATCCACCACCTTCCCTTCATCCTGTAGGCAGGCAAACCTGTCATAGAAGGATATCAAATTAGCTAGACAGCTAGACTTTCCCTTTGTGAACCCATGTTGCCTGTGCCTGATTATTGCATTGCTCTTTAAATGCCTTTCAGTAGTACCCAGTGTGATCTTTGCCATAATTTTTCCAGGTACTGAGGTTAGGCTAAGGGTCTGTAGTTTCCTGGGTCTTCCCTCACAACACCCTTCTTGTAAATTGGAGTAACACTGTCTAGCTTCTAGTGAGTAGGGATCTCCACATGCTTCCAAGACCTTTGGTAGATGATCGAGGGGTCCTGCTGTAACATCTGCTAGCTACTTCAGTACTCTGGGGTGAATCCCATCAGACCCCATGGACTTACGAACATTCAGTTGATACAATTCAGCGCCCACAAATGGAAAGTCATTGTTCCTGCATTTGTGGTCCTCTGACTCAGAGGACTGGGCAGCCCAAGGTCTGTTAGTATTATTAAAGACTGAGGCAAAAAAGCATTGAATGCCTCTGCTTTTCCTTCATCTCTATTAGTTAGATGACTATCTTCAACAACTATCTGTCCAAAGTTTTCTTTAGACCTCCTCTTGCTATTGATGTACTAGCCGGTCTTGTTCAGTATCTTTACTGATGACCTGAATGAGGGGATCGAATGCTCTGTCAGTAAGTTTGCAGATGACACCAAGTTGGGTAGGAGTGTTGATCTGCTGGAGGGTAGGAGATCTCTGCAGAGGGATCTGGACAGACTGGGTTGATGGGCTGAGGTCAGCTGTATGAGGTTTAGTAAGGCCAAGTGCCAGGTCATGCCCTTTGGTCACAACAACCCCATGCAATGCTACAGGCTTGGGGAGGAGTGGCTGGAGAGCTGCCCGGTGGAAAAGGACCTGGTGGTGCTGGTTGACAGCTGGCTGAACATGAGCCGGCAGTGTGCCCAGATGGCGAAGAAGGCCAACAGCGTCCTGGTCTGTATCAGAAATAGTGTGTCCAGCAGGAGTAGGGAAGTGATTGTACCCCTATGCTCGGCACTAGTGAGGCCGCACCTCGAATACTGTGTTCACTTTTGGGTCCCTCACTACAAGAAGGACCTTGAGGTGCTGGAGTGCATCCAGAGAAAGGCAATGAAGCTGGTGAGGGGTCTGGAGAAGAAGTCTTACAAGGAGTGGCTGAGGGAACTGGGGTTGTTCAGTCTGGAGAAGAGGAGGCTGAGGGGAGACCGTATCGCTCTCTACAACTACCTGAAAGAGGCTTGTGGTGAGGCGGGTGTTGGTCTCTTCTCCCAAGTAACTAGTGATAGAATGAGAGCAAAAGGCCTCAAATTGCACCAGGGGAAGTTTAGACTGGATATTAGGAAAAAATTTCTTTACTGAGAGAGTGGTCAAGCGTTAGAACAAGCTGCCCAGGGAGGTGGTAGAGTCACCATCACTGGAAGTATTCAAAAAATGCGTGGATATGGTTTAGGGGGCATGGTCACGTTGGGTTAACAGTCAGACTTGATGATCTTGAAGGTCCTTTCCAACCTTAGCGATTCTGTGATTCTGTGATTCTGTGATTCTGTGATTCTGTGATTATGTATGTGCTTCATCTATCATACCCAGGGCCTTGTACCTATTCTGTAAAAGCCAGTTGGGAGGGTAAGGAGGGGTTTCTCTTACAGCTCCATGCAGTAAGCTGCTTCTACCCCTCCCTTGTGCCTTCCTCCTGGCACAAAACAAATCCTGGACCTGCCCCTGGAGTGGCCATGCCGGGTTGACTTGTGTGCATCAGAAGTGGGAAAGCACAGCTCCAACTGTGGTAAAGTTGGGTAGAAGGGACTTCTGCTTTAATGTTTTCTCCAAAGAACAGTGTCTTGTTTCTCTGTCTCATTTGTTTGTATTGTGTGTCTTATCTGTGAAGATAGGGGAAAATAGGAAGGAAAATACGACAATTTCTCTGGGGAAACAGGAGGGAAATAAGTGTGACTCTGATTTTAAGATTCTTGATGCCATGCAACAGGTTTGCATGAATTATGTTTTCTGTCACAACAGTTCTTATTTGCAGGCTTTAACAGCTCTTCTCTACAGGGTCATACTTTGTCCTGTCTAGAGCACTGTGCTGCACATGCAGGTTCAAGTCTTGTCATAGATACGGCAAGGAGAAGGGAGGGGATGAAGAAAGCCTGTCCTGTATTTTTAGTGCAGTTGAACACCAAATCTACATTTTTTTTACTATTTCTTCTTCCTTTTCTCTCCCATACATCCATTATAGTGGGATGAGGTAAGTGTCCTGGATGACAAGAAGCGCCTGATCCGAACCTTTGAAGTCTGTAACGTGGCTGAACCAGGTCAGAATAACTGGTTGCGTACTAACTTCATAGAGCGACGCGGAGCCCATCGAGTCCATGTCCGTCTCCGTTTCTCAGTGAGAGACTGTGCCAGCATGCGCACTGTGGCCTCTTCTTGCAAAGAGACTTTCACACTCTATTACCACCAGTCGGAGGCTGACATAGCCTCTCAGGAACTGCCAGAGTGGCATGAGGGCCCCTGGACTAAAGTGGATACTATTGCAGCTGATGAAAGCTTTTCCCAGGTGGACAGCACTGGGAAGGTGGTAAAGATGAATGTTAAAGTACGTAGCTTTGGGCCACTCACAAAGCATGGCTTCTACTTGGCCTTCCAGGACTCAGGAGCCTGCATGTCCCTGGTGGCAGTCCAAGTCTTTTTCTACAAGTGCCCAGCTGTGGTGAAAGGATTTGCCTCCTTCCCTGAAACTTTTGCTGGAGGGGAGAGGACCTCACTGGTGGAGTCACCAGGGACATGTGTACCAAATGCTGAAGAGACAGGCATGACTGGATCTTCAGGTGTTCGGTTGCACTGCAATGGAGAAGGGGAGTGGATGGTGGCCATTGGACGATGCACCTGCCAGGCTGGTTACCAGCCTGTTGATGATGAACAAGCCTGCCAAGGTGAGAGATCCTTTTTCCCCACCCCCTAGGCAGCCACTTCTTTGTTGGTTCTCTGTATTAGCAGTATTTGGCATTTGCCAGAAGTTCACAGAGCTAGAAGATTAAATAATTTCTCACAGAGAACACTTACTAGCAGCCTCTTCTTTCACTTTTAGTGCCTCAGACTGGAGTTGGAGAGACCAATTCTTGGTGCTAAGAACATGGTTGGAAACTCCATTCAGGCCTTAGTTCAGGCTGCCACCAGAGACAGCCTGTTAGACTACATGTACAGAATAAGCAGGAGTTGGTAATGAGCTAGCTCTAACATAGTTCCACTTCTTTACCAAGAGGCAACGGTGTTAGAGGAGAGATGCTGCATGGAGCAAAGCTGAGCCCAGAGCTAATACACTCTACCATCCTAACTAGTTTGGGCCCTTTTGCTAGTGCTGGTGGAACTAGTGATAAAAAAAAGAAAGGGGAAATGGCAGCAGCCTGGTCATGGGACAGGGAACAATCAGCAGGGATCTATGAGTCTGGCTCAGTAATAAAAAACAGTCATAATGGTATTATCATTACCTCTAATGTGCTCTCTGCCCTAGGGCCCATGGTATTTTCTGTGAAATGCTTGTAGGAGGAAATAGAATAAATTACCTATCACCCAGTAATAGTATTGGACCAACATCTGACCAAGCCTGAACACCCAGTCTAACATCATGACTGTCTTCCTATCTCAAGCTTAAGACAGTCGACTAAACCAAACTGCATATGTTGGTTATATAATTTTGTGTATAATGTTCTTCTGGTGCTTCCTTGGTTTTAATATGAATTTACTCAAGATGTCTCAGCAATGTAAAATGTTTCTGCACCACACTTAGTACTCTAAACATCCAAAGTCAACCAAATTATGAACCTTAATGTTAGAAGGTATTTTTTCTCCTCATGTTTCTCATAAACTCCTCTGGCTTGATCACTTTTCCTAATCTCTTCTCCTGCTAACAATATGTTGCTGTCCTGTCTGAGTGGAGCCACATTCAGCTAGCTTAGTCCCCTTGTTTGGTGATTCTTTGCATGGAGTTCTTTCCAGGACTTCTCTACTGTATGTTCTCCATTCTTCCTAAGAACAGAAGTACACTGTGATACAAAGTTGCTACAGTGTTCTATATGAAATACAGAACAAAAGCAATAGCCCAAGGGCAGATTTCTACTAATGATCCTGCAGAGAGCTCTTCTTCATAAGACTGAAGAATGAACTAAGTATAGGGAGGAGAAGCAAGTTTCCTTCTTATGCTTTAGTAGAAGAGTGTGTGGGCATGGTCTTCCCCCTCACCATATGGAAGTCTGTGGGGTCCTTCCTGGACCAGCTGTTACCTCTTTATTTAGAACAAAGAACCAGTCTGAGGATATAGATAAGGAGATAAAAAAGCCCTTTTTTTTCCTGCCTGCTACTGTGAGTTAAGATACTTTCTTTCATTAGTTTCATAAGACTCCCTGCTGTTTCTTACTATATGGCAAATTTCTCCAGCTAAATAGAAGAGTGAAACAATATCCTTTAGTAAGCCTTCTAGGTGATGAGGGATGTGATGTGTGTGGGCTTCACTTTTGACTTTATCCAAGCAGACTTTTTCTCACGCTGAACAGTCAGAAAGGATAGTGGAAGTTTACAGAGGAAAAATGAAGGTTGGGACCTTAGCTCCTTTTCTTTCTGTAGATGTATACACAGAGGATGCCTTTCTTTGCAAGGTTTCCTGCAACTCTTAAGTGTTTTTCCACATAGAAGGCCAGAAATTGGAAGTTCTGGGTGACTAGGCCATCCTAGACTACTGGTTCCCAAAATTCTGGACTGACTGTCTGTTCTCCCACGTCTTCTGTCAGATCAACAGATTCACTACTAAAAACAGTTGTTCCCGGATTCCATCCCCACAAACCATTTTACCATATAATGTGTTTCTTGGGATTCACTGTCCACTGCTTATCACTGCCTTTTAGCTAAAAGTCACATGGGATTTAAGTTACCAGGTGCTTTTGAAAATAATACTTAGAATTCATGAATGAGACTCTTTAAAAAATATTTAAAAAATGAAGACAAAAAAGAGGAGAGAAATGACTACTTGATAAAGTGCTAAGCTGACTTCCAAATGAAGAAGGTGAGGTCTCAGCTTGAAAAATCACTGAAATAGAACTATTAATTTAAGAGTACAGAGATTATCTATTTTTTCTTTTCAAGTCCAAATACAAACTAATTCCAAGTCAGTTCTGCCAATCAGGTTCCATGTCTGTTTTTCTACTCAGTCCATAGCAGTATCCAATGTGATGTTTGTTCCACATCACTGAAAATGTGCCATTACTGTATCAGTATTACCCCTACATCTACAATTACCCTTCAGCTACTGACCTGCTGTTTCTGTACCTCAGAATACTGACTTTTCTCCCTTTATCCAGCTTTGGTGTCTTAGGGAGAGAAGATCATGGGACTACAGGAGAAAAACATAGATGGAACCATACTTAGAAAGGAATAGAGTGGAGGGAGTTATTTCAATTATGAAATTGGGGGCAGGTCTTTACATCCTTGTTGAAGTCCCCTTGTTGGACTTGAGCTGCTGATCCCCTTGTTGGGTATCATAGTGTATTGGATTTATGTGTCAAGAGTGGTATGTGTGTAGTGGTGGGGCTCATGGGGTGGCCCCTGTGGCAAGAGGGCAGGGGCTGTCCCATGCCAGACACAGCTTTTTCCAGTGGACCCACCACAGGACAGACCTGAGCCCATTAGCCATGTGTGTGGCACCTCTGCACAAAAATTTAAGAAGGGGCAGAATACACTAGCCAGAGAGAGGAGGCGGGAACAAAAAGAGTGAGTAACAGCAGGGGGAACACCAAGGTCAGAGAATGAGGAGTGGAGGTACTCCAGGCGCTGGAGCAGATATTCTCTGCAGCTTGTGGAAGAGCCCATGCTGGAGCAGATGGATATTTTCTGAAGGAACTGTGGCTTGTGGAGAGCCCGCACTGGGGCAGGGGAAAAGTGTGAGAGGGAAGGAGTGACACAGAGAAACTGCACACCCCATATCCTATCCTGTGATACTTGGGTGGAGTAGAAGTGTTTGGAGTGAAAAGAGTTAAGTTGAGCTTGAGAGAGGGAGGAGGGAAGGTGTTGTTTTAATGTTTGGTTTTGTCTTCTTGTTACCCAAATCTATTTTAATCAGCAATAAATTACATTAAATTTCCCCAAGCAAAGCCTGTTTTGCCTGTGATAGAAACTGGCAAACAATCTCTTTATCTCTACCCTCAAGATTTCTCATCCTGCTTTCTCCCTATGTATTGCTGAGGAGGGGGAGTGAGAGAGTGGCTGGGAGAGTTTTCCAAAGTTAACCCACGACACGTTGTCTTCTCCTCTCTTCTTTCCCTCGATGTTTCTGAGAGTACTGAGGAAGCAAAAGTCTGCCTGTCTTCTGTAGTACTGTAATTGGCTCTTCTTCTATAGGATGCAAGGGTGTATGAAGAAGTCAGATGGAGAAAAGGATTCCATAAAATTTTGCATATCCTGTCACCATATGTAGTCCCTTCTAACTGCAGAAGGACTCACATCTGTATTACTAATAACTGCAGGAACTAGTAACCGTGCACACAGTTGTTTGGGGGCTCATTTGGGAAGAATATTGCATGATTATTTTTGTGTTATTAAAAAGCTGCCCTTCCTCACCAGCAAGGATAAATTTTTCAGTGTGTGAGGCTAAGAAAGTGTTAAGATTTATGTTAAAGCGTGAGCTTCAGTAGTCTGCTAAAAATATGTATATTAGCAAAGAAAACAAACGCACAATAAGCTCTTCTCAAATTTTAAGCACTTCAAAGATGCTTCCTTTAAAACCATAAAATAATTTACATTGCAGGGATCTGTGCAAGCCATCTGCTCCAACCCCATGCTCAAAGCAGTATCAAATTTTGTTAGGTCACTCAAGGCCTATTCTAGTCTAGTTTTCATTATTCCTGAAGGTGAAGATTCCACAATATCCCTGGGCACAATGTCCCATGTTCCAGTGTTTGATGACACCCATGGTGAAATTTCTTTTCCTATATAGAAGGAGATTGTAATAAGATGAAATAAGAGATTATTACAACTTGTGTCTGTTGTTTCATGTTCTACCACCTTGTGCTTATACTTGTTTATATCGTCCCATTAGGTGGCTGATGCCAACCGTAAGTTGTTCCCCACACCTTCTCTTCCATAAAATGAACAAATGCCTCTCCTGAGTAAAAGCTTTAACTTCGAGGTAAACTCACAGTTGATAATGTTTGGTGCCTTGTGCTAGATTACCTTTTTTTTTTTTTTCCCCTTACATATTGCTCTTTTAATCAGCTTCTCCAGCTTTATTCTGCTACATACATTTTGGTGCTTTTCAAGTAGTTTGTTGCATTTCCTATATGCAGTGGTTACTCTCTACTCATATTCCCTCCTTCCCCTGCCCAAATCTTTCCTCTCTTGTTTTGTATTTTTTCTTCACACGGCCCATTCCTTGGCAGTCCTTCCAATATATAACTAGCTAGTAATTGCTTCAGCTCCACCTCATTTACCTAAAAATCCCTTACTCAACTAATCTCCTGTCAACAGTTCAGCAAGAAAGAGTTCTTAGTCACTTCATTTATTTTATCTCAACTGATTTGATGCTCTTCTTTTCCATTTAAAAAACCCAAAAGCCAACTCTTCTCTCCTTATGTTTCTTTCATTTTCCACTATCTCTTTCCCACCAAAATAATTGTAGAAACTATGAAATTCTAGAGCAACCTATTGCTTCACCATACCTTGCTTCTAACTCTGGCTGATCTCACCTTATTCAGAACAAGATGTAAGATACACAGTAACAGTCACTGTGGAATAGCCTGCCCCAGTGGGAAATTAGCTCCTATCAACGTAAGATAGTCACAGGCTTATTTCTGGGAGGAAAAATAGGAGTGTTTTAGATAAAAGTTACTTAGATTTTTCTTTTCTAGTGTGTGTTCTGCATGCTAATTATGCCATCTTTCTTGCATTATAAGAGATTAATGTTTAAATCATATTTCTACAATATTATCAATTATTAAATCCTTTCTATCATCCTGCCCTGTGTAATTGCCAAACTCCATCACTCTTTCCAGCTGATTTAGTTCCAGGCTTATTCTAGCAGTGCCTCCCATTATTTAGTTAAGGCAAGTGGCATGACCCATACTAGTCCTCTTTTAAACTCCATGTTGATTCTGCTTTGCCTAGTGTAATTCTCATTTGAGGCCCTCTGTGGGTCTGCACATCCAGGTTTCCCTAGGCCTCAAATTCAGCTACATCCATTCATCTCTCCCAGTTTGACTCCAATGCCAGCTTTGACACTCTGTTCATTTTCAATACTCTCACATCCAATATTCATTCTTGCTGCCCCACAGCACACCTGGGAGCAGAACTTCAATGTAAGAAATAGATCACTTGTCTCAGTAAAGAAGAGAACAATTTTATGCTCTTCTAAATGTCTTCCTATGTCCCAGCTCAGTTCCACATCATACCTGGGTACAAAAAGTCAGTGTTAGAAATCTCTCAGAAACTGCTCTTCTGTCCTCCCAAGTGGAACTCGTCTCCAGTGAGCAGTCAGGCAGATACAGGCTATGCAGGGGTGAGTGTTTTAGAGTGGAGCTGAGGAAAACTGGGTCAGTGTCTCTGAGATGAGCTGTGCCCAGCTGAACTGTTGTGGCATTCTAACATTGTGCCAAGATATGAAAAATGACAGAGACAAGCTGAGGAAAAAGCACTTGCACACTCCAAACTCTGCCTTCTCCTTTCACAGTAACCTTGACTTGATGGGAAGTGGCAGCTTGCTCTGCCCCCTGAGGTGCTAGCTCTGCGAGCCTCTGTCCTTGCATTGGATATTGTGAATCAATGAGAGCTAAATCTGTGTTTTCTTGGAAAGTACTGATGCCTGGGGGGTGATCAAGTTGTATATCCCCAGTGACAAGGCCTGTCTCTTAAATGTTGTTGGTGTTTTTTGTGAAATTGTTCTGCAGGCACACAGTGGAGGTGTTTTGGGAGAAGGTGTTCTTACTCAGATTTTCTCTGGGATGGTCCTGAAATGACAGTGCTCACTAAAGCAAAACATGCTAGTCCTAGTGATGGTGGGCTTATTTCAGCTTGGGTATTTTATGACTGTCTCCAGTGAGCATATTAGTCATCTGCAGAGACTGTAGGACCACAGCAAGTGGATGTGATGCCATGATCTGCCTTAAGAAGGGAATGTAAGGTACATGAACACTGAAAAATATCATGGTGTGAAAAAAGGGATCCTTCAGAAACAAATGAGAGATGGATTCTCTCTGTGTGTGGAACGACAGCCCTAGGCTCACTGTAAGTGCTGGAATAAAAGGAAGTGGCTTTTGCCTATTTAGATTACCAGGGGATTTTTTCTCTTTCCTCCTGACCTGACCTTTGATATACTATTTATAGAGTGACTGGACTGAGGCAATGCCAGGAAAAGCTCCATGTCATGGGAACAATTATTGTTGTCATCTGTGGGCTAAAGTCCTGAGTGCATTGAGCTAGCATATCTTAGGCAATTTTGGAAAGGAATAAAGGTGCTCATTATTGTAAGCAGCTCTGTGACTGGATGAAAGGCAAGAGTTGGGGTTTAGGTGGAAGCACAAGGTGTGTAATAGCTGCAGGCCCTGCCTGTGGAGGCCTTTCTTTAGCTACATGGAGGCCAGTTAGTGTCTACTGTAATCAGTCCAGCCTTATTGGCCAAAATTGCAAATGTAAAATATAAGAAACTATGAATTTTAGGTCATTGTTTTTTTGGAGTTTTTTTCAATTATCTTTTCATTAGGAAGGTGGGGGAAATGTGAATCATGTTTAAATCAGCTTTGCTTGCGGTATGCTGTAAGATTTCATCGTGCTGTTTTTCTTCTGGAAGTAGAAATACCCAGGGGCAGAATGAGAGTTTCAAAACATGATTCTTTCTCTGTATCTACATCACTACTGGAAATACCAGTGTGAGATAAAAGGCTTATGCAGTAATCAATTTTTATCACTAAGCAACAGGAAAATAATTATTGTGGAGAGTTCTTTCCTCCTAAGTTGCTGTGGATTCCACTCCATAGTTCTTCAGATGGCATTTCTGTCATACGAATTCAATTGGGCAGGTGAGCCTCTTAATTATGGTTTTTCTTTAAACTTTTCTTTGTCTCCTTTAAACCCTTTTCTAAGGTTCCTCCCTCAGAGGGAAACTGCCCTTCCTATTTTCATATCACTTCTGAACATCTGAAATGAGAGGTACCCCAGTGTCAAGAACTTTCACAGAATCACAGAATGACAGAATCATTAAAGGTTGGAAAAGATCACCAAGTCCAATCATCAACCCAACACCACCATGCCCACTAAACCATGTCCTGAAGTGCCACGTCCACACGTTTTTTGAATACTTCCAGTGATGGGGACTCTACCACCTCCCTGGGCAGCCTTGGTTCCAATGCTTGACCACTCTTTCAGTAAAGAAATTTTTTCCTAATATCCAGTCTAAACTTCCCCTGGCACAATTTGAGGCCTTTTGCTCTCGTTCTATCACTAGTTACTTAGGAGAAGAGACCAACATCTGCCTCACCACAAGCTGGCTGTCAACCAGCACCACCAGGTCCTTTTCCACCGGGCAGCTCTCCAGCCACTCCTCCCCAAGCCTGTAGCGTTGCATGGGGTTGTTGTGACCAAAGGGCACGACCTGGCACTTGGCCTTACTAAACCTCATACAATTGACCTCAGCCCATCAACACAGCCTGTCCAGATCCCTCTGCAGAGACTTCCTACCCTCCAGCAGATCAACACTCCTACCCAACTTGGTGTCATCTGCAAACTTACTGACGGATCACTCAATCCCCTCATCCAGATCATTGATAAAGATATTGAACAAGACCGGCCCCAAAACTGAGCCCTGGGGAACAGTGCTTGTGACCAGCCACCAACTGGATTTGACTCCATTCACCACAAGTCTCCGGGCTCAGCCGTCCAGCCAGTTTTTTCACAGTGAAGAATACACCTGACTAAGCCACAAGCCGACAGTTTCTCTAGGAGAATGCTGTGGGAGACGGTGTCAAAGGCTTTACTAAAGTCCAGGTAGACAACATCCACAGCCTTTCCCTCATTCACTAGGAGGGTCACCTGGTCATAGAAGGAGATCAGGTTGGTCAAGCAGGTCCTACCTTTCATGAACTGGCTGGCTGGGCCTAATCCCTTGGTTGTCCTGCACATGCCCTGTCAGCACACTCAGGATGAACCTCTCCATAGTCTTCCCCAGTATCGAGGTCAGGCTGACAGGCCTGTAGTTACCCAGATCCTCCTTCGGCCCATCTTGTAGACGGGCATCACATTGGCAACTCTCCAGTTGACTGGGATCTCCCCTGTTAACCAGGACTGTTGACAAATGATGGAGAGTGGTGTGGCAAGCTCCTCTGAAAGCTCTCTCAGTACTCTTGGGTGGATCCCATCAGGCACCATAGACTTGTGGGTGTACGGATGGCATAGCAGGGCCATTTAGTGTTCCCTGTACACCCACAAACATATGTTTTGAAAGATCTGGCAGTGGGGCAGCCACACATACAAACATATATGCAGAAATCTTAATTTGCATATATTTGAGGGAAATCACAGAATGGCTGTGATTGGAATAGACCTCAGGAGGACATCTTCTCCAACCCTTCCCTGTTCAAGCAGGGTCATCTCAAGCAGGTTGCCCAGGATTACGTCCAGACCGCTTTCAAATATCTCCAAGGTTGTAGAGTCTAAAACCCCTCTGGGTAACCTTCTCCAGTGCTTCGTAGTAAAAAGTGTCTCCTTCCGCTCAAAGGGAACCTCCTGTGTTTCAGTTTGTGCACAGTGCCTCTGGGTACTGCCACTGGGGCACCACTGAAAAGAGCCTGTCCCTGTCCTCTTTGCATCCTCCCTTCAAGTATTTGTGCACATTGAGGAGATCCCTGCAAGCCTTCTCTTCTCCAGGCTGAAGAGTCCCAGCTCTCTCAGCCTCTCCTCATATGAGAGTATGTCCATGCCTCTCTTGTACTGGGAAGCCCAGCACTGGACACAGGACTCCACGTGTGGCCTCACCAGAGCTGACTAGAGGGGAAAGATAGCCTCCCTCGACATGCCGGGAACACTCCTCCTGATGCAGCCCAGGATACCATTGGCCTTCTTTGCAGAAAGGGCACATTGCTTGCTCTTGTTCAACTTGGTGTCCACCAGGACCCCTCAGGACAATTTCTGCAAAGCTGCTTTCCAGGTGGTCAGCCCCCACCATATACCGGTTCATGCGATTATTCCTCCCCAGGTGCAAGACTTTGCCGTTCCCCTTGTTGAACTTCCTGAGGTCCCTGTCAGCCCGTTTCTCCAGCCTGTCGAGGTCCCTCTGGATGGCAGTGCAACCTGCTGGTGTATCAGCCTCTCCCAATTTTGTGTCATCATCAAACTTGCTGAGGGTACACTCTGCCCCATCATCCCTGTCATTAATGAAGGTGTTGAACAGTATTGGATCCAGTATTGACCCCTGGGGTACGTCGCCAGGTGCTGGGCCTCCATCCAGACTTCATTCCACTGGTCACCACCCTCTGGGCTCAGTTGTTCAGTCAGTTTTTTCAATTAACCTCACTGTCTGTTCATCCAGCCCACACCAGGTTGTCTGTGACGATATTAGGAGAGACAGTGTTGAAAGCCGTACTGAAGTCAAGGTTGTCAATACCCACTGCTCTGCCCTCATCTACCAAGCCAGTAACTTCATCACAGAAGGTTGCTGAAGCCCGAGTTCCCCTTTGAGAATCCATGCTAGCTACTCACAATTACCTTCTTGTCCTTCATGTGTCTGCAAAAGGCTTCCAGGATTAGTTGTTCCACCACGTTCCCAGGGATCAAGATGAGGCTGAACTGCCTCCATTTCCCAGGGTCCTTCTTGCCATTCTTGAAGATAGGAGTGACATTTGCTTTCCTCTAGTCCTCAGGGACCTCTCACAGTCACCATGATCATTCAAAGATTATCAGGAGTGGCCTCAAAATGACATCAGCCAGCTCCCCTCATGGGTGCATACTGTCAGGGCCATGAAATTATGTAGGTCCAGTTTGCCTAAATATTCTCTCACCTGATCTTCTACTAAGAAGAAGATCACCCCTGCTCCCAACTTCTCCGTGGTCTCTGGGACCTAAAGGCCAGTCTTACTAGTAAAGACTGATGTGAAGAAGATAGCCTGTGTCACCAGGTCCCCTGTGCCACCTAGCAGTGGGCCCACATTTTCTTTAGTCTTTCTTTAGCCAATATATGTACTTGGAGAAGCCCTTCTTGCTTTTGACATCCCTTTCCAGTTGTGATTCCAGGTAGGCTTTGTCTTTCCTAACCGTGTCTCTGCAAGCTTGGACAGTGCCTCTATGTTCCTCCCAGGTTCCCTGTCCCTGCTTCCACCTTCTGTATACTTCCTTTTTATGTCTGAGTTTAGCTAGGAGGTAGCATGATCAAACATGCAGGCCTTTTGGTACTTTTTGCCTGAATTCCTGCTTGTTGGTATGGTCTGCTTTTGCACCAGGAGGAGGTAATGCTTGCACATTAACTAGCTTTTTGGGGGGGCCACTCTTCCGTGCAGGGCCTTATCCCATGGGAATCCTCCAGGCAGATCCCCAAAGGGGTCACATCTGCTCTCCTGAAGTTCAGTGTTATGAGCTTGCTTTTTGCCCTGCTCACTCCTCTCAGGATCTTAAACTCCACCATCTCATGGTCACTGCAGCCAAGGCTGCCTTCAGCCTTCACAGCACCAGTGAGCCCTTCCTTGTTTGTGAGCATGAGGCCCAGCAAGGCACCTCCCCTTATTGCCTCCTCTATTGCTTGGGTCAGGATGTAGTCACTGATGTTTTCCAGGAACTTCCAGGATTGCTTATGCCCTGCTGTGTTGCTCCTCCAGCAGATATTAGGGTGGTTGAAGTCCCCCTTGAGGATCAGTGCCTCTGAACGTGAAGCTATGTAGAGCTGTCAGCTCTCAGCTCCATTCAGTTTTCCACATGTACGCATCTAAGGCCATCTGAGACACCCTGGTGTAGCCAAGAAATCTACTAAGGCCTAGCAAACATGACACAGGAACAGTAGAAGACCCAGTACCTACTGGAATGTCGTCTGGAAGACAGAGAGAATGGATACCAGGGGCTTCTCAAATGTATGGGCAACTGAATTGCTCCTTGGGTCTTTGCTTTAGAGTGAGTCAAATTGCTCATTAGGTTCCGCTGATTGTATTGACTGGGGATGGGATTCGGCTGCCTATCATGGGTATCTGCATGTAATACGGACTGACTGTCACATGCCAGAGATGTTCATGGTCTACCGAGAATGGCACTTGGCTGTGCTCTGCACAAGTGGGGATCACCCTGTACAGTTGTACTAGTGTGCACTTCTTCACATTCCTTCCTTATGTAGTCTGTTGACTTAGGTAGACTTCTAGGCTTGCTGGCCTGTGTTGCTGGTTTGAGCAGATACTACAGTCAAGGACACCAGCTTTATTAGAAAACTGCAGAAACTCATCAAACATTAGTAACTCAGAGAATGTAGCATTTTCAAGGTACTCAAAATATCTTAAATCCACCCCTGTGTGCTACCAGGAAGAAAATTTGTCCCAATATGTAAAAGAGTTGCAACTGACAGCCCACAAAAAATAGAATCTGGGAGCTGTATTTAACTGGTGTTTGGACTTCTTTACAGCTTTAATTATGTTTTATGTGTGCAAGCATTTTCCATAGATTTGCTATCTATAAAAATAAATGGTATACAAAAAGCAGTTCTTTTTGAGGCTTCCCTAGAGGTCTCAGCTCACAAATGTTGTTTGCACTCAATGAAGAATTAGAATAGTATAGTATAGTATAGTATAGTATAGTATAGTATAGTATAGTATAGTATAGTATAGTATAGTATAGTTCAGTTGGAAGGAACCTACAAAGGTCATCTAGTCCAACTGCCCAGACTGGATTGAATCAGGCTAGTGATTTCAGCTGTCATTGGACACAGACCTAGCATGTGTTCATTTATAAACCCCATGTGGAAAGAGCAAAATGAATAAAAGTGACAAATCAACATAGAACTGGACACTTGTATACACAAAACAAGCTTTGAGAGTAATGTTCTGTTATGAACATTTTTACTTAGTTGTCATGCAAAGGAAAATACTCATCTAGCATTTCTGTGGCAGCAGAGTAGGGTAGTTTGGGTGTGGTCTTATGACATAAAACCTTGAACTTTATGTTTCCTAATTTATTAACACTGGGAGAGTAACTTTATCATACACTTCTGACAGGAAATATGTACTTATTCCACCAACAAATACGTTCATATTCACATTTCACAACACCTTAGTATTAGTATGCACGTCACCTTAGCATGAAATTTTTCAAAGGAGTAATCTAGATATCTCTTTTACTTGAGCGTAACTCTGCGTAAAGCCACTCCAGTGATTTTTTACTTATGTTTCCCCAAATTTCTGATTCCACTAGTTGTAACCTGCTTCTGCATACTGCTCATCTGAGTAGAGTACCATTTGTCATCATTGCTCTGGTGCAGGTTTTGCTGTGCCTAAACGTACTATGCACAGTGCCAGCTCAGGTCTTTGTACCATTGGCAAAAGATAACATGTTGATGGGTAACTAAAAATTGATAGTACATATTAACATCAGAATGGATAAGTTTTAACTAAAATACAGGTCAAATTGTTCCTAGTTGACTTTGAGTTTTCCTTCCAGGTAGGGGAAAACTTGTGGTTTGCGAAGAAGTGAGAAGGATGGGAAGAATAACCGTTGGGGGTGGGAAGGAGAGAATGAATGAAAAGAGGTGGGAGGGCAGGAATGGAGGGCAGACTTAACTCCAATCATTCTGCAAAGTCTTCATTCGAAACTAGAAGGAAGCGAGCTCTTCCCTGGCAGTGTATCTATGTATTTAGGTTTGCACCTCTCCCTGTGTGTGCTTTATGTCCCATCAGAAGGAAGTTAACCTTTTCACAACATTAAAATGTACCAGAATTTGTCTTGATCAAATGTTAACTGACCAGTTATCCCATTCTCCTCACATTATCATTTGAATAGGGTATTCTTCATGTGTGTCTTAAGTGTTAGATATGGTCTTGGTTAATTGCTGCTGTCTTCCATCCTTGTTGCAATACTGTCATCAGCAGGTGAAGTAGTTGTGCAGTCTTGTTTGAAAGACAAGTGATTGTAAGAAATAAGAGGAGTAAGGGTAAGAGAAAGCATTTTATTGTTTATACTCTTACATTTTTGTTTCATTTACATTTTTAACTGGTTCCCACTTGCCTGAGCTGTTTGGAACCCATTTGAATTGTGTCTTTCAGAATAATTGTATCTTGTTATTAAAAACAATCCTTTTATCTTTTTTGCAATTATGAGGGAAGAAAATGCTATTCTGCAGTTTTTGATCATTTGCCAAATGTCTCTGCTTCATTCCTCACATCAAGGAAGTTTATGTCTATTGTGTAAAACCAGTGGAGTTAGGTGGCAACAATTCATTGGCATGCTTTTTCTGGAAGATTTAAGTGTTGCTGAACAATTAGGAAAATTAGGGTTCCCTAGATGCCTACCTGGAGGTTTCTTGGCAACATGACATTTTGCTTGTGGAGAGAAAGCAAAACTTGAGAAGAACTTTGGGAACAAACAACTGGCAGGCTGAAAGATCCTCTTCCAATTATCCTGAAATTTTTGCTGGGAAATTGCTTCCTAAGAAGAAACTCATATTCTTTTAGCTTTTGCATGAACCTGGAGTGTGTATATACGTGTGTACACGTATAAATTCATGGATGCTTTTTGTAGAAGTGGTTTTTCGTTCTCCAGAAAGCTTCACGTGCAAGCGGCTTTACCAACCATTCATCTCCCTTCCTGCTCTGAGGACATTTTTTAGAAGAACTAATTACTTCAGGAAGGGCCCTGCTGTTAAATAGATGTTCTGTACTTCTGTTGTCTTCAGAACACGTGAATGGTGCCTCTAGGAGGACAAAAAAATGAAAAGCAAAACTACCCCAAATAGTAGCTTGGATTGTTTCTCATTGTAATCAAATTTTAGTTCAGTGAACGGTGTTTCATTGATCAAATATCAAAATCATTGATCATAATACCTTAAAGATAATCTTTTGTTTCCTTGCTACCGGTTTAATGAGCTTGAGGGTAGTTAGGAGTAATGGCAGTTACACAGGTCTCAAAGTCTTGAACTGAACTTCAGACTTTCAGAATACCCAATAAAAAGATTTCTGAAATTGGTAGACACAAGTTCTTGCTTGCATTCTGGTTTAGTTTCATGTGCTCAAAGCCCTGTTTTATGCTTGATGTCCAGATCCTTGCTTTGTACATAAAGGCAAGTTGACATAGGACAGAGAAATATTACAGAAATTTGTTTTATTAGTGAAACAGCTGCAGTGGGTTTTTATTTGTCCAGTTTACTCAGCTGTAGTGGAGTCCTTATAAATGAGGCTATGTGGCTGCTTCACACTGCTTATGTTAAACACAGAACAAGGGAGTATTGAACCTGGAGACGTTGGGAGGGGGAGATACGTTTACATTAAGTCTAATACTTTGCTCTCAGTGACGACTGTATCACAAAATCATTTCAGAAACAGGCTAGGTTCCGTCTTAAATGTGGTTAGGCTTTTTTTTTTTTTTTTCCTGCTGCTTGTATTGGAAATTTTTCTCAGAAGCCTGATGATCTAGTTGGTGGAAGCTCTCTTCCTATTTAAACCTGTAATTTACTGTAAAGTCACCTGTTTTCATGCTGACGTTACTTTTCAGCATAAATAAACAATTCTTCATTCATTGACTTTTACAGTTCTGGGATTACATTCAAGAACAGATGCTGCCTCAACAAGTAAGAGAGAGAATAGATGGCAAGAAACCACCTATGTGTGATAGCACAAAAAGCATAGCACGCTGGGCAGTGCTAGGGGAGACAGCATTAACCTGCCTTTGCGTATGGTGCTGGCATATAATGGCAGGCATGGTGCATGGATGAATAAATTAGATTTTGTGAGGCAAACGTGAAAGAATAGCTGTATTTGATCTCTAGTATTCGTTATGAGTACCTTTTCCAAAATGTTGTCTGTGTAGTATTGTCCTATATCTGTGGTATGAGTAGATAACATTGTTACCCATTAGCAGATACCATATCCCTTAAACAAAGATTTGTATTCTCGCTGATTTGATTGGTTGGTTGTTTTTTATAAGCAGCCGTTGGATGCTTTTGGTCACTTGGAGTGACAGCATTAATGAAATTGTGCATGGCCTTTCAAGCAATAGACTTGCTCTGCCTTGTATCAACTGGCTTTCTTTACTGAGGTGATAGTGCTACTGGCATGTTCATTCCATTACATAAAACCTAAGCATTGCACTTTTGCTTAATACCTTTGTCTAACTCACCAACAGTGTGCTATCCCTGCAGACCTCATCCTTGCATCCCTAGGCTCAACAGCAAGTTGCTGGTAGACTTCAAAGCACCATGTAAAGTAAATGTTTGTTTATTTTTAACATAACAATAGTTATTTTTAAATAACTTTTATTTACTAAATACCAGACAAATTCTTCTTCATTCACAGCTTTGTCTCGCTTTCCATATGATTTGCAATTGGGCTAGGGATTAGCCTACCCGAGTTCTCTTAGCACTACCGTTGTAGGGTAAATATGTTTTTGCACTGCAGGGGTAAAATCTATACACTCTACAGATTTCCTTTTAGCATCACATAGACTGCAGGCATTGTCATTAGCTGTTCATTTTCACTATTGTGACTAGAGGCAAGGTAATTGTCCCACAGGATGTCAGGCTGTAGTACTGAATGAAGAAAAAGAACCATTCTCCAGGGTCTACTCTGACAAGTGGAACAAAGGTGTCATTAGTCCTAAGCCTTGACAAAAGTTTGAGAAGGGGGTTGATGAGTGAAAAAACAGATGAGATAAAATGACTTGTAAGAAAACAAAGATGTCCACATTCAGTTCAGCATTCTCAAATTTGAAATAAATAAAGGAAGATCCCTGAAAGTGGTAAGTTTTGATTGAACAACTATGTAGTTAGTTGGATGAGAACTTCCCATTCATAATACTCATAGTTTCAGTACAGGTACATTTGCCCAGAAATGTGAAAATTATATTCTACATCTTGTGGCTGTTAGCAGAGCCTTAAACTGAATGAAAGGGATATAATTCATAAAGTGGACAAAATCTTACTTTTTTGTCCATGGGACCATAGGGACAGATCTTTCCATATGAGCACAATTTGACTTTCTGATGGGTAAAGGCCTGAAGGAAAAAGCAGTTGCTCTTTTCTTACCATCATCTATCATATGCGAAATTACAATTTCTTCCTCCCCCTTCCCATATGGCAATGTATCACACACTTGTGTCATTTTCTGAGTGCTGGGAAGAATCGGTGTTCTCCTATCATTCTATAGCATCCTATAGCTGTCATTCAGAGTTATCGAAGTCCCTTTTATGGTCTGACCTGTTCTAGGACTTACCACTCTTATCACAGCAGATGTGGAAGTTACTCTGCAGACAAGAAGACTTCTGACAGAGAAGATGAAGTAATATAACAGTCGTAAAGCTGATGGGACTCCACAGATGTTATTGGCTCTTATATCTGGACTGCAGCTGTAACGTTTTCAGCTTTGTTAAGCTTTGCATACCTGCAGTCCCACGGTATACATAAAAGGTTCTATAATGGGCTTTGAAAACCCAAAGCAAAGGGAATTGAACACGTATGAGAAGAAGGTTAGATAAGCAAGCTACTCTGTTTTTCTGAAGTTGTGTTTTGTTAAGAAAGATGCATCAATGGCCACTCAGCACCTGTGTGGGTTAGAAACATTTCCAAATAATTGTTACTGGAGGTGGAAGCCTGTAGAGTACCGTAGCGAGAACCAGATGGGCTAATTCTGCAGCTTGTGGTGTGATGTTCCATTTTAGAACATTCATTAGATACCCTAATTTCATATTAACACCTATATACAATATTCTTCTCTTAACACATTTTTCTTTTTTTATATAACCTTTTGCTATCCACAATCCTTTGAATTTTTCTGCTTATGGTAATCACTAGGACAGTTCTTCTTCTGAGTGTGTTCCTTGTGTCTTTTGACATCAAATGCTCATCTGGAGTCTATCTGAAAGTTTCCCATTCCCTGTAAACACTTTTTTTTTGTGAAGTTAACTAGCCAAATGTCAGTCCAAAAATGACCTTTCATCTGCGCTTGTTAGCCTATAAAATCTAAAAGAGCTGTATCTATTTAGATAGATAGAAATAGATAGTTTTAGATAGAAAATCAGCTCTAGAAAATTTACATAAAACTTGCATAAAATTGTAAAAGCTTTATGCTAACACTTCAATGTAAGATCCAAGCACTTTCTGTGAGGTAATTCAGCATAGCATCTTTGCCAAATCTAGAATATGCCATACTCCTATACTGTTAATAAGTTGTTATTTTTTCATTTTATTTCCTTGCAGGATGGATTTCCATCCTTCTTTGAACTTTTTGCATAGGCATGTTCCTATGCATTTGCAGATTTAATTTGACTAAATTAAGAGGCTTTTACCCATTATTGGGAATGGGTAAAATTCTAGACCAACAGGAAAATGATAGGACTATCAGTCTGAGTGCCTGCTCCTAATTTCAATGCAGTATCAGCCATGGTAGCTTATATTACTTTAAGCAGTGAAATGGTTGAAGGCAGCATAAAAAAATCCATTTTTCTGGCTGTGTTGGGAGGGAAGAAGGAGGTGTGGATAATACCTGTAACTGTTATGGCTATTTCCAGACATATCATATGACTATGCTCTTTGGCTGCTCTAATGCTAAAGCTCTGTGAGAGAGGAATGAAAAGACAGTTATTTCAGATGGTGAAAGCTCTGTCTAGACTCATTCTCTTTCATCTGTCAGTGAATCAATTTAAGCACCTATTGTATAGAAGAAAATAAAATAAACTGTTTTGAAATTGCACCTTTAATAATACATGCTCCATGAAGCAGCAAAACCAGTAGTAGCTATGCTATGTAACTTCTCCCTGCAGCAGCAGCATCAGTTAAATGTAAATAAGATTACATTGTTTCTGGAATCTGAATTAATGAGTTACCTGTTTTTGTCTCTCTCATTTTCCTCCTCTTAGCCTGTCCCCTTGGTTTCTTTAAAGTATCTGTGGGCGATGACCCCTGCCATCTATGCCCTGCCCACAGTCATGCTCCACTGCCAGGTTCCAGTGAATGTGTGTGTCAGAACCGCTACTATCGATCTGCCTCAGACAATTCTGATGCTCCCTGCACTGGTAAGTGTTTGGATGGTGTGTTTGAAAGCAAGAAGGGCAGTTAATGAGAGAGAATGTGCTGGAATGATTCAGGGGAGTTGCAATTCACCTCTTCTCATGACCTCTGAAATAACCCAAAACTTCCCTTTGCTCCTCCAGTTGACTACAGGATATATCCACTCACTGCATATAGATGAGAAGGCAGAAGTGTTCCCACATGCTTTTTACGATGTATTTTTCACATTGGTGAAACTGTATTTTGAGAATACTGTGGTGTTGCAATACTAGATGCTCAGGAATGAAAAAATGTCAAATTTTAGATGACTCATGCAATGTTAAATAAGTTGTGGTGGGTTGACCCTGTCTGGATGCCAGATGCCCACCAAAGCCACTCTGTCACTCCTCTCCTCAGCTGGACAGGGGAGAGAAAATATACCTAACTGCTTGTGGGTCGAGATAAGGACAAGGAGATCACTCAGCAATTACCAACTCAGCAATTACCATCATGGGCAGAACAGACTTGACTTGGGGAAAACCAATTTGATTTATTACCAATCAAATCAGAGTAGGATAATGAGAAATAAAACCTGAATCTTAAAACACCTTCCCCCTACCCCTCCCTTCTTCCTGGGCTTAACTTTACTCCCAAGTTCTCTACCTCATACCCTGCAGCGGCACAGGGGGAGGGGGAATGTAGATTGCAGTCAGTTCATCACACGTTGTTACTGCTGCTCCTTCCTCCTCAGGGGGAAGACCCCTCACACTCTTACCCTGCTCCAGTGTGGGGTTCCTCCCATGGGAGACAGTTCTCTACAAACTTCTCCAACCTGAGTCCTTCCTATGGGCTGCAGTTCTTCATGAACTGCTCCAGTGTGGATCCCTCCCACAGGGCACAGTCCTTCAGAAACACACGTGGGTGTGCCTGCGTGGGTCCCCCATGGGGTCACAAGTCCTGTCAGCAAACCTGCTTCAGTGTGGGTCCCTTCCACGGGGTGCAGTGTCTTTTGGGCATCCACCTGCTCTGGTGTGGGGGGCTCAACAGGTTGCAGGTAGATATCTGCTTCACTGTTAATAATGGACTCCATGGGTTCCATGGGCTCCATGACCTCCATGGGCTGCACAGGAACAGCCTGCCTCATCATGGTCTTCACCACAGGCTGCAGGGGAATCTCTGCTCAGCACCTGGAGCACCTCCTCCCCCTCCTTCTTCACTAACCTTGGTGACTGCAGAGTTGTTTCTCTCATATTCTCACTCCTTTCTTTGGCTGCAATTGTGCGGTTGGGTTTTTTCCCCCCCTTAAATATGTTATCACAGAGGCACTACCACCATCGCTGATTGGGCTCAGCCTTGGCTAGTGGCAGGTCCATCTTCGAGCCAACTGGCATTGGCTCTATCGGGCATAAGGGAAGCTTCTAGCAGCTTCTCACCAAAGCCACCCCTGTAGCCCCCCTGTTACCAAAACCTTGCCATTCAAATCCAATACATAAGTCCATTGCAAGTATGTATAAGGTGCAACTTTTGATGAGAGAATAATATAATAATTTCTTATTAAATGCTAAACTCATTTCATACATGGGGTAAACATTGCTTGTTGAAGGGGTTGAATATTTTCTTCCCTTTATAACCGAAAGTGCGAACACCATATCTACAGCACAGAATACAAATTCTGCAAATTTTATTTATGACAAAATAATTTTTTCATTGGCTTCTCTGTCGTTCTCATCAGTTATGACTTTTCACAGTCATTGATTATGAATGTTAATAGGTCAAGAAATAATAATTAGATGCAGAAAATGAAATAAGGTTAGTGATTAGCACTCAAAAATATAGTTTAAATAATATATAAAACATCACCCTTGAACTTTGTGTAAGTGACAGGGAAAAAAACGAACTTCCTAAAGCATCTTGAAAACACTTTATGGCTCTGAAGTTAAACACTCAGAAATTAGGAAATGTGATTGTGGGTTTTTTCTGTAATCTCTTGCTTCCTACGCTGCACAGAATCCATCTTCAGCAGCATCAAGCGATCTATACTTCACAGGAGTTATTTTTCCTGAGCACTTGTCTATCCTTCGTATTCACTGTGATAAGAATTGTCAGGGAAAACTAGTATGTGATCATGCAATTAAATACTATACCATAATGCAAATGCTGAGTGGCCCAGTTAAGATCACAAAAGAAAATTTAATTCTGACATTTCCTGATGTACAAATGCTTCATCTTGTCAGTAATACATTTTTTAAACAGTCTTCTGTGTGCAATTTTCCAGCATAATTAATTTTTTTTAACAACACTGGAAATGTGAGTCTTCAGGGCAATATAGCTATTGGAAATACTCACATGCTCCAGCAATGAACTAGACTGCAGCTGGAGAGATCCCCCACAAAGACTTCATCCACCTGTACTAATAAAGGGTGTCATCATTTGTATTGATCACCGTTAGACAGAGAAAAGGCTTTGCCCATTTGTTGACTATAAGTAACGATGAGAATGAGGATTCTTGGATTTCATTTCATGTTTCCCTTGCCCCACCCTGTTGCTGAGTGCAGCCTCTCTCTCCTTGCCCTTCCAGTTTTGCTTTGTGTCTGTGGCCAGCTTTAGCAGTGCAACACTGCAGCTTACTTTTACCTGTCTGAGCTTTTCACTTTATAGCTCCGGTGTGTTCTCCCATTCTCATCCCCATGCCATCTTCTCACCTTCTGCATTTTCCTCCTTCTCTTCTCTGTCTCTGTGCCAGCAGGGGAAGTGTTTAATGCACAGAATGGACAGGTTTTCAGCTGTAACTATTTACTCCCGATGCCATTCAGAATCTGCCTGGCAGCAGGAATAGTCATAGGGAAGGTGGTATTTACTTCCTGCAATAGATGGGACAGGCTAACTGAGGTCTGAAAGAGTTCAGAGATATTAGGTGTCAAAGGAGAGAATTATATGTCTCAGCAGAGACAAATCTTTACTGAGCTTGTGCAAAATTTAAAATTTCAAAGGCTTGGAATTTCCCTAAACACTGGCTGTTCTTCCACAGAATCACAGAATCATTAAGGTTGGAAAAGACCATTAAGATCAAGTCCAACCATCAACCCAACACCTCTATGCCCACTAAACCATGTCCTGAAGTGCCATGTCCACACGTTTTTTGAATACTTCCAGTGATAGTGACTCTACCACCTCCCTGGGCAGCCTGTTCCAATGCTTAACCACTAACTCAGTAAAGAAATTTTTCCTAATGTCTAGTCTAAACTTCCCCTGGCCCAACTTGAGGCCATTTGCTCTCATTCTATCACTAGTTACTTGGGAGAAGAGACCAACATCCACCTCGCCACAACCTCCCTTCAGGTAGTTGTAGAGAGTGATAAGCCTCAGCCTCCTCTTCTCCAGACTGAACAACCCCAGTTCCCTCAGCCGCTCCTCGTAAGACTTCTTCTGCAGACCCCTCACCAGCTTCATTGCCCTTCTCTGGACACACTCCAGCACCTCAAGGTCCTTCTTATAGTGAGGGACCCAAAAGTGAACACAGTATTTGAGGTGCGGCCTCACCAGTGCCGAGCACAGGGGTACAATCACTTCCCTACTCCTGCTGGACACACTATTTCTGATACAGACCAGGATGCTGTTAGCCGCCTTGGCCACCTGGGCACACTGCTGGGTCATGTTCAGCCAGCTGTCAACCAGCACCACCAGGTCCTTTTCCACCGGGCAGCTCTCCAGCCACTCCTCCCCAAGCCTGTAGCATTGCATGGGGTTGTTGTGACCAAAGGGCACGACCTGGCACTTGGCCTTACTAAACCTCATACAGTTGACCTCAGCCCATCAATCCAGCCTGTCCAGATCCCTCTGCAGAGACTTCCTACCCTCCAGCAGATCAACACTCCCACCTAACTTGGTGTGATCTCCAAACTTACTGACAGAGCATTCGATCCCCTCATCCAGATCATCAGTAAAGATATTAAACAAGACCAGCCCCAAAAATGAGCCCTGGAGAATACCGCTTGTGATATCCAGGCCACCAACTGGATTTAACTCCATTCACCACAACTCTCTGAGCTCGGCTGCCCAGCCAGTTTTTTCACAGTGAAGAGTACACCTGTCTAAGCCATGAGCCACCAGTTTCTCCAGGAGAATGCTGTGGGAGATAGTGTCAAAGACTTTACTAAAGTCCAGGTAGACAACACCCACAGCCTTTCCCTCATCCACTAGGTGGGTCACCTGGTCATAGAAGGAAATCAGGTTGGTCAAGCAGGTCCTACCTTTCATGAACTGGCTGGCTGGGCCTAATCCCTTGGTTGTCCTGCACATGCCCTGTGAGCGCCCTCAAGATGAACCACTCCATAATCTTCCCTGGTACTGAGGTCAAGATGACAGGCCTGTAGTTCCCAGAATCCTCCTTCCGGCATTTCTTGTAGATGGACGTCACATTGCCGAGCCTCCAGTCATCTGGGACCTCCTTTTAGGGAAAAGTAAAAGTCACACCTTGAAACAAAGACCCTTCTTGTTAATTTTGTTTCTCTAAAACGATATAATACAGTTGCTCATTCATGTATGTAAGTGTATGTTTGATATAGCAAAGAATATGTTTTTGTTTGTCTTGTTCAGAGAAAAGACTAGTAAAAAGTAAGAATGAGAACAAAAAGCAACTTGTTCTCTTCTTTCCCACCTGCTTTGGCATCTCACCTCCCTCACCTCTCTCCTATTCTTTCATGGGATTTTGATCTTTTATTCTGTCTCCTAGGCATCCCCTCTGCTCCCCGTGACCTTAGCTATGAAATTGTTGGCTCCAACGTGCTCCTGACCTGGCGCCTACCCAAGGACCTAGGTGGCCGCAAGGATGTTTTCTTCAATGTCATCTGCAAAGTATGTCCAGCAGGGTCCTCGGGGCCATGTGTGCGCTGCAGGGACAGCGTACAATTTGAACCACGCCAAGTGGGCCTGACAGAAAGTCGTGTGCAAGTCTCCAACCTCTTGGCCCGTGTGCAGTACACCTTTGAGATACAGGCTGTCAACTTGGTGACTGAATTGAGTTCAGAAGCACCCCACTATGCTACCATCAACGTTAGCACCAGCCAGTCAGGTGAGGAGACCCCTGCATCCGAGTTGCAAAATTTCCACTTCTGTCTCTCATTTGATTTGCTTTTATCTTTTGAATCCCAGAGCTTTGTCTTCTTACTTGTGAGTTGTACTTTATTTTATCTTGCCCTGCTAGTTCCATGATTTCACTTCTGCCCTTTTCATTCCTGCTTTCTCTGAATGGGCTTTCCTTTCTTCTCTCTTGGCAGAAAAACTGAGTTTAGCAGCTGATGTGGTTGTATATGAAGAGTTGTCGGGGCAGAGGCCTGGAGAAGATGGCAATGGCAGATGTAGTTCTGTGGGTCAGACAAAGCATATTGCTTCATTGTGCAAGACAGGGGATACGATCAGGGTTTGACAAGGATTTTGTGAGCATTAACTTGCCACAGCAGCTCTTGAAGAGCATTTCTTCATTTCCTCTTCACTTTCTCTACCTCCTACTTTTCTCCATCTCCTACTTTTCTCCATTTCATCTTCTTACACTTCAATCAGACTTTCTAGCATTTTTCATCTATTCACTTTTCTTTTTTCTCTTTCTATGTTTTGAGATTCCATCCTTTCTTGTTCCTATACACCACCTTCCATTCTCCTAATTTCAGCTCATATTCTAGTGCACTTTAACAAGTGGTATTGAGTGTTTCATCTAATCTGTCAACCTTTGCCTTGCTGCGTATCAAAGTAAGGAATTGGAAAATTGAAAGACAGATAGGCATTGTGCAAAGATGAAGATACAGTAAAAGATACAGATAGGCACTCTATGACAAGAAAGATACAATGATATACAATGATGTTTACTCATCACCTAAATATACATGACCCTGGGATGGTGTGTGTTAATACTGTGCTGCTCTGTGGGTCATAAAAGGGTATGAAAACTACAGTTTTTACAATTCTTGTAGAGGTGTTAAATGGTATTTTGACAAAGGATCCAAAAGCAGAATCACCATTCTTATTTTACTGAAATTGGTTTGGGTTCTTCCACATGCCATGTTTTTTCTTCTACCTTGTTCTTGCCTTTTCAACCTTGCTATTCTGATAAGCAGTCTTGGAATATTATTCTCCTGTCAATAGGAAACAACGATTTATTTTTTTTCCTTTTACATGGTAGAAATATTAACATGTGTTGTACAGTTGTATCGAAGGTGTTGTGATCCTTGTAATAAGGAACTAAATCACAGGAATGACTAAAGTAAAGTACTAATGGCTTGTGTGGGCAGTCAAAGGAAGGGAGGAGATTAAAGAGTTGACGAGTAGGTCAGGCTTGATGGATAGCATACAGAAGGCTTATATATATGGAGAAAAATGGAGAAGAGTATCAAGCAAATTCTAATTTTCTGTAAATATCTTATACAAGGTCTGGAGCTAGAGAGAGCCACATGCATACATGTTCTGCTAAATGTCAAGAATGAGAGACTGAGCATATGTTGTTCTTTACAAGCATGTATAAACTGATATGGAGAGGAATTGTACACAGCTTGTTTAAGAGGATATAATGAGGAGCAGTGTGATGAGGAGGAGAAAGAGGGGGAACAATTTGAACTGAGTGACAGAAATTGTCTGTAAACACTCAAATAAATCCCTAATGAGATTCCACAGTGTACTTGTGGAAACCCCTGCAAAATCAGACTTTGGAGAAATGTTCAAAAACACATCTTTTCATTTCTGCTTCTATGCTATGGAAAGGGAGGGAATATATATACACCCCAAGTAATTTCCTTCTGTTAGCATATGCCAGGGGTTTGACAATATCTGTTCCTTCCCTTTGAAATGTTATGTGACAAGCATTGAGTAGCAGAGCATATATAGGATACCCGGTCCCCTTAAGAGGCTGGCTACAAGTGGGTGATCAGTTTTTGTTTACAGTAAAAAATGTGGCTGGGTAGTTTGCATGGTAATTCCAGGCAGTTCCTTTGGCTTCTTCTGGAGACATGTGGGTGTTCTATTAACATCCTAAAGAATTCTCTTTCTTTGTGCTTCTCAGCCTTCTTCATCTATATCTGAGGTAATTTAATTGAGTAGCTATTTCCTTCCTCTGCCTGGAATCACCAAATCTACCCTCTTATTTTGCTTCTGTTTGACTGTTCTGACCACTCCTATTCCTCCAGGTGTCTCTTCATGTCTCTGGGTGTGTTGGGCATCTCTCTCTAAGGTGCCTCTCTTTGTGCACTGAAAGAGTTTCAGGGGAGACCAACTTTCTTAAACAGCAATGTGTACTGAATGGCTTCTTTTTGTGTGTGTGGGGGGGGGTTCCTTGCTCTTCGTCAAGATCAGTAGGAGTGAGCTTGAGATGAGCTGCCCTCGATTCATAGTGACAGCTCATACTGACAAGGCCCTGCTTCCTCCACCACGTGACCTGTCCCATCCATACCTCCTCTCTTTGATCCCTTCAGCAGCTTTTCACTTTAGCATGGCTTATTGTTGTTGTGTTATATAACAATTATTATTACTGTTATTATTATACAAGCAGAGATGGACATTTCAGGATCTTGTGTTCTGAAAGAGACAAGGAGGGGACAGGAAGGCATGAAGGGTATAAAAAAGCAAACTCTCCATTGATTTAAAGGTGACCAAAACAAAAGACCCTCCAGCTCTGGCAGTTTCTGAATATTTTGCTTATTTTTTATTTTTCAGGAAGTCAATTGATATAATCAAAAAGGTAATAAGGAGTTCTGAGGAGGTAGGCAGCTCTCCTGAGATGAAAGCTTGCTTTTATTGAAACTTGTAATATAGTATGCAGTGTCATGCTCTATACTTCAGAAAACTTCATTTCAAGAAACTTTCGTGGATAGTAGCTTTCTTTATTAAGAACTGAGAGAGACAAGGCCAGAAATGTGTCTTAGCATTCGCAGAAACGGGACTCACAGTTACATGGTGAGGAGAAGTGGCAGGAAGCAAGAGTAATCAGTCAGAATTCTCTTGCTTCTTCCAGTTGCTGATCCAAAAAATCCTCCTTCCCACCCTCTGCCCCTTTGGTAGAGGTAACTTAGGCAAAATTCTGTGCTGGGACAGTTCTGCTACCTATTTGCTCTTCATCTTTGTCTGCCAAAACGCTGTTTGTCTAAGAGTTTGCTTCACCTAACAGTCTGCTAGGCCTGCTTCAAAGTATGATAGGATCCTTTGGTTACACAATCACATTTTTCTGTCGTAGCCTGATTATAATGTTCCTACTCTTCAGTGACTATGTGTTTGAAGACAGAATAAGAAGGGCTGGCACTGAAAAACTTGCTTTAATACAGTAAGACTTAGACTTCCATAGGAAAAAGCATCTGAAACCTGTTTGGATCGTAATAGTATGACATGCAAATATGTTATGCAAATTACCAGAAGGAAAAACTGTCCAGAGATGAGACAAAAGAGAAGGGAATTGCTCTCAGCTCAGCTTTGAAGTGCTGAGGGTAGATACCTGAAGAAGTGTCAGGATATATAAAAAGATGTAGGGAGGCTGTTCCACATAGCATAACTGCATGAGGAAAGGCTATTATGTAATTGTAGGGAAGTTATACTTCTTCACAGAGGGGAACTTGACACACAGAAAGCAAAGAACCTAAAATGCAATCACATTGTTTAAAAAAAAAACCCTAATATGACCAAAAGTTTAATGATTAATTTAACATCTTCAGGCGTACTTATCAGGATAAACAAATATCTCTTCTCCTGTCTCAGGACAGAAGTCAGGTTTTCATTTAAAGAATTGTGAAAAAACCTTCTCTGTGCACAACTGTAACTACCTGTCCATTTTTTTCCCCTACACTTTCCACTGAAGCATGTAGTAATGTCTGTTGCCAGAGACATGCTACTGAACTTAATCATTCAGGCAGTTGTTACATTCCTAGAAAGAAGAGTAAGAGATAAAGACAGCAGAGACCCAAATGTTGCAGCAAATGTATGCAGACTTTTAAAAGCAAGTAGATTTTTTTTAACTGAATCCGAACATTATGACAACTAATGGAGATACGTGAGGGTAAAGGTTATGTCACCAGCTTGCCTTGTACCTGTGAAGAGATATGCAGCAGCCTTCTACATCAGATGGATTCAGAGCAGTGGGACCTGGCAATATCAGAAATCTGTAGAACTGCATAAATGAAAGCTAGACACTCTGAAGGCTTGTGTAAGAGGCTGATTATGGATAATTATGTGTAGGGCCAGGAAATTTAAGAGGACCTGACAGAAGATTTTCAGGTGAAATGGTGTGAGAAGAGGAAAAGAATGAAATGCCAGGTATGATTATGAAGGGAAATGGATGGATAAGTTGCTTGAAGATGTTTGCTTTTCCAAAAAGAGACAAAAGAGTCCAGTAAACTTCATTGGCAAAAGCAGGGACACAGGCAAGGCATTTTCTTGATCAAAACAGAAAAGAAATAAAAAGAGAACTGTCAAAAGCAACATGCTACTGTGTTTTGCCAGGCTAAAACCAGCATGTAAAGCAAGTGGAGTGTGAGCTCTCTGTTTATTGTTCTCTGAATGAACTATACTAATATTCAAAGTAACAAGCTATTTGTTTATTTACAGTCTAATTACCAACCCTGAGAACTCACCAAAGGTCCCTAAGAATTTAATTGTATTGTTATCTTCTTACTTAGGAACCACAAAAATACTCTTAAAGTTTAATTTTTTCCTTAGTGACATTTGTCAACTTTGCTGTCTTCAGTGGATTTGCCCAGTTATGACTGGGACTTAATAAAAATGACTGTGGTCATTCCACACAAAGAAACTATTCCAGTGTCTCTCTTTACTATGCCTTATCTCTGCAGCATGGGCAGGAATGAATGTGCTTGTTTTCACATTTCAGGTTTCAGCCGGTGTTTAAATGAAGACAGAATCTTTTTGATCAAGTAGAAATAGGAGGTGCATAGTAAAACATGGCACTTTGTGGCATAAAGGATTTTTTCCTGTTTTTAGGCATGAGTGGAACCCATACACAAAAAGTAGTAATAATAGAGGCAAGAGAAGTAAAAATTACTAATTTGCCTTTCTAAAGCACTCATACACAGGAAGTAAAGTACAAGATTATGACAGAAAACAACACAAGATACTTTGAAAGGATTTTCAGGTATTTAAAGAAAGGGTCAGAACTAAATTGAAGTCTGTGGAAAAGACATATGACATTTTCAAAATAAGGATAGGATATTAAACACATAAAGAAGGGAGTTTCTATGCTGTATACAGACTGATCTTCCTTGAAGATGGTAAGTGGGAAGATGTGGGAAACAAAGCTAGGGGTCTTCATCCCATTTGCTTGGAATATGAGGATAATATGATACCTGAAGAGGTAACAAAGTTGAAACAAGAATGTGAGAGTGGTAGATTTGGGGCTAGTATTAGAGAATACAGAGGCATATTAGAGAACACTAGAGGCATAGCTGAGGTTGATCAAACCATGTGAAATATAATGAGAGAGAAACTGGATGTTTTCAGAAGCTTATGGGGTAAAGGTGGAAGAAAAAGAAAACCCATAAGTAGCTAAAAAGAATGACGAGGTCCTGGCAGGTTTTACTTTGAATCCCAATTAAGTGATGACCTGTGAGCCAGTACTGCTGAGTGATTCAGCTGAATGGTCAGAATCAGAAAATGGCTGAGATTGGAATAGACCTCAGGAGGACATCTTCTCCAACCCTTCCCTGTTCAAGCAGGGTCATCTCAAGCAGGTTGCCCAGGATTACGTCCAGACCGCTTTCAAATATCTCCAAGGTTGTAGAGTCTAAAACCCCTCTGGGTAACCTTCTCCAGTGCTTCGTAGTAAAAAGTGTCTCCTTCCGCTCAAAGGGAACCTCCTGTGTTTCAGTTTGTGCACAGTGCCTCTGGGTACTGCCACTGGGGCACCACTGAAAAGAGCCTGTCCCTGTCCTCTTTGCATCCTCCCTTCAAGTATTTGTGCACATTGAGGAGATCCCTGCAAGCCTTCTCTTCTCCAGGCTGAAGAGTCCCAGCTCTCTCAGCCTCTCCTCATATGAGAGTATGTCCATGCCTCTCTTGTACTGGGAAGCCCAGCACTGGACACAGGACTCCACGTGTGGCCTCACCAGAGCTGACTAGAGGGGAAAGATAGCCTCCCTCGACATGCCGGGAACACTCCTCCTGATGCAGCCCAGGATACCATTGGCCTTCTTTGCAGAAAGGGCACATTGCTTGCTCTTGTTCAACTTGGTGTCCACCAGGACCCCTCAGGACAATTTCTGCAAAGCTGCTTTCCAGGTGGTCAGCCCCCACCATATACCGGTTCATGCGATTATTCCTCCCCAGGTGCAAGACTTTGCCGTTCCCCTTGTTGAACTTCCTGAGGTCCCTGTCAGCCCGTTTCTCCAGCCTGTCGAGGTCCCTCTGGATGGCAGTGCAACCTGCTGGTGTATCAGCCTCTCCCAATTTTGTGTCATCATCAAACTTGCTGAGGGTACACTCTGCCCCATCATCCCTGTCATTAATGAAGGTGTTGAACAGTATTGGATCCAGTATTGACCCCTGGGGTACGTCGCCAGGTGCTGGGCCTCCATCCAGACTTCATTCCACTGGTCACCACCCTCTGGGCTCAGTTGTTCAGTCAGTTTTTTCAATTAACCTCACTGTCTGTTCATCCAGCCCACACCAGGTTGTCTGTGACGATATTAGGAGAGACAGTGTTGAAAGCCGTACTGAAGTCAAGGTTGTCAATACCCACTGCTCTGCCCTCATCTACCAAGCCAGTAACTTCATCACAGAAGGTTGCTGAAGCCCGAGTTCCCCTTTGAGAATCCATGCTAGCTACTCACAATTACCTTCTTGTCCTTCATGTGTCTGCAAAAGGCTTCCAGGATTAGTTGTTCCACCACGTTCCCAGGGATCAAGATGAGGCTGAACTGCCTCCATTTCCCAGGGTCCTTCTTGCCATTCTTGAAGATAGGAGTGACATTTGCTTTCCTCTAGTCCTCAGGGACCTCTCACAGTCACCATGATCATTCAAAGATTATCAGGAGTGGCCTCAAAATGACATCAGCCAGCTCCCCTCATGGGTGCATACTGTCAGGGCCATGAAATTATGTAGGTCCAGTTTGCCTAAATATTCTCTCACCTGATCTTCTACTAAGAAGAAGATCACCCCTGCTCCCAACTTCTCCGTGGTCTCTGGGACCTAAAGGCCAGTCTTACTAGTAAAGACTGATGTGAAGAAGATAGCCTGTGTCACCAGGTCCCCTGTGCCACCTAGCAGTGGGCCCACATTTTCTTTAGTCTTTCTTTAGCCAATATATGTACTTGGAGAAGCCCTTCTTGCTTTTGACATCCCTTTCCAGTTGTGATTCCAGGTAGGCTTTGTCTTTCCTAACCGTGTCTCTGCAAGCTTGGACAGTGCCTCTATGTTCCTCCCAGGTTCCCTGTCCCTGCTTCCACCTTCTGTATACTTCCTTTTTATGTCTGAGTTTAGCTAGGAGGTAGCATGATCAAACATGCAGGCCTTTTGGTACTTTTTGCCTGAATTCCTGCTTGTTGGTATGGTCTGCTTTTGCACCAGGAGGAGGTAATGCTTGCACATTAACTAGCTTTTTGGGGGGGCCACTCTTCCGTGCAGGGCCTTATCCCATGGGAATCCTCCAGGCAGATCCCCAAAGGGGTCACATCTGCTCTCCTGAAGTTCAGTGTTATGAGCTTGCTTTTTGCCCTGCTCACTCCTCTCAGGATCTTAAACTCCACCATCTCATGGTCACTGCAGCCAAGGCTGCCTTCAGCCTTCACAGCACCAGTGAGCCCTTCCTTGTTTGTGAGCATGAGGCCCAGCAAGGCACCTCCCCTTATTGCCTCCTCTATTGCTTGGGTCAGGATGTAGTCACTGATGTTTTCCAGGAACTTCCAGGATTGCTTATGCCCTGCTGTGTTGCTCCTCCAGCAGATATTAGGGTGGTTGAAGTCCCCCTTGAGGATCAGTGCCTCTGAACGTGAAGCTATGTAGAGCTGTCAGCTCTCAGCTCCATTCAGTTTTCCACATGTACGCATCTAAGGCCATCTGAGACACCCTGGTGTAGCCAAGAAATCTACTAAGGCCTAGCAAACATGACACAGGAACAGTAGAAGACCCAGTACCTACTGGAATGTCGTCTGGAAGACAGAGAGAATGGATACCAGGGGCTTCTCAAATGTATGGGCAACTGAATTGCTCCTTGGGTCTTTGCTTTAGAGTGAGTCAAATTGCTCATTAGGTTCCGCTGATTGTATTGACTGGGGATGGGATTCGGCTGCCTATCATGGGTATCTGCATGTAATACGGACTGACTGTCACATGCCAGAGATGTTCATGGTCTACCGAGAATGGCACTTGGCTGTGCTCTGCACAAGTGGGGATCACCCTGTACAGTTGTACTAGTGTGCACTTCTTCACATTCCTTCCTTATGTAGTCTGTTGACTTAGGTAGACTTCTAGGCTTGCTGGCCTGTGTTGCTGGTTTGAGCAGATACTACAGTCAAGGACACCAGCTTTATTAGAAAACTGCAGAAACTCATCAAACATTAGTAACTCAGAGAATGTAGCATTTTCAAGGTACTCAAAATATCTTAAATCCACCCCTGTGTGCTACCAGGAAGAAAATTTGTCCCAATATGTAAAAGAGTTGCAACTGACAGCCCACAAAAAATAGAATCTGGGAGCTGTATTTAACTGGTGTTTGGACTTCTTTACAGCTTTAATTATGTTTTATGTGTGCAAGCATTTTCCATAGATTTGCTATCTATAAAAATAAATGGTATACAAAAAGCAGTTCTTTTTGAGGCTTCCCTAGAGGTCTCAGCTCACAAATGTTGTTTGCACTCAATGAAGAATTAGAATAGTATAGTATAGTATAGTATAGTATAGTATAGTATAGTATAGTATAGTATAGTATAGTATAGTTCAGTTGGAAGGAACCTACAAAGGTCATCTAGTCCAACTGCCCAGACTGGATTGAATCAGGCTAGTGATTTCAGCTGTCATTGGACACAGACCTAGCATGTGTTCATTTATAAACCCCATGTGGAAAGAGCAAAATGAATAAAAGTGACAAATCAACATAGAACTGGACACTTGTATACACAAAACAAGCTTTGAGAGTAATGTTCTGTTATGAACATTTTTACTTAGTTGTCATGCAAAGGAAAATACTCATCTAGCATTTCTGTGGCAGCAGAGTAGGGTAGTTTGGGTGTGGTCTTATGACATAAAACCTTGAACTTTATGTTTCCTAATTTATTAACACTGGGAGAGTAACTTTATCATACACTTCTGACAGGAAATATGTACTTATTCCACCAACAAATACGTTCATATTCACATTTCACAACACCTTAGTATTAGTATGCACGTCACCTTAGCATGAAATTTTTCAAAGGAGTAATCTAGATATCTCTTTTACTTGAGCGTAACTCTGCGTAAAGCCACTCCAGTGATTTTTTACTTATGTTTCCCCAAATTTCTGATTCCACTAGTTGTAACCTGCTTCTGCATACTGCTCATCTGAGTAGAGTACCATTTGTCATCATTGCTCTGGTGCAGGTTTTGCTGTGCCTAAACGTACTATGCACAGTGCCAGCTCAGGTCTTTGTACCATTGGCAAAAGATAACATGTTGATGGGTAACTAAAAATTGATAGTACATATTAACATCAGAATGGATAAGTTTTAACTAAAATACAGGTCAAATTGTTCCTAGTTGACTTTGAGTTTTCCTTCCAGGTAGGGGAAAACTTGTGGTTTGCGAAGAAGTGAGAAGGATGGGAAGAATAACCGTTGGGGGTGGGAAGGAGAGAATGAATGAAAAGAGGTGGGAGGGCAGGAATGGAGGGCAGACTTAACTCCAATCATTCTGCAAAGTCTTCATTCGAAACTAGAAGGAAGCGAGCTCTTCCCTGGCAGTGTATCTATGTATTTAGGTTTGCACCTCTCCCTGTGTGTGCTTTATGTCCCATCAGAAGGAAGTTAACCTTTTCACAACATTAAAATGTACCAGAATTTGTCTTGATCAAATGTTAACTGACCAGTTATCCCATTCTCCTCACATTATCATTTGAATAGGGTATTCTTCATGTGTGTCTTAAGTGTTAGATATGGTCTTGGTTAATTGCTGCTGTCTTCCATCCTTGTTGCAATACTGTCATCAGCAGGTGAAGTAGTTGTGCAGTCTTGTTTGAAAGACAAGTGATTGTAAGAAATAAGAGGAGTAAGGGTAAGAGAAAGCATTTTATTGTTTATACTCTTACATTTTTGTTTCATTTACATTTTTAACTGGTTCCCACTTGCCTGAGCTGTTTGGAACCCATTTGAATTGTGTCTTTCAGAATAATTGTATCTTGTTATTAAAAACAATCCTTTTATCTTTTTTGCAATTATGAGGGAAGAAAATGCTATTCTGCAGTTTTTGATCATTTGCCAAATGTCTCTGCTTCATTCCTCACATCAAGGAAGTTTATGTCTATTGTGTAAAACCAGTGGAGTTAGGTGGCAACAATTCATTGGCATGCTTTTTCTGGAAGATTTAAGTGTTGCTGAACAATTAGGAAAATTAGGGTTCCCTAGATGCCTACCTGGAGGTTTCTTGGCAACATGACATTTTGCTTGTGGAGAGAAAGCAAAACTTGAGAAGAACTTTGGGAACAAACAACTGGCAGGCTGAAAGATCCTCTTCCAATTATCCTGAAATTTTTGCTGGGAAATTGCTTCCTAAGAAGAAACTCATATTCTTTTAGCTTTTGCATGAACCTGGAGTGTGTATATACGTGTGTACACGTATAAATTCATGGATGCTTTTTGTAGAAGTGGTTTTTCGTTCTCCAGAAAGCTTCACGTGCAAGCGGCTTTACCAACCATTCATCTCCCTTCCTGCTCTGAGGACATTTTTTAGAAGAACTAATTACTTCAGGAAGGGCCCTGCTGTTAAATAGATGTTCTGTACTTCTGTTGTCTTCAGAACACGTGAATGGTGCCTCTAGGAGGACAAAAAAATGAAAAGCAAAACTACCCCAAATAGTAGCTTGGATTGTTTCTCATTGTAATCAAATTTTAGTTCAGTGAACGGTGTTTCATTGATCAAATATCAAAATCATTGATCATAATACCTTAAAGATAATCTTTTGTTTCCTTGCTACCGGTTTAATGAGCTTGAGGGTAGTTAGGAGTAATGGCAGTTACACAGGTCTCAAAGTCTTGAACTGAACTTCAGACTTTCAGAATACCCAATAAAAAGATTTCTGAAATTGGTAGACACAAGTTCTTGCTTGCATTCTGGTTTAGTTTCATGTGCTCAAAGCCCTGTTTTATGCTTGATGTCCAGATCCTTGCTTTGTACATAAAGGCAAGTTGACATAGGACAGAGAAATATTACAGAAATTTGTTTTATTAGTGAAACAGCTGCAGTGGGTTTTTATTTGTCCAGTTTACTCAGCTGTAGTGGAGTCCTTATAAATGAGGCTATGTGGCTGCTTCACACTGCTTATGTTAAACACAGAACAAGGGAGTATTGAACCTGGAGACGTTGGGAGGGGGAGATACGTTTACATTAAGTCTAATACTTTGCTCTCAGTGACGACTGTATCACAAAATCATTTCAGAAACAGGCTAGGTTCCGTCTTAAATGTGGTTAGGCTTTTTTTTTTTTTTTTCCTGCTGCTTGTATTGGAAATTTTTCTCAGAAGCCTGATGATCTAGTTGGTGGAAGCTCTCTTCCTATTTAAACCTGTAATTTACTGTAAAGTCACCTGTTTTCATGCTGACGTTACTTTTCAGCATAAATAAACAATTCTTCATTCATTGACTTTTACAGTTCTGGGATTACATTCAAGAACAGATGCTGCCTCAACAAGTAAGAGAGAGAATAGATGGCAAGAAACCACCTATGTGTGATAGCACAAAAAGCATAGCACGCTGGGCAGTGCTAGGGGAGACAGCATTAACCTGCCTTTGCGTATGGTGCTGGCATATAATGGCAGGCATGGTGCATGGATGAATAAATTAGATTTTGTGAGGCAAACGTGAAAGAATAGCTGTATTTGATCTCTAGTATTCGTTATGAGTACCTTTTCCAAAATGTTGTCTGTGTAGTATTGTCCTATATCTGTGGTATGAGTAGATAACATTGTTACCCATTAGCAGATACCATATCCCTTAAACAAAGATTTGTATTCTCGCTGATTTGATTGGTTGGTTGTTTTTTATAAGCAGCCGTTGGATGCTTTTGGTCACTTGGAGTGACAGCATTAATGAAATTGTGCATGGCCTTTCAAGCAATAGACTTGCTCTGCCTTGTATCAACTGGCTTTCTTTACTGAGGTGATAGTGCTACTGGCATGTTCATTCCATTACATAAAACCTAAGCATTGCACTTTTGCTTAATACCTTTGTCTAACTCACCAACAGTGTGCTATCCCTGCAGACCTCATCCTTGCATCCCTAGGCTCAACAGCAAGTTGCTGGTAGACTTCAAAGCACCATGTAAAGTAAATGTTTGTTTATTTTTAACATAACAATAGTTATTTTTAAATAACTTTTATTTACTAAATACCAGACAAATTCTTCTTCATTCACAGCTTTGTCTCGCTTTCCATATGATTTGCAATTGGGCTAGGGATTAGCCTACCCGAGTTCTCTTAGCACTACCGTTGTAGGGTAAATATGTTTTTGCACTGCAGGGGTAAAATCTATACACTCTACAGATTTCCTTTTAGCATCACATAGACTGCAGGCATTGTCATTAGCTGTTCATTTTCACTATTGTGACTAGAGGCAAGGTAATTGTCCCACAGGATGTCAGGCTGTAGTACTGAATGAAGAAAAAGAACCATTCTCCAGGGTCTACTCTGACAAGTGGAACAAAGGTGTCATTAGTCCTAAGCCTTGACAAAAGTTTGAGAAGGGGGTTGATGAGTGAAAAAACAGATGAGATAAAATGACTTGTAAGAAAACAAAGATGTCCACATTCAGTTCAGCATTCTCAAATTTGAAATAAATAAAGGAAGATCCCTGAAAGTGGTAAGTTTTGATTGAACAACTATGTAGTTAGTTGGATGAGAACTTCCCATTCATAATACTCATAGTTTCAGTACAGGTACATTTGCCCAGAAATGTGAAAATTATATTCTACATCTTGTGGCTGTTAGCAGAGCCTTAAACTGAATGAAAGGGATATAATTCATAAAGTGGACAAAATCTTACTTTTTTGTCCATGGGACCATAGGGACAGATCTTTCCATATGAGCACAATTTGACTTTCTGATGGGTAAAGGCCTGAAGGAAAAAGCAGTTGCTCTTTTCTTACCATCATCTATCATATGCGAAATTACAATTTCTTCCTCCCCCTTCCCATATGGCAATGTATCACACACTTGTGTCATTTTCTGAGTGCTGGGAAGAATCGGTGTTCTCCTATCATTCTATAGCATCCTATAGCTGTCATTCAGAGTTATCGAAGTCCCTTTTATGGTCTGACCTGTTCTAGGACTTACCACTCTTATCACAGCAGATGTGGAAGTTACTCTGCAGACAAGAAGACTTCTGACAGAGAAGATGAAGTAATATAACAGTCGTAAAGCTGATGGGACTCCACAGATGTTATTGGCTCTTATATCTGGACTGCAGCTGTAACGTTTTCAGCTTTGTTAAGCTTTGCATACCTGCAGTCCCACGGTATACATAAAAGGTTCTATAATGGGCTTTGAAAACCCAAAGCAAAGGGAATTGAACACGTATGAGAAGAAGGTTAGATAAGCAAGCTACTCTGTTTTTCTGAAGTTGTGTTTTGTTAAGAAAGATGCATCAATGGCCACTCAGCACCTGTGTGGGTTAGAAACATTTCCAAATAATTGTTACTGGAGGTGGAAGCCTGTAGAGTACCGTAGCGAGAACCAGATGGGCTAATTCTGCAGCTTGTGGTGTGATGTTCCATTTTAGAACATTCATTAGATACCCTAATTTCATATTAACACCTATATACAATATTCTTCTCTTAACACATTTTTCTTTTTTTATATAACCTTTTGCTATCCACAATCCTTTGAATTTTTCTGCTTATGGTAATCACTAGGACAGTTCTTCTTCTGAGTGTGTTCCTTGTGTCTTTTGACATCAAATGCTCATCTGGAGTCTATCTGAAAGTTTCCCATTCCCTGTAAACACTTTTTTTTTGTGAAGTTAACTAGTCAAATGTCAGTCCAAAAATGAACTTTCACCTGAGCTTGCTTGCTTCACCAGATCATTGCTTTGCATTTAAGAGCAAGTTGATATTTTCCCCACAGTAATGAATACCTGACACACCTGAATACCTATATATCACTTAATACCATAATGGAATCAAGAAAGCTAACAGCTCCATCTAGGTAGTATGCCAGGCTGGCCTGTTCACCAAGAGACAGAGACTTGCAAGGTATGTAAGAAAAGGTAGAGTGTGAAGCTTCCACACATACACACTTAACAGTGACCTTGAGGTGGTGGTTCCAGGCAGTAGTGCTGGATAGAAGCCCATTCAGACTGGACTTCTGTGGTTCAATGGCCCACAGAGGGACTGAGAGTCTCAAATACAGTGGTAGTTTTGACATCTGGGCAACAGATGTTGATGACAGGGATTGGCCTGAGCTCCAGGATCTCTGGATGAGATCAGCCTAGTCTAAACACAAGGCTACATATCAGGCTATGCAAATGAGATGCTTTCATTCTCCATGATCTGCAACTGAACTGGGACCACTTAACTGATGAATGCTTCAAAGTTTGTTCCTTAATGCGTCAGTGTTCTCATCTGCCTCTGTCTTCTGGTTTGCAACAGTGATATGGTAGTGAAAGGCCTGCATTACTCTGAAAGCCCATACTTGATTTTTTTCCCCAGGCAAAGAATTAAAATCTGGGAGAGAAGCGGAAGATGAGTGGTGCGGTCTGGGCTAACATTGGGCTTAGAAACAAGCGCTGGAGGCTTCAGGTCCTCCTTCCCCTATTGCAGCATCCCTTTCCCGTTCTTTCTGGCTGTAGGGAATTTGGTCATCCCTCCTACTGAGGGCTATTCCAGCCCCAGCTCGCCTGCCGGAGGATCTGCTGGGCTTGCACAGCCAGCTGGCCTTCCACTGAAGCCATGGTGGCCAGTGTCATCTTCTCCCACTGCTGGGGAGACAGGAAAAGACGGATGTGTCCCGAGCAGAGAAACCCCCTGATTTCTATCCTTCTTCTATCACATTGTTTGTCCAAGTGTGATCCTAGAACAAGGCAATGGCACTGAACACCTTGTTATCTTGCATGTAAAAATGGCAAATTTGAAGATCAAATTAATGTTTCAGCTACTATAAAGATCATTTCATAATTCCTGTGCATGGTCAGTCAGATGTGGATTTCTTAATTTTCTTTCTGTCCAAGTCATCTCCCAGTAGAGTAGAATTGTGCTTGGATTTCTTCTGGTATAAAGTACTTCATAATGCAAATTAAGATAAATTAAAGGAAGAGCTGACCTAACTTTTTAACTCATCAAAATGAATATTCAATTATAGTTAATTGTTAAGCTTATCCCTTTGTAATCTCCCCTTCTTTCCTTTTACTCCAGTCCCCTCTGCTGTCCCTATGATGCATCAAGTGAGTCGTACTACCAGCAGCATCACACTATCATGGCCTCAGCCGGACCAGCCCAATGGGATCATCCTGGATTACCAGCTACGCTACTTTGACAAGGTGAGCAGGAAGTGATGCAGTGCTGATTGTTGTATAGCTGTTATGTAAAACAGAATAGGGAAATCTTCTGTCTGGGAGATGCACCTCTGGATCAGGATGGATAAAGTGGAGAAAAATGCTTAAATTAAGAGGGAAGAACAAGCTGTAGCAAAATCAGAACTTCGTAATATACACTTCACCTAACATGAGTCCATCTGCATTTCTCAACTTGGAAACATCTAAGGATGATGCAGAAAAAAAAAGAGAAGACTAAGCTAAGCTAAAAAGCTGTGGCTAACAACCTAATAAGTTTAGCACCAGCTGACACAAGTAACAGTGGAAGGGGATGAAGTTTTCAAATGTGTATATGTGAATTGTACTCAGTGCAACGTTCTGTCATGTGTTTGTGGAGGGAAGTCCTGTGTCCCTATTCATGCCTGGACAGAAATTTTGGGAGGAGAAATGCACTCTTTCATTCACTAAGTGGCAGATATCAGTTACCTGTTTATGTGCTGGAATTACAGGGTGGCAAATATAAAGTTGTTCTCCATTCACATCTTTCATGGCTCCTAATCCAACTGATTTGAGGGGAAGAGGTACATAGGGCTGTTCAGACAAGCTGCCATTCCATATTCTTGACCTATCACATAAATACTTTTGCAGGATTGTGCAGGGCTAGTGTTTTTCTAGCAGTAAAGGGGCTTGCTATTTGTAATAACATGTCTAGCAGCTTCCTGGATACAGCATTACAGGTGTTCTTGTTCTGGATTCTCCTAGGAGAATACATGAGTTTGGAGCTTGTAGAAAGCAAAATTTCAGGACAGGGCTTTTTTTTATGGATATGCTTAGCAAGCAACCACAGGACAAGGTAGTTTTGTCTCTCACTTTTGTTTAGGTCAGGACTGAGGGTCTTTGGCAGAGCTTTGTGGGAAGCCCAGGCCTAAGGGAATGAAAAGCAGCAGTGAGGAGCAACAGGTAGTGTGAGAGGAAGGCAGATCTGGAATAGCAGTTGTGGTTGGGAGGCTCTGTAACAGATTCAAAGAATATTGGGCTGGCATGGAACTAGCATTCCTTGATAAAGACAGCCAGTAAGTGTGGGCAGAAGTCTCATATTCCTTTTTGGTCACTGAAATTCACAGGCAGAAGAGGAGGAGAATTCATTCACCTTGACTAGTGAAACCAACATGGCCACCATATCAAATCTGAGCCCAGGCAAGATCTATGCCTTCCAAGTACGAGCTAGAACAGCAGTGGGCTATGGCACATACAGTGGAAAAATGTATTTCCAGACTTTAATGGGAGGTAAGTGCTACCATTTTGTACTCGGCTCTGCACATGACCATCTTTCACTTGTGTGTGACCCTGAGCGTATTAGCTTATCCTCTGGAGGACTGCTATCAGACACTCCTACTCAATTTGTATTTCTGTATTTCATAATTTGCATGTGCAGATTTGTTCACTCAAAGAAGCTTCATGCTGTCAGAGCATATTATTTACACTCCCTTAGCCTTTGCTACCACCATATTCCCCAGTCCTATACCTTGTTGCCTCTGACCGGCAGGAGCAGAGTGTCTCAGTAGAACTCTCTAGGAGGGTGTTACACTACATAGCACTATACATTGCTGTAGTTTGGTCTCCAGCTGTCATAGGACATCTTACAGCTGAATGCTCTATGAAAGTCTTGTCTATGAAAGACAGATGGGACACAGGACATACACACAGAAGATTTCCTTCCAGTGGTATCACCATCCATTCAGACAGAGTAACATATTACCTTGTGATATGTCTTGATCTGGTTCAAAGGTACTAATAGTATGTCATCTATGAGCTAAATTAATAGGGAACAATGGGATCAAAGTCCAGGTGTAGAGCTAGCCCATACTTAAGTGGCTAGTCAGGTGTCAGTGGACCAGGGGAAGGAAAAGTAGATTCAGAGGAAGCACTGGCTTTTCGGAAGTAGGAAAGGCGGCACTGGTGAAGCACAACGACTGAAGGTGTAAAGGGATAACCAAGTCAAGTATTTGTTAAATTGTCAGGATTAGCCTGGGCAGCAAAGGGCTGGTAGGGATGGAATTATGGGTGAGACTTAGTTGGGTAAAAGGGAAACTCTAACAGTTTCTGTCCTCTGTATTTGAGTGTGTGTATGCATGTGTCTTCCTTGCTAGGGGAGCGCTCGGAGATGGTGCAGGATCGACTGCCGCTTATCGTGGGCTCAGCACTCGGTGGTCTAGCCTTCCTGGTAATTGCTGCCATTGCCATCCTTGCCATCATCTTCAAGAGGTGAATTCCTTGACCTGCTCATGTGCCACTGCAGACAGTGGAACTTTCTTACCTCTGCTACAGTAACCCCACCCCAAGGGAAACAGCTCCATCTACATTTACCCAGATGTCCTTGAGATGCCATTTTCTAATTAAGGAAAGATCTTGCCCCACTGCTCTTATCTGAGGAGCCTCTCCTTTGGTAAACCGCTCAAATACTTAGCTGATATTTGGCTAGTTAGCAATAAGAACACAAGGGAAGCATTTTAAAGCTGATGGTCAAAAGGTATTTAAATGCATCACTGTAAAGAAGGGACTGTAAACTGCATTTTAGGCAAGCAAGTGGAGAATGAAACAATGTAGTGAGAAGGACTGGTGGAATAAGTATAGATCAACTGATTTAGAAGATGCTAAATACCCTTTAACAAAGGACCAAGAGACAATAGCTCTTTTGCTGAAGAACAAAAGCTGTACAACCCCAATGGTTCCATGGTACACTGAGTCATAAAATATAGGTTAAAAAAAACAAATACCACTTCCCATTTTGGGAAGAAAAAAGGGCAGATAAGTCAATGTAAACATAATCAGTTATGGCAAAAAAAGAAGGACAGAAATTTTAAAAAGAAAGAGAGAAAAGTAAGGGTCGCTAGCAGAGGTGTGTAGAGATACAGAAGTAAACAATGGGGGTTTTGTTATTTGAAGAAAACAGTCATTACCCACTCGTTGAATTTACTGAGGTTTGAACTTAATCCCCTAGATTGTCAGTAACAATTTTCTGTATCTTTGCTCTGCCCTGCCTCTGCACAGGAAGGGCTTATCTTTTCCTGCTGATCTAAAAAAAAATGCATAAACTGCTTAGCTTTAGAAAGTGACATCTAGTTTTGGTTATTCCTTTTTTGTTCTCTTCCCTTTTCTACTACTGTTTTCTCTTTCTGTGTATATTATGTTTTAATATTTTTCTTTCTGGAAAGCAAAGAATTATCAAATATTGCTATATTTGCATTGTTGCCTCCTTTTGTAGCTTTGAACTGTTAAAAACACAATTTCTTGTTGCAGCTGGAAATGTGATATTATTATTGTTGGTACACATTGTCCAGGCAAGATACAATGTGAAACACCTATTTTAGCTAGTCAGTTTTTTTAACGATGGAAAACCATTGGTATGTGAGATAACCTATAAAAAACATGAATGTAGACCTGACTTTCAAATGCAATAGCAGAGTTAGAGCTCTTAGCTATAGGCCCCCAGTAAAGACAATTTCTTTCCATAACAGAAAGAACAGATTTTGAAGGTAGAACTATCTGTGGTTTTGCAATCTTAGCAGAATTTAAAGAGATAAGCCTGACAAGTAAGAGTAATACACAGTTTCCTGTTAGAATGACAGAATTAATTATGCTAGTAAAGAAAAGTAACATAATGTTCTATGATATTTTGTCTTCAGATGCTAATTGAATCAGCAGCTAGAAGGTCTTGTGCTGAAACAGTAAAGCATGTGAGTTGACACAAATTCGTGCATACAGCAGGGATACTACAGGATACCAGAGGGTTTGATTTACAGTCTGGGCTAATTAATATGATTTAGAAAAGACTAAACTAGCATGAATTGTACATTTTTTGGGGGGAAAAAAAAAGAGAACATTGTTGGGAACAAAGGAATTGAAAGTGGAAAATACATTTAGAGCAAATCAAGAATAACAACTAGATTATGTGGGAAAAAGCTGCTTGAATCACACACATTTAAGGAGACAATGAAATTTGAGAAATGCCTGTGCTGAGAAGGACCTATACTTACTGGAAATTAGTTTCATATGTGCAATAAATACTACAATAATAAAGAACATACCTGTTTTGATCTGCACATGTAAAAATCACATCATGGAACAGATTTCTGTCCATCTTGATTTGTGTGGTTTGTTTTGGGTACCATACTTATGAAAAGAATAGTCAAAGTAAATGCTTTTAAGAAACCAGGAAGAAAAATAAAGAACTAAACTTTGGGTTAAATTTATACAAATCAAGCATTAGAGTAAATGGCTCTTAGAATGTTTTTGAAGATATTAAAAGACATCATGGGAGATGGTTTAGACTGGTATTGAAAAGAATAATTTGTATTAATTAAATTAAATTAAAACACAAATTTAGCTTGAATAGCAAGAAAACTTCCAAGACAGTAATGTTAAACTGTAATATTTTTTTTTCAGGATAGTGCTGGAGGCCCTATCTTTTGTCATATCTAAAGTGGGGATGCAAACAGTGGTATAAAAGCTACCACATAGAAAACAAGCATGCACTGGTTACCAAGAGATGGACAGGATCTTAACACCCATCTTCTACCTCTAAATTCAAAGATTATCTGAGTCTTGCATTGCGAAGCCTACCCCAATATCCTATGAGAGACTCTTGTCTGTGTTTTGACTTTCCTCTCCTTTATGTCCTGCAGTAAAAGGCGAGAGACTCCATACACAGACCGTCTGCAGCAGTATATCAGTGCACGAGGTAAGCGTTCTTGAGCAACAGATGGCAAGGGCCTGTCTCTTTTCAGGACTCATTAACACCCAAACACCATTTGATTCTGGTGATGTTTTGGGCTCTCTCCTCCACTGCAGGACTTGGAGTGAAGTATTACATTGATCCTTCGACCTATGAAGATCCCAATGAAGCTATTCGCGAATTTGCCAAGGAGATTGATGTGTCCTTCATCAAGATTCAGGAGGTCATTGGATCAGGTAGTGTGAGAATCTGCAGATTTTGAAGTGCCTTCTTGTTCACCTTGAGACCTTACACACTACTGGCTTGAAATGGACCCAGCCATGGTACATCAAGTGTCTCAGGATAGCTAACTTTCATTTTTACCAAAATCCATCTTAGCCTACTTATTCTTAGATGCTAGCTTCAAACCAAGTTTAAAATACCCTTTGAAGACTCAGAGGTCTTCCTTTGAACGCTGAAGATTTAGTCTCAAACCTGACTAAATTCAGAGCCTACATCAAGAACTTTACCTTAATCCAAACTGTCCTAGTAGCCCTACTTCCAAAGCAGCACCTGGAGTTTTCCATAGTAGAAAGTTTTGGTGCACCTGGCTAAAATTCTTTGCTGTGTTTCCTTACTTGAGGTGTGTTTCTTCCCTCTCTGACAGGAGAGTTTGGAGAGGTGTGCTTTGGGCGCCTAAAACACCCAGGGAAGCGTGAATACACAGTAGCTATTAAGACCCTGAAGTCGGGCTACACAGATGAACAGCGACGAGAGTTCCTGAGTGAGGCCAGCATCATGGGGCAATTTGAGCATCCCAATGTCATCCATCTGGAGGGTGTGGTCACCAAGAGCCGACCAGTCATGATTGTCACAGAGTTCATGGAGAATGGATCACTGGATTCCTTCCTCAGGGTACCACAACCAGATTCTCCCACAACCGTTACCTCTTCATCTTGCTGTGTGCCAGTCTCAGATCTGATAATTTTGCCTGTTCTTCTTCTTCACTCCTGTCTCTATAAGTCCTCAATTGCCTCTTCAGGTGCAATAGAAATAATAACAAATTACCAGAGTAAGTGGTTTTGGGCCAACATGGTGAATATATTCCAAAAGTTCACCCATCATATAAAATATCTTCATTATTTTAGATCTCTCCAGCTCAAATAATTAATGGTAAACAGTACTAAATTGTTTATCTTTGTACACAGCCTTCCAGTTTCTTATGTACATGCTCCAAAATTTGCCTTTCTAATAATGTTTTTCAGACTTTATTCTGCTGAATGTTTTCAAGTTTCAACATCGTAATGAAGTAATGAAACTTGTAGTTATTTTTGGACTCTGGGTTTCCAGTGTTTTTTCTAGTAATGAAACATAAATATAGACATTTTTGTAGTATAGATGCTTCACTACTTTTTTTTTACTGATTCAGACGCTAATTCAACCACAATCGCTTTGGCAGGTACATTTTGAAGAGCACATGAACCCATTGTAATGATCTTAAAACAATAAGAGTAGATTTGTTTGCTGCCATTCATTTAGCCATCTTAGTAGTTAATGAGACTAGGCATAGGATGCTAAAGGAGGATATGGTCACAAGATGAGGTTTGTCTTCAGAAAAAGATCACCAGTGTCTGCCTTCATTTGAGATTCATTGCCTTAAGCCCACGTTCCTTTCTTATTTGCTGTCCCTGAAACTTCAGTTTTTGGCTGAAGTTAAGATGTATGTTCTTTAACTTCATAAATCAACCTTGTTACCTTGCTCTTTGTTAGTCTTCCCTGTTGGCTTCATGTTCAGTGGTCATAAAAGCCTATGTTTGCCTCCTCACTTGCAGCAGAAGGAGGGACAGTTCAGTGTGTTACAGCTTGTGGGAATGCTACGGGGGATTGCAGCTGGCATGCGCTACCTTTCAGACATGAACTATGTGCATCGTGACCTGGCAGCACGTAACATCTTAGTCAACAGTAATCTTGTGTGCAAAGTGTCAGACTTTGGTTTGTCCCGTTTTCTGGAGGATGATGCTTCAAATCCCACCTATACCGGAGCTATGGTGAGTTACCACTATGGAGTGAGTTACTATAGTGCTGCCACCTACAATTTTTCTGTGTTCCTCCTCAATTTGGTGTACCTTTTTTCTTCCCTCTTGATAACAGAGAGACCAGTGGCACAGAGCCTTCTGTCTTGTGGGCTATCTGTTCCAAACTAGCAAAAACCCAAAAATAACTGAATATCTGATCCACTCTGCCATGTGAAATGGAGTCTCAGTACCATTCTTTGTGGAACGATGGTGAATAGGACAAATCTCATAACCTGATGTGGGTGCTATCTTTCCCCTTTTATTACCTTCTTACACGAAGTATAAAGGACTGAAGGAGAGATTGAGGTCCTGTCCCACCAAGCTTTGAGGAAAGAGGGTTTTTTCCTGCAGAAAAGATAACTGGCATAAGTATGTTTATGGACTTACAACAAACCATCAAATGAACTTTTTGCCTATGAAGCTCTGACACCTGTTACATGTACCACAAAAGGAGTGGGAGTATAATAGGCGGGTTGAAACTTCTATTTGTTATGCAGGGCATGAAGAATTCAGTCACTGAATGTGTTTTGAAGAACCAGCACCTGAATGATTATTTCATCTGGCAGGTCACACCTGCAGTCAGAGAGGTCAAGGTGGAAAGAGGAAGGAGTTAATGCTAGCCAGTCAGTGTATCTGTCCTTGGTGTTGCAGGCTGGGATTGTTTAAATGGCTTTAGATTTCCAAATGGTTGTGACGTTCAGGAGAAGTAGGCTATCTGCTACCTCTCAGATGCTGCAAAGAGCTATAAAAGTTAAAATCATCATGTGATTTGTAGCAGCAAGGGAGCATGATTCTGTTTTTTCATCTATATTTGTCAATAGAACAAACCTTCAGCATAATTTCAATTTAAACCAACAATGTCTACAAACAGCATCAACTGGACTGGCACTCCATGCTCAGACTTGTATCATGCTACCAGCATCTGATTAGTTCAGTGATGCTGTTTTCACAAATAGTTCTTATCTTACTAACATTGTGGTTACTCTCTGACTGTTCTCTAGGGCTGCAAAATCCCCATCCGTTGGACTGCCCCTGAAGCTGTCCAGTATCGCAAATTCACCTCCTCCAGTGACGTCTGGAGCTATGGCATTGTCATGTGGGAGGTGATGTCCTATGGTGAGAGGCCCTACTGGGACATGTCCAATCAGGATGTAAGTTTTAGAAGTGGTGAGAATATACATCTGCCTCTCTGTCCTGTATCAATTCAAGTAGCAGAAAGTCATACACCACCAAGTGATTGAAGCTTGTTTACCTTTTATTTTCCCAGCTGTGATAAAGCTTTTTTCTTCTTTTCCTACAGGTAATTAATGCCATTGACCAGGACTATCGCCTGCCACCACCCCCAGACTGCCCAACTGTTTTGCACCTGCTGATGCTTGACTGCTGGCAGAAGGAGCGGGTGCAGAGACCCAAATTTGAGCAAATAGTCAGTGCCCTAGATAAAATGATCCGCAAGCCATCTGCCCTCAAAGCCACTGGCACTGGGAGCAGCAGGTGAGATGAGGAGTTAGTGCAAAATAATAACGCTTGTCTCTGGGTAGGTATCATGAGGAAAAGAAAGCAGTAAATCAGGCTATATACTATTTTTTCCGACATTCTCATCTAAGACTGGGAACAAATAGGAAGGGGAAAAAAATGGGGGAGAGGGTTGGAAGAACTGTATATCCTGATTCTCTTAATAGGTGATGAGGAGTTGTGAGTGCTGAATGTGAGGGGAGATGAATCTCTTGATGAGGTGCACTGAGGATGAACATGAGTGAAGGATCTTAAGCAATGAAGGGAGGGACACATCTGTGTGCTGCTACACAAGATATTCTGTGATCACACAGTAATGTGTGATCACAAGAGGTGATGAAGGAAGAGAAGACCTTAGCTTATGGAGGGAAGGAAATCTGTAGCTAAAACTAATTAGAACTGCAGCTTGCATCCCATATTTTCCCAGCTGCACATTACAGCCTGATGGAACCAGAGGCAGGAGGTCAGCAAAGGAGAAGTCACCAAGATTTTAGATGGCTGTTGGGCTGATGACAGAATTACATCTGCTGGCCTGGAAGGTTTTTTGCCATGGTTATAAACCTTGTCTCACTGCAATGTACTCCACAGCTGGAGTCATACTCAGTTTACTAAAAAAACAGCACATAAAGAGAGTTACAGTTTTGGGACAGATTCAGATGACACACAAAAGAGCAAATGCCATGTATAAACAGTAATTTCTTTGGTCTTTTACTCCTATGCTTTTACCTGATGCGTTTTGGAGCTGAAACAATGTACTCATCTCATAGGTTACTTTCTGATCCAAGGTGTGCATCTAGGAGAGGAACAACTAGTCATAAAGTTAAAAAGTTATAAGGTCTCATCTCTGTGCCTCAGAAACCTTCTCACTGCAATTGTGCCCAGCTAACAAGTCTAAACCCAGAAAGTGTGGAAGGATCTGGAGCAATGAGAAGAGAATGTGCCTGAGAGAGTATAAAACAGGAAGGAAGGATCAATATCTTGGATTGGGTAGCTTGTTTTCAGGCAGAAAAGGGAACACAGGTGGTCTAGAAACAGGGCACCAAGGTAGAACTTTAGGAATCGGGCTATGAAGAAAAATATAATTGTTCTGCTCCATTCTGTGCTCCTCAGAGGTTGCATTCTCTCCCTCTTATAACTCTGACGTTACTAGTGTGGTCAGCTAATGTTGATAACTTGGGTTTTTAGAACCTGCCTCTTTTGCAGACCGTCTCAGCCTCTGTTGAGCAACCGTCCTCTGGATTTCCCTTCACTCAGCAATGCCCATGAGTGGTTGGATGCTATCAAGATGGGCCGTTACAAGGAGAATTTTGACCAGGCTGGTCTGATTACATTTGATGTCATATCACGCATGACTCTGGAGTAAGTAGAGGGGCAGAGAGCAGAAGATACCAGACACTGATTTTCCCATGGAGAAAGTGAAAGCAGAATGAGAAATATTTAGTACGGGCTATATGGAGAATACATACACATGAAAAAAGAAGATTGAAGCCAGAGCAAAGTAGCTACAGTCTCTTACATCTTATTAGGGCCTCTGGACACCCTCCATACCTCTGTATATTTCTAATCTGTTTCTATAAGCACTAATACTGATTTTGTGTACACTACAAAATGTATTGTCAGTATTGCAGAGAGACTGTTACATCAGAACTTCCATGACAGCTGTCACAGGTACTAACCACTTTTAAGGAGATGTGTAGAACCAACCGCACCATATACTGGGTTGAAGTGTTATGTAGAAGACAGGAGCCAGGAAAGAGAATATTCTTAGAATCATAGAATGGTTTGAATTGGAAAAGACCTTTAAAGATCATCTAGTCCAACCCTCCTACCATGAGCACGAACAACTTTCAGTAGATCAGGTTGCTCAAAGCCTTGTCCAACCTGACTATGAACGCTTCCAGGGATGGGACATGCACAGCTTCTCTGGGCAACCTGATCCAGGGTCTCACCACCCTCATAGTAAAAAATTTTTTCCTTACATCCAGTTTAAACCTACCCTCTTTCAATTTAAAACCATTGCCCCTTGTCCTGTAACTAAAGGCCATGGTAAAAAGTCTCTCTCCATCTTTCTTATAAGCCCCCTTTAAGTACTAGAAGGCTGCAATAAGATCTCCCTGGAGCCTTCTCTTCTCCAGACTGAACAACACCAACTTTCTCAGCTTTTCTTCATTAGGAGAGGTCTTCTAGCACTCTGATCATTTTCGTGTCCCACTTCCACTGCTTCTTTTTGTATCATAACCTGCCAAGTTCTGCTGACACCCCTTCCACCCACACACATTTGCTGAGCAAAAGTAGAAGCCTTGTCAACTGTTTCTCAGAAAAAGATACACATACATGTATATGCATACACATTGATTTGGATCTACAGGGAAATGGTCTGTGACTATTCAGAAGAAGACACCCATTTTAACACCTTCCACATCCTCTATTCTCTTGCAGAGATATCCAGCGTATTGGCATCACCCTCGTTGGTCACCAGAAAAAGATTCTAAACAGCATCCAGCTCATGCGAGTCCATTTGAATCAGCTTGAACCAGTTGAAGTGTGATGTTTACACCATCCTTATTCCACTAGTCTCAAACTCTGGAAAGGTTCTGGGGAAATTCAGAGGGATTTTCACTGTAAGAAAAAGACATGTCAGTATGCTACTTGAAGACTTAGTGCACCCAGAGAGTGCACACTACATGTCCTGTTCCATGAACAAAACCAAAGCCTTCCCGTGATTAGAAAGCAGAGCTAAATAACTGGTGGCATTTAAATGTGGCTGACATCAGACACTGGGAATAGATTGAAGGGGGGAAAGTTATAATAACATGGGGAGGAGATGGAATAATAGTTTGGATAGATCACAAGCACCTGTTGATTCTGCCAACAAAAGGTGTCAGACAAAGCTACAAAGCCAACAGCAGGCTTTATCGATGGCTGAGAGCCCAGAAAAGCTACAAAAACATAATAAAGGCAACAAAAAAATTACGTTTTTTTCCAAAAGAATGCCATCATGATGTGAGAGATTATTACTCAGAGGGAGATGAGCAGAAAGTTATCCCTTGGTATGCCAGCTTGGTCCAGAACTCAAGTTCCAGTTAGCACACAATATGTAAGCAATGTCACCTGGTAAAGAGGTTGAGAGTAAAAGGCTCAAACTTTTATGCTATTTCTTGTGCAGTTCTTGGGTCTGCTCCATGATCCAGGAGGGAAACTTACTAATCCTTTGTGCTGACACCAGGAACAGCAAGTCCTTAGTGCTACACAACTCTATGGTACTGCAACAGAATGAAACAGTAAGGATTCCTAGAATCCATCCTACTGGATCTGCAAGCGGGGAGGGAAACAAATAGGTTCTGGTCCTCACAAACCCATTCCTGAGAGGAAAGGCATAATATTCTGATATTCTGAAATCCTGAGCACCCAGAATTTGGGGTTTTTCCCTCTTCTGACCCCCTTACAGACATTGAAGAGCATGGAAAAAAAAAAAATCTGAAGCTCTTTGCTGTTGAAAAATACATGGTCTTTTTCTCACCTTAAGCAGCTACATCAATGGACACAGCTGGTTGAATATTGTTTCTGAAGAAAACGCAGAGCTGCAGTAGTCAACTCCAAATAGACAACTGGAACAAGGGAGGTGAAACTCTTTCACAAGTTCTTGTCAAGAGTGATCAGGGAAGCGTACCAGTCCCGTAAGTCTCTTCAGTCCTTATAAAAGGAATAACAAAGTCCTTGGGACCAACTATGTAGTCTGGTATAGGTGCATGAGAGTGACCAGAATGACAGAGCTTATGTCTCCCTTCAGACAGACTAGTACCTCCTCAAGGAAAGATCTGCTTTGAGGAGGATCAGAGCTTCAGGACTGTATCTCTGTATCTATCCCTGTGCAGGAGTATGAAAACACGAAACTGAGCTTGAGAGGAAAACTGATAAACTATACATTTGTCCACCTCACCAACACATAGGAAGGGAAATGGAAATGGCTTTGTTAAGCAAGACCCCAATGAAGACATTACATAAAAAGATACCTTCTCTGTGTCTAGAGAGGCAATAACCCTAGCTCTTCCAATCTGTGCCCATCTGTTGGCTCACTGCAAACTAGTCATGAACTTACTGTATTTCTCCAGCTGTCAAGATTAGAATAGCACAAATTCTGCTATGGATTTAAGGATTCCGCCAGTCAACTCAATGATCGAAGACTGAGAATCCATGTTTAACAGTTATTGAAGAGTCCCGCAATATGATAGGAGGTGCTCCAGAATAGTTGTGTCAGAATAGCCAACACAGTTCAGACTCTATTACACCATTAGAGCAATATTATTGTTAATTTTTTTTAGTTGAAGAAGGAGAATAGCAGTGCATTCTTTCAAGGTATAAAAAGTTAATACAAAAACAATACAAGGAAATAAGAATAAAACATTCACCGCAGTACAAAGACAGTGTGAAGATTAAAAAAAACAGAACCACATCAGACTAGAGTGAGTCCTACCCCAGAAAAGAGTCTGTTGCTTTTTAAGGTGTTTCTACAAACTTGTAATACAATTCAGTTATGTATGCTGACTGACTATCAGCCCCACCTACAGCATCTGAGACTGAACAAGTGGTGTCCTCTTCAGAAAGCATATTGAGCACAAGATGTTGAGGGGAATATGTGGTCTTCCATATATATTCACCAAAGGACAACAATGCATGTACGCATATTTATATATAAGTATGTTCTAGAATTTCAGTGGGCCATTTGGGGAAACACAGCAGGCTATGTTTTCCATACCTTGGGTGGTCAAGATTAGTGCAAAAATTAGTGATCTAGTTCATATCCTATGGCCTGTTTTCAGCCTAGTGGGAAACTTAGGCTGGGGTCACACATGGAGTGCAAAAGGATAACTGTTTTCTGTAAGAAGTCTCCCAATTCTCTTTATTCCCAGGGGATTCCCTCTTTTCAGTGTATTTAACTTTTTCCATAATTTGGGATGCAAAAGTTCTTGTGCTGCAATGCATCTTGTGTTATTTGTCATCATGTTGGTCCTCAACTCTGCAAGCATGGAGGAAAGGCAGTCATGGCAAAAGCATTAGAAATATCCTAATCTCACTTTTCTCAATCTTATGTGAAAGCAGAAATCCTACATTCTGTTTCCACAGACATCATGTGGGATGTCCTGCAGTATATGAGCACCCTCAGCAGATAGGGATGAGAATGAGAAGGGAAAGGAGTGGGACTCATCCAGGTACCTGACACCTGTCCTTCATCAGAAGAGTGAGAAACAATGCAAAAAAAAATCTTACAGACCCATATTCTTTGCCAGAGAAGCAATGGAAGATTAACAAGTTATTGCCCACATTTACTCCATATATCTATAATATATAGTGCATAAGAAGACCAAGTAAATTAAATGCACAGGTATCAATGTGTAGACCTTCAGGAGGGCATTAGGCATTTATATGAAAACTCAGAAGAGTCATAACTATAGTTGGAAAAAATATATTGCAAAGACTAATATCTCTTCTGCTTGAACACCAATATTTCACTATCTGGAAACAGGAAGAAACTTCACCTTAAGGCAAGCTGTTTTGTAATTATTCCTGATGAAGTTCTTTGCACGTGCCTTTTTGGTGTCTGTTGCTGGACAGCCTCCCAGACAGACAATTAGGTCTGCATCAGCATGTCAGTTAATGTATCATGCTGCCAGAGCACATCAGGCAAGCAAGTTCACACCTATGCTGCTTCAGCAGCCAAGTGGAATTCTTAACCAGGAGCTACATGTCTGTGCAATCCCTGTCTCACTAAGCCATGGCATGTTTATATCAAAAGCAGGCCCTGCTCACCCAGAGTATTCAAAAACAAGCAGGAAGCTAAGATTTTTGCACCCATGCTTGAAATAATGGTGAAGAAAGGCTCAATGACAATATGACTTACACAGTGATTTCTATGTTTGGCACCCAAGTATCCTCAGTGCATGTGCAAACTATATGGTTTGCAGTCCCTATTTTTTGTTTTTTAAAATTCAAGGATGTAATCTTAGTGCATACTTTGACAGCACTATATTAGGGCTAGTTGAGGCAGCACAAGTCGTTTAATGCTACTGAAGGAGATCTCAAAGAATCTGTCTGTTTAGTACAAATATATTCAGCACTTGGGACTATCTGAAAGAAAGAAGGAAAGAAGCTGCTGTAGCTTCCTTAGTCCCAGACAATTCATATGTTATTAAGCTGAATGAAACCTCTGGGTGTGGTAGGAAATGATGAGCAACACCAAGGAACTTAACTTTAATAAGCAGACAAAGGTAGAGTTGTCCTTATTGCTGGATCTTCTTTGGTCAGGGATTCCAGCCAACAAATCTACCTGGGGGCTAGTCTAAGTGAAGATAACCAGCCTGCCTTTGGCGCACTTTCTCAGCAGTCAGCCACACAGCTCTTACACATAGAGGTGTAACTAAGCAATAGATTTGGGTTCAGGACAAAACTCATTCTTTCTCTTCCCTGAAACCAGCTGATGCTAGAGGGGACAATGCAATGAGCTGTTCACATGTATTCCATGCTAGCAACTATTCATGAGTATTGAGCATCCTAAGGATTGTAGATCGCATGTAAATTTGAATCTTTGGATGTCATTACAACAGCATGAAAGAGCAAACCTCATGTCCTACTAAAAAGCTAGTCTAATCCTTCACTTTTTAAATCTATATGGAAAAAATGGCACCTCCCTCAGAACTTACATTTTGTTGTGACATTCAATATCATCATGGTCTGTGTATGAAGCTGTTCGACTTCTGTGTTTACTGAAAGGGCTGCACTGAGCTAATGAGAAATCACTGTGTCTTCTAGAGCTTGCCGTTTTGTAACTCGAAAGAATTACTCCCCCTGGTGTTCTGCTACCTGAAACACAAAAAAGAAGGCTTAACTGAGTTCAAAAAGCCTTGTAGTTTATATATCTAGTCTCCCTTTTTTGGGTGATGAGAAAACTCTCTTCCTGAAATAGTCTCAGTTGAAACATGCAGAGTCATGAAGACATATCAAGATTTCTTTCTAGTTTCTTCCATGACCTTTGTTCCTTGAACAAAGAGCATAATGTGGTCTTTTAGTCAACTGTTGTAAGAGCAGCTCACAAGTATGAGTACAATGGGTTGACATCTATGCCACAACTAGTTAATAGAGTTATTATTATTAGACCAAAGTCTGTTATTTATGTCTCTTATACAAGACCAAGTGTGCTTAGCTAACAGTGAGAATGTTGTTTGCTTCTGGAAACTAATCCCTTAAATTTAGGCCATACTAAGGTTGGATTTTTTTCTAGTTTACAGTGGCACTAGAAATTGGACACGCTGCTAGCTAAAACTAGAATTTTAGTTACATCTATGGAACTCTCTTTCATTGCATTTTGATAACTTTTGTACAAACCTACTACTGTCCATGCATTTGGACAGCTGTAACAGATTGATCATTTATAATTAATTCTGTTGCTGAGAACAGACTCTACTCCTCTTTGAATCATATTGAGTGCAGGTGAACAGATTAAAAATAAGAAAAATGCGTTTATTCAGAGTGGCCAGATAGTTTGACAGATAAGAATGAGGAGGCACTATCTGAAATAAGCCATTTAAAAATAGATTTATTAGACCTGCTCTGTTAAAAAGGACAGTAACTGTAATGTACCCTAATGTGTCTACTATAAGCTAAGTTGCAAAACTGTTGCTATTTTATCCTGTCATCTCTACAGACTTATAACAAGAACAAACTAACAACAATAATAATAATGATGATGATAAACACGTGTTTTTCCCCAATGGAGAAAACGACAGTAAAAACAGCAGTAGTCCAACAGCTGGGTTGCCTGCGATTTGTAATGAGGAGCAATGTATTTGTTTGAGAGGTGAAATGTTATTGTAAACTGAAAGATCAGTCTATCAAATCTACCAATTAGGAAACGAAATGTCAGGTTAGGAACATACTTAGGATCATGTGAACAGCTGCTTAACTGTGTGCACACAGAAGTTAGTGAAGATGTGATGTTTATTGTTAGGACTGGTAGACTGTTTTTATTCAAATTTAGCATGCTTTTTAGATGTCTCTAGGAAATAGTACTAAGTTATTAAGCTAACACTGAGGATCTTAGGTTGAGTAACTTCATGCAAATATATATCATAAAATAATGAACTGTTCTTGAGACTTCTCTTATCCAGTCACAGTCAGAATGTGGCACAATTGGCAAGCTGAACTGTAAGTTCAGCCTTCAGTACCACAGACCTAAGTGTGGTCTGTTTTCTTATGGCTGTGAGATGATGCCTTCCCTTCAGAAAGGAATTTGCTATGCTTTTTATGTGAGAGCAGTAATATCCATCCATAATCTTTGTTTGACAAGGTCAAACAATGTGAGTTACTTTCCATGCCACCTCAATATCATCCCCAGACACTTAGGTAGGACATAGGAATTGTTTAAAGGAGTGCAATTCAGGAATGGGAGTGAATGAGAAAGAGTTGGATGATACTCAAGATTGAGCATGAAGAGGCATTTTCTAACAGTGATGGTTTATGGGGCTGTGACTATGCTGAGACATTTACTTAGGACCCCTATAATAAGATGTGTTCCTCACTTCATGATGTGTGTTCCTCACTTTGTGATGAACTGTAGATAAAAAAATCTCTACTTGAGGTATGGGAGTGGGACCTAATATAATGTAACAAGGTTTTTAAAACCCTGTTTCTATCTTTTTCCTGGTTCTTGTACAGCTTCAGATTTCAGAACTCCAAATCAGATCCCAACAATCCCATCCTGCATTATGTGGTTTCAGAACTCCAAATCAGATCCCAACAATCCCATCCTGCATTATGTGGTTTGTTTCACTGGGTCTGACCTCTTAGAACAGACTAGTCCTTCCTGAGGGGTTTACACATGTGAATTTACTGTGTTTAATTGTCTACTCTAACAGAATTTACCTGAGATTCCTTCTGTTCCCTAGACCACATTTCTGGACACAGATTCCAGTGTGAGGACAGAGGCATCATGGAAGCTTCCTCTCCGGCATGACAGTAGTAACAACAACCTGCAGTAAATAAATATATAAGTAAGTAAATATTTGCAGGCATTGAGGGATGCAGAAAGAGAGGAAAGAGAGTATTTCCATAGCTGCCATGAGACCAATGTAGTAAAGATGAAATCCACATTTCTAATCACTTTTAAATTAATGAAAAATTTACACAGACCCCTTGTCTAGCCCTACCTTTGCTCATAAGAATTCAGTTCTTCCCTCTATGAGAAAATCCACAACTCTTCTCAGCTGACCATGCCTCACTTGTCAACGCCCCAACAACTCTGCTCCTTCCAGGACTGGCAAGCAGTCTGTCCTTTTGAACACACTCTTCATAATTCACAACAGGGAGTTACATAGCTGAACAATTTTCTCACCTGTGCTCTCAAAAGCTCATCCTACTCATGAGCCACTCTCCACTGGGTGCCACCCATCATGGCAATGAACAAGTTGAGCATAAGGAGCAATAACAATAAAGGCTGAATAAGTGATGCTGTACATGAAGTGTAGGTCCACTTCATAGTTGGCAGGTCCATCAATAATGGTGAGGAAGAGCTCAAAGGTGCTAAAAGTGACATGGGGTAGTTGTGGAAGTTACCCAACTCATCAGGATCTTGGGTCTGGAAAATGATGTAAAAAGCTAATAGAGAAAAGAGGGGAAGAAAAAGAAAAGGAAAAGAAAAAAAACCCATGACTCTTATCATGTCCTTGACCAGTACAATCTGATTATCTCTATAAACTAAAACATCAGATTTTAGCTCAAAACATAGGACACAACAGCTACACCTTCTATGTATTTCTATGTCTAAGTTTATTTACTTATAATTACTTCAGTTAGCTCTTCTTATGGCCTTCAAGGCTCCTGAGTTCAGCATCCTATTATGTACTGATGAGCCAATATTCTGTCCTCACCTCCTGAATTATCCAAGCAGGCTGGAATGAAACAAATATAATGACTACATCATGCAGACATTGTATTGCAAGACAAACACAATGCTTGGCTATGCTGTATTCAGTCACAGACTTTTGGAAATTCTAGGGAACACATCAATACCAGCAGTAAATCCTTATTGTTTCTGAAGAAGAATGATAAGAATATAGATTCTCTTACTACAGGTATTGAAATTTTTTGACAGTTGGAACAAATTCCAGCAGTCCTCTTCTCTTCCTCTGAATTCATATCCTGAATTTAGATCCTCTAAGTAAGCCCTGCCTTCATGGACCCAAGTCTGCACATGAGTTCTCCAAATAGCATCTGCAGGTTGGACAAAGTACTAGCAATAAGACCATGGCTTCTCACAAAGAACTATAAGCATATTGCCATGGAAATTAAGGCAGGAGAGGGAACACTGATCATATAGTCATCTCCTTTACCCTCCAGGACATTACATTTCACCTCTTTACCCACTGTTGAGTTTCACTTACACTTGACTGAAGAATTTTTGCTAGAAAGGCATGTAATCTTGATTAATTAAGGAATAATGAATCTAGCAGATACCTTGGACTGGTTTTCCCCATAGCTACTCAAACTTACTGTTATGATAATTTTTAATTGCAGTGTGCCTGGCACTATTTGTGCACTACCCAATTACGATAAAGAGCTATTTGCTACCTGCTGTTTCTGCATTTTCCACCATTATCAGGTCACATATTCACCTCTTTATACTCTAAAAACTTGAAATATCTTAATGTCTTCCTGTCACACATCTCATTTGGCCCTCACATCATTGTTATGGTTCTCTTCTTCATCACATTTTTGAGCATCCTTTTTAAGAGGAGAATATCAAGAACAGACAAAACCGATCTCACTAATACCATACATGGACAGAAAATCATCTTCTCACATTGACTCTATTTGCTGTTTATTCACCCACAGACCACAGTAAGCCTTTCACAATTGCATTTTTTGGCTGCTAGGACACCCAGATCCTTCTGACATAATGTTTTTTAGGGAATCCATTCTATGTAGATAGAATGTGCACTCTTTTTTTCCCAGCTGTCAAGGACTAGTCTTAGATGAGAGTTTTCAAAAAATGGATCTTTATATTGGTATTTTACAATGCTAGCAGTCTTTAATCAGTATTATTAATTTATTATGCCAAATAATAGACCATCAAATGGTCCATAAGTCAAGTCTGACCCACATAAGGTCCATTTTATCGGAGCTTTGCTATCCAAATCTCACACCAAATAGTCACAAGAACCACCTGAATTAAAGAAAATGTGTCAGTGTCTGCCAATTCTTCCCTAGACACTGTTTTCCTTTGCTTGTTCAGGACATTCTTGTCAGAAGAATCAGGCATCTAGCTAGTCCTAAGTTTTAAGCCCTTTTTAAACACAGTGAGGACTGAACCTGTGGCTTCAATTTTCTGACACTCCAAGGGCAGAGGAGCCCCAAATCCTGGGCCATACTGCTAATGAATTTTTTTCTATTAGAATTAAGGATTTACAAAGATAAAATGTC